>NC_047146.1:8463821-9118165 GCF_009829125.3 Periophthalmus magnuspinnatus
GTCCGTCTAGAGAGCTTGATGTAGATGGTACAGCTCTGTCCTTGGTGACTGTGGGAGTTAATGCAAAGCAGAGAGGAAACACCCTCCCTTAGGACTCCAGACAGTAGTGAGCAGTAGTCAGGGGGAGAGGCTTAAGCCATTCAGCTGCTCTGAGATATACATATACACTAGTACTACCTCTTTAGCACCACTCGGCATCTCTTGCATGTATTTTACTTGGCTCAGGTGTGCAGTATTAGTGGCGATCCAACACAGAACTATACATGATCACTACTAAGGGACGGTTACAAACTGCACCAGAGAGTCACCCAGAGCAAAGCATTAGTGAAGCAACAAGTTGACTTTATTTAATGTCCTGTTTTTGTTTTGACAGAAATTCTACTTCGACAGGAAATGAGAAACAAAAAGACGCAGTGACATGGAGCTAACAAGCTCGAGCTGGGAACCCTTCCTCCTCTACTCAAAATACACAGCACAAGCCCCACCAGGTGAGCAGAGACACTACACTGACGCCTACATAGTCACAGTGTTTTCAGGGCACAGTACAGTTTATGCTCTTAAGAAAATCAGAGCAACCAATTTGATCCTACTAAGAGGAAAATAAAAGACTTTGGGGCACAATGACAATGTAAATGATAAATAAATGTTAAAAAAATAAATACATAAATACATAAAATAATAATAATAATAATAATAATAACATTAAAAAAAATAACAGCTTCTTAGTTTAGTAAAATTACTCCCTCTGGTGGAATCGAGTGGGAAAATGTATTTGCATGAACTGAAAAGTTGGAGTTATATAAAGTATTACATTATATATATTATATTATATGTAAAGTAAGTAATATTATAAGAGAACCTGTATTTGTCTCAATAATGGATTGTGATAGCTTTCATTTTTCCTTTTTACACAGGATATGACTCAATCTTGGATCTCGCAACAAACTTTGGGGGGTGAGAATACACAGCGAATCCTCTATAAACCCAAGGTAACCCAAATGATAACTCTATTTACAGTGCATTTCAGTGCAAGTTATAATCTTTATCCTGTGTTAAAGGACGTTACACAGCCACCCACACATCTAAGGCAATGTAAGTATTGATATAGGATTATAGCTCTATCAGTTGTTTAATGAATAAAAATGCCTTATTTTTAAGGCTTGTTTTCATCAGCAGGTCATCTGGGGGATGCACAGCTGCGAATGACCCGACACCCTCACGTGGCCCCTCACAAATCGTAAGTGAAGAATGAAGAAACATGATCAGAAGTCATCAAATCTGAAACCAGCAGGCCAGGACCATATGTCAACCACAAATGAGCATTCTTAGCCATAAAACAAGACATCCACACGTGTATAGCTATAAGAAAGGGCTCAACAAAGGGAAGGAGGAAATTAGGGTGCTTGAGGCTACAGAGCATAGGCTAGGTCAAAGGTCAGTGAACATTCTTGAAAGCTGTCAGTGGGAAGTGATGTGCCCCAGTTAGTTAACTCTTTATGTCCTTGTTTTGATCCAAAACATATGTTCTTTCATTTACTCCTCAGGTAATGTAAATAATTTACTTATAGCAGTAGTCTTACAGTATGCACTAACACATTTACAAGAATGGGCTATTTGAATAAACACTTACCTATAGAAACAAGTAAACATTTTCACATTCATCCCTCATTTTACTCTTTAAAACACTGGGATTTTGTTTCCTTACAGCATGCTTGCAGATGATCTGAAGTTGAGCAGTGATGAAGAGGATTTCCAAACTGTAGGTTTAATTTTGAGTGCTGGTGTATACCTTATATTTATACTTAAATGTGTAGGTTCTGGATACAAAAAACTAGCCTTTATGCACTTTTGTTTTGTAGGTAAACCATGAGCCAGCATGGGATGGCCACAGGTACCTAACTTCTCCTCTTTTAGACATTTTTACTCGTGCATATAAATTATGTTTCCTCACACAACAGAGTTTTCAGTGCTGTTTATGTGTGTTGGCCCACTCAGCCCACCTCTGTTTGTGTTGAATGACAGCCGGACAGCCCAGATCTCACATGGCAGGAGGGTGCGACATTCCAGCTCCGAATCCTCTGACTCAAACTCCAGTGTCGGTTCAAGCAGCAGTAGTCTTCACTCCCAGAGCTCCAGTCCAAAGACTCGCCCCGAAACTGTGTCACCTACGACCGCACAAGACCCCTGCAGCAGCAAAGAGGTACAAACACATCACTATGTTATATTATTATATTAGCATTTAAATATGTCATGATTTTTATTATATGACCTAAATACTGTTCAGTAATGACAATATTAATTTGTTCAGAACTCTCATACAGGTGAGAGTTTCTTGAGTTAATTCATATATTATAATAACTTAATGTGGCTATATTTATTAGCATATTACTGCACAGTTTGCTTGTTGTAAGTGATTTTTATATTAAGTTATGAAGGAGACATGGTAGGGTTGTTACTTATTGTGGGACTTGGCCTCAGATATCCAGGCAATGGAAAGGAAACCTCAATGAATGGAAAGCCCTGTACGTAGTGGACTGTAAGACCAAATGCAAACTGGGCCCCTGGAGGTAGGAGTGCATGTTGGAAGGGTGGGGTGTAAAGCATGTGTTTTTCATTTGCGTTCGAGTGTCTCTGAAGAAGGAGATGGGGGTTGGCGTTTTTGAAGACTGCATATACAGAATTCCAGGTAGCAAGAGAAAGAGGGAGGGACAGAGCAGAAGCAGGGAGGGCAGTCGCGATGGTACAAGAGATGCAGTGTCCTCTCAGGAAAGAGAGCAATCGATGTGGGACGTTCTGTTTGACTTGGGAAGTGGAGGTTCAATTTAGCCCTGGTCAGAGAGGAAAAGACTTTCAAGGCAGAGGCAGTGGAATATAACTTTAGGCTGTGAGTATTGTACTTTTCTTGTTTTATTTCCTTTATGGATGTAGAGTGTTAAGTCAGCATTACATGAGTCATTTGACTTAATTGGATGGGGGTTGTAAGCATGGATGTGAACTTGAAAAAGAAGAGCATGAGTGAGTAACCATGGAATCCTAAAATGTTAGCTAAAACTAAACATTAAAATCTAAGAAATACAGTATTTCTTCATTATGTATAACAGATCCACAGGTTTTATTATAGTATCTCAAGTGGCCATAGGAGAGCACTGAGTTCACACACATATTTAAGATGACAAGGCACTGGATCAACTTTAGTCATATAAAAATCACTAAATCTAAATTCATATCATACTTTCTGTCATAATAGTTGTTTTATGTTGTTTATTTTAAGATTGGTCAACCTTCAGCGGCTCATTGGCAGTTGGATAAGTGGTGGAGGAAAGCCAGAAAGAAATCATCCAGCGGTGAACAGGATCCTTCTGAGAACATTCCTGGATACCCGCCCTCTCCGTACGCCCAAAAAGCCCCATCACCGGCCAGGTCCTGGGATAGCAACCAAGAATACAGCCCGTGCCAAAGTCCTATTTCTATCCCCCACTTCAATTATAGACTAACCAGAAGTCCGTCTGTGCCAAGCCCTGGGTACCAAAGCCCAGTCCCCAATATCAGCCCTGGTTCCATCCCAAGACCGAGTCCAGTCCCTAGCCCAGTTTTAAGTGTTTGTCCGAGTCCATGTGGAAGTCCTAGAGCCAGCCAGCTTAGCCCACTGCCAAAAGATCCTCCACGGAGTCCCAGTCCTACTTTACCCTCTACTCATCATCAACAACATCCTGGCAATCATAGCCACCTGCGACCAGCCACTCAGGTGAAAAAAATCAGAACATGGAACAACCATTTGCCTAATACTGAAAATACGAAAAGGAATAAAACTAGTACTGAACAGCTACATAAATCTAAACATAAATTTAGACACACACAAGAGCAAAATCACAGTAGAGCAAAGACTGACACGATTTCAAGCCATAATCACAAAGCTCCGTCTAATTATTTTTCTAGCTCAAAACAGGCTTCTGACATTTCCAAATCTAAGCCAACCACAATCCAGCAAGCAAATAGCAAATCTAGCCACAAGCCTTCATTTCAACTCAACTCCCATATCAACTGTGAGACCAATAACAAGACTGATCACAGCTCCCATCCCCAGCATACCACCAACAAGAATTTAAACTCCAAAACCAGGCCAGCATCTACTGCCACTTTTGTGCAAGATTTAAAGCGCCCGCTGAGGAAATCAGAGTCTAAGGAGCAGTACAATGAACATGTAGACATTGAGAATAGGCAACACGAAAGAAAAAAGCATAGTATTGAAGAGAATCAACAGGGCAAAAGGGAGAAACGAGAAAGCAGGAGGCTGGCGGAGGAGCAGCTTAGACAACCCTGGATCCAGAGCTCAGAGGAAGACTACGAAGAAGAAGCACTAGCAGAGCGAAGAGGGCCGAGAGAGGAGAGGGAACATCGCAAAAGGGAGCAGAAACAGAAACACGAATGGCACACAGCCCAGGTCAATCCAAAACCACCCACCAGTCATCACTGTCTTCAGGAACAAAAAGACAAGACCAAGAAGGGACGGACAACTATCTCTCTGCGTGGTTCCCCAGCACCCCCTAGTCCGTCCCCCTCCTCTACCTGGTCCTCAAGTGCAGACTCTGAATATCAGGCTCCCATTACAAAGGTCCCTGCTGACTCAACATCCCAAAAACCAGTTCACGGAAGGGCTCGTGATCCAACTCGGTCCGATGTCAACAGGTCAAAGTCAGCACCCCTCCGAATAGGTATCCCATGTGAGAAACAGCAGAGTGAGTGCAGACAAAAACTCTATACTTTGGTCCCATTTGGACGTGGTGAGAAAAGTGCAGCATCCTCTCAGCGTGGACTGGGAAATCTGGTGGTGCAAATCGATCTCTGTCTCCTCAAAAGGGTCCCAGACAGCACTACTCTTCCCCCTGCCAAAAAGCCTCCATCACACGTCTCTTCTGCTACAAAAGACAAACAGCGGGAGGCTATGAGACACCTGTATGTCCCTGATGGCAAGAGAAAACGCAAGGTACTCATCATCCCGTATCATTTCTATATGTACCGTGAGAGTAGACGGTAGCTAATACGCCATATTCATTTCTACTGTGGTCAGATGGAGAATGGAGTCTCACACAGAGAAAGTAAGAGGGGTGTAACCTATGCAAATGAATCTTCAGGTCCTGCAGCTGACAATCACATTCTCACTGAAACGACACACAGTGGGTAAGAATGAATGAAATTAAACCACACGGAAAATGCTTAACTATGTCTTTTTGTTTAATACAAATGTGTACTTACAGGCCCATAAATGAGTATTTGGACAGTAAAAGGCCATTGTCCCCACTATCACCAGTATCCCCTGACAGTCCGGAGTTTATTAAGCCCAGCTCCCAAGTCAAGACATCTGAGAAGAACAGAGACAAGAAACGAGATGTTGCCATCAAAGTAAAACGATTGATAAGTAGTTCTGGTTGAATATGGAAACGTTGGGCTTAATACATTCTTTCTTGTGAAATTAGCCAAAGATGGAGGTGGAATCACTGAAATGTCCTCAAAGCACTAAACCACCTACTGAATCCTGGGGCCCATCAGGACATAGAGGAGCTGTGACTCTTCCTGAAATGTGAGAGAGAATACAAAATTCAACAAGACTCTAATGTACATGCCTTTCTTAGCCGTTGATATGATTTATTTGTGTTCTGCAGTCAACACCATGCAGAGTACTATTTACATGAAGCCAAGAGGATGAAGCACCGGGCTGACGCAATGGTTAGTAATGTTTGATTGGAAGATATTTATTACAAAGAAGCATGGGCCACATTTTCTTAGTCATTTGGCAAATTTCAATTTTGGATTGAGAGCTTGAGTAATTTATGTTTTTTCAAATCAATATTAAAATGTTCTTACAAATCTGGCTATGAACCACTTGGTACTGTAATCCAGAGAGCAGTTTTACCAAAAGCTCGACAAATCAAAATAGCCATATGCCTCAGTGCAGAATATCTTTTGGACAGTCTACCTTCTCTTATTCAATTCAATTTATTTTTGTACAGCTCTAAATTACAACAGCAGAGGCCTCACAGAGCTGCACAAAATTGTTAATTTAACCAGCAGAAACAGCCTGTGAATTAAACAATAGTAAAGCCATCTGTTAACAACAAAACAAGCAAATGAGCAACTGTCTCAGAGAATCCTTTCTTAGACATCTCTGTCCCATCAATAAAAAACTAACCTGGAGTACACCAGAGTGAAGGAGGCTCGCTCCAAGGCTCATGTGCACAGAGTTTAATTTTAGAGCCATGGTGCTATGGAGTATGGAGTTACAGTAGAATAACAATGATTTAACAAGTGCCTGAGCAAGTTTATCTGCACCACTTTTAGTCAAGATATTAGAAAGGTACATATAATTTAGACCGTATTTTGAGTTTAAAATGTTGATCTCTTCAAGTTTAAGTCTTATCAAAGCTCATCACTAGCTCATAACTCTAGTCTAGTCTTATAAATGAATAAAAAAAATATACAGATCAGTTGACTTTTCCTTTGGCAACTACAATTTTACATTAAAAAAAAAAAAACATAAACAAAAGTCCATATAATAATGCCTAATAATTGTATATTTATGTCCTCTTATTTAGGTCGACAAACTTGGAAAGGCAGTGAATTATGTTGATGCTGCATTGTCTTTTATGGAATGTGGAAAGGCAATGGAGCAAGGTCCTCTTGAGGCAAAGTCTCCATATACAATGTACGCAGAGACTGTTGAACTTATAAGGTAAGTTTCTCACTATTGCCCCTAACATCACATGGCACTACAACATTACATGATTTAAAAATGTTTCTTTAATATCCATCTGGGGAAAGATATGCAATGAGACTAAAGAGCCATTCAGGTCCCGGAGCAAGACAGGAAGACAAACAACTGGCCGTTCTGTGGTGCGTATGTGTACACTGATACTGTAAAACTGATTATGCATCTAATGTACAATTAGTGTGTGCCTGCAGCTTCCGATGCCTTGCCCTCCTTTACTGGCAGATGTTTCGCTTAAAAAAGGACCATGCACTGAAATATTCCAAAGTTCTGCTTGATTATTTTAAGGTATCTCTGAAAATAAATATAGACAAAAAACAATGTTACTATGTATATTATAAATCGATAGTTTTCCAATGAAACATATTGTGGTTTTGGCAGACCTCTCCTAAAGTGCCTGCTAGCGCCCCTTGTTGGAATGGCTCTGGAAAGTAGGTGATCTACAAGTTTTCACTGTGTAATGCATGTCTACCTTTACATTACTCTGCTGTGTTTATTTCTCTCAGGAGCCCTGGAGGACACCCTTTGTCACTCTCTCCTAATGCTAAAAATCGCAGCTGGAGTTCACATGGGGGCAACTCATCTTCCTTCATCAACATTCCCCACAGAATCCACCAGATGGCAGCAAACCACTTAAACATTACCAATAGTGTATTGTACAGTTATGAGTACTGGGAGGTAGCGGACAACCTGGCAAAGGATAATATAGGTAAAAAAGAGCTAATTCAGTGCCTGGAATATGAGGGAGTGGCCTATATCCACAATGCAATTGTGAAAATTAACTTTACATCTACTGTCTTGTTCCTTTCAGAGTTCTTCAACTACTTGAACACCTTATCTGGCCCACTGACACTCCACAGCAGCATTGCCCATGCTGTGCAGTATACCAGGCAAGCTTTGCAGTGGATACGCATTAGTGCCAAACTGAACTAAAAATGCCTGGATTTGCCACAGTTTGTTTGTTTGTTTGTTTGTTGGACCAAATGTAGAACATTTGTTTCTATGACGATATATTTCTATGTCAAATAAGGTGCTACTGTGCTGTTTGGAGTCTATTGCCTGTCATCCTCATAGGATGTTAGTGTGCTTTCATGCACATGTCTGACTGAACAACTCAAAGACTGAGTTTAATTTTAATTTCTCTTTCTGAGGGAACATTATTTTCTGTGTTGAGTTCATTTGGTTGACAAAAAAATAATAAATTACATTTTTGAGTGTTTACTATTATTACACATTTTTCATTCTATTTTTCACCATTCATATTGAAATATTTTCCATCACTTGTAGCAGGCTATAGTATATGAAATATTGCCTACCAATACAATAAACAAATAAGCCTTTTTTTAATCAAAATATAATGTGTTGATTGTTTTGTAAAATATAGCTTCCTTTATTCAGCTTAGGCTATATACACTGGATAAATAGTGCTACAAGATCAGAATTTAATGTTTTATGCCATACCAGGTTCAGAATTGACATTGGCATATGTCCAAGCCCAATATAAAATGTATTTTCTTATCGCTGTAAGCCTAAAATCATCATTTCTGTGATTCTGCATAGTCCTCCTCCCCATTAGACAGTCTATGCTCCTCCCGCATCACCAAGGAGGAAAAAGCAGGAATTAAACTTCAGCATCCCACCGTCTGGTACCATAGCAACAGAGAACAACCGGGAGAACAACCGGGACTCTGCAAACCCAGGGTCAATACATCCTACGACTGCATTTGTACATGGGTCTGTTTCCCCAGACACCTTCAGTGCACGTGTTATTATGAGCACTAGGTGCAATCAGCCGACGATAACTCTAGTCTGGACAACTGTGCCATAAAGGCTCGCTGTTTTTTTGTGCGCCACGTGCCTCTGCGTCACGGCCAGTGCCCGCGTGCCAGGCCGTTTGAGGACACGCTCAGACCTTTGCCTTTCTCATTCGGTCCTGTGAATATGGAAGAGGTCGTTTATCTGTCCATGGTCCAGATCTCAGACACGCTAGCTGACACACCAGACTTTGCGTTGCACAGCGCACACTATTTTCCTACACAAGTTTAAGTTAGATAATAAACCAAAGACACAACTAGCGTCAATTGCATGCCCATATGATCATATTGTTCACTTCACAAAAAAGCTATGATGGAGAAGTCATGTGCCTGATCCAGAATGACCCAGTCAGTTGAGGTGACATGCACTTGTTCACCGCAAAGTGGCAGCACTACAATATAAATTCAAGCTGGGGAAAACCAGCGGTCCAGAAAGTTGAAATCAAGCTAGGAACGGACGTACAACGTAACCGGAAGTATGAGTATTACTACATAATAAGTGCCTCATATTTATTTTTATTTGACGTTGTTTGTTGCTTGGCGTTTTATAATATATCTATAAGAGTAGAAACTCTATCTATAAAGATTAACAAAACTGTCAACAGCTGGTTAAGTGTCTTTATCAATCAATCAATAAATTAAATAATCTGACAGAGAAAGTTTTATTTTGAAAACCCCCGGAAATGCTTAGGTTTTTGTTTAAATTTGTAGGACTTGTATAGAAAAGGAAAGCAGCAGCAAAGCAGGCGGTAGAGAGCTAAAGGACTGCGAGGTGGGCGAAAATACTCAAGTGACATGGCGTGGCAGCGTGACAAAACAGGGGCACTTTGGTTCACTGGAAGTGGTTTTGTCGCGACCAAAACAAAGAGCGAGGGGTCGAGTTAACAGTGTGGAGGGCTTAGCTTTTTATCACCGCGCACTTGGATTATACCGGGGCTCTATCTGCAGGAACAAGTCTGTGGCTAACAAGCTGCGATTCACATTATAAAAGGTAATGTTAAAGCAAGACTTACGTTACCAAGCTTCTCATAGTGTGATTTGTCCAACCTGTTAGTAGCATGGGGGATCAAGTAATGAGTCAAAGAGTTTTAAAACTGATTTGTGTTGCATGTGCGTTTTGTAATGAGTCAATGCAGCACGCTATAATTTGTATTCTGTCTGCTTCAAGTGGCTTCATGTTTTTGCAGAAGGGTCGCCAAGCATTGCCCTAAGTAGTCTGTCTAGCTAGTGTTAGCATTTAGCCTTTGCATTCAGACTAACTACCTGTCAGTTCCCATATTTGCCCGGGCATGTCCTTGGCTGCCACCCGCGCTGCTAATACTGTTTATTCCACATGACAACAGTAAACAACTTCTAATCCAAATGAACTTTTACACGCGTTGAGGTGGATCTGATGATTGGTTCACGTGTTAAAAGTTTGCAGTGCTTTTAACATGTTTTAACGTTGAAATGATTATGAATTCTTTAATGTTAGGTAGCTCAGCATGAGTCGAGATGGATGGATGAAGAAGAAATCTCTTGCAGGCGATGATAATGGCTGGGCTGAAAGGGTGAGTAATGCATTCATGGCAATTCTTAATATAAATTGACTGGCAAAGAAGATAAATTACACGCACCTCATTTCTCCAGATTATAAATTGAATAAAGACCATACTGCACAATATTACGATTTGTTCATATTTTTGTTGTAATTTCTTTCACTTGCAGGGTGGCTATATGGCTGCCAAAGTTGCCAAGCTAGATGAACAGTTTAAACTCTCTGCTCCCAGAGAAAAACACAAAGAAGGCACATCCTCAGCTATTTTCAGTGGAATTGCAATCTATGTTAATGGATACACAGGTATAAAATCATCATTTGTATATTTAGTCATTCTGAATTACCAACACAATTCTGTTGATTTTCACATGTGAATATATCTTTTTTATGACAGATCCAAGTGCAGATGAGTTGCGCAGATTGATGATGCTACACGGTGGTCAATTCCATGTTTACTACCGTCGCTCCAAGACCACTCATATTATTGCTAATAATTTGCCCAACAGCAAAATTCAGGATCTTAAAGGTGAAAAAGTTATTCGACCAGAGTGGATCACTGACAGGTGTGCTCAGTTTTAGTTAAGGGGTGAAATAGTTTTGCTTTGTTTTGTTTTTTCTCCATTTTCTTTAACTAATACTGTATATTATATATTTTCAGTATCAAGGCTGGACGACTCCTTCCATATTTACAGTACCAACTATATGCCAAAGGCAAAGGTGTGCTTTTCACAGGGATAAATGTTCGTCAAGATACAAATATTGTAGATCCCTTCCAAGCCCTACCTCAACCAAACGTCAGTCAAAATCATTTTCTGCCACAGCACAGCAAGCACTCATTAAATACTTACCATAAAAAAATAGGCCCTAATCATGCCAAAAACTATGCCTGTTTACAACCGCAGTTTAGTTCCAGCGTAGCTCAGGACAAAAGACTTGGCCACCCACAACCTCAGATAAAGTCACTCAGATGTCAGAATGGTGTGGACATTAAAATGTAAGTTTGTTGTTTTTTGTTTGCTTTTTGCACACTTGGTAAATTAAAACCTGAAATATTAATATGCTTTTTGTCATTATTTTATAACTGTACTTGCAGAAATGGACATGCTACAACGCTACTCGACACAAGCCATTCTGCACTGGCTGCAAATGAAGATTCTTCACTGAATGAAGTTCCTCTTACAAATGGACACACTCGCCTCAATAACGGTGCCTTAAAACAGGAGGATCTCTCCCCTGTTACTGAGCCCTCTGACTTTTACTTGCTTGAAAGCAAGGCAAGAGGTCCAGACCACAAACATTTTACTTCAATAGGTCCTCATTCAAAATGGGATCCTTACGATTTCCCTCATAGTCCTGAAACTCAGTCTGGAAAGGACTTTGAATTGCAGGATCAGCATTGTGTTGATGCTCTAAATAAGGCAGAACCCAAAGCTATAAAAATTACTTGCTGTCCATCTTCACAAGAGCCTGAGACAAGTCTCAATGGTGATTCTTGTCAAGAAAATTCATGTGTGTCACGTTTGAATGGACATTACCACAATATTTCTGACTGTTCCTCAGTGAACAAAAATGATTCCTTTACTGAGCAAACATTGTCAAAGTCCTCAGAGTTGCAGGCTCAAACAGATAATTTGATTTCTGAGTTCTACTCACATTCGCGTTTACATCAGATCTCAACATGGAGGACTGCTTTTTCTGAATATGTCAATGAGCTTCATTGCAAAAGAAAAACATCAGATACTACTTCATTTTCTGGGGTGGATCGGCTTAGAAAAATGAAAGGACAAGGCAGCTGTGCCAGCCAAGGTAGTTAAATACATGGTGACTATATTAGAATTATTCAATTTATATGATCAAAAATATTCAACAAAACAAATAAAGAAATATTTTATCCATTTTCAGGTTCATCTGTAACTGTTAAGTCTTGCATATTTCATGTTGACATGGATTGCTTTTTTGTATCTGTTGGCATTCGACACCGTCCAGACCTAAAAGGCAAGTTTCTTGGAATAACTTAAAGAATACGTTTTAAATGAGACTTACCTCTTCTTTCTTTCATATAGGCAAACCTGTTGCTGTGACCAGTAACCGGGGACTAGGGAGAGTACCCCTGAGGCCTGGCGCCAACCCTCAGCTGGAAAAGAACTACTATGAAGGAAAACTAAATCACGCTCAACATAGTGAGTTGTCCAACATGTGTTTTTCTGCCCAACATTAATTAAAGCCCTACAGCATACAATTTCAGCCAAAAAAATTACTGAAACTAATTACAGGTGTGTTTATTGCTCTAAAATATCTTGGAAAAACATACACCCTTGCTTTGAGGGGGTCTGTCGCTACACAAAACTAACTTTTCTGCTGAATGATCTGCCATTCTCCATGGAGGTGTTCTTGCTTTGTCTGGAACATTACACAGAAAGGACTAAAACCTATTGCTTGGCGAGCCAGCCTCTCCTTTCTGTTTGAATACAGGTGGGTCTGGAACCACACCTTCATACAACTTTGGGACAGATATGTTTATGTTAACACAAACGTGCCATACGTTTCTCTGATCAGTTAATCCACATGTCAATCGTGCCAACTGGAAATCGGGGAGACAGGACATGGTTCCAGACCATAATGTCTTTGTAAAGTTTTGTAAAAACTTGGTCTTGGCTGGCCATGCAATGAAACTTATGTACCTCCATGACAAATGTTTCAGAGTTTGGTTTGGCTTTCTATCATCTCGGCACCAGAAATGTTACGCAGTGCTGCTTTAAGCGTGTGCTTAAAATTGTGTGGATTTTGTATCTTAGGAAACGAGGATGAGGATCTACACAGAACTCCTTCACAAGAGATACCTGACTTGCATACTAATGGTGTAGAACAGGATGCTACTGCGCTTTCTATGGCAGAGATTGCATCATGTAGTTATGAGGCAAGGTAAAAGTTTTCCTTTAATATAAAAATATATTTAAAAATGTATTGAATCTATATTTTTTACTGTAATTTGTTTTACCCCTTACTGTATACACAGGAAGGCGGGTGTAAAAAACGGAATGTTTTTTGGCAAAGCTAAACAGTTGTGTCCATCACTACAATCTGTCCCTTATGACTTTGAAGCCTATAAACAAGTTGCTCTCACAATGTATGAGACTTTAGCTAGGTAAGAACAAAAAAAAGTTTATTTGTTGAAAGTCAAGAGGTAAGTTTATAGGATAAACCTGTTCCCTTTGTTCTCCACAGTTACACTCATGACATAGAGGCTTTGAGCTGTGATGAGGTCTTGATAGATGCCACCTCAATGATCAGAGAGTTGAAAATAAGCCCAAATGACCTGGCCAGTGCCATAAGAGCTGATATCAAGGAGAAAACTGGATGTTGTGCCTCAGTTGGAATGGGTAAGGGTACCTTTCCTTAAAAAATGTACCGTTGGAGCAACCGTTATTCATGCAGTCCTTTTGCTCTGTGTTAAGGTTCCAACATTCTGTTGGCTAGGCTGGCAACACGTAGAGCCAAGCCCAACGGGCAATATTTTCTGAAATCTGAAGAAGTAGATGATTTTATCAGGGATTTGGCAGTAACTAGCTTACCTGGTATAAAACCTTTTTACTTTCTATTTTGATATCAATATGAAATATTTGTTCTAAAGATTTTGATATTTTTCTCTAGGTGTTGGGCCTGCTATGGGCAGAAAACTTGCTGCAATGGGGGTCAGGTCTTGTGGAGATCTCCGACAAGTGTCCATGTCTGTACTTCAAAAGAAGTTTGGACCAAGAACCGGCCAAACATTGTTTCGTTTTTGCCGAGGCCTGGATGACAGACCTGTTCGTTATGAAAAGGAACGCAAGTCAGTTTCTGCTGAAATGAACTACAACATACGCTTCACCAGGGTAAGTAGCCAAATATATCATCATCTTAAACCCAAACATGAATGTTCACATTTTGTTGCTATTACAGATTGATGAGGCGGAGTGCTTCCTGACAAATTTATCCATGGAAGTTCAAAAAAGATTAAAAGCAGCTGGGTTACGGGGCCGCAGAGTAACCCTTAAAGTCATGATTCGCAAAGTGGGAGCTCCAATAGAGCCTGCTAAATATGGAGGTCATGGCATATGTGACAGCATAGCCAGGTAAGTCACCACCAGTCAACTGCAAGTGTTTCTGCTTTCTGTGTCGCAAAGATATTACATCTTTATCTATTTTTTGTAATCTGTAGGACTGTGATGCTTGCTCAGTCTACAGACAATGGTCAACTTATTGCATTGGCTGTCATCAAGCTTTTCCATGCAATGAAGCTGCAGGTCCAAGATCTGAGAGGGGTGGGAATCCAGGTCCAGCTGCTTGAAGGAAATAACTCTGTGAATCCAGACTCTCGCTCCATCAAAGACTTGTTCACGCGACAGGGACTTCAAGCACAATGTCCCAAAACAGGTTCATCAGGGTTTCATTTGGGTGGATTGAGTAATTGTTTGTCTAATGAATAAAATACATTTTGACTTGGTCTAGGCACTGGACCCACAAAGGAAAATACCACAGCGATGCCTCAAGAATCATCCTCAGCCCCTGCCTCTTCTGTCGGGGCAGTTTCTGAAACAAGTAAAAGGGAAACTCTCACAACTCGACATAATCCTCAATCACACCGTAGACTAAGCATTGATGTTCCCTCTCCTTCCCAGGTAGGCACTGATGTAGGGAAGGGGTTATTGCACACCAAAATTGCCTTTCACTAATCATTTCTGTATACTACCCCAGGTGGATCGTTCTGTATTAGAAGCGTTGCCTGCAGATCTTCGAGAACAAGTGGAACAGTCATGGACTTTTCGAGAAGTGAAATTAAATGGTGATATGTCCCTAAATCCACAGCCTTCTCATCCTTCTCCATCTGACTCAACAAAGCCATCTCCAACTGCAAGCAAAATAATATTACAAATACCAAATCAACCAGAAAACACAGGAATTGTTTTAGAATTGCCCAACTTCTCACAGGTGGGTAGTTTTTTGTAACGTGTCATTCACTGGAGTCTTTGACAATTGGCCTTATATTATCTATATAGATTGACCCGGAGGTCTTTGCTGCCCTACCCAAAGAGCTGCAGGATGAGATTAAGTCTGCCTACAGCCGAACAACCAATCAAAAAGAGCAAGCATGTAAGTTTGTAAAAGTGTATTTAATGAGTATATTTGACATGCCATCTTCTTCAGCCCTGTGATTCATGCCCTCATTTCTGCAGCCGAGGTTAGAAATCCACTGTTACAGTTGAAACAGGCAGGAGTCGGTCCTGTTCGCGTTAAGAGGCAATACAAGAGGAAGAACAACTCAAGTCCAGCTAAAAATGGCCCTTCTCCTCTTAAGAAACGACCATTGACCAACAGTCCAGCTAAAATCCTTCCATCTCCAATAAAGCTGGGAGAACCAATTGACAGGCTTAAGGTGAGTAAAAAAATTTAAATTTAATATACATTTTTGTAGCATTTTTGTTTTCAAGATTACAGTCATGTTATTCCCTTAGACTGAAAATAGTTCCTCAAAGCAAGACATCCCACAGTCTGCAGCAGTGTCTCGTGCTTCTCCAACACTGGCTGGAGCCTCTGAATGGACAGACATTAAAACTCTTCTGCGGGAATGGGTCACTACTATCACAGGTAAAAATAACTTGCTTAAAGCAGAAATTTGTACATGTTTTAGATTTAAATTATCCTCTGGCAACTAATGGTTGCATTTTGTTAGAACCAATGGAGGAAGACATACTTCAAGTTGTGAAATACTGTACTGATTTAATTGAGGACAAAGATCTGGAGAAGTTGGATTTGGTCATAAAATACATGAAAAGGTATGTAGTCCCCCCAAATATTGTTCAGTTTGGAATGTTGCTCTCGCCATTGCTTTAATTGGCATTTTTTTCAGGCTTATGAAGCTGTCAGTGGAGTCTGTTTGGAGTATGGCTTTTGACTTTATTGTAGACAATGTTCAGGTCGTTCTGCAGCAAACATACGGTAGCACTCTCAAGTTGGTGTGATTGAAAGTGGCAATTAAGGTTTGAAGCCCAATGTCACCATATATGGACATCCTCAGGAGTACACTCACTTTGGTAAAGTACATTTTCTCAAAATGGTGTGCTGCCAGTTTGATTTACGGGTTTCCCTATTGGCCAACCACTCATAAACAATATACCAAAACCAGTTAACAAGAGACAAGTGTGACAAAGTAAAGCTGCCAAAGTGAATTCTTGTAAGGCAACTTTTTCCACCTAATGAGAGTAACAATAAATGCTGGTAATTCATTTTATACAGCATTATACAGATTTAGCACTTTGTAAAATAATGCATCCATTTTCTAAAATATTTGAAATTTTATATGTGCAATCACGCCTCAAAACATTTTTATTCTTTAACTACTCACCATGACATTTTTTCCTCTTATTTCTGACAGTTTGTACTGTGAGAGGCTATACATTCTCACCATGTGTTGACCTCTGAAGATTGTAATGGACAGTATTTTTATTTTATATTTGAATTAGTTTGGTCATTCCATCATTCAGTAGGAATGTAACAGTGATGTAACATAATTTCCAGTGAAAATGTTTAAAATTTTACTACTGGGTCAAAAAAAGCAGCCAGACAAAGGCTGCATGAGGTAGTATTCTTTTTTTTTTTTTTTTACCAAGTGCCAAACTCTGTTATGTGTAAATAATGTAAACTCATGTAAATGTTTATATGTCCTGTATTTGTTTTACGTGTAGTGAATTCTTAGTAACTGTATTCTAAATTTGTAATTATTTTTACTTGAGTACATGAATGTTTCCACTACTTTCTATGGGAGGCAGAAGCTGGCTAAAGCGCTTCACTAAGGTCAAATAGTCATATTTGTAAGCACTGTTGAGCTAAAACAATTTTACAGGGGCTATGGCAATCAATAATTAGCCTATGCATTTTATTTCAGCAAATAAGATGTCCTTTCAAGACCTCTAACATTTCATACAGCATTTATATTGGAGTAAATTTTATAAACTTGAATATGTACCACTTTTGGAATTTAACTTTTAATTCTGTGTATCTCACCTGTGTATTGTACATGTAGAAAGAAATTTTGACAGTACTTCCTGTATTTCTACTAAGTTAACATTTGAGAGGTGATGAAGATGCTTTTTTAATCAGATATTGACAAACCAACCTATGATTACAACAAGCAAATAAAATAGTTTGCTCTGAAAAGTGATAATGAATGTAATTCAGAATGTGCAGATTTTTGCTCACCTCAAAGATGTTAGCTTTCTCTGTTACGTTTCTAAAGGGAATGGCCAAAATAAAACGGTCTGTCTTGCCATTTCCTTTCTGGCTGGTGCCTGAAGACCTGAAGCTGTGAACGTTTGTAAGTTTTTTAAGTCTTTGTAAATAAATTGTCAACTGTGATACAGATTGCTTTGTTTAAGTCGTTAAGTATTAATTAATAGTGTAAAAAAAATACAGCATGACTTTAGTGATTTATTATTTCTATGACGTATATTATGTGTGACGCAGTTTCCGGGTTAGGTCATTTCTTGGCGCATTAGAGGAGCCGTAGCGCACAGGTAGGTTGATGCGTGTGGATCATTTATTCCCTTGCATCGATGGCTTTTATATAGTCTATGCACTTCAAACAAATTGCATTTCGTCGCTTTTTTTGGACAACAAAACACTTAACGGCACTCTCTTCGCTTAATGTTTTTATTAGCCGGCAGTCCAGCAACGGCTAACCAAGAAGTATGCTAACGTACATAATGTACAAGCGTTTTTAGTCAAAGAATGCCTTCAGCCAGATATTGTAATGGTAAAATTTTAAACTAGAACGAAAACTATAATGTTAGAAACTAGACGGAATGTATTGCGCAGAGCTCGATTTAATGTGGGTAGTAGCATTGTGGCGTTGGTACAGCTTACAGCGAAACCCCTCGTCTCCATGGCTTTGTCTGTAAACGAAATATCATAGTCGACACTCCCTGACCACAGGCTCGTCATTGTGCCGCTGGGCCTGCTTTGATGGTGTCCCTTATACATTAAACATTGTTGTATGTAAACGCATTTCACTTCATATTTTTGTCTTTCCATAAATCTGGGTACCTCCAACTTCTCTGAAATCAACATTTGGGTAATTTGATCACAGATCTCTTTTTGTTTCTTAATCCTTTAGGTTGTATTGAAACTGCCCAGCCATGGCTAATCAACCAATGGACGTGATAGCAAAGGTTTTGGAAAAAGTGGAAGAGCAGGTAGATGCAGAGCTGAACAAACAACTGAAGGAAGAAGATTTCGAGGTGCTGAGAGAAAAACGGCTAGAGGCTCTCAAAAAAGCTCATAAACAGAAGCAGGTGAGTGTTGTCTTTTTAATATGTCAATATGTCATTGTAAATTGTGGTATCAATTTTAACAATGATGCCATTAGCCATTAGAGGAAACAGTTTCATAATAAATACCATCAATGGGCACACCTTTTTTTTTTTTTTTTTTTTTTTTTTTTTGGGCAGCTTTAATTTTCAGCATGGAAGTATAATGGAAAAAAGGGTTTGAATAATTAATACAACTTTACAGGTTAAAATCTGCCAGATATTCCATTACAATGAGTGAGACTGAAATACTACTGGACCCAGAAGTAGACAAAATAAAATTCTTACATCCTTCCCCTCTAATCTTTTTTTTATTTTCAATTTTAAGGAATGGTTGTCAAAAGGTCATGGTGAATACAGAGAAATTCCAAGCGAGAAAGACTTTTTCAGTGAGGTTAAAGAAAGCAAAAATGTTGTCTGCCATTTCTATAAAGATTCTACTTTCAGGTAGGTAAAATACATTTACTGCTGAAAAATATATTGTTACAGATGCTTTTCTATTTACAGTGTGCATTTGGTATTCAATTGTGTTACAGAAATATAAAATAAACTCCTTTTCGTTCAAATACAGGTGTAAGATCCTTGACAAACACCTCTCCATCTTGGCTAAAAAGCATGTTGAGACCAAATTTCTTAAACTAAATGCAGAGAAGGCGCCATTTCTCACAGAGAGACTTGGCATTAAAGTCATTCCCACGCTGGCTCTGTTGATAGATGGAAAAACAAAGGACTTCGTGGTTGGTTTTACTGATCTGGGCAATACAGATGAGTTTTCCACTGAGATGCTTGAGTGGAGACTTGGCTGTGCTGGCGTCATCAATTACAGGTAAGATTTGAGGTTAATTTTAGATCTATAATTGAAATCATTTTTATTAAATTGAATTTTGTTTCTGACTTTTAATAGTGG
Organism: Periophthalmus magnuspinnatus; assembly: GCF_009829125.3. Taxonomy (NCBI): domain Eukaryota; kingdom Metazoa; phylum Chordata; class Actinopteri; order Gobiiformes; family Gobiidae; genus Periophthalmus; species Periophthalmus magnuspinnatus. The sequence goes on from NC_047146.1 coordinate 8,483,185, forward strand.
CAAATTGATGGAGCCTCCAACACAGACTAAAAAGTCAGCAACCAAGTTTACAAAAGTGGAGAAGAAGACTATCAGAGGACGAGGGTACGACTCTGATACAGACTCTGAAGATGACTGAAGATCTACTCCTGGTTTTAGTCTCAGGATTGGCTCATTACACATCCACTACATGTAGGCTTTTATCCATCATGCCTACTTATTTCTTTTTTCATACCAACTTATTTAATGCCAAACTTTTCATTTTATTCACACTGGCACTGTTGTCAAATTTAATAATTAATCTTTATTCTTCCAATGAAGTGTAAATATTTCAGACCATCTCCTGTTTTTTTCCATATACAGTACTGCAGAAAAAAACAGAACTTGTGATTTATTTCAGACCTGCTTTAACCTATCTGTTATGTAAGTGTGTCTTTTCGGTCTGTTTTATTGTGAAATTGTCATTTCTTTTTTTGAATAATTTACAAAAAAAATCCCTTGTATACAATTATCAAATATATACGTATATATTTATAAATATATACGTATATATATATATATATAAGATGGCAATAAAATAATGCATTATTTGTTAGTGCAATGAGCTGTATTCAATGAGTGTTCAGGATGTTTCTGAAATTTCCAGATTTTTACTCCTTTAACAAAGTCTGTATTCCTTTAATGAGTAAATCAAATCAAGTTTATTTAATGCACATAAATTTCTTGTATTTACAGAACAAATGTTACAATACACTAGGAATCAACAGCCTTAGTCTCCACTGGCTGCAACAAACGCTTCACAATAAGCTCTCCGTTAACGTTGATATATGTCTCAGCCATGTCTTGCTCAGCAGGAAGTCCATAGGGGGTCTTCAGTGGTTGTATCCTTGAGGTGCCATGAAATGTTTAAAAATAGTTTCATTAAGCTCAAAACGCAGCTGCAAAATAGTCAGCAATTCCAGTGATTCTTACCTTACAAGATGTTTGATATATTTCAACTGATTATTAACTGCAGGTGTATTTTTATGAATTACTGGAGCGTGCATCTAAGAAAAAGACATAATTTTAATAAATGTATAGGCTTTTTTGCCCAGGTGCAACAGCAAATAATTTTATATAGATCTGTGTGGAGATTTTTAAGGACATCTCTTAAGGCTTGGTCTAGCCCTAACTCTAGCCAGCTTGCCACTAACTATCCATAAAGGCAAGGTAAGGTACACTTTACGGCCCCTGTAGAGGAAATTTGTCCTCTGCCTTTGACCCAGCCTGCTATCCCATTGGGGCAACCTGTCAGGAGCAGTGGGCACCGCGCTCAGGGAACCATCTCCAGATCTTGAGCTTGGTTTGGTCAGACCTACCTAAGCTTGAGGATTCTCTCTGTAAAGCATGTTATGGGACTAGTTACAGCTACAATGCCACATGAAAAGGGTCATTTGGAGTCTAACATCAGTTGTGATTTAAATTACAGAGAAATTAATGACAAGTGAAGGGGCACCTGAGGATCAGTATATGGACGCCAAATCTCTACCTCTCTGAGATTATCATTTTTATGACTTGGTGATTTTTGTTCTTTAACTTAAGGTCTTTAGCTGCCATATAGTCTTTCAGTGCTACTTTTTTTTTTTTTAATTATTACCTTACGCAGCCCGAAACTTTTGACCATTTCTTTTTCCCAGTATGGCCGTCGAATAGTACTTTTGATGCGTGTCACAATATGCAATTTATGAGGTTGCTCTGGATCACCTCCATATTTTTCATGCTCTTTTGATCTCTCTTCAAAAATCTGAAAGGAAACACATACGTGCCATTTATTACTGTAATATAACAGCAAACACCCATCTGTTGCTTGTTACTGTAATACAACAATACCTCTAGAGGCATCCTTGATCTGGTAAAATTTCCTCGTGCCAATACTAAACATGGCAATTGAGTGGCCCCCGCTATGATCTGGAAAATGATGCGGGCGACAAATAATAAGGTGAACACTGTAATTAAATTGTCGATAATATAAACACTTGATCCTTACCTTATTCGGGATGAACCGTAGACCTTGACAAACCCCAGCAACAGACATAGCGAGGTTAGCGTCACCTACATGTGTCCAAGGTTATGACAAACAGAGGAAAATAAGTTATATTATATCCTATTTCACCTGGGACAAGAAAAAAAAACCCATCACATTTAATCATGTAACAAAGGCATGCCTAAATAAAACGTTTAATCCGATGTAAATGTACCATTCACTTTGATTCGCGTTTTGGTTGCAGGAAGTCACGGGGAGTAACACTCAAACTGTTCCGATGTGAAGCGTAGGTAACAAACAAGGAGTTTTAATTATATGTTTAATCATTAAATATCGAGTGTTGTTATTTATATAGTATCAGTATTTTTATTTTTATTTTTTATTTTATTTAACTTTAATTAGTGTATACATGTATACCACCATGCCCGAGGGACATCTTTTCCGGAGTTATTTTTGTGTGACACAGCCTGTTTCCCCCATATAGGAAGTCAAATATGGTTTAGTTCAGTCCATTTCAACCATTTCAAAATGACACAAAATCATGTGTCTGGTATGGAAGCGTCCGCTGTGTCTGTTCTGAAACGAGCAGTGGAGTTAGACCAGAGTGGACGCTTTCAGGAGTCTTTGGTGTGTTACCAAGAAGGGATCCAGCTGCTAATGGACGTGTTAAAAGGTAGTTAAGTAAGGGTAATCGTTGAACAGTATTTAACAATGTATTTAAATGTCTTTTCCCCTGTCAACAGCAGTGAGAGAAGACTCAAAAAGGGGACACTACAGAGAGAAAATAAAGGGATACATGGACAGGGCAGAGCACATCAAATGTCACGTCGACAAGCTGAAAGAAGGTGATCATTGTCTGATAGCTCGACATTTCTCAAATAGATTTTTTACTTCATATAGAGAAATACTTGCAGTGCACCATGAACTTCCCTGATGGAGGGTCCAAAACCAGCCTGTCTACAAGGAGAGCTTATGGATAGATAATTGCAATGCCATTCTGTAAAGCACTCTAAGCAAAGCAATAACATATCTAGGCAAAGCAATAACATCCCCATGGAGAAAAATGGGTGTCTAGTCCCGTTAATGCTCTACATAGAGGTTCTACATACTTTGAGCAAGCTAAAATGTGCATTTGTTTTAATAACGTGACCTTATAACTTGATGATGAACAATTGAATAAACAACATCCATCTTAAAAGTCCATTTTATTCTCATTCCAGATGGAAAATACCATGAGCAGATAAAGATAGCAGAAGATGCCACTGGTTACAGCTTTGAGACACTTTTTAAACCTTACGTCAGTAGTGCATTAACAGAAGTGTGGGTAGAGGACCCATATATACGGCACACACATCAGGTAACACTGTGGCTTTTAAAATTTCCTTTCACTCAATTAGTTTGAATTTTCACAGATATTTATTTGTTTGTCATTTGGGTTTTTTTTTGTTTTTTTTTTTGTTTTTTTTGTTTTTTCAACAGCTGTATAATTTCCTGAGGTTCTGTGAAATGCTCCTTAAAGGTTTAGGCAAAGTGAAACAAATCCACCTTCTCACATCACAGGATGAAGTAGGTTATGGGTTTTATGTTATATCAATAACGGTAATAAAACATTTTGGATTTACTTTTGCATACCCTTATTTATAGACTGAAAACCTACAAACAAGTGCCTTGACTGAAATCAAAGAAAGTCTCAAAACTCAAGGTGTCAATCTGGATGTGGAGTACTCCTCTACCATACACGACAGAGAGATCAGGTAAGATACTTAATGTGTAATGCAGGTTACATTGATTATTGAATGAGTCCTATTATTTTCTAACTGTGACTTTAAAATACATTTTCAGATTTGACAACGGATGGATCATTAAGATAGGAAGAGGCCTGGATTATTTTAAGAGACCAAAGGTAAGATTACTCAGGAAATCTAACATTTATTTCAGCTGTTTACTGTGTAATAGTAATGGTATGATTGTAATTTGTCTCAACTCTTCCCTCAGGGCAGATTTTCCATTGGTTATTGTGACTACGATCTCAGACAATGCCATGAGACCACTGTAGATATATTTCACACAAAACACACAAAAACATTGTGAACTTTTCTAATGCAAATCATACACACCAAAGGTACACTATTCATTTGTTTTTAATGTTTAAACATACTACCATGACCAGAGATCCGGTCGTCAATGCCCCCCGACAAATGTATATACTGGTAACTGTAAAACCCAGTCTGTGCTTTAGAAATGACTTTGTTGATGTAATGATGCCATCTTGTGGATAATTTAAATATTAAAGTTTTACTACGCTTTTACATATCTGTATTAAACTGATAATTTTGTAAATGATTGTAATAAAATAATAATACAATCAATAATAGTGTGGTTAGACAGAAACAAATCACAGACAAAAAAAACAACAAAAAAAACAGTATGCAAAACAGCAGTAGTGTTGTCTACAGAAATACTTAATCAAATAAAGTAAGCTTAAGTATCTCCAAAGAAATATATATTATACTGACAACGGAGAAAGGATTTACTGCCCTGTTATCTGACTTACATGTAGTTCATTGCATGTAATCCTGATATTAGTTGCTGGGTTTTATATTCAGGATTTCTGTGATGAGAAGCTACGATTATGAGACTATATATACACTATTAAGTTATGCTTACCACCTCCCACTTCCGCCCTCTCCCTTCATTCCTCTTCCACTCCTCCCTTTGAATGAATGTAGCCGGGTGGCCTAGATAGTGCTTCCATCTCTGGATGTTGTCCTGTGGGGGTCTTCAGTGATGGGACAGACAGTAATTTAGATCAGAATGTTTTTTAAATGTGTTGGTGAGATATTAATGCTTTTGATTATCAGTCATAATATTTATCCAAACAACAGAGATGGTTAATCAAATAACAAGCAACTGTATGGATAGATATGTTCACAGAAGACATTGCTGGACTTGTAAAATATAAACAGTGCATCATTTGTAATTCCTGTACATCTGTCCCCATTCCAGCTGGGGCTTTTTCTCCTCTCATTTCTGGGTCTAAAAATCAGGTTAGCGTTTTATAAGGAGCTTAGCGCAGAGGGCCACAGTGTGCCACTAATGTAATAGAATATCTCTCTCCCTCTCTCCCTCTCTCTCTCTCTCTCTCTCTCTCTCTCTCTCTCTCTTGCTCTTTCTCTCTTCATTCTGTCCTCTTTTCTCTTTGTGCATTTGCTTACTCTGTCATGGAGTGACCTCTCTCTCTTTCTCAGCGCATGTCTTTCATTCTCCTTGGCTGTCATCCCTCTTTCAGACTGCTTTGCCGTTGTAGATGAAATGCTGAGGTTTCCACATCAGGACTGGGACAGTTTGTGAACAAGACAAACCAGGCAGGGAAAGTAGAGGACAGGGACAAGGAGACACACTGCTGCTCCCACTGACATACGGTGAGTTTAAATGCGCTGTACTTGTGTAAATATGCGTGCCACCTAAAACGCTGTAACTAGGACTTTCTTTGTGAATCTCAAATGCATTTAGAAGCTTTTGGGAGCCTGTGATTGAGCAGATACTGTGGATTACTGTGCTGTGAAATCTTACAAGGATCTCTCAGCAATGTTAATAATCCACCAGATTATCCTGTGTTGCTGTTGGGACTATAGTCTGGCTGTCTCTAAATGAGATCATAAGTCAGCCTGACTGTTGAATGTCAATGTTAAATATAAAATTAGATGTTTAGAATAATTTGTAAGGCTTACCTAACAACAACATGTGCAGCCATGGTTATATTGTCGTGGAAATGTGGACTTTGCATGTTTATTCATCATCTGACACTACTCTTATCAAGCAACATGCGCAGGTGATATTATGGTCTGCTGACACCAGTTTCTAGGCTACAGGAAAGTGGTACAACATTATATACCTAATACTCAGCATTAAAGAATGGTCTCTTTTTGCATAGAGACATGTTGAGTAGTCTTAACCAGTGTGTCCCTTTCAACGGATTTTGAAAATGTCTTGAATTGCATTTGTTTATTAAGTTTGCTTGGTTGTTGCTGTATTGCCACATATTAATACCATTTCTTATCATAGTTGGTTTTGTTTTCTTAATTATAATGTTATATTATATCAAATATATCAGCTTGAAATAAAAAAATGAAAAAGTATATACATATAGTAGCAGTGTACAACATTTTGACCCTGACCCACTCATTGGGGAACACTTAATTTTTACATTTTATAATAAATATCTTTACACCAAGCTATGTATTGTTTTAAAAAGTAAGAAAACGTGAATGTATCCTCGTATCAACACTCCCAGCTATCAGGCTTGTAAAAGTGCTGATAACAGCAATAAACCTTTGATCTCAACTCAACCTTAAGCTATCTCTATGTTTCTACACAAGTGAACAAGAGTCTGTCCCGCAGCCTTGAACTGACCGTATTTGCAATAAGTATTGGATAAATTAGATTTTTTATAAATCTTTCTCTCTAATCATCGCAGGAGAAGACATACACAGAATACACATGGAGACCTTCTTGGGAGACACAGAAGAAAGCCCTGAGGACTCTTCAGGTGAGATGAACTATTTACACTGGACAAAATCAATGTTAAAAAGCATCCAGGTGTGTAGATGATGACCTAAATATGGATATGTTATTCCCATATTTAGGACGCAAAAAGTCAAAGCTGAAGTTAATAAAATCACGTCTCTTTGGGAAAAGCAAGAAAGGACAAACAAGTAGAAAACTGAGCCAGTCTGCCAGTGATATCACAGATGCGGAGGCACTTGGATCCAATGAAGATCTAGTGTAATAATTGGCTTTATTAGACGTAGTGTTAAGAATTATTATTAACTTTTAACACAAATGTTTTATGCTTCATATCCCTAGATGTAATCCAGCAGCTATGGGATCGCGAGCATTTTCTCATGACAGCATCTTTTTGGCTGACCATGCCTTAACAGAAGCTGAACCAACCAGAGTTTTATCCCAGGAGAATGTTCACTTCAAAATCAAAGCACTACAGGTATCAGTATTTTTTAACAAGAACAAGAACTATATCTTCAATACTATTGAATAAACACATTTAATGTTGATTTTTAGGAGAAGTTACAACAACAAAAGTTTAATTTGGGGCCACCACCTCAGATTACTCCCAGCAAATATTCAGAAGATCAAACTGTTCGCTCAGAAGAAGATGTCCACAACGAATCAGAGATGACAGAGAGGCCCATAACAACACAGGACCATCTAAATAAGGTATTTCTAAAACTTCTAAATGTATAGGTTTAGTGAAATAATTATTTTACAAAGCAATAAAGTGTGGCTAGAGACTCAAGTGCTGCACTGTTCACGTGTTCTTCCACTCTTCTGAATAAGTTAATGTTTTAACAGATTATGTATATTTGTTATACAGTTAAGAGCAGTGTACCACAAACACCTTTTCAGATTCCACAACATGGATTATGCACATCGTGTTCTAGCTGTAGGAAAAGTCTCTAAGATGGATAACCAATGTCACACAGATTCTATTATAACTGTGGAGGGTACTGCTAGAGAATTTAGGTTTGAGATCTATACCAGAAAAATATACTTAAAGAAATACATATACTGCATGTTTCTACAATTACCAGAATACCCAAATACACATGTGCCAGTGTGAATGTTTTTACTCTGTCTTTTTCAGGTTTTATCCCAAATGTCCTCTAATCCTATGCTGCTCACCACTAAACCAGTGCCAACCAAACCTTCTCCAAAAACGTCTCCTATCGAGGAGACACCACTAGACTTCAGCTCTCCAGCGCAGTTCACCTCCAGCTTAGATACCTCAGCTGCCCGCCACCGCCTGTCTGTTAAACCCCGAAACCAGCGGGCCAGCTCAAAGAAGAGAGTCTCCACTGTAATGCAATCCACATCTAATTACAGCATATATGGCAACACAATAGTACAACATAAATTACAAGTGTTCAACTTTACCATAGTTTGTTTTCTGAACATTCTTTTTTGATATATCACATTTTCTGGTTACTTTAAATAAAACAAAGGTCTATTATTTTTACTATTAACATATTTAATTCTTGTTTGTTTAGGTTGACTCCACAGCTCTAACATTTGACCCAAACGACTCAGAAACACTTAAAGAGGAGAATGAACAGCCCGTTGTCCAAGAAGAGCCAACAAGTGAAATTGTGAATACAAAGGTGAATGAAACTACATCAGTGGAATCAGAACCCACAAAGCCTGAGCCATCACCGAAGCCGTCTAGCATTGTTTCTCCGCAAAAAGACATTTCTATTCTTGGGAAAATGCCCACAGTGTCCGCTCAGATTCTTCGGCCAAAAGCTAACAGACCTGCAGATGTAATTCCCCGGCCACACTCATCTTGTATTGTGTCAGAAGCAAAGGGAACGCCTTACAGCTCTGGAAATTTTGACATACAATTTTTGAGGGATACACAAAACAAGACTTGGGCTACTAATATGAAGTCTAAAACAATGTCCTCTGACCAGCCAGCTGTGAGTACAGGAATAGCATTACGGCCTACAGTTGAGTTAGACAGGACATCAGCAATTAAGAGACCTCTCCCTGGCTCTGGTTCCTTTCATTTGTCTGCTTCTAATAGGAAGGAAGAGGAGGAAAGGCCACGTTCAGGCAGTTTTACTGGGGTTCGTGAACATGCTTGGATAAAAACAGGAGGGAAAAAAATGGACCCCTCTCCAAATGTAAGCCCTAAAGTGGATTTAAAACCTGGTGGGGTTCCCCTTAGAATGGGAAGAGAAGAAACATGGATGATAAAGGATAGTCTTAGAAAGGTAGAAACAGTGAAACCGTCTAGAAACAAACTCACAGACACAGGTGATCATTCTGACACAGCAAAGGAGGCAGAGGAGGAAGAAGCAAAGACAACATTTGGTGTTAAACTGCGGTCCACATCTCAGTCTGTGAGGCTGAGGCCAGAAACGGCTTCAAATGAATGTTTAAAGTTAGCAGTGACTGAGGAAAAACAACATAAACAAGACACAAGTAATAATACTGACCTATTGTCTACAAAAGCCACCACTGCAGAAACCAAGTACGGTGAGTTTCAGAAAGAATATTTTTTCTGCTTCAGTTCCCTATAGAGTTATTTATTACACATAGCCTCTTTGCGCTGGTAATGTATGGTATATTAAAGTCGCTCACTTGGTTAATAATCGCAGTGAGTGATAACATTCTTACTCTAGACCTTTGCACTCGTTAGCATTCCTCTGAAGCTGGCCGTACTCTAGGGCATGTCTAATAGTTCTGTCTTTCCACAGATGTATCTACAGCCCCATCTGCACCCAGTGTCCCAACCAAACAAACAGCCCCTGCTCCTGTTAACACCCCACTGGTTTGTGCTGAGGCCCAGCCCTCACAAGCTAAAGGTTTCCCCCAGGCCCCTCAGGGGCCCCAGCCTCAAGCCTCTTCAACAGAAGTGTCCTGGATGAGTATGGCCATGGAAAAGACTAGAAATCTTCAAAATCTTTTTACAAGTAAATTTCCCAAAGATCTCACTGGAGGGCAGACTGCAGTTTGTTCACATAAAATACAAGTTCAAACATCAAATCTAGCACAAACAGACACACAAAGATTGGATGCAAAAAGTACAAATCAGCCATTAAGCAATGTCTCTGCAACTGAAGCAGTGGAACACAAACCCCCAGCACAAACTGTAAAGCCTTTACTACCTACAACCACAGCACAGCAGAACTCATCAGCATCTCCTTTTAGAGAAAGTCAAATATCAAAACCAACAGTGTCACAGCCAGTGTCAACAGAGGCAGTCACCCACTCTGTAGCTCAGGGCAATATATGGACCAGTCAGTCTCCTCTGCGCTCTGTTCGACAGGTAGAAAGCACATCACAGGGCAGTCCCTCCAGTCCTCACAGCACATCTCAGCCGCCCCTCTGGAGCACTCGCAGTCTGCGCTCTACAGGTCTAACAGTGACTCAGGATACCACTGCTAATACTAAGACCAGCACAGCTCCTTTGGAAGAGACGGAGGGTCAGTCAGTTTGGGGTGCATCAGTGAGTAAGAAAGCGGCTTTTTTGGAGAAAAGAGCTGAGTGGACATCTTCACCAGTGGAAATAAAAAGTGAGACATTAGTCACCAAAGAGGCAAAAGCAGAGACTAGGCATACAGGTAAGTTGATATGTCAAAGTTACTATATATGATGGTTAAAGAGCCACCAATAACAAAAAAAAATGTTTACAGTGTCAAACCCTAAAAGGATCCCAGAGAGGCCAAAAGAAGAAAAATGGATTCGAAAAACTGCTGATCCTTCCCCTGCTCCATCATCTTCTCCTACCCTGTCCTCTACCCTACAGTCTATGTCTGACAGTGGAGAACTGTCCTGGATAGAGCTTGCAAAAAGAAAATCAATGGCTTGGAGTGATAAGACCATGGACTTATGATAGCTGAACTGTACTGGGGATATTTAAAAGTAGCAATATCTTCTTTACTAGTAAATGTTTCAAAAGTATTTTATACAATGTAACATTTTTGAGAAAGGGATATAATGTAAGAAACAACTATTTGTTTTTTGTAATTTGCTATTTTTGTCTATGTACAGTAGGCTGTAGCAGCTTTACATAATGTAAAACATTTAAATAATCAGAGGTTCAAATTACAGATTACATCACAGATTTATTTAAATGTGACAATTGTGTTTTTTTCCCTTTTATGTTGGATGAAAATTGAAACTTGCCATTTGTCTCCCATTTGACTTATTTAATATGAGAAATCTATGGATTATTATGGGACATCCTTTTAATTAATTTATAGTACTTTAGACGAATGCACTGTGCATTCTACGTTACAGGTACTTTGTGAAACCACAGATCCAGACTGCACACAAGTAAAATAAGTCTAAAATATCTGTTCTTTATCATTGTCTATTTGTCTGCATCAAATCGACCATCTGTCAGTAAGGAAGATGGGCTTTTTCCATGCGTTGCCAGTCCTGTTGTTGTCTTTCCCCTCTTTGGCCAGCAGGGGGCCCTGTCGTAAATCTCCTCGTGTAACGGAAGCTGTTACACGTGACACGTGAGCATGTAAACACAGAGCGGCCCCTCTGTACCCCTTCGATGCAGTCCCGTTGTATTTCGCTGGCATTCACGGCCGCTGTGCTGTGTGTGTGTCGGGGCTACACCCTGAGGAGCTCGGTGTCCTGGGTCGTCTCGAACGACGTGGTGGAGCCGGAGGACGCGGACCTGTCGGAGGAGGTGGCCCCAGCGCTGCTGGTGGACACCACCGGGATGTGGAAGAAGCAGGCTGAGAGTCCCGGAGAGATGGTGAAGTCTGAGGAAGACACTGTTGTCCAGCTCTCGTCTCGTCTTTTTTCGTATCCGGTTGAAAAAGTGAAAAACTCCGCCAGCAGCAGCAGCAGCTCCCCTCCTCCACATCAGGAGACCGCGAGGACAGCCAGATACATCGCCCACAGCAGTGACTGGGGCGTGCTGTCCACCATCTCCTCTCAACAGGGGGTAAGAGGGTAATGCGGAGGCCCTTATTATAGAACATGAATATAATACATGTGTAGGCCTGATTGCCTGTCCTGTACTTTGGCCTAGCGTGCTCATATTGATTACTTAAAGTTTCGCCTCAATTTGATTGATCTGTTTACCCAAACTCAATCTGTTGCATCTGTTTCAATATTAGACCCTGGTTTAAACATGCTCAACAGTGCCCTGTCTCAGTACTAAAACTCATTATCCACTAGACCTGGATGGCGTATAATGTAGATGTACCATAATCTTCTGTGTATGAATAAGATAGACCATTGTGCAAGAAGTCAGAGTCTTTTAACGCTAAATGATTCTTTTTGAAAGCAATTATTGCTTAACTGGTTTTACTTTCTCAATTAATAAAATCTAATAATCAGTCCCAACTCTGACTCTAATAAACAGTTACTACTGTTCATTGCACTAAAATACACCTGGTGGATGACCACCTGTGAATCTAATGTTTTGCTTGTTGTTCTATCCAGATCAAAGGAATCCCATTTGGAAACATCTTTTCAGTCAGTGATGGCCCACTGGAAAATAGCACTGGCATTATTTACTTCTATATGACTCCAATGGACAACTCTGTCTCAGACTTGAAGATAAACCCGTATGCTTCTTTGACCTTCTCTGAGGCAGAAGGCGACTTTTGTCGGTAAGCTACCTCTGTATTAAGTTACATAGAAGAAAAATTATTTACAGTTATATTTTAAAATCTATTTCTATATTTACATTTTAGGCAAATGATTTATGATCCTGAGGATCCGAGATGTGCTCGACTGACTCTTACAGGAAAGATGATGGAAGTTCCTCCTGAAGATGTATCATTTGCTAAGGAAGCAATGTTTTCCAGGTGTGTTAACTGAAAGCCGATATAAACATACCTTACATTCTGTTATCACATATGTGCCTAAGGCTATGGAAACTCTCAAAATAGAATAAACTGAAAGCCAATATAAACATACCTTACATTCTGTTATGACGTATGTGCCTAAGGCTATGGAAACTTTCAAAACAGAATAAAAAGTTGTACATTTTCTGTAATATTTATGTATTTATTTTGTAATTACAGACACCCTGTCATGGCCAAATGGCCAGTGGGCCACAAGTGGTTTTTCATGAGGCTAGACCTGATCCAAGTATGGCTGCAGGACTGGATTGGAGGCACATCACTAATACCTTTGGAAGACTACTTTAAAGCTACTCCTTTCTGATATTAATTTCTTTGTATTTCTGTATCTCATATCGATATGATTTTTTTTCAGTACTTGGAAGGTTTAAGTAGGCGACTAGTTGATCTACGGTATTTTAAAAGAATGTATAAATCCACCGCATATGTCCCAAAATAAAATGAATGTATGACTATCATCTACCACACAAGCCCGCAGGCATCTTGAATGGTAAAAACGCTTTAGGACTTGTGATCTACCCACTAGATGGCGCACTGTGACCATTTACTACTCCAAGTAAAGTTTATTTAGGTTTAGACTTTGCCATTCCAATTCTGTAATTTTATCACATCATCTGTTCAATCGGAAATTTCTTTGTATAATGTGTTTGCTTTACCTACGGTGTTTACCTCATGATTTAGCAACCTACCATGTCACTTACTCTAACCAAGTTAAATACAATGCACACCACTAAAGTAAAACGTATAAAATATATAGGCCAAAAGCCTCATGTTATGATGTTAATGATTGCACTAAAATAAATACACACTTTGAAAACAGCAGAGCTCTGGTTTTATTTTGACAGAGCCGGAAACAGTGGGTGTTCTCATGCACGCGCGCTGGTGTGCACTGCAGGTGGGTGCAGGCGGTGCAGGCGGTGCAAAAGCAGCGGCAGCAGCAGCTGGTGAGTTTGCCGACGCGTCGTGACCTGTGGACTTTTAAAATGATATTTTTTCGGTAGTTTGTTTATCCAACTGAGTTGATTTTGTTAATAAATCCACGGCAGTCTCGAGGGGTAACGTCTCCTTCTTTCTCGTTTGTAACTTAATGTAGCGGTGTAGCTAACTTCGTTGCTAACATGAACGTAAGTTAGCTTGTTTGCAGCAGGACTGGTCAGCTGACCTGCGTATTGACAAAGAGGGTGCTATATGTTCGCAGTGGACCACACCGTAGTTTTATTCATCTGTTGCCAGCTCGGGCCGAATCAACGTGATTCGGGGCGTTTCTTTTGGACACCGTCAGACATCGGCCAGCCTATCCCCGTGCCTCTACCCGTCACACACTCAAATTCCTTATTTTTGTAACTTGTAGCTTACGTCTGCTTTTGAACGTTTGCGGTTTGATCGGCGGGAAGTCAATTTTACATTAGCCGACTATGTGAGCAGTGTTTTCGGACCCCTGATTAACTCGTGACCCGCTGCTGTAGGACGACGCAGGGGCTCTCTATGACAAAACATTAACCCCCAGACCGACCGACCGAGGATCGAGCAGAGCTGTCGGCCCATCCGCTCCGTTTTTACCCTTGGACGCTCACATATGTCTCTGTCTACGCCCATTTGAACAACCCCGAGAAGCGAGAGGCGAGAGGGAGGCAGCGGCACCAGAGAGGCATCGCTGACATGAAAATGAGATGAGGCTCAGAAATGGTACTGTGGCCACGGCGATTATCTTCTTCACATCCTTCCTGAGCCTGTCCTGGTACACAGCGTGGCAGAATGGCAAAGGTAAGTCTGTTTACATCATTGTAGATTACTCCGGATCTAAACCACTTCGGGCCTTATTGTATTATAATCATCTTCATCCGTGTATGTAGCCCACTCAGCAGGTGTTGCTGCACGCACATCACCGAATAACAGATTGATACAGGCACTAGCAGCACTGTGTCAACCCCTGCCTCTCATAATAGACACCCCCAACTTACTCAACATGTAAGTAGCTCAGGCCAGGTCCAAACCAAACTGAATGGGTTGCATCCCAGTTTCAAGACAATATGCTTCCAATAAGTGACATTATTTTACTTGCCTTAAATGAGTTAGCCAAAGACCCTGGCCTGAAGTAGATAAATACAATATAGTCTTTCATCTGGTACTCATAGGTAAATAAGACCAAAACCTCTTTAACCAGCTCTTGCATAAGAACAAACTTTTTTAAATTCCAGAGAAGATACTGACTTAAGTTAATTTCAAATGGGCTGTACATTTGCAGGATGTTAATTTGGTGAATGGTTGTAAATTGTGCAATAGTAGGCTGTTTGCTTAGTCCAGAATGTTAGGCATTTTTAACATTAAGTAAGAGAAAAGTTTTTCTTCCTGATGTATCTTAAACCTAAAACGATTTGAGTTAAGCCCACATCGATTACACAGCTTATCGTATCCAACACAATGTAATGTAGCAAGAGTAGTAATACTATCTTTATAAGTGCCAAAGTTCAATGCCATTCATTTACAACTGGCCAAATCTGTAGTTAATTTCTCAAGGAAACAAATGGGCAATATGCTAATTGTTATAGCCGTTTTTATTCAGTGCAGTGTTTATGGAGCCTATACATGGTACACATCTTTCCATCTGGTTTCGTTTTGCTGTGAAGGGGTTGGTGAGGGCAGTGCCTGCTTAGTGAGTTGTTATCATTAGAGTGTAAATAATTGCAGCCATTAGATAAATTCCAAGCCAGAGCTTCACATTGTTCTGTTCTGCTTATCAGTTTGATTAAATAGTTTCCGTTAAAATGGTGCCAACCAGTGCCACCACACACAACCGAAGGGTACATTGAGAAGTTGGGGAAAAAAAGAACGCTTGTGAATATCAAAAAAGTCAAATATTTTTAATGGAATGATGAATGTGAATAAATAGTGCTCATTAATATCTGCACACCTTCACAAACACAAGAAAAAAGTGTACTTGTCTGCCTCTTAGTGTATAGCTGTCTAAGTGAGAGACTAGAAAAACATACCTACTTTTGCTGTAAAACAAGAGATAAGAATCTGTAATGAGTCCTTGATGTCTGTCACAACATAAGATTATTAAATGTAAGTACATGCTAGGATTTTGGGGTACATTAATGTCCGGGCTGCACAATTTTGCGATTTTTCTGACAACTATTGTGTTAGACTAGGTTGTGTTCGCGTTTGATGTCATATTTTCAGATGGAGGGAAATGGCTCGTATAATTCTATTGGAGATTTACTGTTTTGAAAAAGAAATATCCAAATTTATAATGCATTAATGTTGAACTGTTATCATTATTGGTTAGAGATTAACCTTATGACCTAAAGTCTATTGAACTCATGTCTTTGGGGTTGAATAATGGCCCCAGATTCTGAAGATACTGTAAAAAATATTATTTTCCCTTTTGTTTTATGTGCTGACAGAGAGGATGTTGAAACATATGCCAGGTTAACAGAAATTTGCAGACAAATAAACAGGAAATTCAAGAATGATATAATTGAAAAATGCTCACAAGAATGCTCACAAGTAGGGATGGGACAATATACGATAATGCGATTAAAAAAGGTTCGCAATTAATTGTTTGTGGCATTTTTTAATAATCGTGATCGTGGTTATAATTGTTTTTACGGCACCAGACTGCCTCATGTTTCCGGTTTCAATACAATGTTTAGATGTCAGTTCTGGTGTTTGCCCACAAGGAGCCCCTCTATTGTAGCAATGACACGTGTTGGCTTTTGTGCCTATTCTGAATTGGGGTTCTTCACCTCTGTCACCGTCATGGCTAGTGGGCAGGAAGGTGAAGTCTGAAAAACAAGGCCAACAAGATGAGCCACAAATCCGCAGAGCCATCTGGAAAAAAAAGATACGGCTCTTAGAGCAAACACCGGCAACTTAAATGCACATTTACGAGACAGCCAGCCTGCATTGTTTGACAAACTTGAGCCGAAAATATCCATCTTAAGTAATATACTGTGTGAAATAAACTATTAAATGTAGTTTTTGTTAGTTTGGATTTGTATGAATCTGTTTGTGTCGACTTTGCCATCGCTAGATTTGCACTAGCTGAACCGCATTTTGCACAGTTGATTGCACAGGTTGCTAGCAGTGGCGCATAGTTTTACAACAATCATGAATTAATTTGAATACATATAACCTCCTAGGACCTGGACCTCCACATATGTAGATAACACATTTTGGGTTGTCTAGGCCACAATATTTTTTTTTCTCTACTAGGGCCTGGTGTCCACATATGAGGACATTATACTGCCTTTGTTTAATAATTATCATGATGATAATATTAATCGCAATTATTTTTGTCACAATAATCGTGAGTCTAAATTTTAATATCATCCCATATCTGTTCACAAGAATGCTCAGAAGAATGCTCACAAGTAAAAAAGTTGTGATTTATGGAAGTAACAATATTGATGTCACTGACATAAATATTCTACATATGTTTTATATTTGTACTAGTTGCGTGAGTTTTTTCTTAGCACTTAGATGGAGGGCTTCTTTCTTGTTGGTGTCTAAAAATATACTAACACTTTGCCTTACTGGATGTGTGAGTCATGCTTGAGGGACATGTTTCAAAAGCCTGACTGAATGTATGTGCGCATGACCATAGTGGGGATATTGTGCTGGCCTGTAAGCAGTAAAAGGATTGAGTTATATTTTTGCTCTAAATTTCCTGTCCTGTTCTAGTCACTTGACTGCTGCAAACAAGAGCTGTGCCAGTCAGCTGTCTAAACACTCCCCATAAAGTGCACTTCTGTCAGAGAGGAGCCGCTCCGGGCTGTCTGGCTTTAGGGTCCAGGAGGTACTGGCAGACACAAAGAAAAGCGGCTGGATTCATGGCTTGCTTTATCATATTTACTTAAAGGGACAGTAGATTTAGATTTTAAATTTCATAAACGTGACTTATCTGTGTCCCAAGATATGAGGATAGCATTTAATCAAATATAGCTTTTACTGATTACAATTCTAATGTTTATTTAGAATATATTAACAAATACAGAATCATTGGACATAATGGCCTAGTTGTTAATAATATGGTGTTTTGGTTCACAAGGTGATTATCCTGTCTGAGCGCAAAAATCTAATTTGGGTTGCTAGTTTCAGTGCTTGGGTTGCCAGTTTCAGTGCTGAATCCTCACTACCTAAGCTCCAGCAATCGCAACCAATCATTAATCAGTGTTAGTGCAGCCTCTGCAGCTCAATGAGTGAATTCTGGAGGTTCTGAGCTTTTACATGAGACATCTGTTCATATTATTTATTCAGTACCTAGATCCAATATTTGTCTTATTGTAGTGGCTGATAACGTACGGCTTATCAACCAGACCAGCACTATATAACTGACAACTCACATGTTAACAATATTTAGAGTTTGCTTTTAGTAAATTCAAACTTTGTCAGCTGGTTCATGCTACTTTTGTTAATAGTGGGACATAATGATTGACTGAGGAAGTCTTGGTAGGTTCAACAAAACACTTAAGTTCATTGGGAATGATCCAAGCAGGTGATTTCCCGTCTGCCTTTCTCAATCCCATGTGTTGTGTTTCCTTATTGTTTAAGGATGGGTTGCTTCCATCATCAAATCTTCGCTAAAACAATAATCTAAAAATAGTCAAGTGACCACACAGGGCAGTTACAGTAAGCAGGAAGTCTGGGTGGAGCTGGACCAGATATGATCTGCCTCTAATACGTTTAGATGGAGAAACATTGTCCACACATGCAGTTGCGCACCCAGGTGGCATAGGAAGAAAACTTCCTGTTTTATTTAAATAATTTTAGTGTTTTGACTTTGTGTCAGGCTCAGTGCAAAAAATGTAGTTTTACCATCCATTCATCCATTTACTTCCTCTTATCCGGTGCCGGGTCGTCGGGGCAGCAGTCTAAGACTCCCAGACTTCCCTCAACCCATGTAGTTTTACCATCGGTTTAATTATTTTCTTACTAAAACACACAAACATTTTATTAACATATACAACTTTTAATCAGTCATTTAAAAAAAAATCCACAATTGGCACCGAAGAACATTTTTTTTACTCACTGAGGATTGACTGTAGACCTCCCGGTTAAAGCACCAAACTAGTCCAATTATAATTATATAATAATTGGATCGCAAAAGGATTGAAATTAAATTAATTGCCCATATTTACAGTTGTCTGTCAGCAATACTCTCTCTCTTATGTGTGTGTATATATATCCATCTATCCATCAACACATTTTTATACGAAGCGCCACAGAGAAAGTGTTTTAGTAGGAGCACAGTCTGGATGGTCAAGGATCCCTCCAAGAAGTTATATGAACAGTGAAGGTTTAAATTTGACATTCCTAAAAGTCTTTATGAATGTGGTGGTAAATTTGGAGAAAGTCTGCACTTGTGTGATTTGCACAGCATTGAGGGAGTATCAGGCTCCCAGTGTGGGATCACGTTGCGTTTCTTTCAGGAATATACCCCAAAAAATCAATACTACTATTCTGCACCTCGTGCAAGATTGTTGCGTGAGTACTTGAATGCCCTTCTCATCCCAGGATTTACGTTTTAACACTTCGGTGCTCTTAAGGCCTGTTTACATCAGTGGAGTAATTTGCATATACAGAATCTGTTGCAGTGAGTGCATCACTTTCATACATGCACATGACCATTCATCCATAAGTGTGCCAAGTTAAATCTGCAGAGGGTCACTGACTGCTTAAATAGTTATGATTTGATAACTGTTTTTTTTTGTTTTTTTTTTACTAGATTTCTCCTGAAGAGACCCTCAAATTCAATATGTGATGGTAACTATAGTGACACAGTGTTTCTCAGCAGACAACAGTACCAGTGCCAGGGATTTGTAGTTGAAGTGTTAAATTTGCCTTTGTAAGTTTCATCGGACAGAGGTGGCTGTGCAAAATTGTGTATTGTCAGGTCTTGAGGCTGTTCCTAGAAGCGCTGAGATTGTCTTAAAAGCTGCACATATGAGACACAGCAGTTTGTCTGTACAGCTCCACATCAGCACCCATCACCCTGCAGTCAGCAGCAGGAGGTGGCGGTCAAGGCCAAGACAGCAGTGGCCTTTCAAAAAGAGGCAGTTTAAAAACACAAAACATTCAGACTTAAGAGACTGGACCACACCTTTCATTACTCTTCACTATCACACTTGTTATAGTGTCACAGTGAAGAACCGTATCTGTGGTTTACATGGAGATTTAGATCCAACATAGTCATTTTCTATACTGACCCCTGGTGGCAGGAGGTATCTTTGTAAGGAATTGTCTTGTTTTTAAAATGCTGCACCTCACAATGTAGACTTAAAGATCAGGTGTAACCAGATAACATTGTCTGTCATTATTGACTTTTCAGTTTCAGAAAAAGACTTAAAAACATAATTACAAGAAGCATTAGCTTTATAGACACAGAACTGGTGCGTGCGTAGAGTGAATTGGAACAGCCACCTAGCCCTTCCCCCACGGAGCTTCTGCTTGAGAGGAATGATGAGATATAGATATAGTGCAGGCCTGGAGACATGATTACTTAATGTATTGTGTGCACTCAGTGATCCAGACGCTTTGAACCAGCAGCACATGTTTAGTGCTTGCTTGTGATACTTGTTGGTGTACTTTTCTGCTCAACTTGATCTGTTCATGTTTATTTAATATTTTAAAGGGAGATTTGAGCCCCGACTAAACAAAATACTATAGTGGTGGATGTTCTTGCGTATCCTATCTTTCTGCCAACATTAGGCAAGCAATTGAAATGTGCATACTTTACAGCAAATCACTTATGCCTCTGACAGTTTGATCAGTTTTCCAGTAAATGGCATA
The DNA here is from genome assembly GCF_009829125.3 of Periophthalmus magnuspinnatus. NCBI lineage: Eukaryota > Metazoa > Chordata > Actinopteri > Gobiiformes > Gobiidae > Periophthalmus > Periophthalmus magnuspinnatus. Next base: position 8,503,393 of record NC_047146.1, read on the forward strand.
TTCCTTCTCCCGAGGTATAAAAGTGTTGATTTAAGTAGGCCTGTCATGGTAATTACTGTATCAACTTATCCTTCAGTGCATGACATATCCAAAAATTCTTTTGGGGGTGTCAATATGTATTCTGCATGTGAAAAAGTACCGAGTGGGGTGCAAGTGGGGAACTTTTGGTTATTTTTCTGGACTGAGAAAATTTGAGCTGTAGAAGGCTAAATAACTCCCGCTGATGCTCATGTTCATTAACAGTACTTTACAAATCTACCATTCCTTGGCTGTCTCCCAAAAATATTCTAAATGTAGTCAAATTAATATGTGGAGAGATGGATATATGTGTTAGTGTAATATATCTACATGTAGAAAGAGATCAGAGGCTGCAACTTAACAAGTGTTAAAATCAACAAAATATCTGTTAGAATTTATTATCGATGGAAATCCCCTTGAGATGCAGCACCATGTTTTTCAAGGGAGACAAAAGCATGCGGTATATAAACCAAAGAACCCACAGGACATGCTCCGTCATATCCTGTGCTTCTCCTTTTCACAGAATGCACTTCTGCTCAGACCCAACCATCTAATAAGAGTCAAAGAAGAAGTTTATTCTCTTGGGGAAAACATGTAATCTACTACTACTACTGTGTGGCAGTCCTAGTATCTGTAGCAGCCTGCTACATATGAACATTTTTATATCTTACTGTAATAACACAACTAAATACATGCAAATGGTTAGGGATTGTGTTTGAACTGGTTCAGAATTAATGTGCTAATAGTTGCTTATGTTTTTGTTTTATTTTAGAAAAGCTGATAGCATACCAGAGGGAGTTTCATGCTTTGAAAGAACGCCTTCGTGTGGCTGAGCACAGGACACTGCAGCGCTCGTCTGAGCTCAACAACATCTTGGAGCAGTTCAGACGGGCCATAGCTGAGACTAACAATAGCAAAGATGCACTTACCAACTTCTCTGGTACGACTGGAGCTTATCTCTAATGTGCTATTGTGTGCTAATGTGTGCTGATGCTCATGTTATTCTTCGTTTCCCATTAGATGAAACCCAGAAACTACTGAAGGAACTCGCAAATCGAAAACCGTTGCAGGTCCCAAATATTTATCACCATCTGCCTCATCTCCTGAACAATGAGGGCAGCTTGCACCCTGCAGTGCAGGTCGGTCTTGGACGCACTGGAGGTGAGTCTCAATCAATCAAAGTTTAGTTATCAGTTGTCAGATTAAAGCAGACCTATTCCGGAAAATAGACCTTTCAAAGCTTTTAACCATGTTATAGTTGTTTCCTTCTCATTTACACTTTTGAAGTTGTGTTTGGAGTGATTTGTGCATGTTTGAGCAATCTTTAATTGCTTTTTTTTCAAGATGCCATATTACCAATCAACCCCGGTTTTCACTGCCACTGGCATACACTGCTCTTTTCCTACTTTGTTCAATTTTATTTATTTTTTTCAATCAATAAGATGCGCAAGATATATCAGCGTCACCTAGTCCTTTTTGTATAAATGAAAAAAAAAATCTGCGTCTCATTAGCTTGATCTGCAGCTATCCATCGGAGGTGCCGACAACTTCATGACTCTTTGTTGTGATGACGTTTATGCTGACGTCAGCTTCCATTGGGCATTGCAGTTTCCTAAAACAGAAGTCAGCGGACTTATTTCTTCTATTAAATCCTTTCAGATGAATATTGCGATTTAAAATGTGCAAATTATAACATAATAATCCATGATGTCATAGATTATAAGTATAAGTATATAGCAGGCTCAGGCACAATATTAGATAAATCCTGGCGTCCTTTTCCTCAAGAGGAATAATGTCATTGGCTCTATACTTGCCATTGTCAAAAGTGGCTCTGTTCACTTGTAAATAAATAATTCAGAATATTTTTTTTTTCGTGACATTGATCTACATCATCTACTTTGTGAAGCTTCCAAAGTGGATAAAATGACAGATATACATTTCATGTGATCATGAGAATTGTTGCAGAGATGATCAGACAGTCTGACCAGTGGCCCACAGAAGTGTTTTCACTAAACTGCTGACTCAAAATGGTAGATTTTGTCTTTGTATTTGTCATTTCATCTGCTTCTCACAGAAATGGAAATATCATGCACTGTATCCTTTCATCTAAGCCTGACTGTGGGACTCCTAAACACCGATTTGATTTAAATATTCCTGCACTCACGACCGTGATTTTTAACTTTATTTCACGTTTTCATCCGAAATAGAGTGGAACTAATGAAGTGTGGATGGCTTTTAGAGAGGGCTCAGAAATGATCATATTTTAGAATTATGTAATTGCCTGCCTGTGCCGGTTGCTTGGTAGGACTAGATTATGTAAATGCTACTGCATCAATAAACTGATTCATTTTACAAAACTAGTTAGGTGTTCTCTCATGACATCTGAAATCTGCTTTGCGCTTTTACTGGGACACTATTCTTCTTTGAAATAGTACTATTAATGTAATTCTTCTCAGCTGCAACTAGTCATAGATTAATACATTTTCATGTGCTGTATATGTTTTTGGACATTACTTTCTCAAACTCTGAACCAGTCTTTGTCTGGGGACCCAAACTCAGACCCTGGCAAAGATGAATAGTTGAACCTGTCTACAGTGGCGTGATCAGGCAGTGTCCAGAGATGGCGCATTAGGCCTTCAGTCTGTGTGCCACTGCCTCTCTCTGATGTTGCCATTCTGTCTCTTTTCTTTCCCCCCCACATTCTCCTTTCATCCTCGACCTACTTTTTGCGTTGATGGTGGCTATGGCTGTACGTCTCGGAGCTCAGTGTGAGAAATACAAAGCAAGTGGGACAGATTTTCCACGCCACACAGATCACCCACTCTCATGTCCACTAAGCCCCCCTGGTCTGGACCTTGCATTTTCTTTTGTGCCCTTGAGCTTAAAAATCAATAGGTTCCCTTAAAAAGTGCATCCACTGAGACAGGCTCTGTGTTTATCATGCTCTCTAATTTTCTTAAAGCTAATAGTGTGTGTATCCTGGGCAAATAAAGGTGTTTTAACTGCTGATAATGAAACCTATTGATTTGCTATCAGTAGCACCTTTTGATGTCTTACTAGTAGACATTTTACTCCCATAAGCCTTAACCTTGTGTATAACATCTCACATTTCTCCTCTCAGACAGTAAAGGCTTCGTGAAAGTGATCTTTGTATGTGTGTAATTGAAATAGAGCTTTATTGTCTACAGCAGTGTGTTGTTACTTAGTCTGGTGTTCAGTTCCACTCTAAAGACTGGTCTGTTCAGACACGACCACTCGGAGTCCCGCACAATGACAGTGGCCACAGACGACAATAGTGCACTCTTCTCTTATCATTTCACATCTCCACTTCTCACTTCATCATTTAACTTCCAGTGTGCAAGGCCTGTCTTTCAGCTGTTAGAAAAGTCTATTTTAAACCGTATGTAGAAAATGTCTCTGATTGATTTAAAAACAATTTACTATACATTTACTATAACAAAGTTCACAGTTTCAACCGTTTGCCATGTGGACAAAACAAGTGTTTTATGGTTGTCTCTAATATTGTTGAATTATGTTGTGCTTTTTCCTAGTTACCATGGTAATGGGAATCCCTACAGTTAAAAGGAAAGTGAAATCGTATCTGTCAGAGACACTGCGTTCCCTCATAGACAAGTTGTCCCCAGAGGAAAAACTTGACTGTGTAATTATTGTGTATGTCGGTGAGGTGAGTTCTTGTAATTTGCAGAGTAAATGCTCAAATCAAAACTATGGTAAACAGACTGTAAAATTTCTTTAACTTTTGCAGACTGACGTTGATTATGTTAACAGCGTTGTTGCTGGCCTTGAGAAAGAGTAAGTGAACCAAACTGTGCTTTAAGACTTGAAAGTAGATTCTGTTACAACCTACTGGTTGTTTTTAACAGGTTTTCTACAGAGCTGAGCTCAGGTTTACTGGAGGTGATCTCTCCTCCAGCTGCCTATTACCCTGACCTCACTACCCTCAAAGAGACATTTGGAGACTCCAAAGAGCGCGTCAGGTGAGGGAAGAATGACTGCTGTGTGCTCTGAGTTGTGATAAAGCACCATTTCATCTTGAATCATAGAGAGAATTATAATGATTAGAGGCGTGAGGGACTGTGATGAGCGCAGCAGAAGAGGTACAGACATGAGAAACAAGGCCTAAAGCAGGCCAAAGCTTTTAGAGAGACTGCCTAGGTACTTAGTATTCGTCTGGCATTTCTCAAAGTCACATCAAGGTCATCGGCTGCAGCACTCTTTCTGGCTGTTGTGCTTGCTCCTGTTGTGCCTTGCCTTTATCATCTGCCTATGGTAGGCTAAATACTGTTGGTGTTAGTATGGAAATTGATTCAGACCCAGATGACCGTATTTGAATGCACAAATTGTGAGTGTCTATTTGAATAAAGTGTTTAGCTTTGTTCTTCTAATGGTCGGTTATATAACACCAACTGTAAAAGGGCCAAATGAGTTTAGATTTCTGTGTCAAATCTATTTGCTCCATATTTATAAATGTTTTTGCCTTGAAAAGAAGCATTCCTCGCTTCCTCTGCCACTTTTTTATGTGCTAATTTAACAGCAGTGAGTCAGTCTGCTACAATCTCCAAGATATCATATCTTGTGTCCTTCACGTTATCAGCTGATTAGAACGGCAGAACTGTGTCTGTTTGTGTAACTTCTTGTTCACTTTGTGTTTGAATCAGCTCAATCTATTAACATATTATTGGCATTTTTGTGCAGATGGAGAACCAAGCAGAACTTGGACTATTCTTTTCTCATGATGTATGCTGTGAGCAAAGGAGTTTATTATGTCCAGGTATGTAAAGTCAGTCTTAATACTCAATATTTTTTTGGTCTAAAGTTATATTTAAACATGACTTAAAAATATATAAATAAATAATTGTATGCAAAAATACAGAACAATTCATTTATTATCTTCTTCTCTGTCTGATGAATTGTGTGTCCTTGCTCCCATTCTGTTCTCACACGGAGGGAAGAGGTATTTCCTACTTGTAGCAGTTTAGCTCAGCAGTATTTTGTGCCCACACCATAGCTGTATCCCTCTGTAAACATAGGCATCTTCTTTTCGTTCCCTACATGCTTTCTCTGCAAATTTCACAGCAGCCGTGCTTTATCTGTGCTCTGTGCATCTCACCATTTATCTGTTTCCTTCAGTTGGAGGATGACATTGTGGCCAAGCCTAACTATTTTGCCACAATGAAGAACTTTGCCCTGCAGCTCTCATCTGAAGACTGGATGATTCTGGAGTTCTCTCAGCTGGGCTTCATTGGTGCGTCCCGTTAAGTGCCCAATCGATTCCCGACAAACCTCCGGGGGTCCATCTCTTGGAGCGAGTTGTGCATAGTCAGCTTATGTCAAAAGGCAGCCATGACATTTGTGGGCCAATAATCTCTCTAAAGTAGTTTTCTCTCTCGTTGCTGAGTCGGCACCTCACACAGTTGGCACATTTTAGCTATACCAGTTATTGCATATATATATATCCACCTAATGTACAAGCTAATAATTCACAAAGTGTAATTTTTAATGCTTTAAATATACTGTTTTTGTTGAATTGTCACATAACCACATAAACATATACTATCTATATTACTATATTACTTTTTTTTACAGGGAAAATGTTCCAGGCTCCAGATCTAAACCTTATAGTGGAATTTATTTTTATGTTTTACAAAGAAAAGCCTATAGACTGGTTGCTAGATCATATTCTTTGGGTCAAAGTCTGCAATCCAGAGAAAGATGCGGTATGCTCAGTTGTTTGTTGTCAAATTTCATGCCATTGTCAAGGCAAGTTTCAGAAGTTATGAGTAATTTTCTTTTTATAGAAACACTGTGAAAGACAAAAGTCCAGCCTTAGGATACGATTTCGACCCTCACTTTTTCAACACGTGGGACTTCATTCCTCTCTTGCTGGAAAACTCCAAAAGCTCACAGTATGTGTTTTTCTCTTTTTTTTTTCTTTTTTTTTCTAAGTTACTGCCTCCCTAAAACTAGACTCAAACTTACGGTATATCATTGGTGCTCCCTCCCTCTCTGCAGGACAAGGATTTCTTAAAACCTTTGCTTCACAAGATGCACATCAACCCTCCTGCGGAGGTTTCCACTTCAATGAAGGTATCATATTCAAACAGGACCAGCTGATTTCTTGTCAAAGAAAAACTAAAAAAGCTCTCTTTCAAATGCAGGTGTATCAAGGTCATACTCTGGAAAAAACATACTTAGGAGAAGACTTTTTCTGGGCCATAACTCCTACATCAGGAGACTACGTTCTGTTCAAATTTGACCGACCTGTCAGCATAGAGAGGTTTGTTAAATGTTTTCAGAATTGCATTTGTGTCTGTTGTGTTTGAGAATAGAAACTGAGAATGGTGATGTTTTGACCAGAGAAGTGGAATATTTTTGCACCTTTTTGCTGTGACCATGAGAGAATTGGGCCGAGCTACACTGTGTGCGTGTCTCTCCGTGGGGATCAGTGTAGGCTAATGAGAGTGCTCTAAAATAAGTGTTCTCAGGCCAGCCTCCTCCTCTATGGATCCTGGTGGAGGAGGTGATACAACATGGATACTGTAAATGACAACCAACTAGATCTGCTCTCTCCTACTTAAAAAGCCTTGGATTTTTATTTCTTACAATGTCAATGTGTCAAATCTACTTATAGGGCACAGTTGTTCTCATACTTTTCACAGCAAGTACCACCACGGAAATGTTTGGTTTTCTAATTACCACCATATCTAAACCCAGACAATATCAGGCCTAGATTAGGGCTACACCAGGTCTAAAATTAGACCAAAGCATGGATAAGGTGACTGATGATGACTAACCTGAAGGAGGTCAAAACATAGATTCTTTCTAAACAAATAGCAAAAATACAGGGGGCCAAGCACACAACCAGAAGCATCCCACTGTAGTACCGGTAAATGACAAAAATAGTTCAAAGCACAAACAAATATTCTTACATTTCCATAAAAGAAGTAAATAGGTACATATATTCAGGTCATTTCGTGATTCAAGCCACTGAAAAAACACTTATTGGTGATTTACATTTTCTCACTTTATGCGAAAGCGATAACTCAACCAGCAGTCCGTGACTTCCTTTTTTTACTGTAACTGTTTTGTATATCCAAAATCAAAACAACTAACAAATACAAACAAAACCGCTTTAATTTTTTAGTACAACACTGGAGGGATGTCTGCATTTAGTTGTTTATAAAACGGATGGTGATGGATTTGCAAATTGACATTACGATTATTGGCAGGTTCCTGTTTCGTAGTGGAAACCAGGAGCACCCTGGAGACAAGATTGAAAACACAACGGTGGAAATACTGCCTGTCTCGGTATGAAAACACACTTCACAGCCTGTTGTCCATTTGCGGTGTGATGTGCAAACGCCTCTGATTAGATTACATTGAGTGCTTGCTGTATTGATTGATTGGCAAGAATAGAATGTAAGCATGGCACAGTAATGTGGCGCCGCTAGCAATACATTCCTGCAGTGAGCTCATAATCACATCCTTGAAAAATAAATCTGTAATCTGTTTTTAGGAGGCAGGACTACAGGCTAAAGAAAAGTATAAACGCACTGAAGATCGCTTTTACAGGATTGGTAAGTCAGCCTATTAAAATTTAAAACATTTAAATAAAAATCTAATAAGAACAGGGTGCATTCAATTCAATTTTATTCATATAGCACATTTAAATACAGGTTAAGCTGCTCAAAGTACTTCACATGACCACAAATATGCAAAGAACAATAAAACACCAAGATAACTTGCCTAGCTAGAACCAAATGCCAGGGAGAAGAGGTTTTTAGTCTGGTCTTAAACTCTGCTACAGACTGAGAGGATCTGACAGGCCGGGGGGGGGGGCTGGTCCATAATGTGGGCGCTGCCACAGAAAAGGCTCTGTCTCCTCTGGTTTTGAGCCTAGCCCTGAGCACAGCCAGCAGGAGCTGGTCAGCTGACCTCAGGGCTTTGGGTGGAGTATAGGGATCCAATAGCTCCCTCAAATAAAGAGGACCCATAGAGTGCAGACATTTAAATGCAATCAATAACATTTTGAATTTCACCCAGTACGAAATAGGAGCCAGTGCAGGTTGCACAACAAAGGCCTAATGTGGTCTTGTCTTGTAGTTTGTGTCAGCAGAAGAGCTGCAGCATTCTGGACATTTTGCAAGCGCTGCAGGGAGGCCTAGTCCAGCCCCACATACAAAGAATTACAGTAATCCAGATGCAGCGTTATAAATGCTTTTTCAGAGTCCGCCTGTGGAAGGTAGGGCTTTACTTTGGCAGAGAGCCTCAAATGAAAGCAACTGGACTTTATGACAGAGTTAATGTGCTTGTCCAGTTTGAACATGGAATCCTCAATCACCCCAGGGTGACAATAAGAGGACAGAGGACCGAGGACCAATCACTGTCATGCCCAAGCACTGGGTTAGTTCGGCCAAACCACACCACCACATTTTGATTTAAGTTCAGGAAGTTTGTGCTCAGCCAAGTCTGCACATGCCTATGGCTGTCCTGTAGAGCTGGGCTGGCTCATCTGCCTGGTCTGGCTGTCATTGGCAGTCACTGGCAGATTTCTAGGGTAATAAATATGATTAATTGTTACTTACAGCCATATCACAATTTGTAGACTATAATATGACTGGAAGAATAAATTGCTGTCTTTAAGGGTGTGTGTGTAGTAACAGGTGTGTGTATGTTATTGTACAACAGGTCAATTTGAGAAAGGCGTTGCAGAAGGAGCAGTAGATCCATCACTTAATCCTGTTTTGGCACTTCGGCTCTCAGTCCACAAAGACTCGGCTGTGTGGGCAATTCTCAGTGAAGTAAGACACAACGCATACTTTGCTTTTTGTCATGTTTGAACTAGTATTAATTTTCACCCGTTTCTGTCCAGATCCATATTAAGCGGATAGCAGTCTGACTGATACTGGCCATGAGACAGTTGACTCATGGCTCCCAGAGGACCAAACTCTAGACTGCTTTTGTAGAGCCACATACAGTGAACTCACCAGAGCCCAGTACAGTCTCTCGTAATGGAAGTGCTCCTCTTCGGCTCTGCTCCTTTGCGTGTCACTTTTCATTCTGCTTTGCATCACTTTGTTTCCTTTAATCCCTTCTACTTTCTCATGACTGTTGCAGTGTGTGAGAATGTGAATACTACTGCGGCAAAATGAAGACGACAGCTGTGGCTCTCAGTGACTGTCTTTCTCAGTTGCTTTGGATGTAATACAAATATGAAGAATATGGACAATCTTCACATCTTGGGAAAATCAGTTGGAGGAGTACTGGTTCAGATGCTGCCAAATCCTTATTTTACTTGATGCTGCCACCTGTAGGCACCTGTTGGGTATTGCACTGTCAGAACAGTTGATCAATGTTTGGATCAAGAATGTCGTCAGTGATGGCCAGTTGTTCTGCTCTCATTTTTGAAGGATTTGATAAACACCAGCCCGAATGATACATTTTCATACTATTATCTTTTTTCTTTTTTTTTTTACAGTTTAACATTTGGCACTGAGAACATACTACCTTTTTACGTTACAGACGTCAGTACTGTGAATGCTGACCTGTGTTCCTCGTTTTGTTTCACTTTATTTTATGATGTCAATGTAAGTTGACTGCGTCCATCTCACTGCTTCATAATTTGTAAACCAATCATCCATTGCCTTGGCAACACAGTCTTTAAGGAACATATTGTTATATTGATAAACATATTACAGCTATGACGATCTATGAAGGTGAATTAATTTATTTGAAATAAATCTTTTAATTTGTACAAGATGTCAAATATATTTTTATTATAATAGATGTTTATGGTAGTTTAATGATGTCATTATTTGCAAACTGCATTGTTTATCTGCTAATGTGCATTTCATTTTGACTTTGTTCATATAGCTGCTCTTGTAATTTTGTAATGCATTTTTAGGCCCAGTTGTAGGCGACTGTTCTGTAAAGATTTTGGGTCTAAACAGCTGACTGAGTGCTAGAGTTGATTTGTAGGGTTTGGTCTAAATTGTAGTGAATGTGCCTTATATTCACTTTCATGATCCACCATCAGATTGTCTCTTTCTAATCACCTCGCTGTTATGTTAAATTTAATGGCCAAACAAGCCCTATTCACTGTAGTTTGTTTACATTTCAACAGTAACCACATTGTTTGCACTACATTGCCATATAACCTACTGTTCTACATGTATTGACCCAGTAATTTATTTTAACATTTTAAATTATTCTACTTATTGACTACTGATGGCTGCCCTATTTTGTATTCTTAGTAATATTTGACTAAAACATTTCAGTAGACATAGTAAAACATTGTAAATATATAATCATCTTTCATTTGTTGCCTGACTTCACTTGTAAAAGAGAGGTTTGTGTTTTGACTTGAAAGCATTGTAAGTGCATTCTCATTGTAGCGATCAGTGTTTCTAGGGAGATGTGAAGTGCCTTTTTACTGAATCGTTTTGTCCCCTTGTGGTTGGTGTGCAACAGTTTTTCGTGAAATCTTGTGAAGTTGGTTGTTTAGGAAATTAACTTTCTCCACAAGTTATGTGCATGATATCATAGCACTGTATGCTACATTTAAAGACACAAATTCTTCCTTTGCTCAACACAGCCATTGGTTCATGTGCCTTCATGTACATGTGTCTGCCTTCCTCTGAAGCTTTGTCATCTTCATTGTCATTTTTAAATAAACAAATGGTTTGCTACAATTCATTTTCAATCATTTTTGACTTTATGCATTCTCATATCATTTGCATTATTTATGTATAGTGATCAGAAAAACAAGTGGGCAACTCCAAAACGGCAGATAAGCAGATTCTAGGAAAGACAACAGACACCTCAGTCCAGAAAAGTGCATTTCTGGAACAGCAAGGACACTGCGCTGACTCCCATATCCCTAAAAACTACAAGTCCCATGATGCCCCGCCTTACACTTCCGGTTTCCCATCAGACTGTTTCAAACATGGCGGCGAGCGCAGATGACAGCTTCGATAACGCAAGAGAATTGTTACAGCTTTAAATCCATGGTATGAGAGTAGCGATTTCCTTAAACGTGAAATATTGGTGTTAAACATGCCGAAATACTACGAGGATAAAGAGGAAGACGGTCGCTCCTGTGCTGGGATCAGAGAGGACTTTAAGGCTTGTCTCCTTCAGCACGACTGTGTGGTAAAGGTAAGTTCACAAACAATATTATAGCTCTAAATCGGGAATTAAATCTTATGCAGTATGTGGCTTTTAAATATTAAATAAACTAGATGCACCTGTCTATGGGTACTTTTTATTGCGAATGGTCTGATATTATGTCATAACTTATTTCTGTCCTTATTTTGAAGGAAGGGAAAGCACCAAGTGAGTGTCTGAAGGAGGGCCATTGCAAAGCGCTTCAGACTTCATTTTTTGAGTGTAAAAGATCACTGGTGAGCATTAGCCTATCCCACACACCTTTCACCAGATTAATCAAATAAAGTTTTGGTTTAGGCGCCTTACCATGCATACATCATATTAACGAAATCTTTGTGTCTTCTATTGACAGCTGGACACTAGATCGAGATTTAGAGGAAGAAAAGGATATTAAGTTTGGAAAAATGAGCCTAAACTAAGTCATTCGCACATGAACCGAAGGGACACTTGATCGAGGGATGTTCCAAGGACAAAGCGGGCAAGATCAACACATGGACTGGTGTTTTTCCTTGGTACTTTACTAGTGGTGCATTTGTGGTTCTCATACAAAATGTGTATTAATTATTTTATTATGTTAATAAAAAAGTAATCCTTAAAGTCCTTGTTTTACAATCTGAGTAACTTTCAAGTTCGTAAGTTACAGTAAGGGCATTTACTTCAGAGCAGCCATCATCATCTGCTTAAACATCTCTAAATTAACTTTCTTCATAATAAATGCTTTTTGGGTCTTGTTCATGACACCCACAGTGTCTACCACCATCATGCCTCTGGTATGAGTCCCGGTGAGCTCCACACTGACAGGAAACTGGTCAGTTTCCAAAATAAAGGTGTCGTCAATGGCAGCTGCCACAGCATATGAGTCACAAGAAATGAGTCCTGTGCCATCAATAAACTCCTTCTCAAAGCGTTCAGTCTTTGATATGTCCAGGCTGTGTTTGAAGATGCGTGTCATGAATCTGGCTTTGTCAGAGTCCTGAGCCAACCACTGGTCACAAAACTCCTGCCAAAATAAATACAACTTACAATTTAGTCATTGAGCATTTAGTAGCATTCAGTGCAAAAATAAATGAAAGGAAAGGCCAATAATAAGCTCAAGACAAAATAAATAACTCTAAACGGAAATGATCAGTTGATTCTCCAGATCACTGTGCATTAAAGGGGTTTTGATTTAAAGAGCACTGACCGGTGAACTTGACCATCTCCAGCTTTGAATCCAGATCTCTCAGCCCATCTATTGACCATTATAGACATGGGCGTACACAATCTAAGTGCGCTTTTTTCCCCCCACTTTTATTTGTTCAAAGCTTTAACAATGTTTTACCTCAATAATGTAGAAGCTGATGGTTTGCTTATAAAAAATATATAGTAAAAGAAAAATTTAAGTCGTGTCAACTGGACAAAAAGTTTTGCTTCCCAACCAAGCAGCTTCTTCAACTCTTGTCAGATTGCTGGTCTGAAGGGAGGAGCTAACTCCACTGAAACTAACACATCTGTTGTTTACAGTTTCTGTTAGCTAGGTATAAAAATGAAACTCTTACCCAAGACAACTTGTTGTAGCAGGTAAACTCCCAACATGCCAGGTAGATGGGACACTGATAGTCATTTAGAACAATATAAGCAGCTTCAGGATCAGCAGCGAAATTAAACTCCCCACATACAGTAGTGTTTCCTCGGGCTAGACGACATGAACATTACTCAACAGAATAATATTAAAACAACTTAAAGAGTAATAATACTTACACTCAGTATTGCCTCCCATGATGTATAGGCCCTTTAGTTTACTTGGTAAGGAGGGGTCCATCCTGACTGCGAGGGCCAAGTTTGTGAGAGGTGCTGTGGCAACAAGAGACACCTAGAATAGAAAGTGTTTTTATTTATTGGGATACACACTACACTACCAGTCAAAGGTTTGGACACACCCCTCATTCAGTGTTTGTTTGCTTTATTTTTACAACATTCTACACAAATATATGAAGTAATTGCTCTTAAAAAACTATATTCAAATCCTCAAAGTATCCACTCTCTTGTTTGTTGAAAAATATTAGTAGTTATTTAACTTTTTTCTTCACAACATAAAATAAAATGACATCTTACGTATGTATCCAAAATGTAGAAAGCAGTAAAAATAAAGAAAAAGCAATGGTGTGTCCAAACTTTTGACTGGTAGTGTATCTATAAATGTTACCTGTCCTGGGTGTTCATTTATAATTCTGATCATTGCAGACACAGCGCCTTCCTTCTGAATCATGTCTGCACTGGGCGCGTTAGGGTCTGGGGCATCTCCCAAGCCGTCCAATCCGTGAAAATTCGCTCCTAAAATTTCATGTCCGAGGATCGGCTTGGACGCGCCTTTGAACACTGGAATCTAACATAAGGATGAGTCAATGATCCAGTAGTAAATTAAATTGATTATTTTGAGCAAATGAGGGCAGTTATATCAAAACCTCTTTGTCAACTAGTCTATTCACTCATGTTGATAAGGTCCATTTTAGATGAATGTAGACTTGGAGAGATCATGTGCTGTGTGGCATGACTCTTGTCTAATTCATTTCAATGGGAGCTTAGTGCCAGTCATATGACACCATGAAAAATCTACAAGTGTGAAGAATGTAATTTACCTCAAGTTTATTGCAGACTTGAAGAACGCGCAGGACGTTCTTACAAACATTCTCAACTGAAGTGTTCCCCTGCACACATGTGATCCCCAGTATTTCTACATTAGGAGCCGCCAGGGCCAGCATAATGGCTTGGGCATCATCCACTCCACAGTCAACATCCAGCAGCAACAGCTTCTTACTCATGTTGGGAGAATCTAGGAAAAGGACACACAGTTTAAATAACTTTTCAAATCTATAAATGTTGTCAGATAAAATACATCCATCACAGTCTTACCTCTCTGTGAATATTTACGATAATGAGTTACAATTTGACTTCCTCTTGGAAAGTTGAACCAACAATAGCTCAACAGAACAGATGACCTTTGAACAGCAATAAAAAATAAATAAATAAATAGTTCAGCCATTTCCTTAGAAAGTGTGACCAGACGTCCATATTTTCCAGGACACTCCCAGTTTGGAGCGCTGTGTCCCATGTCCAAGGAGATTTATCCAAAACCACTGATTTGTCCCAGTTGTTTATAAGAAATCTCCCTATTTTTGATCATATTTATACCCGTCAACGACAAAGAGGGGAATATATTCTCTTTTGTTTAACTAAAACACAGAACACAGGATGGCGAGGAAGTTACGCGCTTTTTTGTCAGTTTTATCGATCATCCCAACTCGGATCTGTCCCACTTTTTAAGTTTGAAGACGTGGAGACCCTACCTCTACAATATTAAACAAATTAAGCTTCTTGCAGTAGGCTAAAGCAGATTAGTCAACTAAGCAGAGACAATGCATAGGCTGTATTTTTTCTATTCATACTTATTAATTTGCCATAACGACCTTACCTCCAAACAGATTGCTTAAACGTGTAACTGGTTGCAGCTACACACCGCACACACTGTACAAGCCCCGCCATACGCGACGTCAGGGACCAAAGTTATATCACGGCGTTACGTCACTTCCGGGTTCTTAAACGAAACGGCTGAGACAAGAGCGTGAACTGTTAAAATGAGTTAAAAAGAACCACTCTCGAGTTACTGTACTATGTTAACAAGTATGATTTTAACTTTTGATGTCACCTGAAGGCTTATAAACACTTGATATTGAGTAGTGATGGTGAATTTATTTATTTATTTATTTATTTATTTATTTATTTATTTATTTATTTATTTATTTATTTATTTATTTATTTATATGACAGAAGCCAATGTGCGTTTTATCAGCAAACTAATCACAGAAAGAAATGAGAGTTAGCAAACTGAGTGAGAGTGTGTTTACCTTTTTGGAATTATGGAAATCCAAAATGTTATAATAAAAAATAAATAAATAATAATAATAATAATAATAATAATAATAATAATAATAATAATAATAATAATAATAATAATAATAATAATAACCATCATCATAATAATAACTTGCGTTGCCTGCTCTGCTTCTGTGCTGGTTCTTCTATTGGTTCATCGTTAATCAGTGTGAAAATGCATACAAATTAGAAAGAAAAGGATTTGGGTCTTTTAAAAAATGAGAGCTGACTCATTCACAAACATCACATCACTACTCTAAAGCTTAGTATGTGATTTGTACATTATGCTTGTAACAACAACACAACATTTTGAAAATAATGCCAAAAAGTGTATGGTTAATAAAAATGACACATTGAGCAGAGAGACAACAAAATGTGCTACAACAACCCAAGAGCTTTGTATTCGTCAGCATACAACAGGGAAGTTTAGGTCCAGAGAAGGAGACATGTTTAACTTAAATGTGACTTTTCTGGTGGAGAGATGCCACTTGCTCGTTTCCATGAAGATGTTACTGTTTTATCTGGAATAGTCTGCAGTACAGCATTAAATGTTTCTATGGAGACCAACTAACATACGGTGCCACAGGGTCACAGATCTGTAGAGAGATCAACCCGCTCTTGTTGTTTAAGGTGTGCTTTACAATACAAATACCTGTAACTGAATAAAACAACAAAACATTTAACGATGTTCTGTGCCACATTCCAAGCAAAGCAATAAATATCTCCATGGATCTCCACCTCGACATAATGCACCTTTAAATAGCTACATTGGGCAAATAAGGTTTCATGTCATGATTTGGCATCTTTAAGCAAACAAATAGCTAACCATGTATTGTATTTACACTGTTCTCTAGAAACTACATGTGAATAACGTATCTGAACAGGCTGATTAGTGACATAAACCATTTGTGCAATAATAAAATGTCATTGCTGGTCTTGGTCTTTTGCCACAATAACATGGAAACCTGTAGGGAATCTGAGAATATCAAAAACAGCTTTGTCTTCTTTGTGAGCAGAGTCTTTCTTATCGGCTGGTCTGATGATAGATATAGCTGTATAACTGTGCAATAGGCCTAGTAAAAGTATAGT
The DNA here is from genome assembly GCF_009829125.3 of Periophthalmus magnuspinnatus. Taxonomy (NCBI): domain Eukaryota; kingdom Metazoa; phylum Chordata; class Actinopteri; order Gobiiformes; family Gobiidae; genus Periophthalmus; species Periophthalmus magnuspinnatus. Next base: position 8,519,599 of record NC_047146.1, read on the forward strand.
GATAAGAACTGTAATAACCCGCATACCCACTGACACAGACAACGACAGTAAGCTGTGAACTAGTTCTGAGTTATGATTACTCATTTAGGGGGTAAAACAACTGTAAAACAACATATTCTGGCACTTGAACTAGTTGTGACTAAGGACAATGGGGTATGTTCGTAGGCGTTTCTCTTTGTGTTATTTTATCAAGTCCTCCTCAGTAGTCTTTTCATTTCTTCCTGCTAAAAAAGTCCACTTAGGTTTCCACTTTTCCATATGTCCCCTCTGGAGGGCGGTATTGTTTAGGGAAGGCTTTGAGCTGTAAGGAATTAAAAGCGTATTTGCGACATCCAACATTCTTCATGGTATTTTCTCGTCTGCATCCCTCACTGTAAAGCAGAAAATGTGGCTACTCATTTGAGAATATGTTTAAGAATGATTATTACTTTTTAAGTTGTCCACTGACCTGCGCATACAGTCCAAGGCCTGGTAGAAAACCTGTGGGGCCAATCCATGCTCCTGCTCCAAGATTTGGCACTGCTCCAAAGTAATGGACATAGCTGTGCGGTCCTTGGCGCTCTTACAACTAGTGAAGCGCACTCCATTCAGTCTACGGCATACCTATGATGATAATTATTTTCACTAGCTCTGCCTGGAAAAATACTGTATCACATGAAGCTTGTCCATCTGGTTTACCTCGGCCGCCTGCCACAAAATCTCCACATTTTTGTTTTTCTTGGCTTTGACATTTTGGCTCAGCTGTTTGAGCAGCTCAGGCAGGCTGGTGGTGCTGCGGGAGCGGGGGAGGCCTGGGGAGACAGCCATGTGTAAGGAAATGTAAGAAACAAATGTAAAAAATCATCTCGTTTGTGTTGATACTCACAGTCCTCTGGTAGTACTTCTTTGAACTGGTCATAATAAGAGCTAAGACGTGCCATGTTTTCCATATTTATCACTTCTTGTAACGTTGTGTCACCAAACCTACAAAATTTAGACATTTATAATAAACACTTCATTTTTTTTTTCTTTTATTTAATTTGCAATACATTTACTAAATAAGAGCTGCCGTTATGCCAAATTATAATCACCAGAGCACAGACTGTATAAAACAATGGACTAAGTGAGTGTGACGTCACCCATAGCGTTCGGCTAGAGTCAAATGAAGCTCATCGGGGTTAGCGGTGACAGGGCGAGTTATAGGCTGAGTTCCATATGTAGCATTCCGACCGCAAGTATCATAGCGAACAAAGAGCCAATCTGGAGCGAGACCGTTGAAGGTAACACCCCTTCCGGTCCACACTTCTGGTTTAGGAGGGAGCGGGCACTTAGCAACGCTGTCAATCAAACCTGTTGCTAACACTAGCGGGAGTGACCTCGGGGAAAGAAGGCGATTGATTTGTCTGTTATTAATGTTCATATCTTGATTTATGGAAACAATAGCAAAATAAAAATACCAGGACCGTGTATAGAGCGGGATAATATGAACATTTTAAAGTCAGAATGACGAGTCTCACTGCAGCAGTTACAGAGAGATGGGCGACAGTTTCTTGCTTTGAAGTGAATTGATCACTTCCTGTTTGAAACATTGTCGCACATTAGCTATGTCCATATAAATATATACAGTCTATGCACCAGAGGTAGTTAAGTTGTTCTATTATTTTTCATATATCTTTACATTTGTATTAATTATTCTGTTATTATTTTATTATTATTATTTATCTTTATTAATGATTCATGCCAAATACTGATGAGATAAAAATGACTTGTGTTGACACTAAAGAGTTTGACTTACTTCTCTGCCAGTGTCTGCTGTTCATTGATCCCTACATTAAACACGACTGGCTGAACACGCAATAACATCCCGTTCTGGATCTCCCGTGGCAACGATTCAAACATGGCCGCCGGCAAAGCCACCCGGACATTGAAGCCGTTTCTGTTCCCTGTGATCACTGGCAGCATGTCTGGTCCAAAACCTGAAGTCGCTTGTGTAACTTTAAAGGTGACATTTCTCAAGTCCATGACACCAACGCTCATATCCTCCAGCATAGCAAGCTCCTCCCCTGTAACAAATAGGACTTTTATAATATATAGTAGATTATAAATTCAAATTATGATATGCACTATACTTTAGATCAATTGAGTTCCAAAAATAAAGTTTTTATCTCTATAATATTTCTATTTTGTGAACTATGTAACTTTTCTAGTAGGAGGTCTGCTTGTGTCCATGTTATTCTTATGCCTGGAATGTTGTATGAGATTAAAACTGTATGTGTGTCATGATCCCTGTCGGTCCTGCCCTTTTTTTGTACTTTCTCCTCTCCCTTCTGTGTCTGAGCCTGGAGCTGGGGCGGAGATTTTGGCTCCTCCCGTGCACACCTGGAGCTAGTCTGCAATCAGCTGCACCCGGGGAGGATAAGAGGAGCCAGGACCTGACACTCACACCAGATCATCCGTGTATTTTTGTGGTATGCCCTGCTTGGATACTTTTGCTCTTCACCAGATCCCGCTCCCTGGACCCGCTCAGCTCTTCAGTCTCCGACCCTGCTCTTCTCTACTGGTACTGTCCATCCCGTCTCAGACTCTGCTACTCCCACTCTAACCCTGAACCACGGCAATTGATCTACAGTCATTTTGCTCTTAGCACTTCTGTAAATAAAGACTGTTAAACCTTTCCCCGAGTTCTATCTTTTTGGTCCCTCCTGTCAAACATTACAACAATGTGTCTGCATATATTTAACTATGACATATTTTATTGCTCAAAAATGCCTTGATAAACCTGCATTCTCACAGTGAACAGGGTCGCTCTTCACCACCTTATTGTCTCCATGCAGATAGACCTTACAGGGACGGAGACAAGCAGGTAGTGTACTCTCTTCCACGAAAAGTAGCATAGAGCACCTTTTAATTGTCCATCTCCAGTTTTTTATGTTGTATGTTGATTATTTTTGTTACCGTAAGTGCTGAGAAGACCTTCATATTGCACCAGGAGGCCGATGGTATGGAGCTGTCGGAGAAATCCTGAGTCACAGAGGCTTGTCCTCAGCTTCACAGCGAAACCACAGATGAGAGCTGTGAGCTGCAAATGGGACAAACATCAAAGCGGTTAGTAATACAGCTGAAGTAATATATTTATAATGAAAACTCACTGTTTGGCAGAAGACCACATCTCTGCGGTACTGCACAGACAGGCTCATGGCGATGGTCGGGGCGCTGTCTTGCATCAGTAGAAACACCATGGCTTTTTTAGCTTTGTCGCTCATGAGGGTTACACAGTCAGACAGTGTTGTGAGGAGGGGGTACAAAATCTCACCCCATTCAGCTGAAAAACAAGAATCACTCATATTAGTATTTGGTTTGCACTGGTAAAAGTACAGATACAAAAAAAATACTCAAGTAAAAGTATCATATATAAAAAATGTACTTTAGTAAATGTATTAAAGTACCTGTTTAAAAATATACTTAGAGTAAAAAGTAAAAGTATTTCACACATATTTTGAGGTCTTATAAGGCTTCAAAAGTCAATTGTTTTTTTTCCTAGAAAGAAAGTAGAAAGTACAGATACCTGCTATCAAACGTAATGAAGTAAAAGTAAAAAGGATCCACTTTAAAATGTACTTAAGTTAAAAAAAAAAAATAGGTATCTGTATCTTTACTTAAGTACAGTACTTTACTACTTTTACTTTCTTACGCTCCACTACTGTTGATTTGATTCTAAAATGTGCTAAATTATAAAAACAGGAATGCATTTTTACCAGGGGATGTCTTTTCTATCTCTGGGCTATTATCTGTAAATGTAGAAACATAAAAAATAATAGAGTCACGAGTTACAAATATTGACGGTTAAAAATGCCAAAAATAGTGCAGACCTTTGACATTTAAAGTGCCTTGTTCCTCATTAGCGAGAAGGAAAACATCTTCAGAACTACTATCACTTTGAATTTGATCTTTTTGTAGAAGTCGTTCCACCCTCTGGACCACACACTCCAGACTTTTATCAACATTTATCCAGATATTTCCCTGCAGATAAATATTTAATTTCATGAAAAAAAACATCACCAAAATCTTGAATTGAAAAGAGCCTAAATCAAGTGTTCTCACCCATTCTTCTTCATGTGCATCTGTTTGCATTGACATCCTTTTACTTTTGCTCCCATCGTTGCTGTCTGGAGCCGCTACTTGCCGCGAGGGTGAGATGGCCATGCGGGATGGAGAGGTGGGGTTACGGGATGGGGAGCGAGATGGGGACCTGGACGAGGGGGAGAGGGAGGAGGCGGAGGGGGACGGGGTGCTGTGATGGGTCGACTCAGGGCAAGCAGCTGCTAGGGCCAAAATGGCAGTGGACAGTAGCTTGGAGTCACACACTGTCACCAGCTGATGGGCCTGAATGTAGAGAGGAAAGGGAATAGTCTGGTATTAGATCATTTTAGTCTATAGAGCTGTAGTGTTTAAATCAGAACTGTCTATAATATATGCAACTTGTGGGCTGTTTAGCATAAAAAAGCCTAAATATGCAGGGTCTGTGTGTTAAACATGTGTGAATGAAACAACTCCAGCTCTGTTTGAGATGAGAAAGATCAGAAAACCGAGTAATAAGGGCTCTTTAATCAAAATATAGACGTAAGGACTAGCAAGATAAAGTTACTTCTACACTCCTGAAAAGTAAAACCTATTTTACCCATGTCACTTTAGCTTAACCATTCAGAAACTTTGAATTCATAAAACTGGTCACATATTGAGGTCTATTTGGTCTATTTGACAATGTTGAAAGTGAATTAATGAGCTTATTGTTGTTATAATGTGTAGTAAATGTATAATACAGTAGCCCTGTCACAATAACCATTTATGCCATTGATACAACAGCCCATGAGCAGGTTTGAACCACAAAAACTATTCTAAATCTTCAATAATTAAAAAAAAAATCATGAGGAATACAATAAATAAACAGCAGAATGAAACACTTTAGTACTTTGTTTGCATCTGTAATGAGTCATAGAAGTGATTAATTCAACCATTTATGGCTTAAATCTTATCTTATAGCCAAAAAATAAGCAAAAAATTTCCCAGTAGGGCAAAGAAAATGTACATGTGATAAATATTAACCCCCAAAAATATATAGTTCAAGCTTTCATATGATAAGTCGATATATAATAGAGTATAGAGTCATTTTACTGACAGGCCTGTAGTACCAATATGAACAGATTAACAAATGAAATTAATTTTCTGCAAGAGTTTTAATGTGTGTACCTTCTCTTTGAGGATGGCCAGAGTCCTCTCCATTGCATTTGCGGAGCGCTCTTTTGCGGCTCTGGACAGGCGTTCTATGTAGTAACAGACTTGTGTCTTTAGAGTGTTAATCTGACCAATCAGCTCCTTGGCCTTCACTACATCTTGCTGTTGATAGGGCAGTCCTTTTGAGGCAGAGCTAGAAGAGCTTTAAACATATAATAATTAAATACAGTAAACAGCGTGACTAGTGTATGAGTGAGTATTGGCACAATGATTCTCACCTATCGTCTGCATAGGTACTGGGTGGATATGAAAAGGACAAAAGATGTTAGAAATACATTGTGTCTTGTAAGCATTTTTACTCCATTCTTTACTTACTGTTTCCTGGCATCATCGAGCTTCTGCACCATTTTCCGGAGTCCACAGCCTTTAAAACCCTGATGATGTGCTGCAGGAGCTCCAATAGTTATTACATCATAAGTTCGGTCTGTATGAATAACAAAATAATACAATTATTTGTAGACTTTTGCCAAGAGTATGGGGTTTTGGGTGCACTTACACACATACATACCATAGCCCGACTCCCCTTGGACTCTCATCCTTTGAATGTGCAGGTTAGTGGGAATAAACTCCAACTTCTTCTCAGCTTTTAAAGTACTAGATTTAAATGAAGGCCCTATGAAAACATCATCACACAATAGAATAGTGTAAATATGTGATCATTATTGGTGTGTTATTATTGTAGTTGCTAACCCTTGTATTCGTGCAGATCGCTGATAGTCTCCTGGTAGGTGAGGATGATGGTCTGGTACTGGGTGATGATCTGCCTGCGGAGGTTCTCCCAGCACGGAGACAGTTCGCCGAGCTCCTCCAGCTCACACACCCTGCAGCACATGCACATACAGTCATACTGCAGTTTAATGAGGACATTTGTCAAATGGCATTCTCCCTGAGGTTACAAATACGACTCACACTGTGACTCATAAGCCTAATGGAGTCCTACACAGATGGTAAAAACAATTACGAGAACTAAAGTCATTACATTTTTCAAACTAATGTAGGCTTATATAGATACCTAATAAATGATAGAATATTGAGTGTTTCAGATACTGGAACAGAAAAAGACTGATATGAAATATATAATTCTAGTTATTAGTAGTTATGATAATCAGGACTGTTGTTGTTGTCATCACCTGACTGCGTCCTCCTCCAGTAGCAGTTTGACAAACTGTCGAGGGATGTGCAGTGAGAGCACACTCTCAGCCATCTGCTCCAGGATGCGAAGATGGTTTCCGTCCGTCATGGGAAAGCGGTAAGTGCGCGACATAACGCCCCCAAACACTGGAAGAGAGCTTCAGCTTCAGCTCACAGTCACCTTAAACCATTATTAAATATAATCATTTCTGTTTGTTTGTGTTTGTAGCTTATTTACCAGCCTTGAGCAGTGGATCTTTACAAATAGATGATGATTTAGACTTTATGCCCATGGATTCAGTTAGACTCTGGTCAACAGGTAGGACCATCTGAAATGCAACGCAAAGAGTTAAAACATGTTTGTTCTAGAGCTTCTATTATGCATTATTCAGACTTTTAAAGTACTCATGAACACATTCACATTGATACAGTGTTGTTTTTTACACACCACCTCATTACATCAGCTGGTGAAGTAGAGCATTTTGAACTCTTGAGGAAAAGACAGACTGATCTAAAAGTAATAATCCATATGGCCATAACAGTTTTGTTTGTTGATTGTTTGTTTTGATATTTGCTTACAATGTTTTACCTAAAGCTTCTGCAATATACTCAACTATGCATTTTTTTTTAATTATACATGACAATACTATATTAATATTCACATTGCAAACAATAGTGCCAGATATAGGTTAGTTTTTACCCTTCCATTAACAGTGTCTCCCCTCTGTAACCTGGGCCCAGGAGCCCTCTGCTCCCTCTTCTCCTCCATCTGCCAGGCGATCACAGTGATGTTCCCCACCCGCTCGCTCTCTGCTGACCTAATGCAAAGTGACAGTGTTCAAACAAGGATGTGGTCAGCGGTGGTTGTGTGTGTGTGCGTGTGTGTGCGTGTGTGTGCGTATGTGTGCGTGTGTGTGCACATGTGTGTGTATCTGCAGAGGAGGGTGTGTGAGTGTGAGTACCTCAGAGTCAAGTGCAGCCTGTGGTGTTTGTCCTGGAGCAGCTCCTTCACTGGAAACATGGCAGAACCTAACATATACATCTGTAACACCATGGGAAGAATAAAGAGAGGTTAGCTTTCCTGCAAAGACAAATACAATAATGTAACTGAATTTGTCATTGTCAGAAATGTGTGCATATACTCCCACAAAACCTCATGTATTAAACTAAACTTTAGGTCAGAGTGGAAGCTCACCGTTCCCTGTGTTCGGTCCTTCACATCGTAGACAGAAAGTTTGATCTGAGTTTGCTGAGTGATCATGGAGTCCTGGAAGAATGCTATACTACTGAGGAATATAGGGTTACTTGTGCCCTGAAAACAAACAAACAACAAACATTTTAATTTGATCTGTGTGTTCTTATTCCTGTAAAGAGAAGAGATTTTGTAAAATAATGATACAGATGCATTAATGCGATGAGTGCCTGAATGGATTTGAACAGTGGATGCAGCCGACAGTAAAAGGATACAGACCTCTATGATCTCAGTTTGAGCGTGCTTGGTCCAGAAAGCCTGTGGAGGAGTGGTGCAGCTTACTGCCACAAAGCTGGTGGGCTTACGGTCCAGTGCAGGAGTGACCAATTCACTGCAGGCTGTGACAACATTAAACACAACAGATTGCAAATGGAAGGATTTATCAAGAGGATTCTCATTAATCTGTAACTGGGGAAATGCAGCACACCGTCTAAGACATTTACAGTGGTCTCTTTCCTAAAGCAAAAAGAATAATGGACCGATATATGAGTGGAACAATAGTGACTGTTGTATCATGTTCAAACCTCTTTTATAGAGGAGCTATTTTTTTTTTACCTTTAATTAGAGTTTTGATGTTTTTATTCATCAATAATTATGAATTAAGATACATTCATCTTGTAAGGGTTGAATACAGATTCACTTACTATACTATATTTTTTATTACTTTGAATGTCTGTGGTGTAAGATGATTGACTGAGGTTCCATATCGATCAATCATTAGTTATTATTTATGATTTCTCATTACCTAGACTAAACTCCAGCACAGGCTCATCCGGGTCCTGACTGCTTCCTGAGGCACAAAACAAAAGACATGATCTTTTCATGTACCATCATCATGGGTGCGTTTCACAGGTTTCCATGGTGGTGGTTACTAGGTTACCTGCGAGGGCCAGCCCCATCATCTCTGCTGACAGATCAAACGTGTTGGCCCTGTAGACCGACCAGGGCCGGTGCCTTGGGCTGCGCTCTTTGCCCGACATAACGGCACGTGTCTCCAGGCTTCGTGCAAAGGGAGCGGGACCAAAACTCTCTCTTCAGAAACACACTTTGTTCTTTTGCTGCCAAGAAGTGTTTGTCATGATTTATCTGAAAAGAAATATATATTATTCAGTGTTCACTGGGAGTTGTTAGACAGTTGCTTATTATTATGCTACCATTTCTAGTATAAAGTCTATGTAAATATATATGTCTATCTGGCGTCTAACTACCACTCATTTTTCTTTGTGCTGATATAAGCAGTGGTATTTTCACTGTGAGAGAGAAGTGTGACTTTTCTCACAGCTGTAGGAAATCCAACTGTCTTCACCATAGACTTCCTGATGCAGTTTTATTTCTGAAGATTTTAAAGAAGATTCAGAGGAAATATTCAGTTCTGTTATTAAGGCAGTATAGAACACAGTGAGGACAGACAGGCTGTGTGATGTCTAACCTGATCTGATACTACTTAAGGTTTCCTAGAGAGGTATATTTAACAACACATTTTCTCTTTCAAGCATAAAAACACCACCCAACCAATAAACCAGACCTCGGCAACATGTCAGCTTAGCCTTTGATACAACAAAAAAAAAAAGTATTAAGCATTGAAGCGTATGGGTGGGAGTCTATTTTTACACATGTGACAATTTGACGTCACTTGGCGAGTGTAAATGGAAGTACGTGGTCATAGTGACACACAGCACAGCTGCATACAGGTCCAGCTGTGATTTAAGAGACACATGTGACACTGTAAATGCCTCATTAGACGTATGTGAGTGTGAGGTCTTATAAAGCTATAATCAGTCCAGGCTCCTGCGTGTGGAGCTCACTAGGAAACCCACTATAGATCTAATGAAAGCCATAGGGCGTCACGCGTTATCCACAGTAACGTGTTTGACACCCACCACCCCCTGCACCTTAAATCTTTATTGACTGGAAGGTGGTGCTGGGTGTTTGAATATTTATTTATTTTGGATTGCCCTTAAGAAGTATCATCTCTTTTTCAGTGGGGTTCTTGCCTACCCCAAATGTAGACATGACTGTAAATGAGACATTTACATGTTCTCAGGGTCTTGAGGGGATGTTTGAGGGCAGTGACCCGGTTCTGGGCTGATGGCTGCAGATGCTGTCAGCTACAGCTGCACTGCAGGATTTGTGGATCTGTCCCTGATTCACCCCCATCCATATCATTTGCATGTTTGGTATTAATTTTCACTACACTTTCACTCTTTCTGTCCTTTTGTAAGCCTGATATAGGCTACATCTCTTTTTTGTGTGTCCAAAGCTGGGGTACCTACTCCCAACCACTGGTTATAAGTATTTTGAGGAGAATTGGTAGAAATCCAGAGAGAGGGATGCACGTACTGACCTACTCAAACTATCCAAACACATAACTATGAGAAGCCCTAGTCCCTAGTTATACCACTAACCCATTGCAAGCATTGCACAAATCTATTTCACATGATGGTTTGAGCTATTAGGCCTACTGCTCCTTTACCCCTGAGTAGGCTTGCTCTGTTGGTGAGCATCAGTATGGCCTGTTCTGTTGTGGGACCTGTGTGGGACCTATAGAGGCGCCACGAGACCCCACCACTTCCTAAGCATCATATCCGGGATTAGTCATAGAGAAAAGCTACATATTACTAATCATCTTTCTGGCCTATTAGTGCCCCGCGTAAACATTCCGTGTAGAATGTCTCTCAGTGAAGACAGGACCGGAGGAGCCAAGATCAAGAGTCTATTTATAGTAGAACAGACCAACAGGGGCACATTTAAAGCAGCTCGGAGTAAAATTGTTTAGCTGGTCACAATAACAAAAGTGTGCGTCATGGTGTTATTGCGCCTTCACTGAGCGGTGCGCGTGATACAGGGCGCACAGTGTAACAAACACCCGCAACACTGATGCTAAAATACATCCTCAGTCAATACAAATGGCTCATTCAGATCTGGTGTTGAAATGGATCGAGGCTTTATTTCCAATGGGCTGCGTTAATGCATTGTCTTTAAACATGTATTTGTCACGATACGCGTATCATTCAATATTCAATAAAGAATAAAAGCCTACCTCCTGGTGAAATTACAAGATGTCTCGCTGCAGTTCTAGCATCCTGCTCGCGTTCTCGACGGCATCTGCAATCAAGACTCGCCCAGACTCCACATCGAGACGTAATGCCTCCTCCTGCTGCAGAGCCTGTCCTCTCCAGCAGAGGACGCCAACGCTGCACGGACACAGCACCTGCCCCTCATGAGCATCATCTGAGGAAAAGACACGCTGGAGAATACACAGACAATGTAAACGTTTGCATTAAAACTAATATCACACGTGTAACTTGTTTGACTATTTTTAAATATCAAGTCTGTGACTGACACTAAAATCTACATAAAGACACAAACTGTTATTTTTGGTAAATAATTAGATCAGCGGTTTAGGCCAATCTAACCACTCCACAATGAACAGTATAAAGTAATAACAGGGATATTATAGCCTATATCTTGGTCAAGAGTCCTCAAAATGTTGCCTATCAGCAGGAAGTTGAAACCTGTGAATAGCCTTGTCAGAGATAGCAAACCAGTCTTTGTGTGAAAGTTGAAACTTCATTGTGTTTCTGGATGGAAGCTTTGACACCGAAACCAAAGTTTTGGCCCTGAATGGGCGCAGAAACACGCCCTTTTTCTTGGCTCAGGATGAGCCAATCAGAAGCGCCGTGGACCGCGCCCTGCACCTATCAGAGCCTGTAAGGCCCAGGTACAGGCCACTGTGTGCAGCCCTGTGTAGGTCTGTGTAGGTCTGTGTACTTTTGTGTAGTGCTGTGTAGTCCTGTGCTCTCCTGTGCTGAACCGAAGCTTTCACAACGCTCATCAAACATCTTTAAATATTATGGGATCTCTATGAAGGGGACTTTTATTCATGGAACTTATTATCTAAGAGGCACGCTTTACTTTTATGTTTAACTTATGGAGTGATTCAGCACAACGTGAAAGTTGACCTTTTCGTTACTTTAACCTCGTTATTTATTCGCAATAATGGATATCAGATTCTCCACATCTGCAGCGTTTTTACTTTTCGTTTGTTGTCTTTTGAGTCAAACTCCTGGCTCCAATGGAGAGGTGCCTCCCAAACCTGCCGGTAGTGTTACCATTTTACCCCCAATTAAACCCATAGATGGTCCTCAGGCTTACCCTGAAGCAGAAAAGGCCAGTTTACCAGTGTTTACAATGGACTACCCGAGGATACAAATCCCATTTGAAGTGACACTGTGGGTCCTCTTGGCTTCATTTGCAAAGATTGGTGAGTAGTTTGAATTATCCCCTCCTTCTTTTCAAATTCATGCATTGTTTTTTCCAACTTGTCATCTTAACTTGAGAGACCCTTTTTTCCCTCAGGCTTCCATGTGTACCACAAAATCACAGTTTGGGTGCCAGAATCCTGTTTGCTCATCAGTATCGGCCTCATAGTTGGAGCCATCATGCACTCTGTCCATGAGGAGCCTCCTGCAGTCTTGACCAGTAATGTCTTCTTCCTCTACATGCTCCCTCCCATTGTGCTGGACTCGGGCTACTTCATGCCCACTAGGCCCTTCTTTGAGAACATCGGTACGGTACGTTTCTCCCAAATGTTCCCGATCGCATGTATGTTTTGTCTGCTTAATCTCAGTGTGTCGTTCCTCTGTTTCAGGTGTTGTGGTTTGCAGTGGTGGGCACTTTATGGAACAGCATCGGCATAGGCATGTCTCTTTTCGCTATATGCCAGATTGAAGCGTTTGGCGTTCAAGATATTAACCTACAGGAGAACCTACTCTTTGCCACCATAATCTCCGCCGTGGACCCAGTGGCTGTCCTGAACGTGTTTGAGGACGTCTCCGTAAACGAGCAGCTTTACATTGTGGTGTTTGGGGAGTGCCTCTTTAATGATGCAGTGACTGTGGTGAGTAAACTAACCCTAAACAGCACCCCAACTCCAAAATACCAGGCTGCTAATGGTTCACATACTCACTTGGCATTTCTATTTGACATTTGGTTGTTGTCAAAACACAAAAAGAGCACACTTAAAGAGCAGTGGGTGGATGCATGATGCTGACCTCAGTGAAAACACAAGTAAGTCAACAAGGAGCTTTTAGATATGCAAATGAAAAAGTTAGAAACTAGGCAGATAACATTTGGATTAGTGTTGTCTCGATACTAAAATTTAAAACTCGATTTTTGAGGAGAAAAAAAGTTTGATATTCTAAATCTTTTTCAATACCAGAATGTTAATAATACAAATAATAATAATAAAAAATAAAATTAAAACAATAATAATAATAATAATAATAATAATAATAATAATAATAATAATAATAATAATACATTAAAAAAATTATAAATAAAAATAATAATAAAAATAATACAAATTAAGAGAGAGAGAGAGACACATTACAATGTCTGTAATATTATCATGTGTCTTGTACTAGTTCTTATTAAGATCAAGACTATTCTAAAACTCTTCAGGAAGGGTCCACATTTGTCCTATTTATGTTTTTTAGTAACAATACTTAGTTACTATTTTGGTAGTGAAAATTGATATTCATTTTTGACAACCCTACAACTAGAAAATACTTGCTTAAATGCTGCCGTTACTGTTTATTTGACCCTACAAGAGACTATGATTTGTGGTGGTAAACTTGTTCCATCATTACTGTAAATTTACTCAAATGCACTTAATTATACACTCATTTTTTTGTTGAAGTGCTTTGCAAACTATAGAGCTGCCCCTTCCATTGAGGCAGGTTAAACAATACCACTTCACCACTTTATAGTATTGTTTTTGCACCTCTTTGAAACTCTGACGCACCCTCAGTTTGGTCTGAACCCCCACGAAAAGTTGAAATTATGTGTAATTCTTCATTCATAGCTTATTTGCCTTGTGGAAGTAGAGGTATGTTGACGGCAGCAGAATAAACGGTCCCCAGTAGAGTTTGCTCAGATGCTGTTAAACCAGTTTTACTCTTGACTGTTTCATTTGCCTGAAGGGAGGAGTTGAACAGCCCTTAGTGTCCCAGACTGAGTTGCTCCTCAGATTTCCCCTCATCCTGTGTCCTCTTGTGTTCAAACGCCCTCCTACATTTAACGCAGTTCTCTTTGGTGTGGCGAACCTTTTGTTGACGACACAGTAGCAGAGCTGGTTCAGTAAAATAAAGACAAACATTTACCCATGAGATGTACGAACTCCCTGCTCTGTGAAATAGACTTGTACAAATCTAACAGGAAGTTTTCCATGGTGCTTTTGAGTTGTATAATTTGATAAGAGACACCCAGGCTAAAGCGTGTAGTGTTTTTCAGTGTCTTATCTCTGTTTTTTGTGCGCGCGTGTGTGTACAAACAGCTGAGTTGCTATAGTGCCAGACAAGTAAAAAGTACTACGACCACAATGAGCCAATTTTGCCAAGAAAATTATTTCAGAAGTTTTTTTTAAAACATATATCCAAAGTGCTTCCTCTTATAAAGTGCACGGATATCATTGGGGTTTGCAATAGTGGCAAAGTAAATCTCTTTTTTTAATTTTTATCTTGATGACGTGAATCTATTTATACTTATTATTTATATCAGAAATGTGCTACAATGTCCATACAGGGAAGGACTGAAAGAACTTTAAAATTAACAAAGGTAGTGGTGGAATGTAACAAAGTAAAAATAGTTGTGCGTTTTTGAACAGGATGAAAAAGTAAAAGTATTATTTATTATAGTTCGAGACCTGCTGAAAAGGTTGAAGTGTTAATTTTTCCAATATACAAATAAAAACGGCTAAGAAAAAACTACCAATTCAGTTGTTTCTGATGAACAAAATTCAGCTCTTTACATTTTAAAATGGATACTTTAATACTTTTACTTAAGTAGATTTTTTCATGTGATACTTTTACTTGAGCATTTTTTGTCCTGGTTCTGTACTTTTACTTAAGTAACAAAATGGAGTAATTCTTCCACCACACAAACCAGGACTGTGAATTTTAAACTTAAAAGTGCAGACATATTATTTTATACCCTTATATTCCCCACCTCTGCACGGCACAAGGAGGTAAAACCAGATCAGGGTTTTTGATGAGTCACTCTTTGTTCCTACAGACCAGAACAGAGTAAATATGTTAATAATATTATCTAGAGTCAAACCCTCTGATTAAAACTTGACACATGCCCTCACCATGTGCAGTTCTGTGTGGTAACTCACCTGCTCTTTATATGTATTATTTCGCAGGTCTTGTACAACATGTTCACGTTTGTAGCGGACATGCCGGTGGTGGAACCCGTGGACGTGTTCCTAGGGGTGGCTCGGTTCTTCGTGGTGGGCATCGGGGGGATGGCCTTTGGGATCCTGTTCGGTTTTGTCTCTGCGTTTACCACAAGATTCACCTCTAAAGTCAGAGAAATCGAGCCACTGTTTATTTTCATGTACAGTTACCTGGCGTACCTGGTGGCTGAGCTGTTTGCTATTTCATCTATTATGGCGTAAGAGTCATTATTAAGTCATTATTATTCATTTTATTTATGAAATTTGAGCTGCAAATACAACATGTGCGTTTTTTTTGTTTGCAGTATTGTGACTTGTTCCCTTACTATGAAATATTATGTGGAGGAAAACGTCTCTCAGCGTTCATGCACGACCATCCGCCATGTTGTTAAAATGCTGGGATCCATCTCTGAAACCCTCATCTTCTTCTTCCTGGGTGTGGTTACCATAACGACAGAGCATGAGTGGAACTGGGGCTACATCCTGTTCACTCTGCTGTTTGCCTTTGTCTGGAGGGGCCTGGGTAAGAGCAGCCTTCTCCATTACTTACATTTTGATGATGAATCTCCATGCTTGTCTCCATGGAGATGTTATTGCTCACAGAATGGCATTAACTTATCTATCTCTGTGTAGACAAGTAGATGGCGCTGTCAGGTGAAGTAACAAATCTGTGGAGAGGCAAACCTGCTCACAGTGGAAATATCTGCTTTTCAAAGTACTTTTAGCAGTTGAATAAATGAAAGATGGATAAGTTTAATAGTAAAAGCCAAAAGTAAAATATGTCAACTGGACAGAAAGTTGTAGTGAAGTTGAGTGAAGACGTTTCGCTGCTTCTTCAGAACTGAATTGCTCAAGTTGTAGCCGCTTCTCCAACAAGTTGTAGCCGCTTCTCCAACAAGTTGTAGCCGCTTCTCCAACAAGTTGTAGCCGCTTCTCCAACAAGTTGTAGCCGCTTCTCCAACAAGTTGTAGCCGCTTCTCCATCAAGTTGTAGCCGCTTCTCCATCAAGTTGTAGCCGCTTCTCCATCAAGTTGTAGCCGCTTCTCCATCAAGTTGTAGCCGCTTCTCCAACAAGTTGTAGCCGCTTCTCCAACAAGTTGTAGCCGCTTCTCCAACAAGTTGTAGCCGCTTCTCCAACAAGTTGTAGCCGCTTCTCCATCAAGTTGTAGCCGCTTCTCCATCAAGTTGTAGCCGCCTCTCCATCAAGTTGTAGCCGCCTCTCCATCAAGTTGTAGCCGCCTCTCCATCAAGTTGTAGCCGCCTCTCCATCAAGTTGTAGCCGCTTCTCCAGTTTACTCTCAAGTTAACAACTTGAAGGAGCGGCTTGGATGAGCAGCAAAACTTCACTCCTACAACTTTTTGTCCAGTTCACAGATTTAACTTTTGGTTTTTACTATGGATCAGACCTGGATGACTGAGGGATTACACAGACATGGATAAGTTTAATGCTATAGTGTGGAACATTCCAAGCAAGGATTTATATTGCTTTGTAAAAGTTCAATATGGAGAACAGAAACATCTCTCAACTGGACAAAAAGTTGACTCCGTAAACTTCGTGCGCATTTGACAGATTTAAATTTTTCTTTTGCTATGGCTCAAACCTGGACGACTGAGGGATTACACAGATGTATGGAGAACTGTAATTTTCTTGTTTCAGGTGTGCTGGTGCTGACCCAGATTATAAACCCTTTCCGGACCATCCCGTTCAACCTCAAGGATCAGTTTGGTTTGGCTTATGGTGGTCTCCGTGGGGCCGTTTCTTTTGCTTTGGCCTTCACTCTGCCTGACAACATCGGCCGCAAGCAGCTCTTCATCACAGCCACGATCGCCATCATCCTCTTCACTGTGTTCCTGCAGGTGTGATCCTTGTTTGGGTACAGTCAAAGCATGTTGCAAACAATTTTCCTGAACCACTGTTTTTAATAAATGGTACGCATTTGTTTACAGGGGATCAGTATCCGACCTCTGATTGAGTTCATAAATGTTCGGAGGACAAATCGTAATCTTGAAACCATCAATGTTGAAGTCCATTGTAGGGTAAGAAGCCAGTGTAAGTGTTAATATGGAGCATCTTAAACAGTTTTAACCAGTGCTTTTCTCTCTCACAGCTCATGGAGCACACCGTAGCTGGGATTGAGGACCTGTGTGGACAGTGGAGCCATTTCTACTGGAAAGACAAGTAAGAAAAACAGGAACAATGTTAAAATGCACAAACAAAACTGCAAAGAGAAATGTAATTTTCCAGTGAAACTCAAACAATGGGAATAGAAGGGTGTCTTGTCTTTGAGTATTGTTCTTGTGCGGACACTGTGAGATGCAGGCAGCCTCCCTCAGTGTGGTGTCAGATTGCATTTCTGCTTCCTCTTTTAAATTCTGTAAAATTGCTGTTGTGCATTACATGGATGAAGTACTCAGTTTTGTTACTTAAGTAAATGTGCAGATACAGAGGTAAAAAGTTACTCAGGTAAAAGAATCACATGACAAAATCTACTTGTGACCAAAATGTGTCATTTTTTAACAGTATCACTAATCAATTTCTTAATTTTTCTTAAGAATTTTGTGCATTTATTTTTCTTGCTCAAAGTCAAAGCTTGAACTCAAATTTGGTCAGGGTGTTTCCACAAACCATAAAAATAAAAATAACCACTCAAATCATATGAAAAGTACTTTTTACTTTTTGGTCCAGTAAAAAAATGTAGTGGGGTAAAAAGTACAGTTATCTGCTCTCAGTACATTTTACGGTGGATACTTTTTACTTTTACTTCACTACATTTACTTTTACTTCACTACATTTATGTAAAGCACAGATACCTAAAAATTCTACTTAAGTACAGTATTTTACTACTTATACTTTGTTACATTCAAAGTGGTAATGCTGGTGAAGTGCATTTGTGCTTTTTTTTGGTCATTTTTAGATTTTTGAAGTTTAACACTCGGATTCTTCGTAAAATCCTGATCCGGGACAGCCGTGCGGAGTCGAGCATCGTGGCTTTATATAAAAAGCTTGAGCTGCAAAACGCCATGGAGATTCTGGACACTGTGGCTGGGGACATCAGTGCTGCTCCGTCCATTGTGTCTCTATAGTAAGTCTACAACATCCTGTACTTCTTTCACCTCACTGGATAGATTCATTAAGATTTTTTATGTGTATTTTCAATAGTGAAGAGAAGAAGAATCCCAAACCTAAGGCGTATTTGGCCGGCGATCTGCGTAACATGCATGACATTTTGTCCAAGAACATGTACAACATCAGACAACGGGTAAGATGCAAAGATTTTTATTAAGGCCAGGCAAGTTTATTTGTATAGCACAATTCGCACACAGAGACA
Source organism: Periophthalmus magnuspinnatus (assembly GCF_009829125.3). Lineage (NCBI taxonomy): Eukaryota > Metazoa > Chordata > Actinopteri > Gobiiformes > Gobiidae > Periophthalmus > Periophthalmus magnuspinnatus. Next base: position 8,537,819 of record NC_047146.1, read on the forward strand.
TTAAAATCACAAGACAAGAAATCAACACATAATTATAAATAATAATCATAAAATTAAACAGAACCGTCTGGATTTAAACATTGTCAAAGTAGAGGCCTGTCTCACATCTTCAGATTTAAGCTGCATTAAGCATCCCTTGTCCATTTATACATGTTTCTGTGATTCATGAGCTTCAAGCAGAAATGTTGTCATGTGTCATTGTTTAGCAGAGTCTGTGTGTATGACATGACCAAGCCCTGAAACTCACTGTTTTGCATAACTACAAACAGCAACCAGTACTTTTCCACATGACATCAGCCTCTTTACATTGATGTTTAGACAAATGGAGTGCATGTGCTTCTGTTCTAGAGTAGCCTAATGACCTAACTATGTTAAAAGCTCTCAAGTTACTAACACCGCCCTGTTCCTACAAACTGTACTTTACGCAAACATTACAGATAAGCTGCCGGTCCCTCTGATAGTCTTGTTCTTTAGTTTTTCTTGCATCATAAAGAGATACAGTAGTTCTGTTTGAGATGACAGACTGTTGTGTTTGAGTTTGATGCTTATGTTTTTTTCTACAGACTGTGGCATTCACAAGTAAGTATTCTCTGCCAAATGATCGGCACACCAAAGAAATCCTTATACGGCGCCATGCCAGTATCCGCCGCAGCCTCAGACCCGGAAGCTTTCAGAACTCTGTAAGACACTTTCACACTGCAAACCTTTTATACATCACAGAAACACACAAAACTCTTACAATTTATATATATTTATTTTTGTTTTAAATTAGAATGTGTCTAAATCCCAAAAGTACTACTCTCTTCCTGCTGGCCAGAGCTTGGAGTCAAGATTTTCCCCACGGAGACTGACTCAGACAGGTAAAGACTGTAATGCTGACGTTTAATAATACAAGAGTCGTTTTTTTGTTTTGTTTTTTTTTGTTTTTTTAAAATTACATAATCTTTAGTCAATTCAGTTTTGTTATGTATTAAAAATATTAAAGCTGTAGATTTTAAACGCAATTATTTTCCCTCTTTTAGATGATCGGGAAACCATGTCCGAAGCTGCCTATCCCATAACGAATTGGCGGTCCCGGTCTAGTCAGCCGACACGCTCCTCTTCCTCCAGAGCCATGATGCCTCTGAAAAGGCTGGACACACTGAAAGAGGCCGTTTCGGTTGACATGTTAAATGAAAATAAGGAGGACAGTGGCAGCAGGGCAGGTACGACCCGAACAAACTCCTCGTCCAGGGACTCGCGACTACCTGCTCCTCGTCGGCAGCTCTCTCCCCCCAGAGAAGAGGACAATGGTTTTTCAGACAACCTCATAAATGTGCATCATGAAGCAGAAGAGGAGGATCACCCGTCCCCCTCTCCTCCTCCAGCCTGGGCCGCTGAACCCAGGTACAATGCCAACAGAAACCCTCTCCTGAGAAGACCACAGTGGAACCCAAAGAAGACCTGAAGAAGTCTGCAATGTTTCACCTGCAAACAAATGTAAGCCGACAGACCAATAAGTGTGGTCTTGCAAAATGCCACAGGTGAACTGTTACAGGTACTATGCACATTATAGTAGAGATCGTTCTTCATAGGATTTTTACTCAGATTTGACTATACAGTTAGTGTCATTTTAAATTTACTGTGAATATTTCGTACTTTTGTAAATATTTTTCATGTATTGTATGACATTTCAGTTGTGTATGTTTTTATATTTATCCAGTGTGATCGCACCTTTTATTTGTAACAAAGTCTATTACAGTGGCAGACCTCAAGGGGGCCAAATGTTTCTCTTTTAACTGTAATAAATTTTCTACGTTGTTTTAAATTGTTAAAGTGCAAAAGAAATGTTCAACACTGAGGCTAGAGGCAGTAAAATCCAAGATTGTGTCACTGTCCACTCAAAAGTTGGGGTTTGCTTAACCACCGGTCAATAACTGGGGCTATAAATACTGAAACTTTATAAGAAATGTACTGTGCTACCAGCTGCTTATAAGAGTGGTTAGTTGTGGATCTCAGAAAATTTGCAAACATGTATACAAATATTATTCTAAACAGGTTTATTTGAAAATGCATCTGTACAAATATCTTGTATTTACATATTTAAAAAAAAAACAATTCTATAAATATAGACTTGCCATATCTGATTAACAAAATATCTAATAGTTAACAGCACTTGCAGTCCTCTTTTAGGTAGTGCAGTTTTAAGTGTGAGGTAAATGTGGAGAACATCAAGCTTTCTCAGTAACTATTAGAATCTAAAATCATCATTTGTAGTTGAGACATTTCATCCTAAAATCTTAGTGTCATCAGCTACTGTGCAAAAAAATACTTACATTTTCAACAGTGGTGATTGTTAAACTAAAATCAGTTGGTATTTGGGCCCATATTTCTTATAAATAACACACTGCTGTGGTTTGGTTCTCATCCATGCTGGTGATTACGGACTAATGAGCCATATTTATCTCCTTCACTCAAGTCTTCCCACACATGTCCCACATCAGTATATTAAGGAACATTTCTGTGAACGGCACAGTGAAATTAAACTGTCAACAGAGTCGACTGTTTCAAATTCAAAGTTATTCCTGTTTTGTCCTTCTCCCATTCCATGTGGGAATACGGATAAGCAGTAAACCAACGGCAGCTAGTGCCAGAGCCACTCCCAGACTGGGGGGTCCACAGGGGCTGGCCTCCTGGGTCAGTCCAGACAGGAGAGGGGCCAGTACCCGACCCACAGCTGTAACTGACTGTCCCGCTCCAATCAGAGTCCCACTTGACTGTACCCCTCCTCTTTGTAGTTCCAGGTCTGTGATACAGGTCCGCCCAATGGATGTTGAAATGGCAAAAAAGGTGGAGGTGAGCAGGACCTGCCAGACACTCGGTGCAGTGGCATAAAGAAAAATAAGTGTACATGTGAGCATTGTGGAGTGAAGCAGCAGTGCATGCATGTTGTTCCCATACAGTTTTGTGACTGGTCCCACTAAAAACCCAGACACGGCACCTAGGAGGCTGCTGTAGCTGATCAGGTAACCTGTCATCTTTGGTTTGAGAGAAAAGCGCTCCTCCATGGCCAGAGAGAAGTTACTGTAGTAGAGCATGATAGCTATGGCCATGAGAAGTCGCACGAGGAAGAGATCCCACATGTCTGAGGAGGCCACCATGTGAATCCTACATCCCACTGAGGACAGCTGTCTCCAAACAGGCTGTAGCAGTGACACCTGCCCCCACTCAACAGCCCTGTGCGTCTCCTCTGGCTCTGAGGGGGGCTTTTGGTAAAGGCTGTTTGCATGCGAGCCATTCTGTGTGGACTTGGAGCAGTCTATACAAGCTTTAGCGCTGTCGTTTGTGCTGTTGCAGTTGATTACTGTATCATTCCAAGGCAGCATTAATACAAGCCCTAAAAAAAAACAATTATTAAAGTGACACACGAACAACATCAGATATAGATATAGAGCAGTTTGTTTAACCCACCAGCATTAAGGACAAAGATGGCAGCACACGTGAAGGCGGAGGTGTAAAATCCACCGTCATGCTCTGTGAGGTAACCACCAACCACAGGACCCAGAATGAACCCAACACTGGAGGCTGCGTTAAAGTGTCCCATCACCAGAGGGCGCTCTGACTCAGACACTAGATCAGACAACAATGCTCTGCAGATGGACAGGGAGTGTTTGAACAACCCTGAGACAACAAACATAAAAAGAGTAAATAACGGTTGAAACTTTACTTAAACATCTTTATATTGTAGTTTAAATGAAAACTGAAACCAGGTCCTATTTTTGGCGTGTTTTTGGCACCTTACCCACAGGGATCCGTGCAAGGACAAATAGGGCGATGCTGGTGGACATGCCAAGCAGGCCGTACCCAAATGCACTCAGCAGTAAACAGGTTAGCAGAGAGTACCTCCGTCCAACCACATCACTCCAGCTGCCCTGCAAGTCACACTTTATTAAAATAAGGGTCATGCAATTAAAGAAATGTATATCAAAGTTTGATCAAAACAGTAGCAGATCACAATTATTGGCTTTGGGCTTTAGGTTTACAGTCATGTACTAAAAGCATATGATTAGGTTGATTTTTAATAGTTAATGCACTTTATTATTAAAAAAACATTTATACAATTTTCATCGAGAAAGACATCAAATGAACTGTGGCAGATAAATGTGAGGAAATAATTGAAATAATAGTTTTTGCCATATCTCAAAGCCACTGATGGAAGAAGTAGTCAGTTTTGTTACTTAGTAAAAGTAAAAAAAAAAAAATCAACTTAAGTAAAAATACACTATAAATGTACTTTGATTTTGAGATCTAATGAGGCTTCAAATGTAGTGATTTTGATAAACATTTGTGATGAAGTTTGAGCAAACAAAAATATACAAATAAAAACAGCTAGAAAAAAAACCTATTGATTCAGTTGTTTCTACGAACTGAACAAAATACGAACGCGTTAAAAAGAAACCCCTCAACCTTTTCAGCAGGTCTCAACTGCAATAAAGAAATACTTTTACTTTTCAGTCCTGTTCAACAATGTAGTGGAGTAGAAAGTTCAGATACCGGCTCTCAAATTTAGTGAAGTAAAAGTGAAAAGTATCCACTTTAAAATCTACTTAAGTGCATATACCTAATATTTTTACATAAATACAGTAGTTTACTACTTTTACTTCATTACATTCCACCACTGCACAAAGCCCAGTCCAAGTAAAAAAAAAAAAAAAGATTTCACCAACTTTAAGACAAAAAGTTAATTCTGTAACCAAGCATTACATGTTACACAAGACTTAAGTTAATTGTGGACCAATTGAATTTGCTGTATTCTGGATGTGGATTATGAGAAAGACGAGCCTGTCTGCAGTTCTAGTACTTGGATGAAGCCAGTCCCTACACGAGATACAGACAGGTCAGTCTTTATGCATTTAATTTGCCACATGACCCAAGAGATTAAATCAATTGTATTGATGTGGAAAACTGAGAATACCACACCCCAAGATGCCATTCTTCTTGTTGGACCTCAAGGCTATTTTGAATACTGACTATATTTAAGTATGTGTGCATGTAACTATATGGTAATGCAAGACAAATGTCACAATAAAAAAAACAACGATTTTGTAGTAACCTAGTAGTACTTCTGCAAACGCTGTGACATGTAGACACTGCAGCCTTTCGCCATCTTGGCACAACTGTGTATTGTTTCAGTCGAATACCAAGAATTATTGGAAATTCAATTGCAATTTATCTACAATGACCATCTCTTTGTTAAGCCAAAATAATTGTCCAGGAAAAAATGGCAGTACTTACAACTATAGTGCTCGAGAACAACTGCAGTATCCCATAAGTAGATCCTGAAAAAAGGGGATACATACATATTCAGACATGTGCATAGTACAAACATTTAATAATTCAATGCACTGACAAGTATTTTAATTAAAATCCATAGAAAATCCATAGATTCAACCCCACTGCTGCCACTATCCATATACATCAACCTGGAGCTACACTTTATACTGAAAAGGAACAGTTGAGAGTTGCTGAATGATCTAACCTCCTCATCCAGTCATTGCACTCTGGCCTTTATCAACTTTGTTTGTCACACTCATTACCAGGTCTCTCAATAAAAAGACAATCCTAATATTGTCAAAGTAAAGACAGGCCTCTACTTTGACAATGTTTAAATCCAGGCTCAAAACAGTTCTGTTTAGCTGTGCATATGACTGAAAGGTTTTTATTCTGCACTCTTCTCTTTTAATGCAAATTTTATGATGATCATTTATGTTTATTTATGTTTTGATTTGTTGTATTGCAATCTCCTACTTATTCTGTAAAGCACTTTGAATTACTTTGTGTACGACTTATGCTGTACAAATACACTAGCCTTGCCTTACCTTATATCATCTGTCCGTGGTCACAATTTTACAGCTAACCATTCTTTATTATTGCATAGGTCTGAAAGCAATACATAGTCTTACCTACAACACCTGCCACTGTAGGACTGGCTCCCAAAGACTTCACGTGGTGGCTGAGCAGAGGAATGATCATGCTCACCCCAAACAGGTCCTGCAAGCATCACAAATAAACCAGATTAATGTAATATTAAACAAATGTCACCAGGACTGGGACACTTTTAGACTCTGTTGATAAAAAGAACTGCGGTGTGCGTTAAGACCGGCTCTTGCCAAAGTCTTGATTGAAGTCACATAGCACTTTGCTGCAGAACTCATTAGATTAATTGTTTAACAGTATGTTCTGTCCCAAGTTAAAAACAGCACAGTGCTGACTGACTGATGAGGTTATTTTTTCTCCTGGATTGCACTTAACATGGAACATATTTTTCTGACAGCAAATATTTGTGCATAAAAACTGTCAAGACAAGCTGCTGTACTTAACAAAGAAGCTATTGTTAGACCTGTCCGATGGGCTTATCTGTAGTCCATCAGTTTTTGTAGTGATTTCTACTCACCACACTTAAATACATAGCAGCAGGCAGCATTCAATCTAATCTATTATGGGAATTTCTTGTTTTAAAGGAAGGAATCTCTACATGTCCTAGCACCAAAGTACATCTCTGACATGTTAGTGCCGAACCATCTGGCACTGTGAGGCGACTTCAGGGACCGGCCTCCTGCTGGTGCCCAGAGTCAGGACTAAACATGGGGTTTTCTGCATAAATTCTGCTAAATCCTAAAAACAATCTTCCTGAAGATGTGAGACAGGCCTCTACTTTGAAAATGTTTAAATCCAGCCTCAAAACTGTTCTGTTTAGCTGTGCATATGACTGAAAGGGTTTTCATTCTGCACTTTTCTCCTTTAATATTAATTTTAAGATGATTATTTATGTTTTGATTTGCTGTATTGTGATTTTAATGTCTTTCTTGTTCTGTAAAGCACTTTGAATTACCTTGTGTTAGGCGATGGTTTGCATAAGGCTACTGAGAGAGGTAACAACAGAGTTCACAACTAGTCTAAAATAATTTAACTAATGAACTCATGTGTGAAATGTAAAATAAAACACCAGTGAGACACCTGTGTTTGGAAAGACAGGCTCCTCTTAGCACATATAGAGTTATTATCTTTACAATCTACTCACCATGAATCCCACCACGTAGATGCATTGTATTATCCTCGTCCGACCCCCAGGTTTGAGAAATAAAGAGCTACATTTCTTCTTATTCATCCTCCTCCCGCAGTGACAACCGGCTCCAGTCAAAGCGGAAGCGGCACTTGGACCCTGCGCCCAGAGACTCACGTCCCGTTATGTGCGTGTGCCCGCGTGCAGGGGGGACGGAGGTTTACAACACAGACACTATAAAAAAAAATCCATACAAGTTCAAGAAAACAACCAGTTTGAATATATACATAGACTATACACAGAGATTTACAAAGAGGCATGTTTATCTTTTTATTGCCTTTGCACAAAAAAGTCTGCCGCTTAAATCACTCCCCCCGGACTCTAGACATTTGGTTTAGTCCATATTGTTTACGTCACGTCTACAGGTTACGCACGTGTGTCATTACCAAACAGCATTTGAACTTTGTTATCTATTTATGCACAAATCGTAGAACATATTTTTATTTGCACAGTATTTGTGATCTGGCACATTCATAATCCGTACATGAAATAAGATACCACTGATAAAAAAAAGAGAGAGGATAGAAAGATACAGGTAAAAAGACAAAACTTGCTTTTATTTGTGTGTGTGGGGGTGGGGTGGGGTGTGTGTGTGTGTGTGTGTGTGTGTGTGTGTGTGTGTGTGGGGGGGGGGGTGTATGTATGTATATATATATATATATATATATATATATATATATATATATATATATATATATATATATATATATATATATATATATATATATATTCTTATGGAAGCCCGTTTCTGCCATGTAAAAAATAAAAATAAATAAAAGCTCCACAGAAAGTCAAAATTTTGAGTTTTAAACTCGTAATTAGGAGTTTTAAAACTCTTAATTATGAGTTTAAAACTCATAATTAGAGGTTTTAATTTTATAATTAGGAGTTTTAAATTCATAATTACGAGTTTTAAACTGATAGGAGTTTAAAATGTGTAATTATGAATTTTAATCTCATAATTATGAGTTTAAAACTTGTAATAAGGAGTTTTAGAGTGACTCACTGCGAGTGCGCAGTGAGTCACTCTCCAGCGCCCTCTGTCTTTCTGCTGCGCCCGCTCGTTTTTTGTTTTTTGTTTTTTTTTTTGTTTTGTTTTTTCTTCAATGAGAAATACGTCATCAAAACAAGACTTGAACAGACGATCACAGATTTATCACCGGCGTCAGACTCAGAAGCGTCGACTTAGACAAGCAGGAACAACCAGTCTGTGCAATTTAATATCAGCGAAGATCTGCCAAATCTGAACTAAAAAAAACATCAGCAGTGTCACGTTTTGACCCGATACTATCTCAAAATCACATGATGGAGTCACTTTATTACGTTATAGTTTCATGTTAAAACGGAAACAAAACGATCATGAAATTACATGATATGTAAAACGAGGAGCTACACTATTGTAGTTTTTCGCGTTTGTGTGGTGAGATATGGGCCGGGTGCTCGAGTCACCCCTCTGCACCCCTCTGCACCCCTCTGCAAGTCTGACCCAGTCCCGGTCGTAGTCTTCTACTGAAGCGCTGCAAACTGTTGTAAAAAAAAAAAAAAAACGTCCACACAAATCCGAAGAATAACGGTGTGAAAGTGTCCTCTCTCTGGAGCGAGTCCACCGTAGACAGGAGCCTGAGGGTGATCCAGCCCCGCGGAGCCAAACACACGGGGTTAAAATGTGGGAGTCGAACCCGCAGCCCGTCTGTCCAAAGTCTCACGCCCCGAGCTCTTCACCTGTTTGCGGCTTTGCCTCTGCGCAGTGCTGAAGGTGAAGGCTTTGGTCAGAGATGCTTCATTCTGCGTGCACAGCTGTAGACTCTGGACACACAGTCTGTAAAGACTCGAGTCTCTCACGGCTCAGACCTGAGTTCAGAGGAGCAGAGGACAGAGCGCCTCCTCATGGGCTCAGCTCATCACTGCTGATGCGGCTTTGTCATTTACAGACAAGAAGTAGCCCTACTCCTAGAGGCACTACTACTACTACTACTACTGCTACTACTACTACTACTACTACTACTACTACCACTACTACTACTACTACTACTACTACTACTACTACTACTACTACTACTACTACCACTACTACTACTACTACTACTACTACTACTACTACTACTACTAGCATAGCCTGAATCTCACCACACACACGGGCCAAAGTAGACAGATCCTCTGCTGTAGCTCCTCGTTTTACATATCATGTAATTTCATGATCGTTTTGTGTCCCGTTTTAACATGAAACTATCACGTAATAAAGTGAAACCATCATGTGATTTTGAGATAGTATCAGCTGAAAACGTGACACTACTGATGTTTTTTTTTTTTTTTTTTAGTTCAGATTTGTTGTAGGCTGATATTAAGCTGTACAGATTGTACGTGTGGACGTGTATTTCCATCCGTACCTCGCCACAGATGAGGAGGGCTCCGCACGAACGAGGAGACTGGTTTAGAGGCCCGTCTCCACCCAGCCCCCTCCATTCACCTGTCGTGAAATGCCTCCGCATTCAGGAATGGGAGGCATTTTGCTGCGAGCCACAAGGTTCGATTCCCGGGTGGGACCCACTCTTCGGACACTTCAGCAGGTGGTTAGGGCCTTTATTGTCCCAGTGGGATCTGGGTCAAAAACGCTTGACCCAAAATGAACAAACCTGTATTGAAAGTGTAATGTGTCTCTGATTTTTCATTACTGCTCAATATATATTAAAACACAACATGCAATGTTCACGTGAACAGAGTTTACAATCAAACTGTACCAAAGTAACCAGGCTGATACTTTATTTGAAACTCTGAACATAAAATTCCAAACTAGTCATCACAGACATCATCACAGGCCTACTATTTCAAAATGCTGATTGTACAAAAATGATTAGTTTTGTTGATGGTAATTATTGGTCATTTCAAAAGTAATTGAAAAATGGAGTAATTGTTTTTAAGCCTAAAATTGTGAGCTTGATTGAATAATAAGTAGATCCTTGGTAGGTCCTGATGCAGGTGAAAGGTTAACCCCCTCTGATCAGGCGTTGGTTCGTGTAGTGCAGCTTTAATCAAGTGACGGTGACTCTTCTACAACAACAACAACAACAAGAGCATTTCATAAAAGACATCTAAAAATGTCATTCAGATTTAAAGTAGCACACCCAGCACAGGCATTTTATTTTATTTATTTTTTTTACTGCAGATGCTGACTGTTTGTTAGTCCCAGTTAGCACATGAGAATGATACTTACAATGCAAAAAGCTTTATAAAATCAGCAAAGAAACCTTCATTTTTCCAAGTAAATATTTCTGTTACACTATAGTCTCTGTGAATACAAGTACAGAGTTCCCAAATACTTTCTGCATGTATTCTTATTCTCATGGTGAAGATGTGAAACTACAACTTAAATAATTGATTTCATAAAGCTGCAGACACGTCTTTAAAAGGCCCATATGAGCTGTGTTCTGTTTCATTCACACATGTTTAACACCAAAACCCTGCATATTTAGGCTGAGTCCTTCTTTCAAACAGAACACACTCTATTCCACCTTGTGATGTCATGTGGTAATACAGGAAGTGCTCCGCTGTGTGTTTAAACTCCATACACCTTCTCTAGAATCATTTGGATTATTTCAGCCCTACAATTTCCAAACTCTACTGAACTAAAGGTAAAAGGAGCTGTTAACTTGAAAATGTCTATTCCCCGGTGGGTCCCACTCTTCGGGCTCCAGGCAGCAGGTCGTCACGGCTCTTATGGCCTCAGTGGGATCAAAAAACAACCACTATGGCACCTGCAGCTTCCTGTTTACACTACATCCATAAATGAGAGAGTGGAAATGACTTGAAAACAGCTGCTTTTGAGTCTGACACCGATGATAAATCTTTTAGCTACTGATTTCTGTGCATCCTCCATGTTCATAATGTCCCTCAACTTATAGATAGTCACGTGACGCCATACCTCTGCCCACTTTGAGCATACAGAAGAGTTAAGAGGAGTCTGACACATTTTATTTTCACTACACAGCCAAGAATATGTTGCATGGCTTTATCCAGCCTTAGTTTATTCTATAACAACAAGTTGCATAAATCAAAAAGTACTTTACATGTTTTTGACTGTGGAGGTGCTTGTGCTGTGTGGTTTATAGTCCTATTGATGCGTTTTACATGACATTACAGTATTCTATAGACCAATAATATTTAATACAGACAGGAACAGATAAAATGAATATTGTTAAAATGCTGCTTGTTTTGTTTTTTTGGCTTTTTTTTTTTGTAATACAAGACGTTAATCTGTCTAGTCACTGACAGAAATGATCAGGTTCAGTGTTGGTGAATTTACCTTTTAGATATTTTATGGCAAAGTACAACGTAATTAATAGAAAAATCTGGCTCTTTCCCTGCATCTGAGGGTATAACATAATCACATTGTAGAATCTTTAAGAAACTGAACCTTTATAATTGTGTGTGTTCCATCAGCGTAAACCACACTCGTCTGCCCCTTGGATCCTCGTTGGTCACGTCTTGGTGTAAATGAGCCTGTAGACATAATACTTGACTGCTAAATGTTCCTCATACATGCTAATAAAGTGTGTGAGGTTCTGTGGTTACTTCAATGCAGGTGCTCCAAGTTACTTTAAGTGTGCCCTTTTAATATATATGTGTGTTAAATCTGAAAACAAAACACGATGGAGGTTTTGTTCGCTTTTACAGTATAGATATCTTTTAATTCACCAAGTTTTCAAGCAGTCCTATCTTCTTTGTGTCTCTCCTTGGTTCCTATTATCCTATTTGTGAATAAATAACAATAGTTAATAGTATAAACTGTTCTTTGTACAGTCTCTTAAGTACATCACATCAGCACATGCAGACTTACTATGATCTAAAATGGGTCTGATATTGTAAGATGGCTTGTAGTTTCTCTTTCACATCTTCTCTGTATTTACTTTCACCACCCCATTTACAGGAAACAGCGTGCATTTATTTGCGTGTTATGCTGGTGGTCCAAAACTCCTCCCGTGTCCTCTCTGTTTCTCCTCTCCTGCATTCCCGTATTGGGTGTCCAGTTGCTGCTGGTTATTTCTGCATTGATACCTCCCATTCACAACCCCCCATATAGTGAACCAGGGGAGAGGAGACAGAAGACAGAAGTCGTCAGTCAGATCCCAAAAATAGCCCTGGGGGGGGGATGGCGGGAGGGTGAGAAAGACCCCAGAAGGGTGTGGGTGAATCATGTGCATGAGCTTGTTCTGCAATAATACAAGGACAGCAGCAGAGATCTAGTAATTCAAACTGGAGAGAGCTGGTCTTAAAGGGGGAATTTCAATAGAGGAGTAACTTGCTTGGATCTTGTCACATGCACAGACTGTAACTGGAAGTCAGAAAAGACAGGACTAATCATGAAGCTCAGTGTGGCCTTGTTTTTCGCAGGCCTTTTTGGTGCCTTGGCAGCGGTCTTTATCTTGCTTTCATTTGGGACGGATTACTGGCTCATGGCGTCTGAGAGCTGTAAACCTGAAGGATCTGTGAGCACAGAAGGGGTCAGTGGTGAGGTGAGTGTCAGAAACAGTGAATTCTAGTGTGGAGTTACAGGCTGTAAGCACAAGTCAAATGTTGGACTCATCTATTTAAATTCTTATGTTTTGTAAGTAACTTTCCTTGAAAGTCTCAGCAAATCCTTTTATCACCCTGTGCTACAAATGTCATTGTCAGTGCATTGGAGACATGGCTTAGGCGTTTACCCAGCCTGCACTTCTGTGATACCAATACAAATACCAGTAGTCCCTGTGGCATAGCAGTGTATTAAATATCACTGACTGGAACATACTTCGTCTGGAGCTGATCATTTAATATGATCTGCAAACAATTGAGATTTATATCTAGTAATAAATGATATATTGGCTGATATTTTTTAGTTTGAATTTTTACATGTCAGCTTTTGAGAGATATGTGATCCCACATAAAGGCAGCAGGTTTAAATATATATGCACACATGGCAATGCCAATGTCCAATCTGAAAAGGAGAAAGTGACATGTGCATGTCAACAGTGATCAGTGTTGCAACAGTGAGTAGTGCTTGATAATCTGATATCAATGTGCTCATTCTATCTGAAATAAGAGATAATCGTGTCCTAGGTTCTAGTCCTAGTCCCTGATGAACACATTCATTGTATTAGATTATCACCGTAAATGGCTGACATACCAACCTGCAGGTTAGAGGAGCTTGGTCAGCTTGACCTTTGACCTGCCATGTGTCGCTGCACTAAAATACAAAAATGTGGAATGTTGGCGCCAAACCTCTTGATGTATTATGAGTTTGAAGCTTTCTGTTGTTTTTTGTCCAGGACTCTAGCGATGTTACTCTTTACCATGAAGGATTTTTCTGGAGGTGTTCCTTTGGAGCAAACATGGAGGACAATGACCTGATCTGGAGGCTCTGGTTCAGTAAGTGTTCAGTGTGACTGAGTAAACATGCATGTACTATAGACAGCACACAGCAGCTGCAGCGGTGGACTTGACTCCATCTATGTCTGTTATAAACAAAAGTGTTAGAAGCTGTTCTCATGTGAGCACTTAGCACCATGTGATGTTATTCTGGTGTGGTCAGGTGACTCTGCATCATATGTTTCCTGAGGGAATCTTTATAAACACTGAGCCATTGTCAGAAACAGCCTGGTGTTCAGAGGTACCTTCTGAGAGTCTGTGGAATTTCACAGAAACCAGTAAAAGACCACAATGTCATAATGTAGTAAATTATTTGGGGTGGTGTCGAAGAGTCCCTAATCAAAAACATCTGTACAATTTTCTAACTAACTTAACTTCTCCTTCTATAGCCAACCAGCCGTCCTCAAAGATCTGTATGCACGCCTATCTCTTCCCATTCCCTCTGTCCCATCAGAGCCACAATGCCACACAGTATGACTCTGCCATCAGTAAGTTTCCTTGTGTCTTAGTAACAGGTCCCTTTTACATCACATGTTAAAGTCTGACCTTCCTGTTGTGCAGTCTACAGAGGCTTTTGGAGTGTTTTCATGCTGGTTGGAGTAGCTTCAGTTATAGTTGGTGGCTTCTTCATCATCTGTGCAGCTCCCTTCGCCAGCCATTGTTTGTATAAAACAGGAGGCAGCCTTCTTCTTGCAGCAGGTGAAACTTTTATAAACATTAAAACACATTAGGTAAACTCATATCATGTGGTACATTTTGAGAGCCCATGCTGTCCCTCTGCCCTCAGGTTTCTTCCTGCTCTGTGTGGTGGTAATGTTTGTGCTTTGGCTGGAGGTTCTGGATGTGGTGAGTGTCTACGTAGACTACCAGCGAGCCACACTGTGCCCCAGCTTCGCCCTGTCCATCGACTACGGCCTGTCATTCATGTTTGCTCCCATTGGCATTTTCTTCTGCTTTCTGTCGGGGCTGCTCTTCCTCCTGATCGGCCGAACAATACGGATTCACTGCCACTGATGGGACTGGCTGAAAAAGGAAGGACAAGTGTTTAATTTCAGAGACTGAGAAACAGTGCAATAATCATCATAATGGTGCCAATGCTTTGTTAGCCTAAATGTGCTCTTTAAGTTGTGTGAGTGTATTTATACAATACAGAAATCTTGAAGGGGAAATTATTTGAAGTGTGTGTGAATAGCACTTGTTTAGAAAGGTTGAAAAAGCAGATCCAGTGAAGTTTGTCTAAATAAAGAATATAATTGGCATGATGTGTTTTGTTTTATATTCTGTAACTTATATTTCTGTGTGGCTTTGTGCTTCTTCTGCAAGCAAAACTTCTCAGCACATGCTGATTATTAAATAGACTTATCACATTGTAAAATATATTTGCAAATTATTTGCAAGTGTTTTTAAATAAAAAAAATATTATTACAAATGTTGTGATTTTTTGGGAGTCTTTATAGGTGTATAGTTACAGATGTGTATAGTAACAGATGAGTTTTCAAGTGAGTGACTGTGGGTGAACTCCCTGCATCCACTAGAGGGCAGTATTGCATCACAAAAGTAGTAATAGTGATAGAAAAGCTCTTTATCTTTATTCTGGGCGCAGTGCATGTGGCGTTATGCATAACATTCTGAGGTAGTATCTAGATGAAAGCATTCACACCTTGGCCGACAGACGGATGTAATTTCACTCATGAATGGAGCATTTGATCAGGAAGTGAATGGACTCCTGTGTCAATTCTCACGTGCCTTTTAGGGCTCTATAATAAAGTTATCATAAACACAAAAATGCATCTATGGTCTAAAAATGCACGAGTGGCAAAAATATAATGAGGCCTACTGCGCCAAAAGTTGAGTTTGCTCTGAAACAGACCAAAGATGGACATTTACGCTCAAAAGTCCTAGGTCTTTTGTCTAGCAGCTATTACCAAACCTCGCCACGTTCAAAAACAAATTCTGAAATTGAAAGTGTGTTCACATGTCTAGCTTCTAGGATAATTAAACCCCAAACATCAGAAGCTGCACAGTTTGCTGAAGGTAAGTGTTGAGTCACTTGATTTTATGGATCTGTTTCATTCTGTTGTGCGCATTAAACTAACATCACCAAACAGCACACACCCTGGTAAATAAATGACTTAAATGAACTTTCAGGCTCTGTCAAACTGCAAAGTTTTGTGAAGCCATATTCAGGGTTAGGCCCAAGGCCTTACACATTCATGTTTTTAGGCTTTTATTTGGAGTAGGCTGAGCTTGAAAAGCCTAACTATTATTAACTGTATTTTGAATGTTAAGTGTCAAAAATGTTGACCAAAGGGATCAGCCTAGTGGGCAGATCAGCTCTGCCTGGTTATAAAGGCCTAATCGTTAAAATACAAGTAAATTACGGCGGTTTCACGTTGGACGTTGGACATTCGTCCACAGCGGGA
This sequence comes from Periophthalmus magnuspinnatus, assembly GCF_009829125.3. Taxonomy (NCBI): domain Eukaryota; kingdom Metazoa; phylum Chordata; class Actinopteri; order Gobiiformes; family Gobiidae; genus Periophthalmus; species Periophthalmus magnuspinnatus. The sequence goes on from NC_047146.1 coordinate 8,553,746, forward strand.
TCTTCCACCGCCTAAGCCCCGCTCCCTGCAGCACGAGAGCCGCGCTCAGAAGAGCCGCGAGGAGGTGTGGTTAGGGACCGTCAATGAATGACTCTAGTAGTGAATGGCATTTGCTTAAAAAATGTATCCTTTGAAATTATATATTTAAAAAAAATGAAATGTACATATATTTTAGAGGAAAATTTGATATTTTGATATTTATATTTAATGTATTTATTGGTTAATTCATTCATGTAATTTTTCAATACCTTCCGTGTCAGGTGACTTAAAACCTCAAAACCAATTTATTAAAGTAGTCCTAGTCTCCAGGTATCACACACACCTTTTGATTTCCAGAATTAAACCTTTGTGGAAATTAAGGATTTTTGTACGTAGAAATTCAAAGTTTTTCAATAGTTTCTAAGTCGGGTGACCGAGGAACCCAATACAATAAAGTTATTATAGTATTCCTTATCATTTTGTAGCAAGTACTCTTTTTAGTTTTCCAAATTAACTAGGGCTAGGTAATATAATGATGATCTCATACCTATGATAATATTTTTCCATGCCCGGGAAAACTAGGCGTTTCCAACAGACCCTCACAATATACTCGGTATAGCTGATGGCCCAGGCCCCTGGAGCCAGGTCTGAGAATGAGGCTTGAGTGGGATTATTTGATGGCCTGGGCCTTTTGCCTACAGGGCCTGGCCAGGGTCAGCCTGATCGGACAGCTCGTGCCCGCCCTCTTTTGGGATGACCTCTCACAGGGATTCCTAGAGCCATTGGGACATAGGATCTCACTGGGGGAAGGAGCCTGAGAGTTTGAGAGGTACCAACCAGAGAGAGTCAGGCTTCGATGTGTGTAGAGGTGCAACTGTGCAATACCTCAAGAGAGGCTGGATTCTACACTTCTCTGCCGTTGCCCATGGAGAGAGGCCAAAGGTTGCTGTGGGCTTGCTTATAGCCCCACAGCCCAGCTCCACGTGTTGGAGTTTACCCCAGTGAACGAGAGGGCTGCTGACTTCAATGCCCACGTGACACCTGGAAATGGGTGACCAGACAGAATGGATCCCTGATTTTAACCTGAGCAGTGTTCTGTTATTCTTTGTCATAGTTTGTCCATAGTGAACACCATGTTCAAGCACAAGGGGTCCATCAGTGCCCCTGGCTCTAGGACACCCGAGGCTGGAGGTTTATGATTAACTTTTTTCTGAAGAGAGGGGCAGAGCTGTCAACTGATCATCACCTGGTGGTGAGATGTATTAGCTAGCAGGAGAAGGAGCAGTGTTTAACTAACACTGTTTTCAATGTAAACTTTCAAGTATAAACTTTGAAGGGTGTAAACTTTGCAGTGTGGGTGGAGAGCTGTTGACCTCGACTGGGAATGTGGTCGGACAGTGGAAGGAATACATTAAGTATCTCCTCAATTCCACTGTCACATCTTCCGAGGAGGAAGCAGTGACCTAGGACTCAGAGGTGTACCACCGAGGTGGTTGGCATGCTCCTTGATGGCAAAGCTCTGGGCCTGGATAAGATCTGTCCTGAGTACTCAAAGTTTCAGGATGTTGTGGGACTGTCTTAGTTGACAGGTTGGTGGTCCCTCTGTTGAAAAAATGGGGGCTGGAGGGCGTGCTACAGGGGGATCAAACTCCTCAGGGGGTCCAAGTTGGGGACCACTGGATCTTTGCTGTTTGCAAATGATGTTGTCCTGATGGCTCCATTAAACCAGGATCTGAAACATGCACCAGAGCAGTTTGCAAATAAGTGTGAAGTGCCTGAGATGAAAATCAGCTTCTCCAAACCTCCAAAAAGGTGGCCTCTCCAGGTGAGTGAGAGTCCTTGCCTCAAGTGGAGGAGTTCAAGTATCTCAGAATCTGAAACGTGAGATTAATGTGCAGATCGGTGCAGCGTCTGCAGTGCAGTCACTGTATGAGACATTTTTGTAGTGAAGAAGAGTCCAAATGCAATGTTCTCAATTTACTGCTCAATCTGTGTTCCTATCATCACCTATGGCCCCTGGCTCTGTCCTGGTTTAGTCCTGGTTTAGATCTCTGGTCCTACTCTCATCTATGTCATGATCTTTGGGTAATGGCAAGATCGCGGATACAAGTGGTTGAAATGAGTTTCCTCTGCATAGAGGAGTGAGGCATTGAACTCAGTCACACAGGAGGAGCTCTACGTAGAGTCGCTGCTCCTCCACATCGAGAGGAGCTAGCTAAAGTGGCTAGGGCATCTGTTCCGGATGTCTCCTGGATGCTTCCCTGGGGAGGTGTTCCGGGCACATTCTGCGAACGACTGTAGATCCTACCAGAAGAGCTGGAGGAAGTGTGTGGGGAGAGAAAAATCTAGGCATCCGTGCTCAGATTGCTGCCTCTGTGACCTGGCCTGATAAAACAAAATGGATGGAGGCTCGGATTCAGATCAGTGAGGTTGTGATTTTCTATAGAAAAGATCCCTAAAAATCCCACAAAGAGTTAATTCCAGAAACCAGAAGGCATGCATGCCTGGAGACTGGGACTACTTTAATAACTTGGTTTGGACTTTCTGGGTCACCTGACCTGGAAGCTAAAAACATGAATTAAATAATGGAATAAACTAAAAAAACAAAACAAAAAAAACCCCCCAAAAAACCCAAAACATAAATATAATATAAAATATATATTTTATTAAATATATTTTGTACTATGCAGTGTGTTGTTGTGCCATTCACTACAAGAGTTATTGACGGTCCCTAACCACAGCTCCTCGCGGCTCTTCAGACCTCGGCTCTCCGCCTCGTGCTGCAGGGAGCGGGGCACAGGCGGTGGAAGCTCCCGCTGTGGATGCAGAGGCAAATATCCAACGTCCAACATGAAACCAACTTCACCGCGGTCACAAAATTGAATTCCGCGGCTAGTTTGACAAACCAAAGGAAAATGTTTAATTTCACCTATTTATGTCCTGTCCAGAACGTACAGAGGGAGGGCTTCTGCCTAACTGCAGGAGATGTGCAGGAGATGTGCAGATGTGCAGGAAATGTGCAGATGTGCAGGAAATGTGTAGATGTGCAGGAAATGTGTAGATGTGCAGGAGATGTGCAGTAGATGTGCAGTAGATGTGCAGATGTGCAGTAGATGTGCAGTAGATGTGCAGGAGATGTGCAGATGTGCAGTAGATGTGCAGATGTGCAGTAGATGTGCAGTAGATGTGCAGGAGATGTGCAGTGCAGGTGTGGAGCCAGCTACCTCCCCGAGCCTGGCCTTGCCGTCAGTAATGTCATCAGAGTGGGGGTCCCAGCAGAATTGTGCGCTGTTCTGCATGATTGCCCATGATAATTGTGTGTTGATAGGGAGTGCCGGAGATGGGGCATAATTTCCACTGAGAGATTCCTAAACAAATACCTGTGCGCGCTGCGGCGGGGGCGCAAGGAGCGGCGGGAGGTGAGGAGAATAGAGGATGAGGAGAGATAGGGCCATGGGAGGAAGAGGAGGAAGAAGAGGAAGAAGAGGAAGAGGAGAAAGAGGAGGGTTCTGGAAGCAGTTCTGGAAGTAACAGTGGACAAGCCACTCTGGGCCCAAATCATGGGGAAATACTCTTAATAACAGCATTTTGAGAATTATTATAAGCATTATGGGACAACATGCATACGTTAAAAAAGATGTTACTAAATAAATAAAAACAAAAAAAAAAACCCAAAAAAACCCAAAAAAAAAACATCACACTAACTTACCAAATACAAGAACCAACCAGCACAACATATCATTCCACATTCTCCACATTCACCAAAATGTGATTTTGGCGAATGTGGCGACTGAATGTTTTGGGGCTCAGTTTTAACTCAAAAAATGGTTATGGGCTAGTCAGACTTGTCAGCATTGAAATAACGTTTTTTTATTCCTTTGTTATAATATGCAATTAATATGAAATGTATGTCTTTTACTATGTAATGCATGCACTGACTAATAGGAATTAATGATTATTGTCTTTTATTATTGATTATGTTAATCTCCACTGTGTATTTTTTTTCTTTTTTTTTATTGTTTGTCAGGGACTGCAGATGAAAACTAGCTGTTTAGCTATAATCTGGTGCAGATCATCTCTGTTTTTTGAGCATAATGTCTCTGTACATTGTCCCTTCTAATAAATAAAGACTTACTTACTTATTTGTACTTACTTCGTATGTACAGTTTCTTTACAATAGTGGTGACATTTTTGTTATTTTTGATATAACACTAAAGATTTGAGCTGTAGAGAGTTGAAAAAGTGACTTCTGTGGCTAAGTCCTGGTTCATTCTGCCATGTATTTGTTGCTGCTCTTGCCTTTTAATGATGCTTTTTATTTAAACATTATCTTACTGGGACTATCCTGCACGACTGTTATTGCGTGTGTGGCATAAAACAGTTTCAATATGATCGCTTATGGCAGTATATATGTAGCAATATAATGTGCTTCAGAATGTCATGACAAGACTAGTATTTATACAGTCCCATCTTCAAAGGGACTGGAAAAGCCCTAAAACCAGGTTGGACAATTATTATTTTTTCTATTTATATATTTTCAGTATATGATTGCAGCAATATTATTACAGTATCACCAGGTAGACGCATATTTTTCTCATCCGTACAAATACTCCTGTAAGTGTGTGTGAAGTAGAAATGAAATGAGGTTAAAGGCCCAACTGAGAACTATTTTACGCTACTATGACACAACTTCTCGTTTTAGTGTTTACACAGGAGTACAACCTTATTGAACAACAGAATAACCTGAAGAAATTGGACATAGACTCACACATAGACATAAATGATCAGTTCAATCCGGCGTCCGTAAAGAAGACATTGTTTGTATATTTAACCTTGAGGGAGGTTTACGTTAATTGGAAAACACTGTTTGCCTGAGTGCCCTCACCTCATGTTGTGCCGTTATCGTTGCTTATCTACCAAACGTCTCATAATCCCACTTGACATGCCAGTCAGATTTCATTTCAATCTGATTACTTTCAACTCTTAGAGAAAAGCAAAGATTTGAATTGCATGAACAATATGGCAAGTCGTATTACACGCCGCTTTCCTCTTTAGAGATACTTTTACATAATTTCCCATTCGCTCTGAAATTATGAATAGACAATAGGCTGTATAATTGTGGACATTTACAATTCAGAGGACTAGTGGTATTATCAGTATGCATAAATTCAGAGTGGAGCACATGGGTCACTGGTGGTAGAGACACGTTGGCGTAAGTTTTGTCATCAAATGGGTATCTGGAAACTAAAACGTATCCCGCCTAAATATGACATGATGTTTGATGAGAAATAGCAATAGACGGGAGACGTGTATATCACTCAATTAAAAGTTTGTGTACACAGGAGCGTCTGAATCCTGAGAGGTGTAAAAGATGTCTGCCCGCTACAGTGAAGTCTCCACCTGCCCCCTCACATCCTCTGGCCCCACACCTCCGTTGGTGCATATAAATCACATTCCAAAGTGAGTATGGATAGCACTTGTTCAGATCCAAGGTCTCTTGTTTCAAAGGCATGCTAATATGCCTCTCACAGTGCAACTCCTCTCCACGGCACTCTTTTAACTGCCAGAGCAAACTGTGTAGGAGATGGCTGGGACTCTTCAACCATCGCCCCTCTGAATATTCATACACTCGCCTAATGTCATGCACACTTTGTCCTGAACTAGGACCACTAACATAAAGCACATACCTTTCACAACTCTTTTCACCAATAAGAACATTTGAATAACACAAAAGATGCATTAGCTTTGACATTTGTTTTCATCGTACGTCTGTTGCCTGTTTCAGTCCATTCTCGTTTGGTGGGACTGACTGGCTGACTGTATGGTAGTTTTATGCAGTACATTTTCATTGATAGGATTTTTATCTTATATATTGTACTTACATCACTGCATTATCTATATTTTATGTGTTGCAGCATAATAGTAATTATACATCCCATATACTCACACAGAGACAGCCCCTTGTTAGTTTTCACCAAAGTTTAAAGGTTAGTTTCTCAGTCTTCGTCAGTCTTTCCTGGGGATGGCTTGTTTCAGCACACAACACTTGAGCTCCTCGTTTGGGTTTAGCATCCCCTGGAGCAATTAATTAATGCTACAGTGCAAACAGCCAATAGACTTGGTCATGAATATTCAAAAATACCTCTTGCATATCATTTCTTATTCAGTGTGGTAACACAGGCAGGGCTGTGGAGAAGCAGCTCTGATGGCTTCAAACCTGACAGGACTTTATCCCAGTCATCTCAGCTCTCTCAAGACAAGCATTTTACAGATTTATATTTCATTATTGTTTTACAACAGTCTGGTATTTTTCAGGGATGAGCTTTAAATCACATGTGCTGGTAAAACAGGGCTGTGCTTTATAATTCTTTGCATTAATAACATGTCTATTGCTAATAGTTTGATTTATCATTAAAATATGTTTTCTTCTTGCTTTTAAATAATCTGTGCTTGAGAGAATTAAACATATAATTATTCAGTCTGTACTTTAAAAAAGTAAAGTTAAAAACTTTTGAGTAAAGTAAATTGTTCAGTCTCCACACTTGAAATGAGAGCTCAGAGGCGTTTGTACAGGCCGTGGAGCGAGAGTCTGCTCTTCCTTTCTGCTGAATCCTTCACATGTTTATTAATGCCACACTGTGTCACATCTTAACCACGTCACTGTGTGTGGCTTAACACGCTGCTGCTTAGCATCTTTAATAGAAAAACAAAATATACAAGTCTAATGCAGCTGCTCGGATGTTGTGCACTTTTTGTTCTGTGCTTCATGTGTATTCATTAGATTTGCTTCAATCTCTCTTCATTATAGCAACATTTATGAAAATTATGTATTATATTTAACATTTCAGCAAAACTACAGCGGTGCATCACAGTTATTTCTACACTGAAGATTTTTAACTTCAGGTGAAATAAAGGAAAGGTTAGAGAAAAGTGTATATCCTCTTAAAGATTTGTACCATCAGGGTTTAGTCTGAACAAACACAATGAGAGGTCACAGTGTCAGGGCCGTGTCTCAGAGCGGCTGCACCATGTAGAAAGGTGTAAAAGACATAAACAAAGTAAAAATTTAGCTTAGCAAAATGTAGATGTTGTTAATAATAATATTCAATATTTTCATATAAGCTAGATGTTTATTTTGCGACTTTTTAAAATAAAAAAATGACCATCCCTGTAAAAAATCATATGCCCCAAATCATTTTCAAAAATAATTTAGCTTCTTTTCTTTCTTCTTTGTCTTTATTTATACAGGAGACCCACTAAGAGCGCTTGGACTCTCTTTTCCATGAGCGTTCTGTTTAAAATACAATACAAGCAGAAAAACAGACAAGTCCATGTAAAACATTAAAAACTTCACCTTTCATTTAAACAAAAACATAAAAAACACTGCTAACATTAACTATAAGCAGAACTAAACCTTATAGAGAAATACTGGACATGCAGCTGAACCTTACCATTTCTTTTTAGGTGTTTCTTTAACCCAGTCAAAATACAGTCCATTTCTCCACATTCTGGATCCCAGGATCTCTCTCCAGTTTGACCGGTCCCGTTGTGTCCAGAGTCCGAGCGGAGCCTGTGCCTTTTATACGAGTTTATACTTGCAAAAATCCGACCTCAGACTCAGAGCAGGACTGACATTCTTTGAAAGTGAAATCTTACATACTCTTTAGCTTTGCAATGGTAAAAACTATTTGTATTAATTGAAGTATAATAACATCCCCAGCAGGAATGTCAGGCGTGGAGTGAATAATGTATCGTCATGGAGATGAAAGATGAATATATTGTTTTATGCATTTATAAATCTGTGCGTTTGGATTTAGTGATTACATTTACAACTCAGATTGCAATTTCATGTTTACATTTACATACAGTTTGGGCATATCTGTGGCAATTTTCTGTATTAAAAAGTACTAAACGTGAAGAATCTACTCAGTAAATGAACCACCCTCAACTAGAGTCTTATATTTTAAAGTTTTAAAGTGACTCAATACTCAAATTAATTACATAAATGCTTTAGTATATAGAACTTTTCAACCATACAAGTACAAGTTCTACCATTTCTTTTAACTTTAGCTTTAGATAACTCCCTCTTTTTGTCTTCCAGGCTCTTGAAGTCAAAGTTTGATATAAAAAGGACAGTGCCATATGCAGGAGCTGGAGGAGGAGATGCCAGAGGGAGCATACGGTACGATACGGGGGCTGGTAAATGTTAGCAGTGATAAATAAACATTATTTCAAAGATGTGTCAGGACCGGTTAGAACGCGGCCGTGGCCTATTTGTTTTGCTGCTCTGAGGGTAAGGAATATTTAATCACGCTCCTGAACGACATGAATAATCGCCAACGACTTCCGATTTACATTCAATTTGCATCAGATAAATGAGACGCTGCTCAGAAGTTTAGTTCAGCTCTAAGTGACAATCTCTTAATGATAATAATAATCATGTAATGTATCCGTCCAGTTTGGGATTGTGTGTCAAATATTCTGATTGTTTCTTGCCTTTTATAACTGTGTCACAAATGAAACAAAATGAAATAGACAGAAAGTTGTTGGTCTGATCTATAAACAGACAAGTCTTTACTCTCATTCATGACTTAGAGCAGTTTAAAGTTACCGGTTCAATGCATGACTTTGGTGAGAGAAAACCTAAAATGAATCGTGTTAAATCAACTTAAATCTATTGAACAACAAATATTACTTTGAAATACTGGACATTTTCTCATTCTCATTTCCTTGGATTCATATTGTAGATGGTAATAGCATTGTTCATTCACTGTAAATCACTGTCCTGTCAGCTCGTCTCTGTAGTGGACACGTGTTTGTTTGCAGTGGTGGAAGATACCAGAGCAAAAAAAATAAAAACACTCAAAGTATCAAAGTATTAAACTACCCATGTAAAAATGTACTGAAAGAGTAAAAAGTAAAAGTATTTTTGGACAGATTTTCAGATCTAATAAAGCTTCAAATGTGTGATTTTGGCAAAGATTTGTGCTAAATTTTTTTCGGCAGAAACAATTCAATCGATATTTTTTTCCTAGCTATTTTTATTTGTATATTTTTGTTTGCTCAAACTATGAACAAAAAAATGAACCCTCAGCATTTTCAGCAGGACTCAAACAATAATAAAAAATACTTTTCAATCGGTTAAAAAATGTAGTGGAGTAAAAAGTACAGATACTGCTCTCACACGTAGTGAAGTAAAAGTAAAAAGTATCTGCTTTAAAACTGACTTAAGTAAAGTACAGATACCTAAAATGTGTACTTTAATACAGTACTTTAATACTTTTTCTTTGTTATGTTCCACCTTGACTTGTTTGTACAGTGATCAGCCTTGGACAGCTCAAGGGCGTATCTCTGTGGACGTCCCGTATGAGGGCCTCATGATGTTGCCCGTAGCAACAGGCTGTTTGACATCGGCGCTAACAATAAAAGAACGATGGTTTCACAGCAGCAAACCAGACTCACCTTGACTATATTTGTTTATTGTATACAGTTGTTGCATTGCATTACAACATATGTGGTATAGGTGCTGTACTTTCTGGAGTTGTTGACTGATAATAAATCAAATACAAAGTCTGAAATTTTAGCGTTCATACTGTATAGGCTGTTTAGATCCCAGGTCTGTGGAAGTGGATATCCGGTCAGTATTTCAGATTACAGAATAAGATACAGGATTGCCGTCTACAGAACAAAATGTTTGACTCAAGATTAATGACATTTAGTGCTTCACCCAGTGAGACGCGGCTCCCCCTCATCTTAGACATAAACTGATTCATTTCAGTAGTAAAGTAGCAGTATAGTATCAGAGTGAATAGAGAGCTGCATGTCTAACCATGTAACCATCACAACTTTTCGAGACTGTGTAACGTTTCCCCAAAAGCATTGCCTCCTGTGATGCTTCACGTCTCGTTCTGAGAGTTACAGTTACACAGTAACGTTATGGCTGAGCAGTCATTTTGTCAGTGTCACCTGTAGTCCTCTCCTTTTTTAACCTTCAGTAAATGCTTAAACAGCATTTTATTCTCATTTCACTTCCCAAGAATACATTTTCCCCAAGTGGCTTTAATATCTTTTTTGCATTATGTGCCACAGTGATGGATTATCTTGATTGTAGATTTGAGCGCTGACAACAGAGGGAGGCTGGTGCGCATGATAAACCCTCTTCTGGTGGCGTGGGTCCAGCTTTCGGGTGCATCGGAGCAGGACAATACATCATCTGAATACATATTTAATACAGAATTTCCATACACTGTAGCTGGAAGGTTAACCTGTTTATTCTTTAATTCAAATGTGCTTTTAAATATGGTGTGTAGCCTTTAGCTGATTTGTCTATTCATGATCTTATGCTTCACTGAGAGCTGCGTACATAAAACTGTCACTTAACATGTAGAGCCATAGGACAAACATGTTTCTGAAAAAGTCTGTGATAAGTGGTAAATTTGACTAATACTGGAAACATACAACAAAAAGCCAAACAAGGTATAAAGGTTGTTTAACTACACACTGTAGGACATGCAGTTAAAAGAAAAATACTTTTTTACTCTTGACACTCAAGTGCTACTACTACAAAGTACAGTCTGCAGAGTGTTCCTTTGTGTGAAATCATACACTCCTAATTTTACCTTAGAAAAAAACATACTTTTACTGATGCTACCACAATGATCATTTATGGTAATGGAGTGTAATTACGTGAGATCTTTCTCTACTTTGAACCTCTCGTCTTGGGAGTGCAGGCCCTTGTTAACAAGGTGTAGTGTGGCTATGAATCCGGGCTGCTAATGGCTTAAACAGCATATCAGCCATGGTTGGTTTGCTGAGCGGGGCAGGAGCTGATCACTCTGAGTTTCAACTTTAATTAGAGACTGGTTCAAAACAGAGCTCCCTGTGGCCCAGACACATTACCAATACTCTAGTGCTTAAGTCTATTAGTGTTTTACACAGCCCTTAAGGAGACCAGGTGATCCCGGCAGTCTCATGCTCTGCCGTGTACATCTATGATTCATTATACTATGATCATTTACACTGTGGTTCACCAAGATGAGCTTATTGCTACATGTGCTGGATACACACAGTCACAGCCTTTCTAAATCAAGACTTGATCAAGCACAAAGGAGGATCTGGCTCTAAATAATACATGACTGACCGAGCCTCAGATGCTCCCCACGGGGACCCTGAAGAGGGCGCCGAGGAGTTCAAACATCCATCCACATCTTCAAACATGGAGCCTTCATCTGGGCTGAAGCCAGATTCTCTGACACTGAGTTTAGCCTCGCAAATATCAGGAAGACACAACTTTGAAAGAGGGATCCACTTTTCATGAGCCAAGCAAAGATGGATTATATGTGACATTGTTTGTATATAAACCATCACTGGCACTGGTATTATTTAGTAATTTTAGAGATATTGATTTTATAGTCAATAGAGTAAATGCACAAACAGCCCATAGTTCTTCTGTCATGTAGGTAATAAGCTGCTAACATTACAACTAGGGATGAGACAAGATCTCGTGACACAAGACTGTGCACACACGAGAAAAATGTGAAAACATTTATATTTTGGACACAAAAAGGGTTAAGTGCTGACAAGTTACACTTCTTTAGAAAAATAAATAACTATATATATATGGACTCAATCTTGTGTCTTGCCTCACCCCTAAGTACAGCACATAGTTGATCCTTTTGTTTACTCATGTGCATATTGTTTTGTTTTTGTTTTTTTTGTTTTTTTTTAGTTTTTCCTTGCTGAAAAGGAAGGTCTAAGGATCTGGGATGTTCTAGGGGAGTTGTCCATTTGCTTATTTTCTGATGATTTATTTGCTTGTCTGTGTTTCACCAATGTCTGTTTCATTGTTGATTTTCTAACTTTCTGTTGGTTAAATCATGTTCAGCCCTAAGATGCAAGGGCTGTAGTGATTTTGGGCTTTACAAAAATAAATTGAATTGAATTGTTCTGCTCTTGGGCAAGACACTTAAACTACAAAGGTTTGTAGGTAGAGATTGGCAGCCATGCTCCCCTCATTTTGCCTCAGGACGACTGTGGCTATACATCTAACTTACCACCACAGAGTTACTACAAATGATGCTGCAGTTATTGAAGATATTTAAAAAAAAAAAGTTATAGCTGTGGTCCAGTCAGTCAGATACGTATAAAGCCTTATTTCTCTCTGAGGAGTATTTCAAAAGTATATCTTGAGGGACATTGTGCTGAGGAATGTGTTACAGAGATTTTTTTGGTCATTGTTGGATTTAGTGTGCAAGTCTTTTATGCTTTAGCTCTCCTGTGATTCAGGCGAAATCCTGAGTAAAACTTACTTCTTATTGCTGTGAATAATAGTTTCCGCTCAGAGTGATTTTGCCAAGAATGCAAAATGCTAATTCCTGTCTATGTTAACGCCTCTCATTCAAATCCCGCTCCTTTAACTAAAGAGCCAAACAATATTCACTGTCATTTGGACTGTGGCAGTAGACAAGTGCAGCAGGCAGACGGCTCAGAGTCACGGTGCCTCTGCTCTTCGGATGGCGATAAAGATTCTGCCTGTTCCTTTAGCTCCAAGTGTAGTCATGTGTATAATTGCTCTGGGACTGGAAATGCACCGTGTGTGAATATAAAGGAAGGGCCATTTAATAGGAAACACTGTCCAAACAACAGCCCTTCAGTTTGTCTAAGTGTCCCATGTCACAGAGGGTGCAGGGGACGAAGCAAGGAGGGCGATAAGGGGAATGAGAGAAGGACCCTAAGAAGGACCTATCAGCCCTAAACAATATTGTTACAGCATTAGAACAAGAGCTGGGCTAATTGTGACTTTTAGATGATTAAAGCACCATTACCTGAGTTTCCTCTTGGAATCCCCCTGCCGTCTGACATTGCATTCTCATTAGGCACAACAAAATAGCAAAGTAGTTCCCCAATACTGTAGCGGTGGAGCCCTAAGCCAAACATGCAATTATCTCATTACAAATGCACGCGCGCACACACACGGACCAATTGTATAAAACAATCCAAGTTGATTTTTTTTTACAATGCTAACAAAATGAGCAGAAGCATGGTACTGTGTGAGTCTGAGTGTGACTGGACTAAATGTAAATTGGCCATTGATCGTGTGCTAGACCTGCCGTATTGATCAGCTCAAGGCCAAGGGCAGCTCCATCAGATGTGACCTTTGCCCCTCGACCTTGGCCTTAACCCACAACACTGACCTTTGACCTGCATCATGTGACCCCTGACTTTGACAGGGTCCCAGGTGTGACCTAGGAGGAAGGTTTGCTTGTACCACACAGAATCAAGTAAAGGCCTAAACAGCAGCTACGCAGAAGATAGAACAGACTCCCGGCAAATTCACTGTCGGCGTCACTATTTCGTGTCCAGTTGTGTCTCTATGAGGTTTTGCAGAGTCATGCTGTAATGAATAAACATTTAAAGATGAAATTAATACACCAGAGGACACTTCTGTGCTTAGAAAGAGACATGTTTGTGTCTCAGTGCTAACGCTAGTGCTGATTTTGTGGCATAATAAATATTAAAACAACACCACAAACTGACGTGTTCTACTTATAAAAATAATGCTGTGTTTTTTTTAATTTTAATTAATTTGAATTTTAATAGATTGTTTATTTTGTGTTTTCTGATTTTAATGAAAGTGACTGTTAGCTTTGAGACACAATGAGCCAGCCAGTGCTTCTGTGAGTTGACTCATATTGTTTGTTTGAATTAACAGTGATATGTAAGGAAAATAGTGTTAGGTAAGGATAATATAGTTTATAAAGGGAAAAAGCAATGTCATGTTACTGGCAAGCAACATAAAGCTCTATTTACAAGCGATTTTAATTCTCTTCTCTTAGGTTCTGTCATGAGCCTATTCAAATGTGGCATGGGTAAATCTGAAAAGACAATCTTCCACTTATCCCGGGCCGGGTTGCAGGAAAAGCAGTTTAAGCAGGGACTCCCAGACTTACCACACCCCAGACACTTCCTCCAGCTCCTCCAGTCAGACCCCAAGATGTTCCCAGACCCAACAATAAATGGTTAATTGAAAGATTCAGCCTAAATTTATCTGTATAAATGTGCTAAATATCTTGTGACTCTGCCAAACAATTCGGGTGAAGCACATTTTTAAGCTGGACAAATCTGGACACGCACCTTTTCATGATTTTTCTGAAGAATCTATTTTACAGCGTTGCGTTACAGGGCATTCTTTTCCTCTTAATCATAATTTAATAAGCCAATCAGTCGTCGTCGTCAAGCCAGACACAATCAATAGACCATCAGTGAGGTCAGAGGTAGCAGGTCACAGCATTACATGGCTGCATTAATGTGAGTAATGGGATAAACCCTATTCCTCAAACAAGCTTATCTCCTTCCACTTAGCAAATGGATGCTTTTGGGTCATTTATATCTCTTAACAATCAAGATGAATGTATTTGTTTGTCTGTACTTCAGCTGAACACCTGAGTCATAAATCTACATTGTAAGTGACTGGAGTGTTGAACATTCACGACCAGGTTATCCATTTTATCCCTGTTACACTTAAGAAGGATTTATATCACAAAACCAAAAAGATAAATTGATGTAACACAACATTGGAGTTCACTGCATGTGTGCGTAGTTATAATGACTGAAGCAATTAACTCAGCTGATCTTTGCAGTAGCACCAACAGCATGGGAGCGCAGTCGGGATTACTGTTAAGGCAATGTAAGGAAGAACATACTCTGCTAATTGTCTTGTTATATATGATTTAGATGTGCTTATGCTTATAGTGGGAGGTTCAGTGCCCCTCCCCTCCACGGTTGGTCCACATTGTGTGCTTACTGCCTTTATCAATCTACTGGAGCCCAGAACAAAGCCCTGCGTGTTCAAACACCAATTACTCTCTCATCTCCCGAGGCATCGGCGCTGGCCTAATTGGATTTAAATGAACCCCCAAATTTCCCTTTGTTACAGCAAATAATATGCAAGTCTTTTTAATTAAGATCCGATACAAGGCGCGTGGAGGGTCTGTGGTTGCTTTCATGTGTTGCTCTTCAAATAGAGGCCAGACCATCGTGATGGACAGGCAGGGCCACAGCGGAAACCTGAGGGATGTGTGTGAGGAGGTGGGGCACAAACATTGTTAGTGATAGAGAAGGAAACTGGATTATTGATCATGTTTCAGCTTTGGCAATATAAAATCATAAATACCTGATTGTTATTGTGTCCTTAGGCCTAGTGTAAATGCAGTGTGTTGGTTTGTAGTGATTGGAGATACAGATGGCGTAGATTGGTCGCCTCGCTTCTGTCAATCTACCTCAGGGCAGCTGTGGCTACGGAGGGAACTTACTACCACCAAGTATGACGTGAAAGAATATTGACAGCGTAGCACTTTGAGACTGGAGTAAAGCGCATTATTATTAAATTTACACATCAAAGCAAGGCACGTTTATTTGTATAGCAAAGTAATTCAAACGGAATAAGAAAAAGAAAGACATTAAAATCACAACACAACAAATCAAAACATAAATCATAAATAATCATCATGAAATTAACATTAAAAGAGAAAAGTGCAGAATAAAAACTTTTCTGTCATGTGCACAGCTAAACAGAACTGTTTTGAGCCTGGATTTAAACATTGTCAAAGTAGAGGCCTGTCTCACATCTTCAGGAAGACTGTTCCAGGTTTTAGCTGCAGAAAACTGAAACGCTGATTCTCCATGTTTAGTCTTGACTCTGGGCTCCAGCAGGAGACCGGTCCCTGAAGTCCTCAGAATGCGAGATGGTTCATATGGCACTAACATGTCAGAGATGTACTTTGGTGCTAGGTCATAGAGAGACTTGTTCACAGGCAGAGCTGCTTTAAAGTCCATTCTCTGAGCCACAGGAGCCAGTGCAGAGGCCTGAGCACAGGACTTATGTGTGAAGTACTCCCTAGTTCTAGTCAGGTCCCGAGCAGCAGCGTTCTGGATGTACTGCAGCTGTTTTAACATTCGTTTGGAGAGGCCAGTGAGCAAGCCAGTAGTCTAACCTACATGCTTTTACAATGTTTTTAGATGGTAAAAAGTTATTTTGCATCCACACACTGATCTGTTGGATGCAGTGGCAGAGTGAATCCAGTGCTGTATATTCACCTGCTGCCAGTGAGACATAGATCTGAGCGTCATCTGCATGGTTGTGGAAAGACACATTATTGCTGCATATTAACTGGCTTAATGGCAGCATGTAGAGATTGAACAACAAGGGTCCCAGGACCCTTAGGGCACCCGAGAGGTCAGTCACATTTTATCTGAGACATATTTTCTAATTTTGACAAAGTACTTCCTGTTTTCTAGATAAGACTTGAACCAGTTTAGTGCAGTACCAGAGATGCCCACCCAGTCCTCTAGTCTCTGTAAGAGGATCCCATGATCCACAGTGTCAAAAGTAGCACTCAGATCTACCAGGATCAAGACTGAGACTTTTCCTGCATCAGTGTTCAGGCGGATGTCATTTGTCACCTTGATAAGAGCAGTCTCAGTGCTGTGGTGTGGTCTAAAACCTGACTGGAAAACATCAAAGGAGTTGTTCATTTGGAGAAAGTTAATAAACTGTAGGTAGAAAAATGGCAGATTGGAGATGTGTCGGTAATTGTTCAATATTGTGGCATCAAGACTGCTCTTCTTTAGGAGAGGCTTGATAACCGCAGTTTTCAAAGCTCCTGGGAATGTTCTAAATTGAAGTGACATGTTAACTATGCAAGTGAGTGGTGAAAGCAAACTGTTGAGCACAGACTTTAGAAATTTAGTGAGTAACACATCGAGGCAGCATGTAGATGACTGGTGACAATCTCTTGGACAGTTTTGTCAGTTACATGTGCAAAGTGAGTCAGCTCTAAGTGTTTAAGTGGCTCGGGGTTGTTATTTGCGCTGTGGAATTGAGGGCATTTTTAATGCCCTGAACATTGTCATTAAAAAATACTGCAAACTCATTGCACTTAGATGTAGAAATTAGTTCTAACAGCAGCATCAGACGCAAGTGTTGTGACTGCAACTTGACCCAAGTTGCTAGAATAGTTTACACAATACATATCTAGTCATTATAATGTAAAAATGTCTCATTATTTTAGCTGATGTAATTGTAATAGAACTTTTAAAATCAGAACAACAGGTCAAATTCTCTCAATGCAACAATACTCTTTGACAAATGAGAGGCAAATACGCTGAGTCTATCCCTTTAAAATACAATAATCATTTGCTGTGTTAGCAATGAATAGACTGCGTCTTTGGAACCGCTGTCTCTGTCGAGATCTCTATTGTCAGAGCGGATATGAGTGACACATTGATTCCTGCTCCGTGCTACAGCTGCATCTGAAACAGGAAGTCATTCGTCAGAGCAGCTCTGTCATGCATTATCCCACCTCTGACTCCATCACTTTGCGGAATCAGGCGCAGCCAATCACATCGCAATGTTTAGGAAAGGGGGCAAGCGCAGTGACCCCAGGAGAAAGCGAAATGCCACTAGAACACTTTACCCGTGCTGGAACTGTACCTGTGTGTTAGCGTAACATTATGAGGTGCTCACAGTGCTGTCAGTATGGATTAACTGTGGACATTTGATTGAAGGAAAGTCTGTCTATTCTTGTGCTGATATAAAATTCTCTTTCTAATCAACTCAATTTGAGTAATTTTAGGCTGAAGATAATCTCTCATTTCTAACTCTTCAATTGTTAAAAAAGTACTATGCAACTGTAACGTTATCGCTTTTTCTTAAATATTCCCCAGTATGGTTTGAAAGGTCCTATATTATGCAAAATTTACTCTTGTAACCCTTTATTATTAGTTATTATTAGTAATCTCCAAAGCTCAAAATGCTCTGCTCCACCTTGTGATGTCATGAAGCTGTAGTTGTCAAGTTAACTTTTACCGTTTGTTAAATAGAAATGAGCAATTCCAGGGTTGAAATAATCCAAATTAGAGTTTAAAAACACAGTGGAGCACTTACTTTATTTCCACATGGCATCACAAGGTGGAACAGAGTGTTTAAGAGAAGAAGTCAGCCTAAATATGCAGGATTTGTGTGTTAAACATGTGCGAATGAAATAAAACAGCATTATAACATCGATCAGACAAGTGTAACATGGGCCCTTTAAACTCATCTTTCTCTATGGAGACAAGTGCTCTACCAGACCAAATACAAGTCAAAATATAGTCAAAATAGTCAATAAAAGCACCTGCTATATACAAGATATTGCTATACTGTGAAGAATCCATGTCGTAGTTGAACCTGCACCAGAAAAGTTACATAGTGCACCGTTAAGCAAAGAAAATATCACTATGGAGACACATAAAATTAATACTTCATTACATGTGCAAGCAAATTTATATTCACAACCCAAGCCTGTGTTAACGCGTATGAATTTGAATTAGAACAATGCGTCCATGTGAAGTGGGTAGGAGTGCGTGTGGTTTGGAGTGTATCGACTTACAGCTGAAAGTCAGTACAAAGACCTTGATTAAGACTGAACGGAGCAGGGAAAAGTCAGGAAAAGTGAATCCGAAGAATCCACCCCCTGTTCCACCAGTGAAAGTGCAACAGTTCCATGTGGTTTGTGAGTGAATTCATCATGATGATTAATTGGCTTTCAGGTTAAATATCCAGTGAGTGATGTCAGGTTGCCAGGCGTCGGGCCCAAATTGACAGACCTTTAAGGAGCGGCAGATTGATTTACACAGCGCCTAATGAATCCCCCTCCGTCCACATGGGGAGCAAAGGTAAACAGCTCTTTTCTGCAGCTCCTTCCCTCACGCCCTTCAAGTTAAACTACAGGATCGATCACTAACTGCGATTTAGTCTGTCTTAAGGCCAGACACTACAGGCAAAACTAATTTTTTTCCACATTTTTTTGTTTAAACTACAAGCTTTCAGGTGAAAACAACAAAACTGCTGGAAAAACTGCAGCAAAATATGTTTAATTATTTAATTCAGTCAACTTGCATCCGTGGAGTTATATGGGACATTGAAGCTTTTCTCAAAAATGCATTTTCCCTCCTAAGGATCAACACTTAAAGTAGCACCTACACACACCAAACTTTACAGACTTGAACTTAACAAGATTTTGACAAAATGACAGAAGGATTTAAAAAAAAAATCAAATTCCATGTCTGATTTATTACAGTTTTAATTCTAAACAATGAGGCAAAATTGGACTTTTTAGGCAGTTTTTTAGCTTTAGTTTACTCAAATACTAAATAAGATCCAAAATCCCTTCTGTATATTTTTAGTATCTAATATGAAAACAAAATTAAGTAAGAAATTTTAAAATGGATCCATCTATTTTTAAGATTCAAATGTCCCAAAAATGGTCAGCTTTGTCTTGTTTTTTTCTTACACATGTGATTAAATTACTAAGTGTCCAATTTATGTCTTTAAACTGAAGACTTTTCCCTGTTTCTCTTCAGTGTCTTATTTTAACACGCTCCATTCAAATATATGTAAAGTACTTTATCAAATTCAAAGCTCACAAGAAACAAATCAAAGTGAAGCGGTGGTACATAGAACAAAAGAGAATCAGAAATGGGAGGCCAAATGTACATCACAGAAGACAAATTATAGTGTAAGGAAAAACGTAATACATTCATCCGTAGTGCTTCCAATACATTAAAACATAAAAAAACCTCCTTGAATCTCTCAGTGATAGGTTTAGTACTTTATCGTTCACACATAGACACAAAAATGAACAATAGTGACCCATTCTCATATTCACATATTTTCTTATGCGGTTAGAACTTAGCTTTACCGGGGCCTTTCTGTGAGGAATTTGCACGTCCTTCTTAGACACAGTTTCTCTGGGCTTCAGGGCGATCAAAGAAAATGTGTCTGCACCTATAAACTTTGAAAAACAATAAAGTTTCTACACAAAATTCTCTTTAAAAATGTGAAAATGCTACTGGTTAATTCCTATATAGTTTACAATAGATTTTGAGTGTTGTTTTGATACTTGAGTCATTTCAGGGGCGACAGTAGAGCTTTAGGGTGGACTGATCCGGAGGTTGACGGTGCAATTCCAGCTCCCACAGATGAATACCGTCACTTAACCGACCTCGAATGAGTGGTTCCTTGATGTAAAGTGCTTTGAGTTCCTTCAAGGTGGAAAGCGCTATATAAAAATGCGACTATGCGACCGTTTCTACTTTACAAACTTTACTCTTATTGCGAGAAAAAAGAGAAAACATCACAATTCAGAATTATTGACACAACTAAGCAACAGTAAAATGATTTTCACATTTTTGACGAGCTTTCTGAACTCAAACTTCCTGAATTTTAAAGTTACGCTAATGTGACATATGCAGATTCATGTTAAGGTATATTTTGGGCAGTATAGGTTGAATTGAAAGTACTTATATTTGCTTAAGTCACTGATTAACCTGATAACGTTACCATCCCTTCTCCGCATGTCCTCTCTGTGTGCTTCCATCTCCACTCCCACAAATGAGCTTTCACACTCACACCCATTTTGATCGAACAGTCCCACTTCATATTCGTCTTGCTTATTTTGCACCAAATTTCATAATAGTAATTTCCCAAGCAGAGCGGCTGTTGCTCTGAAAGGTCACGGTTGGTGGATAAAGCAGGAGCTGGAGCGCTGTGTGTGTTTTGATGTTCAGTGCTAGTGCCTATTCCCTCAGTGTTACCCCCCAAGCCCCTCTGATCCACTCTGCCGCTCATTAAAACACCCTCTCCACCTCCACATTAGCATCAGAGTCATGGTCAGACTGCTTTGTGCTATACGGGCGGAAAAACAATATCAATAACAACAACAAAAACAATAGTAGCCTTTGGTCTGCGGAGGAGAGGAGGAGAGAGGGCCTTTGATAAGCTACATCAAAGTGCACCCATGAAGGAGCTGTGTTTTCATTGCAGGGATGCCAAGGTTGTCTCTGATCTTACCCGGACCCTGCGCCATCTCCGGGTACTGTCCCAGGTCCAGAGGTGAGGTGGCAGGACCATGGGACACGTTCACAGGACGGGAAGTAAACGCTGTGTACAAGTAAGTGTGGTGATAGGTTCAAATGGAGCATCAGATTCACACTCATTTGCACTAACAGTAGTAGGCTGACTGCAGACGGATATTTTAGGACTGTATTTTGTAAAACCTTTGAGATTTTCTTTTGGTTCGTCTGTGGGGAACAATGGCACTTGATGATGTGTGGTGATTTCAAGTTTTAACACTTGCGTTACGGTATTTCTGAGCAACTTGTTCTGATGTTTCCACACTAAGGACCACAAACTAAGCACTAATGATGAAATGTAAATTACCAACACTGTGCAGTTAAAAATGACAGTTAAAGTTACGCTAGAAATGTGGAAATAAACTGTTATGTCAATTTAAACCCAACCTTTATAGAGTGTTTTGGCCTTTAATCACCACTCTCATTGTTGGGTTGACAGTGATGGACAGTCACTTGAAATGTTCCTTGGATTTGTCCAGGAAATATTTATTAGCAGTTGAAAAAAGGTGCACTATGTAACTTTTCTGTAAAGACTCCACCACCTGCTGCTTGTCTATTGATTTACCTGAGTGTTTGACAGTATTACAGCCTATCAATCTACACTCTACACACACTAAAAACAAAACAACAACAAAAAAAAGAATGCAAAATATATGTCTAATTTCTTACTATGGAACATTACTATTAAACCAGCAACATCTTTTTATATGTATATAATTTTCATCACATTTTTTTCTAAACTTTTCTATATAAATGTTTCAAAAACGCTGATTAAAAAACTGTGATAATGGAACATGACACAAAAATAAATTGATTAGCTGAAAAGTGTTGGGAAGCAGCTGAACACATGTCCTGAGAAAACATATTCAGAATACAGATTTTGAGTAACTGTATTCTGGTACAGTTACTTTTTCATTTGGTGGTATTCAGAGTACAGTTACTTTTCTAAAATCAAATGAATACATGGCGGTGCCCGATCACAAAATTTCAAGCTGCACATAATCAGTGAGAAAAATATAAAACAGTGTTTTTGTGGTGTGTGCATGTGTGATTTTTTCTCCTCCAATCAGTGATAACAAACACAAAGCTGCTTTCAATTCTATGTTGTGTTTGTGTTAAAGTATTCAAAGTATTCAGAATATATTATATATGCATTATTATTATATATATTATTGGACCATGTATTGGAATACTTTACAAAATACATTTTAATTCAGGTATTCAGCATTGCGTGAACACATTTTCACATTTTCAAAGTATTCTTCTCATCACGGTGATGTCACTGTGTAAAGTGGAGGTTGGAGCTACTACTTTAAGTCAAAAACTGAATTAAAAAACTGCAGCTTGAATTCACGTCCCTCAGTCGAACTATCGTCATAAGTGGCACTGTACCTGGATGCTGCTGAGATAAATATAGTTTCTCTCCTCTCGTCTGAAAAACAGGCGCTGAGAGCTGCTCCGTGTGTGGTGTTGATGTGAACCTCCCCTGACACAAGTGGAAATGTGTTAATTTCCAAAGCTGCGTGGCATCTCAGGCTGGCTGTGTTTGATTGTGTTCACTGTATGTTGATTTAATTATGATCCACTGTGACTGTTAAGATGGATATATCTGTGGATGTGCCTGCATAAAGAGACTGGCTACTTTACATTATACAGCCACATGCTCCAGTGCTCTTTTGTCTCACTCCTATCAGCTGCTCATATTATTTAAACATATACTTTTACTAATACTATCACTTAACGACAGAGCTGCACTATGAATCATGGGGGCCACTCACTCAGTGGGTGGAGACGTTCATCCAGTCATGATGTTAGCATGTTGATCCCAACCGTCTTGTGTCCTTGGGCAAGACACTTTATTCATCTTAGCTGCATAATTACGGTAGTAGTGAGACTGGTGGGGGATAGGCACAGTACTGCAGAACTCAGTAGTATTCTATTGTTGTGTCCTTGGGAAAAGCACAAGTTTGTACTGCGTTTGCACCAGAACATCTGTGGCAACATGGCACGGCTTACAGTTCAGACGCTACAGTTACAAATGTATAAAATCATGCAAATTTATACAGTCTTTTATTTAGTCTGAAGATATTTTTTTCGAGGCTAAATATTTTGTGTGTTTTTGTGCATTTCATTTCTCGCAATATAGGAAACCATTACAATATATTGTTCGAAACCTTTTCTTACATTGGCCAAAAATGTCCTAGCTGGATCATGCAAATCACAGTACAAGAGCAACAGAGGTTATCATAAACCTCAACAGCATGTATCATAATCCTCTTAATATTTCACTATCTGATATTTCCTCCAAACCCACAGAGAAGCCCTGCTCTCTACAGTGGGCCTTTATACGTCTGTGTGGTGCAGAGAGACCGGAGCATTCACACGGGGCAGCCCCAGGAGGGACTCGGCCTGTTTAAGTTGGCCCAGAGCAGGAGCTGCACACAGGGCTGCAGTGTCCAGAGTCGCAGCCTGCAGAGCCTAGCGTACTTCCTGACTCCGGCTCCCTGTCCTTCGGGCTGTATTCAAAGGAGAGCTGTGGAAAACACGGATAGAACCCATTAGACATGATTCAACAACAGCTGAAAGGAAATTAAAATTCAAAGCCTCAGTTCTTTTTGGCGTATTTTCACAGGTGCTGAACATTGCACTGAAAAATGCACCTGTTTTTGGTTATTTCGGGTTTTACAGAGATGTGATATTTGCAAAGGTTTACACATTTATTCTTTTATCGCAACTTCTGTCACATTATCAATTATGTGTTAATGTTAACGTTACCTGACAGTCAGTGTTTCTGTTTAAAGATGCCCATACAATCTGCTCTTTGTTACTTGAATGTGGCACAACGCTACACAACGCTGGCAGTGGTGGAAGAAATGCTCAATAATTGTGTTACTTAAGTAAAAGTACACATACTCAGATTTTCAGGTCTTATAAGGCTTCAGATGGAGTGAATTTGATTGAAGATTTGTGCTGAATTTTGTTCAATAGAAACAATTAAATCGACTGTTTTTTCCTGCTTTTTTAAATTTGTATATTTTTATTTGCTCAAACGACACACATGTTAAAAATAAAACCCCTCAGCCTTTTCAGCAGAACTCAATAATAAAAAATACTTTACTTTAATACTTTTCAGTCCAGTTCAAAAATGTAGTAGGGTAGAAAGTACAGATACCTGCTCTCGGATGTAGTGAAGTAAAAGTAACAAATATCCACTTTAAATGTACTTAAGTAGATAACACATATCTATTTTTTTTACTTAAGTACAGTACTTTACTCCGTTTACTTAGTTACCTTCCATCACTGGCACCCGGACAGTGTACCTGCCTCTTTCTTAGGTCTGCCTGTGTGACGTTTCTTTCCATCTCTGAGTAGATTTTATGAGCTCTTATCGTTTACTGACTCAATTAGGCTTTATGGCTCACAAAAGTGGTGCTTAATATTAGAAATCACACCGCTCTGAGAGTGTTTAAACTCTTTCTACTACTCCACTTTATTTCTTTCTGCACTGATTTGACAGGTTTACATGTCAGATGCCCTTTCTCTCGCAAAAAGTCACACATTACTTGAGCTGTTTTGAGATATTCTGCTATTTTCACATTAGACACAGTTTTAATCATGATAAAAAGCTTCAGGTCGTGTGATTTTGTACCTAAATCTGGCTGCTCGAGTTTGTTCTTTTCAAGAGTCTATGTGCACTACAAGGCAAAAGTGGGATTCAAGTTCTTTTTTTTTTTTTCTTTACGTTTACTACATTTAGATACATATGTGAGACACGAAATATATAAAGCAAAATATATGGAATTATGTAGTAAAGAAAAGAAGTTAAATAGCTCTACTAAATATTTTTTGACAAAGCAAATCGTAGGAATTTTTTCAATACTACATAATTCCATATGTCTTACTTCATATATTTGATGTCTTCTGTATGTATCTAAAATGCAGAAAATAGAAAAAATACCAAACTTTTAACTACTATTATTAAAAACTACTTACTAATATGACTTTTTCTTCTACATTTTTCCCTTTTAGGCTTGTCGCGTGTAGCCATGGGTCTTATAGGTTATGCATGTATGTATGAGGTCAGCGGCAACATACAGTCTTCATAATTTCCAATTCTTCTGAGTTGTACAGGGAATACCACGTTGTTTTCATTTGCACAGGTGAACAGCAAAAGTCAATTTATACAAAATGACTCGGGATATGATGTAGCCTCATTGTTGGACCAGCTGAGAACCACTAAAAAGAAGAATGCAAAAGTTAAAGACGATATAAAGCCTATTTAGACTTACAGCCCGTAAAACTATTTGACTTTCCGTCTCCAAAATTTCAATGAGGACTTTGGAAAGAGGCACTTTGATCATTTCCCCTCCAAAGCCCTCCGGTTCCCCACTTCCACTTTGTCTCTCCCGTCTGTATTGGCGTGGCTGCCTCTGCTTGTGCTTTGAACACGCAGCAGGGGGTTGTGGGTAAAGTCTCACGCTGCGCTGGATCTCTCTGACTCAGGGAGAGCTGAAGGTCAAAGATGCTCGTGATCACAACAGCAAAATCATTATGAACAAGCTGGATCTTTAGAGTTGAAATCTGAGCCTATATAAACGGTACAGCTTTTTCTTGTCTTATCCAAATGTGTTTCTTTAATAACTTCGACTCTTAACTTGAAAACGACAAAAATCCCAAACTGAAACAAAATCATCTGTTTCTTTGAAAAGGAAAGCTTCTGGAGCCCATATGACGCTCTTTCTCTGCTTTATTCCTTGCGATTTTTGTTGGGAGCATTTGCATATTTCAAAAGTCTACCAAAGAAAATAGCCGTGGGGCAGAAATGGCCAATCTGCATATTGAAGACTCAACAGAGCAGTGTGCACAGGAGGGAGGGGGAGAGGAATCTTACAGAAAATAATCTAATGATTTTAAAGCAACAACAATGGTCCCAATTAGCAGCTGAGTAATGATTAATATAGTGGATTCATAGCAGCATTGGGTACAGATAGAAGGCATGGTTCTGGAGGAGTTCTGTGGGTCTGCGTGCTTCATAAGGAGGCCTCTTCACCCGGCTTCCTTCATGAATTACAAATCGGGCTCTGTGACCAGCCAGCACAACACATGAAAAACATTATTGCATTCTCAAAACGTCTGTGGAGAAGCTTTGTGCTCGAGACTGGAAATACAGACAACCGTTTGGCCAAGCTGCATATGCAGCACAGTAATAAACACTGACGTACACAGCATGTTATAGCGAAGGCAAAGTCCTTAAACCAGCGTGTGTATGTTTCATTACTTTACAAATGTGTGCAGAATGGCTATATATGTCAAACTCATGAATTGATATAGTATTTTTTGTGAGTCCAACTATTAATTTTACTCAAAAATTACTCACGGAAAGACATTATTTACCCATGTTTATCAGAGCATTATTATCAAATATAAAATACACTATTCACATATTTCAAAGTAGGTCTATAATGAAAATTTCTTACATTTTCATTTCAATATAATTGGGTCCAAAGTGGGACAAGCTTGGCAGTAAATGATGGGCCCTGATCATCAAGCTTATCTTTCTAAAATCACAGAATTACTACAGTGTTGGAGACTATTGTTGACATATTGTATATTACTTTGTTGTTAAAGATGCACACACATGGCTCATGGATTTGGAAGGTAAAAACTATGAAGTAAAAGAAAAATCCCTTGCACATTAGACAGTCCTTAAGTATTCCACGACGAAAAGAACACAAGTG
Organism: Periophthalmus magnuspinnatus; assembly: GCF_009829125.3. Lineage (NCBI taxonomy): Eukaryota > Metazoa > Chordata > Actinopteri > Gobiiformes > Gobiidae > Periophthalmus > Periophthalmus magnuspinnatus. Next base: position 8,580,415 of record NC_047146.1, read on the forward strand.
AGTTTTCTCCATTCAGAGGCAGAGGTGGATTCCTCACTCCTCAGTGCTCAGCTGTGCGTCCCGTCACGCCACCGTGGCCTCGCTTTGACCAAGTGAAAAGCGGCGCACATTAAGATGCAATAAACGTCCGGACCTGCTCTGAACAGACTGCTGTATCCCTGACAGTGGCACCACAAAAGCTCTGCGCTCCACACTCTCATGGACTGTGGTCAGGGAACACTTTCTTTTAAGTGAGTATTATTTTCGCATGAAGTAGGACTAAATGCTCTAAACCTCTGTATAGCCTATTCAATTAAGAAATTATTGTTTCCTAGATCATATTATAATTTTCTACTGTGTGTGTCCCATAGCAGAAGTTTTCCTATACTCTGGACAAGATGACACTCCTCATCCTTCCCGTGTCCAATCAGCGGAAACCTCGCGCACCCATTCTGCTGTAATTGGATGAGGATGGGAAATTAATAGACGTGGTTGAGGCACAACGTAAACACATCTCAGCCTCTCAGTCAGAAAGACGCACGGGACGCAATGCCTAAAGTAATTTTTTTGAAGGAATTTGCGTAAAGAACATCCTTTCATTTTTCTTAAAAGAACCAAGAAGTAATTTTAAAGGAAGACGTGTGTACGCGCTGGATTAACTCAGTGGTCACAGAGGGCAAACTTTGGAGAGATTTATTGCACTGACTGTGATGTTTGTCAGTCTCTGTAAATTATTTTTTTTCACAACTGCGTCTTGAAAAACTCTCCATGGACCAAACTGAAGTGAGCTTTTAAACTCAAAAACACGCACACATATGCTTTGGGGTATGGCCGCCGCCACGTCCAGTCCGTACTTATCCAGTAGCAGGGTCCTGCACACCGACAGGAGGGGAGGTATGCAGCCGGTTACCACGGGCTCCAGCGGCTACCGGCCAGAGCCACCGGTCAAGATGACTCAGAGCGACTTTATGCAAGGCGCCGTTGTGGGGAATGGGAGTCACATGCTCAGCCACCAGTGGGTTACGTCGCTCCCTCACGCTGCAGCGGCAGCAGCTGCAGCCGCAGTGGCAGCGGCGGAAGCTGGGTCCGGGTGGCCTCCTTGCGCACCGGCACAGGAGGCAAAGAGGGGCTCGTCCCGCGAGGACCTTCACGCTGGCTCCACTTTGCACCACAGGACGCACCTGGGCGGACACCAGACGCACGCGGGCAGCTGGGGAGGCGGTTCGGGCGCGCATCTTGCGGACCCAGCCCTGGGATACTCTCAGACCGGCTTTACGGTTAATGGCATGCTCAGCGCGCACGGACACAACCTCGTGCACTCTGGCATTGTGCGCGGAGACTCCCCTGAGCTGGACCCACACCATCACCACCACAGCCAGCACGCGCACCACACGCACCACCAGCACCACGGCGTGGCGCACGAGCCACACTCAGATGAGGACACGCCAACATCTGATGACTTGGAGCACTTCGCCAAACAGTTCAAGCAACGTCGTATCAAACTTGGTTTCACGCAGGCCGACGTGGGACTCGCGCTGGGCACGCTCTACGGAAACGTGTTTTCACAGACCACTATCTGCAGGTTTGAGGCGCTCCAGCTCAGCTTCAAAAACATGTGCAAACTAAAGCCGCTCCTCAACAAATGGCTGGAAGAGGCAGACTCAACCACTGGAAGCCCTACTAGTATAGATAAGATCGCTACACAGGGCCGTAAGCGGAAAAAACGCACGTCCATAGAGGTAAGCGTAAAAGGCGCACTGGAGAGTCACTTTCTCAAGTGTCCCAAACCGTCAGCCCAGGAGATCAACGCTCTGGCAGACTCGCTCCAGCTGGAGAAGGAGGTGGTGCGCGTCTGGTTCTGTAATCGCAGGCAGAAGGAGAAGCGCATGACGCCGCCAGGACTGCCACGCTCACCCGAGGACACGTACTCACAGGTGGGCAGCTTGGGGCCCGACACACCGTCACCACCCGTGGACTGCAAACGGATGTACAGCGACACGTGAGAAACATCCGGGAGTTCAATCAGCAACTTTCCTGTTTCCCATAGCTTACCCAAAACTCTGACATTTTACTGCACTATAAACCAGCCTTTTGGAGAGAAAAAAAACAAAAACAACAACAACAAAACTTTCTAATCAGATCAAATCAAATGGAACCAGTTGTAACCAAAAGAAGAGGATGCATTTAAATCTCTACATCTTCTGCAGATATTTATGTCATTTCAAAGACTGCAGCGTATGTTTCAAAAACAGAAGTCTAGTAAGAAGCTTTACTGGAAGAAATTCCATTTGAAAGCAATAATGTTTTATTTCTTTAATTTGTGCTGTGTGATTATTCAGTGTGACTTTTCCAAGTTTTATTCCAGAAATGCTTTGAAATGATTTCTTTATGTTGACTATCTGTTGTGAATCTTTGTGAGATTTGAAAAATGAATATTTATTGTTGTCCTTTTCCACTGTGTCTATTTTTATGTAAATTACTAATTATTTAATAAATTTCTCATAAAATGTAAATGTTGATGTGCCTCATTGTAGCCTATATTTACTTCCTTAGGCCAATCTATACGCTCCACTATGTGAAAGTTCAATAGAGGATGATCTTTTACAAATATAAATATCTCCACACGTTTGGTCATGCATTTTTTTTTTCAACTTTTGTTGTATAATGAAATGATATTCACTCTTTTTCATACATTTTTGAACACCATGCATAGTCTCTGTCTTGTTGAGTGCCACAAGGACAGATCAGCAGTGGTTCTCATGGTGGCAGAGAGAGACGCCTGGATAATCAGCTGATGGAGAACGGAAAGTGTCTCTTTTCACCTTCTATTGACAAGCTCGGTGCTTTGACTAATTAGATACAGGCACAGGGCCAAAGTACAGCCCCACATTACTACCACACAAGTGCAACGCAGACCGCTGTATTTGTAAAATAATGTTCATGAAACTTTGAGATACATTTCAGAGTTCTGCTCTGTAGACCTGGGTGTCCCACATGCTACATCATAGAGTAACTCACCCTTTGACAGTCTCAGATCAACAAAGTCACTATGGTTTTCTAAACCACATCCCAGGATGATGTGGTCTTCTAAACCAGTGCTTCTCAGCTGCTCCAGTGATGAACCATTTTCAGTGGGTTGATTCTTGAAATGAAAACAGAATGTGAGGAAATTGATTTTAAAAAGTAAAACAGGGCCAAGCTACAGTGTAGTTTTAAAATGTTTGTATTGTATCACATGATATTAAAGTGATGTATTGATCAACATTAGATATTTTGCATTCAGGAGACAAGGCAAACAGTGAAACAATGAAATTCATATTTTATTTGGGTCTTGGCTTGCAGTGGGTCTTGAGGCTACACCAAGAACCAGGGCTGTGTCCTGACAACCAGAGATGTGTCACACAAGTGTCACACAGGTGCCTCTAAAATGATTGATATTATTAACATAATGTTTTTTAGGAAATATGTTAGACACATGAAACATTGAAAAAAAAAACAAAAAAAAACAATACACATGTGCCACTAGGAATAACCTCATTGTTAATAGGAAAATGTTTTGCAGAAGAGAATGTGAAAGAACTGTACAATGAAGCAGAAAGAAAAAAACAGGTAAAGAATTAGACTATTATTAAAAAGCACAGCTGTGGTATCAACTTTCTCCAGGCTAATCACTTAATTTAGGGCCCTAGGTGACTTTTGCACACAGCAATTGGCACCATAAGAATTTTTTATTACGTCTGGTTCCAAACACACACACAAGCCCAATAGATCTAACTGTGTTTGTATGTACCAAGATCCAGCTGTTCACATGATCACTGCCTGCTGCTTGGTCTTCTCCATTAACACAGTGCAGCTTTTCCACAGTGAAGGATTAGGGCCCTAGTTATGGAAACAGTTACAATATTGGGGAATTATGGAGGAATTTTGCAGGGGGATAAAATAAACATATTTTCTAGCCCTGCTGACCAAAGGAATGACTCCTCCTGAGCAGCACCCCGGATGTGTTGGTGCTACGGGACGTGACGTGCATACATGTGCCAGTCCGCTCAAGTGGAACAGGTTTGATGGGCATGTTCAACACGTGGGCATGATGCCAATTTAGACAAGCGCACGGCGTGCGCACCAGTTCAACAAAGTGAGCTGCCACTGCGCAGTTAGTGAACTGGACACGTGATCCATCACTACAGGTCCATTGACTGTTAATTAGTGCTAATTTAGGTATGCAGCCATAAGGCTATATCACCTGAACCCGGTAGGCTACTGGCCTACACTTTACCAATAGCACTATAGTTGTTTTGTCCCCTTTCTGGAATAGTAATAAGCCCGTTAGCCTTGTTTCCCAAACATCAGACTAAGTAGAGTAGAATAAAACATGTGGAAATGCTGCCACCTTCTGGACGAGTGCAGGCGCTGTTAAATCAAACATGATAAAGACCAGTTGGCCTGACCATTCCAGGTCAAAGCCTTCTTTAACTAAAGAGGAGAAATATTAAACTATGTCAAATAAATATTTATATTTTTAGGGTTTAGGTTTAAATAAGCAAAAATGTAAAAGTTACAGAAGATTTAGCCTACAGTCTATTGTGGGTCTTTTATTCCATGGACTGCTCCTTTAACGCGGAGACTCTGCTGGCGTCAGCATCATCTGGAGGCGGCGCAGGAGAAGAGGAATATCTGAGAAAAAACGTGCCGTACCATAACGATAATCACTGTCACTGATCGTATTGGCTCAAGCAGGGAGGACATAGACCCAGGTGCTCTAAAGGTAGGTCAGGCTAAACAGTCTTCAAAGCAGTTTAGTCTAGTCTATGTTCTTACATTTCAACCAAACACCGTAACCTGTTCAAACATGCACAAATAATGAGCAGTGACTTACACAGGGAATGCACACTGACATTCACTGGCTCTTTCTCTGTTGTGGCTCCATGTTTGCAGTGGGATACTTGTGGCTCTTTCTTTGTTGTGGCTCCTTGTTTGCAGTAGGATACTTGTGGCTCTTTCCCTTTTGTGGCTCCTTGTTTGCAGTAGGATACTTGTGGCTCTTTCTCTGTTGTGGCTCCATGTTTGCAGTGGGATACTAGTGGCTCTTTCCCTGTTGTGGCTCCATGTTTGCAGTGGGATACTTGTGGCTCTTTCCCTTTTGTGGCTCCATGTTTGCAGTAGGATACTTGTGGCTCTTTCCCTGTTGTGGCTCCATGTTTGCAGTGGGATACTTGTGGCTCTTTCCCTGTTGTGGCTCCATGTTTACAGTGGGATACTTGTGGCTCTTTCCCTGTTGTGGCTCCATGTTTGCAGTGGGATACCTGTGGCTCTTTCCCTGTTGTGGCTCCTTGTTTGCAGTGGGATACTTGTGACTCTTTCCCTCTTGTGGCTCCATGTTTGCAGTGGGATACTTGTGGCTCTTTCCCTGTTGTGGCTCCATGTTTACAGTGGGATACTTGTGGCTCTTTCCCTGTTGTGGCTCCATGTTTGCAGTGGGATACTTGTGGCTCTTTCCCTGTTGTGGCTCCTTGTTTGCAGTGGGATACTAGTGGCAGCTGTCATCATATTTAGCTACTGCCTCAGTTATTGATATGGCACAGCTTTTATTGGTGGTTATTGAACGAGTCACCTTCATAAACAAGGATGGTAGTTGTGACACACTTAGGTCTACTATGGTCGAATTCTGTGACAGAAACATCCTCTATTGTTGCCTTCTCTCCACCGTTGCTTATGTCTCACTCACGTTGATAGTCAGACAAAATCCTTGAGGCAGTGATTGTTCACATATAACACTGACATCAAGTCTCTTGTAAAAAAAAGAACAACAGGCCTATGTCCTTTTATTTGCAGACTAATCTTTGACAAAATACGGGATGAGAGACTGCCTGTTGCCATGGTACCCGTGACCTTGTTGCCATAGCAACATACATCAGCGACAGTATGCGATGCTGTTTTGATTAAGAGGCTACAACCACTGAAGAAATTGTGTTTGGGTTATATTTTACACATTAAAACATCTTAAAAAATATAAAATATTTTAATAATTTTGAAACTAGCTGGTGGCACTGTAGAAGAGGCTCTTATGTCCTTGATCTATGGTGATGTTCTTTTTCCCCACAGTGTTGTACCTGGAGGACTAACCCTGAGCCCTGAAGCCTATGCGTTAAAGAGTGTCCAGCATTACACCTGCGCACGCTCATGCTAAGTCAACACGCCGTCGCCTTTATCATCATGGGTGTGTACCACTGTTTGTGTCAAATATAAGGTGTACGATGTGAAGTGGGTGCTGTGGCAAATGTGTTATATGAGCCTGTGCTTGTTAATCATCAACCCAGATATAGTGCAACTGTATTTTGTTTTATTCTGTGTTTGGTCTGTGATGCACACTCTGGCCACACACAGTAAAATGCCATTTGAATGATTGCATTATTCCATTTCGTTTCAATAGACTAGCCTTGCATTATCCTACTTTACTTTTGTGTAGGATAACATATACTTATTTTATGATATGAGCATACTATATTATATGAAAATAATAATAATTATAAATAATAATTAAAATAAATAATACAATAATTTAAATAAAACAACATTTAAATTTTAATATTCATGAGGCTTACACAATTAACAAAATAGATAAAAATGTAACCTAGCTAAAACGTAACAATAAAAATGTAACCTAGGTAAAACATTTCCAACCTTGATAAATTTGCTGTTTCTCTCAAAGTATAAAAATGATTAAATACAGTTAGTTTAATACTAGATTATTTGATATTTGTTGTTATTACTTTAGTTTAGGACTCCTGGATTTCATCCGTGTTCAGCATTTGGCAGCTTAAATAAACTCTTTGCATTCACCATGTACAAAACTATCATTATTCTTCACAGCCCTCGACACTCCCAGCGCTGGTCAAGAGAATGACAGAAGACATCTCCTTCTCCTCACAAAGACTCCCAAAGATTTCCGTCCTCATTTTGAATGATACCCTGCTGCAGTCCACAGCATGTCCCTCTGTAATGACAGCCTGCCAGAGGACTGTGTGTTCATGGACCCGGGTGGCCCCGTGGCCCCAGATGACATCATGCCGTCCTCAGTCACTGGGACTCCTCTCATATCGGTGACACTGCGGGTGACACTGGCTGCCATCATGATCTTCATGATTACCATTGGTTTCCTTGGCAACGCTGTGGTGTGTCTCATTGTTTACCAGAAACCTGCCATGCGCTCTGCCATCAACCTCCTCCTGGCCACGCTGGCATTCTCTGACATCATGCTGTCTCTACTGTGCATGCCTTTCACTGCTGTCATGGTGGCCACTTCGGACTGGACATTTGGGAGCACCTTCTGTCGTGCTTCAATCATGCTTTACTGGTTGTTTGTACTGGAAGGAGTGTCCATACTTCTCATAATTAGTGTGGACAGATTTCTTATCATAGTGCAGCGCCAGGACAAGCTGACCCCATACAGGGCTAAAGTGTTGATCGCAGGGTCCTGGATGCTCAGTCTGTGTATATCCCTGCCATCAGTGCTGGGATGGAGGACAGCTGCGGCTGGTATCGGGAGCACCTGGGCCCCGCAGTGTGTCCTGGGATACAGCGAGTCCCTTGCAGACCGTGGGTACACCATCCTCTTAGCAGTAGCAGTTTTCTTTGTGCCATTTACAGTCATGCTCTACTCATACATGTGCATACTCAACACAGTGCGACGCAATACGCTTCGCATTCACAACCACACCAACGAGCACTCCTGTCTGCCAGCACTCAACCAAATCAGCAAAATGAGGATTAGCGGACTGCAGCGCCCCCCGCAGATCAAAGTGGACATGAGCTTCAAGACAAGAGCATTCACTACAATTCTCATCCTGTTTGTGGGGTTCTCTGTGTGCTGGTTGCCTCATACGATTGTCAGCTTACTTGGAGTTTTCAGTCATCGATTTTATTACAGCTCAGTATTCTACCCCATCAGTATAGGTGCCCTGTGGCTCAGTTACCTCAAGACGGTGTTCAACCCAGTCATCTACTGCTGGAGGATCCGGAAGTTCAGGGAGGCTTGTCAGGAGTTTTTCCCCAAAAGCTGCAGGTTGTGTCCCAGGGTCCCGGGTCGGAGCCACAGGAGAGTCAGACCCAGCAATATCTATGTCTGCAGTGAAAGCCAGTCTTCTGTGTGAGCAAAGGATGTTTCATGTCTTTTGTGTTTTCCATATGAACAACCAGGAACCAAAAAAGTAGCGATGATTGTAATTTTTTTTTTTTATTTTATTTAAATTTTTGTCTTATTTTTTCGTTAGGCTACACTGTTGGGACATTGTTTGTTTGTGTATCATAAAGTTGACAATTAAATATGTGGTTAAAAAAAAGTAATATTTAAAAAAAGAAAAAAGTAGCACATGCTCAGTCCAAGCTCTGAAGATGCAGTAAAAAAAGTACATGTTTACATTTCCTTAAGCACTATTCTATGTTATTTCTATTTCTGTAAGGGAAAAAAAAAATCTATTTGTACAATGCACAACTCCAACTCTCAAGTTTTCTTACTGTCAACCAATGTGCCAGTCAGATTTTGATCTTTGTGTCCTGATTATAACAATAAATATTTATAACTGTATAGTGTTATTCTTTTTTATTGGGTGACTAAAGGCAGCAGGTCCCTGAAAGAGCTTGACAGAACAGAAGATGGCGCTGTTTATGCTCAGCTCCTGCCATTAGAAAAGGAGGACGCTTGCACCCTTGCTTGATAACCCACTTACGCTTATGTGATGGGTTTAATGCATTTTTATTGTTAGGCCTTTCTCATAAACAAAAAGAAAATATCACATTACGTACCAACATCTATTAACTGGTAACTGTTAATTAAATATATTAGCCTTTTTAAATTTTATTTTAACTAAGTAGATCAAGGTGTACAACATAAGACATGATCCTGTAAGTGCCTGTAGTCTGCCGTTTGAGTAATGGCATCTTTTCAACCACACTTATAGAAATAATCTCTATACCTCTGTTGAAATTATTCTCTTATTATATACTTTATACATATATTTTTAACTTATATATAAAAAAATACAATGTTGTTTTTTGTTTTTTTGTGATACGTCTATACTTCAGTCCGTTTTGTTATGACGCGGTGCATGCTGGGAAATTCAAACATGGCGACTTCCACGGGACAAGCTGGAAAGGCTAACTCCTCTTCGGATGTGGATCTTTTACTGCACCCTGAGCTTTTATCTGAGGAATTTATCAAGTTAATATTAAACGAGGTAAGTGTGTCTTTACAAAATTGCGTCTTAAAGCCACGTGCGCCACTTCCATCGGGTTATTTATGTTATAGTGCGCATAAACCGCTCATTCGTTATCAGTGTGCGCCTTTTAACAAATATAAAAAGCACCGCTCGTCTGTTTAATGCAGCGGAAGGTTAATACTCGGGACACTAAGAGCCGGGATGAGCTTACGGAGCTGTACCTGCGCCATGTGATGCCCCTGCCTCAGAGGACGCTCCCCTCCAGCCGCTGGGGCAGGACAGTGGCCAAAACCAGAGAAGCGCACGCGCCACCATCAGCGTCCGCGCGCAGGTCAGACTCTCCACGCGGCGGCTTTTATATGTTTATTAGTCTGCATGCATGGACCATACTAATTATTGATCACGGATGAACTATTTCCAGCCATGACCCCAACAGAAAAAGGCCATTAATAGTGTTCGATGGAAGCTCGTCAAACAATGGTCCTCCCAAAGTGAAAAAACCAGAGGGGAGTGGTCTATCATCTGGAGGCACAGACCGGTTAAAGCCACCCCCAGGAGCAAACCTGGCCAGCCCCACCCGAAAGCTCACATCAGTCACTCCACCTTCATCTATAGAGAAGTCAAAGCTTACACGAGAAGCCCCCTACTCTGTAAGAATCTCTGAGTTACTTTTATGCAGTTTTGATCTCTATAATCTAACCTTATATTGTGTTTTCTCCCAGAGTTCAGATTCCCCAATGGCGAAGAAAAAGATCCAGCATGTGACATGGCCCTGATGTTTGTCCTCTCACTAAAACTGTGTCCAGAGCTTATGGTGCAATGCTGACCACTACAGTACATGTTTCCTCAAGTTTCTTCCAGTGTTGCAAAGAACACAGTAAGACATATCATGGTAGTATTAGAAACGACTGGTCCAATAAACTTAATAGGTCCAACACTTTCTTGTAGTTTTTCCACAACCTCAAGTGCACTTACCATCAACCACTACACTTGAAGGCATAGCAACCTGCTGTAACTATTTAAATAATATCTAGTCTGTGTAAAGACCCGTAACTAATTGTATTTACTTTGCTAGCAGCATAGTTTTCATATGTATTGTGATTATGATGGATAAACTGCTGCGGAGTGTGGTAATGGCCATACATAATGATAAAGTTCAAGCTCAATTATGAAATTTCCTGTTTGACTTGATGAAGAACATATTTAGATATACTTTTTAATCTTTGTGCAAATAATGTTGTGAAATTATTCAGGCCAAAATGAACATTTATTTTTATGTGATTGGTTTAATTAAACAATTGTAAAACAAAAATGGTCTTGGACTTAATTTTAACCCGAAACAGAAAAGTCATTGAAGTCAATACTGGATTTCTTTATAGGATTAAACGTTAAAGGACTTTATTTATAAGCACGCATGAAAAATCTCTGGTAGCTTTTTGTTTTTCTCAATACACTTTTTCATTTAATTTCAGAATCACAGTTTGATACAAAGATGCATATATTAATTCTTTAAGCTGTGATAATTGCACTTCTAGATGATTTTTTAAATATCTCTATGTTTCATAAGCACAAATCTTTACAGTCATGTCAGACAGCCACAAAGAATTTTAGTACATTTTCAACAGTGAGCATTCACACAGCAGTTAGTTAAGTGTGGCTTTTAATCATGTACATTTATAGAGAGCAATATGAGATTCTATGTGAAACTCAAACATAACCTAATATGCCATTGTTATCACTATGACATGTTTTCTGATGAGATCCAATTAGATGTCCTTTCCACATTCAGGACACAAGATGTCATCACGTTCAGTGAGGAAGCCACGCCCGACCAGGGACACGGAGCACTTCTTGCAGTTGAAGCAATCATTGTGCCATTGGCGCTCCTCAAAAGAAATGTACTTGCTGCCACCCAGACCTGAAAGGAAGATGAAGTTAGGTAAAGACAAAAATGTAAAATGTGTAGAAATACAGTACGTGATGTATTTCTACATAGCATATGAGCATGTACCACTGATGGGGGTGGTGCAGGAAGCACACTTCTTGGCATAAAGGTTGCAGAAGCAGTTGAGACAATAGGCGAAGTCATCTCTAGAGGTGAACCTCTGTCCAGACAGCTGCTGTTTGCAGCTAGTGCACAGGAAGCAGTCCTTGTGCCAGGGCTGCTCACGGTAGGTCACCCCTCCAGTTGTAATCGGCTGCAATACAAAAAAGCATTGGAAGATTTTCTTTTTAGTTGTGAGCTTTTGCAGTCTATCCTACCTTCTTGCAGTGGATGCACTGCATGGCAAACTGCTTTTCATAGCAAGGCACACAGTAGTTATGGTTGTCCTTAGGGATGAAACTCTTGGTGCCGATTGGCTGCTGGCATCGCTGGCATGTGAAACAAGTCTCATGCCAGCTGTTCCCTTTATGCTCCATCTTCCTTGAACCTGGACCAACAGATGGAGCAAAGATAATGTCAATAATATAATATTGAGTTTGGAAGACAAATAATTGAATTATATTATCTCTGTCTTCCTACCGGGCATGATGGTTTTCTTGCACTCATGGCACTTGGAGGAGTATTCATTGGAGTAACACTCGGTGCAGAGCAGCTGCTCATCTTTGGTGGAGAAAGGCTTGTCCACCAGTGAGCGCTTACACTGAAAGCACTTGAAACAGTCCTCATGCCAGTGGCGGTCCTTGTAGGACAGATCCTGTAACACAACACAATCACAGTTGATACTTTTCACCACTTCTGAAACCTGGGGTCAGTTGTAGTGTCTCACCCTGGAGTTGCAGCCAATGGGCTTCTTGCACTCCTCACAGGAGTTGGAGTACAGGCTCTCGTAGCATTTCACACAGTAGGGGTTCTCCTCTCTCAGGACGTATTTCTTCCCAAACAGGGACTCTTTACAGTAATGGCAGTCATAGCGTTCTGTCATGTTGACTGTGAATGGTGACCTAAAACAAAGACAACATTAGCACCTGTACATTTTAACCAGTGCTCCTATTGTCTCTCTATACTGGGAATGTTACTGTACAGCCTCTTTTCACCTATGTACTTTTTGTCTACTCTTTATTTTGTTCTGTGTAATAGGAGTGAAAGGTGACATGAGGAGGTATAAATAACCCCCATCAGGCCTGCTTAGAGACAGTCAGGGACCCTCTGCATACCAACGCCTTCTATGCCACGCACACTGACCCATCCGTCACCTCACCTCCAGCTGTCAGCACAAGATCCCTTATTGACTGTGTATGTGGCTGGAATGGCATTTGTAATAATGGCCACTCACGAGCTGCAGCTGTTGACGGTAGGCCTGCAGAGTCATCTGTTTATCCCATCTGTGGCTAAGTACTGCATTTATCCATGCCATCTTACGTGTATGCCCTTACTGAGGGCATGAGAGACTCCTGGGACTCACGGGACGAACACAATATATCTAATCAATTAGTCACTAATCACCACTAGCCATATCTTTGCCAAATTTGAGTCATGATTTTTCTTTCTATATATTATAATATTATATATTACACAATATAATAAATAATATTATAAAATGTGTGCGTGCGTGTGGTGTGTGTGTATGTGTGTATGTATATATATATATATATATATATATCAATCATATATAACATTATACATATTAAATGTATTATTTGTCATTGTATTAATATTTCATATTATACGTATTTCTTGGAGACAACTGTGCTCTGAAGGTATGGCCAGGATGTGTGGTGCCGCTGGTATTCAAGAGGTCTGTATCTTGTCTCAGTTGAAATAATCTTCCTGCCCCTCTGGACCAGCTTTTCCACCCCCTCCCACATTCTTCCATTGTCTGTTGCTCCCATCATGACTCACCTAGCTTAGAACAGGGTTTATCCAGATCCTAAAAATAAAAAAGATAATCTAAAGCTACACTAAACCTTCCAGCTATTCATGCTACCCATCTGGGATTATTGGTGCAAAGAAGTTGAACTTCAAAATGGCAAGATGACAGCTGATGGAAAACTGAGATTTCTCATTTTTCTGCAGAGTACACATCTACAGTAGACAATTGTAATGTTTTCACTCTGCTTAACTATCCCTTAAGTGGGAAGTAATTATAGAATTTAATGTGTGTCATTAACTTAACATCTGGACAGATTCAAACCTTACATCAAGCAATATTTATATAACTTAAAGACTGATTTGATGTTATCTTTTCTGGTTAAAAACAGTGCCCAGAGTGACCAGCACATGTATTTATACTGAGATTTTTGTTATTCATTTACATGTAAATAAATTGTTGAGGTTAATGCATCCATTGGCTCACACTCTCTCAAAAACATACACATTCACACATAGACAGCAAGGCAGGGGAAGTGTCTTGCCCAAGGACACAGCACCAGAATGCACTGAGAGAACTGTCATCAGATGATTGGGCTAAGGCAGAATCACTGCTGTTGAAATAATTTCAGCCACTGGCCTATAATTAAAGTTTACTGTAACACAAAGAAGCCATTTGTTTAACTGACATTTTTGTTTTACCGAGTTAATGAAAAATGCGCCTCTAAATATAGGACATGAGTGAGAAGGGAGAATGAGTGTGAAAGTGATGAGGAACAAAGCAGCACACAGAGAAGTGATTTTAAAGTTGTAGTTTATTGCTCAGTTAGGAATGAAGATTATAGGATTAAAAAGGTGTACAAAGAGGAAAGCACTGCAGTTTGAGGTAGACAGAAGATGGCACTGCTGATGCACATCCTGCTGATGAATGAAGATGCAGAAGATGAGAGGAAGGGGAGGGATGGAGAGATGGAGCTGGGTCTTACCTTTGGTCCGAGGAGGTGTCTGTGTGGAGTCAGGGCAGACTGAGCCGCGGGCCTCTTGTCAGCTCTACTTACTCCTGATTGCATTACTCCACCCATCAGGGACTAATTGAAAAAATGGGAGGGGCTCTGGAGGGAGTAGTGTGAGGGGAAGGGGTTTTTAGAGATGGTCTATAAATACAGCAGTGCTTCTCAGAGATAACACCAGGGCCCCCATTTTACCCACTCAGTCCCACCAGGCCAGTAGCCTTTTAAGGTCACGCCTTTATGCACTTGCACTTTGTGCCATATCCAACATCACAAACATCATCTCAACACCAGTTTTATTGTAGAGTAAATAGATTTTGTTATATATTCACATTCTTCATATTGTCAGTATATTATGTAATGATTACAATAGAAGTTATTATTTTGTTATGCAACACAATATACTTCGTACTTTAATAATGGAACGATGCCAGATACCAAATGTGAAAGGGTCTTGCCCAGAGAGAATTACCCCTTCTCTAGTGTCTCATCCGTCTGCGCCTTCCTAAATTCCTTCTCACTAGGGACTCCTCTTCAGTCCCTCTGCTGTAATATGTTGGTGATAGTATCTATGGCCAGTAATGACACTTGGTTTCGGAGAAATCTAGCACTATTTTCTGCATCCTCTGGTCTTGTTCACACTGTTGCCCCCTGGTCGCTGTGAGGCAGGCTTTCCTGACCTGCTGGTCTCGGGGCACTTTCCAATGACCAAATGCGTCATCAGTGCTCCCCTCAAGAAAGCACACAGAGGGCGGGGTGCCATACAAGACTCCTTCATGATAGTGGAGACTGATAATACCTCTACTGTGCTTTTTTAAAGCTTATGCCAGTTTGCAGAGGAACACTTGTGATAAACAGGACATTTTTATATTACAAAATTAAAACCCTATGATTGTTAAACTACCCCCAAGGAAATGAACACTGAAAATCTCATTACTGACTGGGTCGTAAACAGCATTTGGACCAAAGCATTGCTTGTTAATTATAAAAATGATTTGGTTCTCTACAGCTTGGACAGTATTTGGATGACTTGGATGTAGTTGTATTTGCAGTTTTGACCACATGTGTTAAACAACAGATTGTAGAGTTCAAGTGGGAATACACATTAGACTGGCATCCTGCCCTACAAGAAAACCCATAATAATTGAATCTAGGAAAATAGCTCTTTAGTTGATTTAATTTTGGACATGTGCTGTAATCAATGTCAAATGACAAATGATGGTCTGTGACCATGCCAGCCTCTAAACTAACATGTTCCTGTAACATTTGCCAGCCTGCTGTCTTCAGCTGGTCCCAGCCTGTCCCTCCCACACACCTACAACATGGAGCCAGGACCCAGTAGCCCCAAGGATAAAACCGCAGCTGTTTGGGCACAAGAGGGTTTAACCCAGTACTTACTTTTGATGTGACCAGTGCTTTATGCAAAGGTCAAACCATAAAGGCTAGTCGGGCCGGATCCCCCATTCCTAATGAGTTCACTGTTAATCATTTATCCAACACAACAAATGCAAGGGGAATCTGACATGCCGATCTTGGAGAAAAGGCCAGGGCTCTGCTGTCAGCCTGAGGAAACAGATCCTGCACATGACTTTGTGGAGCATGCACGGTTTTAATGAAGGTCTCTCATGACCAATTAGAACTGATGAAGAAAAATACACTCATTTGGGCCCACAGAGGAGAATGGTTATAAGAGCCATGGGGAGAAGAGCCTTAGCTGAGTTGTATACACTGATAGTATTGTGTTCTTTTGAACAAAATAGGTTACAAAAGTACATTCCAATATGTAAGGAATTGGCCCTAAAAGCCTTAATACAACAGACTCTGAAAGAAAGGTGCCACAGGTCAAATATAAAAGGATGTTGCCCTGACAGTTTTGCACTAGAGGACTTGGCATTCCAATCAGCTAAAATAGACAAATATAAATTCATTTGAAGTGTTGGTCCCCCAACCTGAAGGTCGGAGGATCGAGTCCCGCTCGGACCAAGTTCTGTCGTTGTGTCCTTAGGCAAGACACTTCACCCACATTGCCTAGTATGAAAGTGGTGTGTGCGCGAATGATAGGTGGTGGTCGGAGGGGCCGATGGCGCAGATTGGCAGCCTCGCTTCCGTCAGTCTCCCCAGGGCAGCTGTGGCTACAATAGTAGCTTACCATCACCAAGTGTGGAAATGAATGAATAATGACTATAGTGTAGCGCTTTGAGAGGCTTTGACAAGCCTGTAAAGTGCATTATTGTTAGCATGTCATGTTTATGTGCACAGATTCTCTGCTTTTGATGGAAAATACATTTTCTGTGAATTAGAGGCTGATTTTTTACATGGCTCAATGATATATGCTGTTACTAATAGATAGTTTAATGTTTAGACTTCTGGTGTATAATACAGAATGTATGCTCCCATAGGGGCCTGTGTAATTGAATTTATTAGTCTGCAGCGCAGCACGGCCACTAACGTGTATAAATGAATTAACAAACTAATGCCACTAATGTCTATATCCAAAGGTACATTTGCATTGCAGCCCTTCACCATTCTGAAACAACAGCCAAAGATAATATGGAGTATAGCACGTCATATTCACCTTTTCCATGAGTGTGGTGTGAGTGTGGCCGCTGTCCTCGCTGCCTGCTCTGATGTGGGCTAAATCTGACACAGCAAATCCTTGATCACTGAGCCTGGTGTTGTGTTCCCAGGCCGCTAAATCCTCAAAGATGAGATGTTCCAACACTTTATATAGACCAAGTTATATTTTCCTCTTTTTCCTTTGTTCATGGCTCTTTTAAAAATACTCTTGAAGAACAACTGACATACATTTTTGCCAATGCGATGTTAGGTGGAAGGGGGAAACTGGAGTTTCAGTCCTTGGCCAGGCTCATATTATTGATGTGTTAATGGGCAAGACACCTCACCCTTATTGCAGTAAATGAAATGTATGTCTGTCTTTGTCCGTACATTTAGTGAGACTGCAGATGTTCTGAACTGTCTGTGTATCTCCCATGTGCTAGTGCGTTTAACTCGTGTTCCTGTTTAGGAGAAGCTCTCATCTGATCTCACTTAGCTGTAACAGTTGGGCCCCTCTGTCTGGGCTGCACGACAAGGACAGCTGACCGGCTGTGGGACTCTCCACCAAACGCCCAGGCCACAAAACAAAAACATTCACTTAGATCTGGAAAAGTCCTTTATGACAGCTGCACTCATGCCTCCTATTAGAACATCTGTGTTATGTTATTTTTCTGTGAAACTCTTTTATGCTATTATTTTTTTATGGAAAGTAAAATGTAATCATGAATTGTCAATGAATTGTAATCAAGACAAAGATGTTTCATTGAGATTGAGTTCAAGTTAAGTGTTTTTATAATGTGTCACCAGTTATTATATTCTAGCAAAGACCTCAAACTCGATTAAAGACTTTTAGGTCAATGGAAATGCACATGGCCTGATTAAACACATCAGGGTTTTGTATCGGCCAATCCCTGTACTTCTATAGAAACATTTATTTTGTGATAGTTTATCTCTAGATGATATAAATTTGACTCTGGGAGCGTGGCCAACTATTGACACAGACGTCACTCATCAACCTGAACGCTCCCAATATTTCATTCAGTTCAATGGGCCAATCATGTATTAGTGTCATATTGATACAAATCTTGTCTGTGTTGTTTTATGAACCCTCTCTTGTCTGTTTCAGTGTCATTTCTGTCATACTCACAAATTAAAATGTATGTTTAAAGTCCATAGCCGGTGTGCCTTCTCTCCATAGCCGTATGAGTGACTTGAGTGTTATATAATGCCCACTTGTCTCACATAGAGGCCGGTTGTGAGCGCGGTGCCTTCCCTCTGAATGCAGGGCAATCATGTGAACATACTCCAGGCAATCTCTTTAATGAATGAAAGGATCCTCTTTAAAACATTCACATCGATGCCAGCGTCTCAAATACAATTTAAATTAATTAAGATAAATTAATTGGATTTGTCAAGATGACTAAACGTACTAAAGCAAGTACAACATACCAATGATGGGAAGAATACTTAGAAAATGTATTTAGTAACAAAATACTGAATATCTCAATTAAAATGTATTTTGTAACGTGTTCTGACACATGGTTCAATCAAAGTACTGTATTCTGAATACTTAGAATATTTTTACATTGAGCCACATTTAAATTATAATGGAAAAACACAACATCGGATTAAAAAGCAGCTTTATGTTTGTTTCACCTTTTGTTCTGCATTAAGTATCATCGATCAGAGAAGGAAAAATTACACATGCGCTCACAGGAAGTGGTGTTTTGCATTTTTCTCACTAATACTGTGGAGTTTGAACCCAAAATTGTGTGATAAAGCACTGCACTGTATTCTGAGATTTTAGGAAAGTAACTGTACCGGAATACAGTTACTGGATAAGTGTATTCAGAATACACATTCACAGTACATGTATTCAGTTACTTCCCAACACTGCCAACAACTAACCCTGACACTCACCCTTTAAAGCACAACTGCATGAATACATGTTTACCCCCTTCTTTATATTACCTTTAATGCAATGACCTCTCAGGTGGCTTCCATTCTGCAGAAAACATGTGCCACATTTACACAAACAGGCTGAAGTGTCTTGCTCAAGGACATGCAGGACCAGGGATCAAACTGCCAACTTTTGGATTATTGACTGATCCTCTCGTTCAACTCTCCTTAATTACCTGAACTTACCTGTGATTAATAACTAAAAAACTTGATACAGTAAGTATTCAGACACATGATCTGACTGCAGTGCGTAGCCTTGTCCTCGGCATGTATTTTGAGGGAGTGTATTGTGATAGCAGCAGGCGTCTGAATGGTAACCATAGCTGAGCGGGCTGGGTCATGACATACATCAACACTGTCCATCAGGTGGACTTGAGACCGGGAGCTTTCCTGCCAAAATAAACTTCCCTTTTCATCAGCGTGATAACTATAGCTGCGCAGAACTGGCCCTCACATGGTCCATGGGTGTGTGTGTGTGTGTGTGTGTGTGTGTGTGGTGGGACATGGCAGGTCTGAATATGGAAAATATCTGGGTTATGATAGTTCTAATGCTGTCACTTTGCGTAGAATTTACTGAGAGAAAGAAGAACTCAAAATCTGTTCTGCAAAAGAATTGTAAATAATGATTTAAAGGAAAACATTGCCCCAGAAAATCCAGTCAAATAATTGAGTGAACATAAATTAATTATTCAATTAATTAACATACTTAGGTTTGATTGGTTGGAGAAGGTGATTGTGGGTCGGGTTATGTCTGAACAGTGGGAAGGTTTTGTTTGTATTGAATTACATCTACTACTGTCTAAACCACTGCCTCCCAAACTTTTTAAACCAATCATAGAAAAGATTTAGCTTTCCAAGTACTACCACATCTAAATCAGGTGACAGGACTATTCTAAGTCAAATCTAGGGCTAAACCAGGTCTAAAGGACTACGTCACTGTACTTCTAAAAAATAAATTAACAAGAAACAAAAAAATGATATAATTAATTCTAAATTAGGCAAACCCACAAACTGAAGAACTTTCCTAGTACCACCTGAAGGAGCTCAAGTATCACCAGTGACACTTGTACCACAGCTTGAGAAAAACATCTAAACGTCTTCTTATGTTTAATCGTTTAATGTTGCAACTCACTGTTTTTGTTGTTTTTTGTGTTCTGTTTCTTGTTTGTGAATAATAATAATAATAATAAAAATAGATGTTTATTTGACTATTATTAATGGGAAAACAGTGCTACTACTAACTCTGATGAATCTACAGCTATATTTACTCTGCTGTTACTTAATGTTTCCTCTTCAACAGAGACAAGATTCCACTAAATTAAATGAATGACAAGAAATTAATCAAAACAAAAAAAATGTAATTCAATATCTACAGCTAATCACTCGCATGTGGCTCAGGTTTTTCCAGTTATTGTGCAGTCAGTTGATAGAACAGCCTTCATCACTTCAACAAATGGACCTTTCTAAACGCCCCCTAATTGAATTCATCTATACAGAATGTTAGTCATTGTCCACACATAGGTAAAAAGTTCAGTTCGTATTAGCATAGGTATGTAAGAGTAGTGGTTTGAAGTAACCGCATGTGATGAACATTCAACTCAGATATTCATTCATTCAACTTGTGCAGTTTGACTAAATATATATCAAATTATAGACAATTGTTATTATTAAAATGGCATTTATTACCTGACACATTTTGGATATTCAGTTTCTCTAAACACACACCAAGAAACACATCTAATTAGAGGGTTATCTGATCATTGGAGTTATCTCACTGTAGGCCTCTGCTTCAGCCTGCCTCCAACATGGATGCTCTGCCCCCTTGTGTCAAAAAAATAAACTGTTGTTTCGCCACTGTACAATTAAATAATGTTCTTCATGTGGTTCAAACTTTTTTTGTTCTCTCTCTCATTATGTGTAGACATCTGTATGTATGGAATGTAAACATGTGTTACAGAATACTAGTGTAGTAACAACGTCCCGACACAGGGGGGTGCTGTAAGTCCCCTATTCAAACTATTCCATTGCATTTTGCTTTTATTAAACGTTGCACTTTAATAACTTAGTTTCTTTTCAAATTTATGTTTCGAGTCAGGCTATAGCCATCAGGTCTTATGTTTGAAATAGATGTAGATTCAGTAATTAAGAAATAATCCATGGAGATAAAGATAATTAGGGTAAGTTAAAGTGATTCTGGGTCTGGTCTTGGTTCTGTTTTACTCTTTCACCAGTCCCAGGGTCATCCAGGCTTCAGTAATAGCGCTGTTTTAGTCCTGGCCGTACGTGAAGGGCAGCTCAAGTGATGTGAAGTTTTCAGTGACTGAACTATATATTTTGCCAAGGCTATTGCTGAGTCAAAGGTCAAAGGTTGTCTCTACTCATACTGATCCAAGAGACAGATAAAAAAAAAAAAACAACTACAACACTTCCTTCTGTCCTCATTGTGGTCAGTGAGGGGCGACACACTCCAGGCAGCAGCAGCAGCAGCGTGTGGGTTTCCACTGCGTTGTCCTGAACTCGTCCCGGTGCTGCTGACGTCATGGAGGGGGGTACGGACCATCAAGTTGCCCCCAAACAACAGGCCACTGCGGAAGTTTACTTTCAAAATAAACCTGTAAGTCAAGCGATCGCCAAATCAAGAAAAACTGACGATAGATGTCGAACACCGAATATAACAGACTCAACGGCCCAACTGACTGGATTATAACATTTAAATATTAAACTTCTGGTTTAGTGCTGATAGTAGTGATCATAATCCAAACACCACTAGTGCAACAATCACTGTCACCAGTAAAGAAACATGAAGAAACATGTCAGAACATCGTCCCAGACAAGAAGAGAAGAAGAAGAAGAAGAAGAAGAAGAAGAAGAAGAAGAAGAAGAAGAAGAAGAAGAAGAAGAAGAAGAAGAAGAAGAAGAAGAAGAAGAAGAAGAAGAAGTTAAGATAAGATAATGTTGTTGATGATGATGGTGACGATGATGGTGATGATGATGACGACGAAGATTATGGTGATGATGATGGTGATGATGGTGATGATGATGGTGATGATGATAATAATGACGACGAAGATGATGGTGATGATGATGGTGATGATGATAATGACGACGAAGATGATGGTGATGATGATGACGATGATGATGGTGATGATGATGATGACGATGATGATGGTGTGAAGATGATGGTGATGATGATGGTGATGATGACGACGATGATGACGGTGATGATGATGATGATGACAATGACGACGAAAATGATGGTGATGATGATGACGATAATGATGGTGATGATGATGATGACAATGATGATGATGACGATGATGATGGTGGTGAAGATGATGGTGATGATGATGGTGATGATGATGACGATGATGACGGTGATGATGATGATGAGGATGAGGAGGAGGAGGAGGAGGAGACCACATATACAACTGGTCAAGACCAGTGGTTCCCAACCATTTTTGTTCGAAAGACGACTCTTAGTTTTGTCTCACACCCTGAGTGTCTATTTTGTGGTTCCATAGACAACGTTTTAAAAGAAGTAGGCCAATATTGTGACTAACTCTTATCTCATTGTGTTAGACCTGACTGGGAGGGATTTACTATTACTTTTCACATGGGACACTTACAGCTTTGTAACAATTTATTGAAATACATTTTCCTTATTGAATTCCATCTGTGAGACGACTTATTCTGCAGTACAAAAAAAAAAAAAAAAAAAAGCCAGAGGTTGGAAACAATGCCTCTTACTTAAACTTATGATTAATTTCTGTCTTTAACCTTTTAAAATGTCACTATAGTTCACTATATTCAAATATTCAACATTTTAACTACTTTACTAGAACATTTGCTCCAGAACATATTTTTCCACTATAAGCCTGGCCTGGACCTTATACAAGTCAAGCAGTCCACATACCTGCAGCTGTCGGCCTTTTTCTTATTACAAGATGATCATGTCAGCTTACACAACTCTATCTTGTCAGGCTGAAAAATGCAAATCAATAGGCCCCTGTGAAAGACTTGACTCATAAGAACTCATTGAGGTTTTATTGTGAAAGTGCGCCGCGGCGCTGCGCTGCTCCTTTGTGACAATTGACAGAAGTGATTGAGGTGGAGGCAGCCTGCCTGAGACAGAAAAACAAGCGAGGATAGGTCGACTCTTTATGGCCCGTCCACGTTTAAAAAGACATTTGTAAACGCCTGAATGTGGATGTGGATTTAAAACATTTTATTTGTTGGACCTGCTCAGCTCGTGCGCTCCGAGGGTTTCTGTTTGTGAGTGTCGCCTCTCGCACATTCTCAGTGGAGTGAACACTAAGGTAAGCTCTGACCGTAAATGAGCCGTGCAACTTGCTCCGCTGGACTGCTCTACTTTACTAAACGACGCAGGCCACGTTCTGCTGTGTCGGTTTGGTTTGTCCAAACTTTTACATTTACAAACAGTCGTAAAAGTTGGGAGTGATACGGTGGCGTGCTCGTCCCACTTTCTCCGTTTGTCGCTGGCTCTTTGTCCACTCCAGTGTGGCACAGTGGAGTGAGCGCAAACCTCGGGTGGCCTTTGTGCCTGGTGCTTAGCGCTCTCACAATCAATGAAATTTTAAAACAGGAAGTGATTGATTCAAGATATTTTGTTCATTTGTCGATTTAGACTTGGCTTGTGTTTGAAGGCCTGTTTTCTAGGCTGTGGCAGGTCCTACCGTAGGCTACTCCATTCCTGTGTGCCTTTGCCAAACGTTTCACTGGGATATAGCGTAGTAATGTGATGGTTTCTGACTCTTTCTTAGGTGAACCTATTGATTTTCCCCCCTCTATGATGATGTGTGTAAAGAGCCCAAATTATCCACAAAGAAGGACGCAGTTATATCTATGCGTAAACTGGAGACTAGTGCCACATGCTGAGCTTGTCACTGAGTCTAGTGGCACTTGTGAGTAACTGCAGCCTCAGTTTCATTTTTTTTATATGGTGGACAAATTTACCCTCATAGTCCATTACCCTAACAGCTGTAAATTACACAGGAGGAAAGAATTCATCTTCTTCGACTCCCTAGCTATTTCACACTTCGATAACCTATTGCATAAATCACAAGCAGGTAAGCCATGGCACACCTTTTCCTGGGACACGCCCTCTCTCAGGGACTCCATGGTAACACACATTTCTAGGACAAGATTCAGTTCAACAACAATGAAACTTTGAAACGGAGATTATAAAATCTTCCAGTGTATTTCAATATTTATTCATTGAATTCCTAATCAATCCCCTGTTTCCGTTCTAGGCCAATCTCAACAGGGTCGTGCGACTGAAATAGCAGTTTCATGCTTAGACATACGCCCAAAGTGAAGTCTCTCCCTCTGTTGTGTAGTGATTTATATGTTGACTTGGACATAGGGGCTAGGCGAAAACTTTCTGAGCACACAAGCCTCAAATACAGGACAATACTCAAGCTCTAATATAACTTTGAGCAAGATAATGATGAGGGAACGGGTTAAAAAGTAGATTTTGCACAATATGTCCCCTTTAAAAATACAGCACATCCTGATATCCAGTGACCTGATACATAGCCTAAATGCCTCTTAAGCTGTGTTTCTCTGTATGTTGTGATTTATTTATGTGGCCATAAAAGATTTATGCTCTGTATTTAATTTTGATATCAATAAATCATTTCTATGTTTACCTATTTAGGACAAATTCCACTTACATTGACCTGAAGCAACATATTTTATTTGGCCTACTAAAAATCCAACCACTTTATGCTTAGAATCAGGCCTTACCGGAGTTCATGCATACAGGAATAGCATCTATGTCAAAGTGTATTTTTATGAATGCTCTGTAAACCTAATCTCTGCTGCAAAGAGAAACCAATCAGTGGTCAGGAGCAGGGAACAATACTCCAGGGATCATCACTGTACCAAGATAAGAGCTGCTCCATTGTTATTCTGAGGATCCAATCAGGGTTATACCACTGCTAAGGCCCCGGGGAACACAAAAGCTCACTAAAGATGGCATTTACCAATGTAATGAAGGGATTTGAAGTTTGTTGTTAAGGAACGGGGATGCAGAGGATCTATAAACAGTTTTGATGAGCTTTCTTTTTTTAATCTTCATTCCTTATCTGTCTTTTTTTTAACTTAGTCTGAACTGAACACTAACTGAACAAATATTGTTTTGGTGCCACTGGAGGAATATGACACTGACTTGCACTGGAAGAGTACAATGGTACAATGTCTCTTCCTTGAACCAGGGGGTCAACAAAGCCCGAGTTGGGGACATTTTCTGCGGATGTGTGTATAAACGTAACACTGTATGATTTTAAGTAGGGCACATCGAATCCCATTATAATGGATGTCCAACCTATGGCCCAGGGACCAAATGAAGGCCAATGTTTTTTTGGCGAATTTAATTAACACTACCACTTCAAAGCAATGACTTCACGGTGCATTGTGATACACACCTAACATTATTATTAAAGATATGATGGCTCTGTCACAGCTGTGTTAAATGCAGCCTTCTGAATGACTAAATGGAACGACTATTTGGTGGTGGTTTGCAATATTAAACTTGGTAGTCAGATATCCTGTGTGATACCAAATATCCCATGTCATATCAAATGAGTTCTGGCCCGTTGCCATAGGACGACACCCCTTGGTAAAGATAAAGATTGATGTTTATTTTATTATTATTAAACCAATGTGTGTGGTTGATGTGAAAGTAGCAGATTGAGGGCCTCTAAAGCATTTGTACAAACATGGCGCACATGTTTCCACAGCAAAATCTCTTTTTAACCTGAATGATACCAAGTGTTAATGAGGAGAGAAATGGACGGAGTCTAAGAGTTTATGTTTTGTCCATATTTTTTGTCAGATTACTACCTACAGTTTAGAAATGAGACCCCAAGAGCTGAGAGGATATTTGTGTCATCAGGTGTACATTGTTTCATGGCCCATTATGCTCCAATTTATTTAATGAGTTGGACATTTTCCAGTTGTGTCTTCGATTCATTTACAAAGAAACAATGGCTTGGCTTGTCCAGGTATACCCCACAATATCGTCGGTTTTGAATATTCTAGAAATCACATATAGACAAGGCACAAATTTTCTACCCAATCTATCACTCCTTTTGTGCTAAGAAGTTATTTAGGCCAAATTGGTGTCTTTTTAGCAGGTTGTTCTTCTCTGCGTAGTACTACTTCCCTGATCGTTACAACCTTGAGACAAATGCATAATGAATATGCCTCAAACCATGGAGGATTAAAAGGACTTGCAAAACAATTTCCCTCTGATAATTGAGAAATGTGCAGGATTATGGAAATGGAGAGTGGGATCTTCCTGGGGCGGTTCAGTTGGTGTGAGTGTGTGCGCTGAGGCTTGCTCTGCGGGCACCATCACACAAATGGAATTCAGTTCCAGTGAAAACCTGCTACCACAAGAGTCCCATATGAAGAGACGGGACAGGAGGGCAGAGACGTGTTTGATTGAGACTTAAGTCAAACTCCTTGTTGGTGTAAAGGCTGTAAGCTTGGTCAACATCGGTGGTGGTTTTGAATGTACATAGGACAAATATTTCATAGATATTTTAGATTCTGACTGTGCATTGTGATTAGAACAAAAGAAAAATTCACTCTAAAACTTTTTCACCATCTGACAGAATTGAAGACATTTTTGCCACTCATTCAATTTACACTAGGCCTGTCACAATAACATATTTTGAAGTTTGATATAGCGCAGAAGTAAATATAGACGATAAACGATAATACTGAAACTAATTTATGGCACTGACACTAAAACTCAAGAGCAGTTTTAGACCACAAAAACTATTCTAAATCTCCGTTATTGTTAAAAAAAAATTAAAAAAAATCATGAGCTGCAATAAATACACAGCAGAATGAAACACTTTAGTACTTAGTTTGCATCTGTAATGAGTCATAGAAGTTGTAATTCAACCTTTTACAGCTTAAATCTTATCATCTAGCCAAAAAATAACAAAACATTTCCAAGTGGTGCAAAGAAAAAGTACACATGATAAATATTGACGCTGAAAGAAATATTGTTCCAACTTGCATATATTGAACAATAAGTTGATATAGTAATTATCATGACTATGAAACGCACCTATTTAACACTTTCTGTTTGTTAGCTAGGTGTGTTAGTTTCAGTGTAGTTGGCGCCTCCCGTCAGATAGATATAAGACAGTGTCCATCAGCAATCTGACCAGAACTGAAGAAGTCTCTTGGATGAGCAGCAAAACATTTTTGTCAGGTTTACAGAATATAATTTTTCTTTTGCTATGGATCATACCTGGACGACTGAGGGATCACACAGATTAGATTTGCAATTTATGTTTTAATGTGTTGTGTTCCAAGTGCACATTTTAAACTTTTGAGAGAGGACATGTATGTGAACTGTTGAAATAAAACAATCGCATGCCGTTCAGAATGTGTTTGTAGAAGTCATGAGTGCTTTTACACGTGCTTGAGTATCCTGGTTATGACTGTTTTTTTGTTTAGTTTTTTTTCTGGATCTTGGTTTTGTTTGTGTCCATGTAGACGCAGTATCCTGATGTCAGTATCTTGGATATGCCAGTATATCTGTTATCGGAAACTGTGGTATGAAGACGCGATACCTGATTTGAAGTTTCTTGATGTTTAAACTGAAGTAACAAACAAGGTGGGAACAGCAATTTTCCCAAAACGGCTCAAACTTCTCCAACTTCTTTAAAAATAAAGTTTAGCATCATACTCTTTTCTGTGGCTCTCTGTGCTGCTCCCAAACTAACTCATGCTGTGGGACTCTATTGTATTTTTTAACTGTTAATAAGCCCTTCATGTTCTTATTTGATTGTATATTTTGTTCCTTTTATGTATGTCTTGTTGATAAGCCAAAAGTTACCCATGTCCTACTGCTCCTAGCTGACAATGTCGCTTCTTTTAATCCTCTTAGATTTAAGTGCAGCATCAAAACAATAGATCATGGCATTCTGTTAGAATGATTAAAGTCTTGGGGAGGGATAAGGGGGTCGGGGCTGCAGCATTTGAAAACTTGTATTTCAGATAGAACATTTTCTGCCTCCATTTACAACTTTAACTTCACGGCTGAGCTAAAATATGGACTGCTGCAAGGTTCTGTCCTTAAGTAGTCCTCTGGACTTATTCTCATCATCATTATGCTGATGACACCAGCTGTACCGTCCTTTCACAGTAGTCTTGTAAAGTTTTAAACAAATCAAAAATTGGTTGGCTGTACTTTTTTTTTTTTTTTTTAAGATTAATGATTTTAAAAAGTAGTAATTCCAATTGCTTCCCTTGATTTTAGAAATCAGTTCAATCCAGCGTTTGATAACCTGATAAATAACATCACACAGAATGCTAGAAATTGTGGCATTTTGTTTGAGTTTTAAGGATCAAATAAATAGTAATGTGCAAATACATTTATAAAATCAAGCCATTTTTATCTCTGCATCTCAAACAAAACTATTCTTTATCGTCATCGACTTGTGCAAAATCCAGCATCTAGACTATTAAAGGTCCATATAGATATGGCCATGTTACCCCAGTTCTGGCTGCCTTTCACTGGCTACTGGACAAGCAACATATTGATTTTAAAATCCTGATTTTAACATTTAAGGTTTTAAATGACTTGGCACCAGGGTAATAAAGTGATCTCCTTACACCATATGTTCCAGCTCATGCACTTTGCTCTGGTGAGGAATCCTGTCTAATGGGGCCTAGGACCAAACTCGCCACCAGAGAGGACTGTGCCTTTTTGGTTCTTGCCACCATCTATGGAACTCACTGCTCCATGAGCTCTGAAAAATGGTTTTAAAAGTACTGAGACAAAATATATTTATTCTGTCAAGCCTTTGATTGATCATATCTTGTAGTATTGCTTTAATGTGTTAAATGTGTTTCGTGCTTTATTGTGGGGGAATGACTATTTTTGGCACTGTAAAGCTTTTTGCTAACATAATAATACAAGTTATTTGTGTAGTACTTTTCAAAACAACAGTTAACAAAGTTTCTACATGTTTAACTGTGCCGTGGTTGCCATAGTTACCACTCTAAATATCCAGGATACTCGGATTTGTCATGTACACGAAGATATGAGTATCGTGATTTCTCTGAGCACATTAAAAGCCATATCCAGAATACTGTCCAGGATGAGGCTAACTGGCATATTTGAGCAGCAGCTGGCAGGTTTTATACATATTTACAGGAATTTATGCAGTGTGTGAACATCGAAATTTCTGTTCAGTTGCTCTTAATCTTACTGGATCAGTGCCTCTCTAAATTCCTGTTTTATTGTTATGATATTTTTAGCAATAAAGATATTTTTCTTATCTTACAGCAGCTATTGCAGCACAAAAAGCCATTGAACATGTAAGTAAACATTGATCTCCATGTTTTAATGCCTGAGCTTCGACTTGATATTATTGTCATGCGTCATTAGTCCCTATCCTTTCATACCCATGGGCTGCAGTAGAATTACTGCTTTAATCCATATACAAAATCTGTTCATCAGTGAGTGGACACGTGACAGTTTTGCTGAACTTCTGTCAAAATGAGTCACAGCCATCTGGACCGTCTGGCTCTGTGTAACTGAGAATTCATAACCCAATCTGCATGAATCAGTGCAGTGAACCGGGCTGTATGCAAATGTACGTTTGTTTACTGTATGAGATCTAGTGGCACCTGTGAAGACATTAAGTCAATATGTTTTAAGTCAGTTAGTGTCTGAATGGCTTGAGCAATTTGTCTACTGGGCTGCTGGATTATGAGTAAATTATTATCAGTTATTTTATGCTTAATTCATATCACCATTATTTTCTACAACTCTTTATGTCCATCATTGTGACTATCCTCTATATATTTGTCTATATATCTATAGCTACAGTTGAAAACAGAAGAAAAAAAAGACACGCTTTTTTCCTCACTGTCAGACACGAAATCAGACATAATTTTATTAGTCCTAATTGACCTAAAACAGGAAAATGTATTTTATTTCCTAAATACCAGAATAATGAGAGGATTGTTTAGACCATTTGTCATTACTTTCTTCAAAGTAAAAAGTCTACGTACATTAGTATTTGGTACCATTGCCGTTAAACTGTCTGGCTTGGATCAAACATTTTGGATATCCTTCCACAAGCTTAAATCACAGGAATTTTGGCCCATTCCTCCTGACAGAACTGGTGTAACTGAGCCAGATTTGTAGGCCGCCTCGCTCGCACATGCCTTTTCAGATCTGCCCATACATTTTCAACAGGCTTGAGATCAAGGCTTTGTGATGGCCACTCCAAAATATTGACTTTGTTATCCTTAAGCCACTTTGTAACCAGTTTGGCAGTATGCTGTACTTCAGACCTGAGTGGTACATCCCGTGTAGGGGCTTGTCCTCCCATGATGGTACGTCCAGTACTTCTTCCTCTGCAAAAAATATAGATAAAAAAGCAAATTAAAAACTACTCAGAAACCACTACATTTAGTCCATAAACATCATCCAGTCAGCACTAGAGATGCACTGATCCAACCATTTTCAGTTCCGATATCATAGCTTTAGGTATCTGCCAATTCTCGATATCAACCGATACCAGTGAGAGAATGAAAACAACATTAAACATTTATTTCCATTAAACTAAGATAAAACTGCTCAGAATGTGTTATGTAACTGTTATTTATCTCTTAAGTAACTACAGAACAGCTTTTTATAAATAATAAATCAAACATTCTGAGACTTTCTGCACCAGCTATGACCAGTAAATAGTTTTATTACATAAGTGTATATGTCCAACCAGGATATCGACTGAATCAATATTTGGATGCCAATATCCAATACAGCAAATTTTTCAGTATCGATTTTTTTAGTATCGTATCGGTGCATCCCTCGTCTGCACCCTTCTTTGAGTTTCTACAGTGATTCCACATCCTCACTTATTTGCCCCTCTCCTCTGTATTGTTAATTGGTTTGCTGAATGGAGCAACATGATAGGCTTTGTCTAATCCATTTGTGCCCTGTGTCTTTCACTCTATACACACACACACACCCCCCCACACTCACACACACACCCCCACACACACACACCCCAACACACACAAACTCAGTGCCTCACCCGGAGGAAACCCTGCTTTATTTATGAGATGTATAGCTCCGTGGGGCTCTCTGGAGGGATGACGACTGCACACAGGCGCTATTGGGCTACAGACCCCTCTCTCTTCTCTCCACTTTCTCTCTCCTCTCCACTTTCTCCCTCCTCTCTTCTTTCTCGCTCTCCTCTCCTCTTTTACTCTCTCCCCTCTTCTCTTTCTCTCTGTGTCCTCTCATTTGCCCTCTGCAGTTTGTCTTGGCACGCTCACTGTTGTATGAGGGCGACCTCTGCCTCAAAGCTGCAACACCAAAACAACAACAAATCTGATTGGACACAGTAGTTTTCTGATAGCAAGACATCACTCACATTTATGAAATGTAGAAATATAGCCTTAAAAATATGGTTTTATTTAGAGATTTTGTGCAATTTAATAATATTTATAATATAATTAAATGTTTGGGCCTTCTGTGATGAGTTCCCCTCTGCTCAGTAGCAATTTTCAGTTTTGGATATGATTTTAGTTTGTAAGACAGATTTGAAATGAACCAAAAATGTTAAAGTAACATTATTATTTCTCTGTATACCACAATACCATTTACAAATTCTACTTTAACAGATGCCAAAAGTGTCTGTGGTAGTGTTATGTTCATAATGTCACTATAACATCATGTAACACGGACAAATGAACTCTCTGGAGGCAGGACCCGTGCTCCTTACAAACTGTTCCCATGATCTTCTCTAAATCCTGATTCAAATATAGATTGTTTTGTCCTCTTTCTGGAAAAGAGCTGCAATGGAAAATTCCTGAAAATCCATAAATAATCACAGCTCTATCTTCCTCTTTCGAATAAAAATAAACTCTATTCTTCCTAAATTTCTTGAGTTGCATCATAAATTGTAAAAGCGTGACTGAATGCCAAACTGCAGGCGTGTGATACTGAAACTGCTCAGCCCCGAGAAACAATGATATTTTTGGTCAGTGTTGATCTGGTTCTTGTGGTGATGCAAGTCAGAGCAAAAATATTGTAATTTTCAGCTTCAGCTAATCATTTATAATTTTACAAAGGGGACAATACTCGCAGCAAATTTTAATAAGGATTTTGGTTCACTTTGGCAGAGTCGTTAGCGCTCCTACGCTCAGCCTGCTTAATCACTTGCTGAAGACATGCATCTAGTGGAATTGACTATATCTCAATGAGGGACGGATTTGAGAAGCTATAACATCCAATCACTTACATGGCATGCCAGGGATTACACACCTCGCCTATCTGCTTGAATTCTCCAGTGGGATGTGCTGATGCTGCTTTTTCAGTTCCGGTACCATTTCCGATACTATAGATTTAAATGAAAACTGACAGAGACTGACAACAGCATTTATTTTCTTCAAACAAAAATGGACAGAACTGATCCAAATGTGTGATGTAGCTGTTATTTTTATGAAGTAATTACAGAACAACTTTGTATAAATAAAAGTTCAAACATGAGACTTTCAGGGCCGACTTTGACTTGTAAAGGGTCTTATTACATTAATCATACATCTATATCTGATACAGAAAATGTTTCAGTATCAAATCGGTGCATGCCTAATTCTCCCACTTCTAACCATATTTAATGTGTATGTATGTGATTTTGTGTTTTTGTGACTTTCTGCATTAGGAGTGAACCGGATGATGTTTATTTCCTTCTTGATAAGGATATTTAGCGAATATTTTAAAGACGTATCAGGAATGTGCTAAAATGTAAATGTTTTGATTGAGGTTCAAGTCTAGGACAATTAAAATTAACCACAAAAGAAGGAACTTGACTGACTTGATAGCGCTGTTCAGGAAATTACACTCAACAATTCTACCTCCTTTTTTGATAATTATAATTGTAGATCATATATTTGATATTCTAATTTTGCACAACTCCAAAACAACCTTTGTGATCTTATCCTTTTTCTGTGCATCTCCCACTTCTAATCGGCGTTACCATTTTCCTCAACCGTAAGCTTCTGTGATGTTTTCTTCAGGCGTTGCACACATCTGACTTAACGCTGTGAGCTCATCAGGTGGGCATGCCATTGTTGCAGAAGTCTAACCGCAGTGCCTGTCTCCATCAGGGTCTGTTTCAGAAGCCCAGAGCGAGGGCCTCATCAAAGGGAATAATTCATATATCAGGGGCAGAGGCTGAGGAGGGAGTGTAGTGAAGAAGGTACGAGTAATGGGCAGAGCGAAGATACAGTTAATGTAAGTTTATCTCATACACCAGAGGAAGAGCATCATTACTGCATTTTTATATGAGACAACTTTTATTTTTTAGGACAACTTTTCTGAACTATTTAAAATCATATGTAGCTTGCCTGGAAGTGCCACTGATAGAAAGTTTATCTTTATTGCTGCCATAAAATGCATTTTATGGCTGCAATTTTTCCAGATATAATCCTTATCATTGGAAGTACATGGTAAATAATTAACTTTGGAATCAATACTTTAGAACCTCAATATTTGTACCCAATTCTGTTAAGATTAGTCTATCAATAGGTTATGTACTGACATAACTATTGCACCATAAGAACATGGTAATACAACTGAGTGAGAGATCTATCATTTTTTTATTTTTACGTTTCAATCTTCCCTTTGTCTTTCCCTTCAAAGTTCATGTATTTCTTTTATTTGTGATTTGTGCCATATTATTTTGTGAGAAAATGACCTAATATCACTTTCACGTTTTTACATTTGGGTTGGATAAAGGGTTAAGCTTTTCTTCAGTGACAGAAAAAGAAAAACTGTCAACTGATCTA
Organism: Periophthalmus magnuspinnatus; assembly: GCF_009829125.3. Taxonomy (NCBI): domain Eukaryota; kingdom Metazoa; phylum Chordata; class Actinopteri; order Gobiiformes; family Gobiidae; genus Periophthalmus; species Periophthalmus magnuspinnatus. The sequence goes on from NC_047146.1 coordinate 8,613,801, forward strand.
CACAATTATTGTATTATACTGTGTGAAAACCTTGTCTCGTCTCGCCTTGTGCCTCATCTCATCCCCATTTGTGATACCTCTAGGGCTGTTTGTAGTACTTCACAACCAAGTGTGCGTTTTTCCCATGAATCCTGTGCAGATTCACAGAATCGGGGCTAGTAGTTCCTCTCCCCTGTTGCTTCATTACGTGAAACGCTCTGCCTGCCATGTGCTGCTTTAAGCTGTTATTTCAGATCTATTCCAGTGCACTTCATAGAATACCACCCTTTTTGTTCATCGTGGTCTTTATTAGTAATTCTAACTCGTATCTCAGTGTACTAAAGCTGAAACTGAACTTTTTTTTTTCAAATGTACTCCAAGAATTGAGCGGTCCAGGGAATGAGCTGTCAGGCTGGTGAGGTTAAGAGAGGGTTTATAGGCCAAAGAGGTGATTTACAGCAAACACCTGCCTATCTCTAACTGGGATTCCAAAACACTTTTATTTTACTTTGTGTTGAGGGGGGTTGGCTGAAGGATGTTGTTTACTGCAGACCAGATGCATCCCTCATGAGAAGCAGGTCTGGAACTCTGACATCCAGCCATTCCAGTTTGGCCTCTGTCAGCATTTTTTTTCAGATTTTAACATGTAATTTGTACGGATGTACTGATCAGACACTGGGATACTGAACAATTTCCTAGATCGAATATCTGCTTCCAAGTATCGGTTCAGTTGATATCCTGGTTTGACATATAAATCAATGTAATCACACTATTTACTGATTGCAGTTGGCTCAGAAAGTCTCAATGTTTGAACTTTTATTTACACAAAGCTGTTCTACGGTTTCTCCAAAGATAAATAACAGCTACATAACACATTTGGATCAGTTTTGTCTTTTGCTTAAAGGAAATGAATGTAAAATGAATGGTTTTTGCTCTCTGCACTGGTATCTGTTGATATCGGTATATACTTAGTAGCTGTAGTATCGAAATTTGTATCGGAACTTGGTGCATCCCTGGTAATTTGTCGTAATTTGCGTAGAACACAAACATCCTGGCCAGTACATCCTCAACAACAAAGTTTGTCTGATACTACTTTAGAATTTCTTAATCACTTCACGACAAAGTAAACACAGAATTTATTAACTAATCAAGAGTAATTGGCAAGAATTACGTTTCACAGCTTTGATTTTTGGCATCATATCATGACAGTCGGGAACATCTGGGTTTTACAAGTGCGTTTGGTTTGTCCTTGTTCTAATTTCACCACAGAATCTATCTACTGCGTGTGCTGGGTTTCTGCATTAGTAATGGACTGTGTTTATTGTGTTGGAGGCCCGGGGTGTGCTTGTCTACGGACCAAATCAAAGTTTCCATGTTGATAATGCCGTTTTCATGTCAGCGTAGCATCTGTTGGCAACATCTGCGTCTCCATGTCATAAGAGTTTGAGTATTGCTCAAAGTCAAATTTTGCAAGTTTCTCTGAAGTTCTTTTGGCAGCTTCCTTCACAATGTCGTCAACTCAGCGATTTCTTGGAGCAAACGGGAGACAGTCAATCAAAAAAGAAAAAACACAACTTGGCAACATTTCACATAGTTTCAGTCTGTTGCACTTTGATGCCATTCAAAGATTTCAGCTTCAAAGAAAAATCAGGATTAAACCTAATTAACGTTTATACCGCGATACAGATACTTAAATTATATGAAATTATAGCTTCTGGTCATTTGTGTTGCTTGACCTGGAGGTGAACTGTTTCTTTGTCAAACAACATCACCTCGGGTTTTGCAGACGTCCCTCAGTAGGAATCACAGCAGCAGGAGCGAGTACTTCAAAGCGCTTTACTCTTGTTTGGCTTTTGTTGTTGTGCCAGGGGACATGAGCGCACACGGTCGCATACAGGGTGGTAAAAATATCTTGTTTATTCACAAAAACATGCTGTGGAAGGGATAAACACATCACATGGTACATAGAAAATTATAGAGGCTGTATAATGCAACTTGTACTCTTTAATGCATCATTTTGAGAAGGAAGCGTTTGAAAGTAGGAACGTCGAATCGGTAAATGAGCTGCCAATGTATCTGAGCGACACCGTAGTGGCTGTTTAGCTCGTAGATAAGATGACAATAGTAGGGAGGCACCAGACCAGCTTTTTCAGTTCTGATACTGATTTCTACACCTTCCCATACCAGTGCAGAGATTGAAAACAGCATTTATTTCCTTTAAACTAAAATAAGATAAGACAAAACTGATTCAAATGTGTGATGTAGCTGTTATTTATCTAAACATTCTGACACTTTCTGGGCCAACTACGACCTGAAAATAGTCTTATCTCACTTTACATGTCCAACCAGGATATAAACTGAATCGATATTTGGAAGTCGATACCAGAGCCAGCTAATTTTTCAGTATCTGCATCGCTATCCGGTGCTAGTATCGGATCGGTGCATCCCTAACCAATAATACCTAAAACCACATAGTTTCTTTCTGTGTTCAAAGTTGGTAATGTTTCTTATATTTCATTCATTGTATCCGTTTGCTAGTGGATTATAGCACTGACCCATATGGCCTAAAATTTTAATCTAAATCATTATCTAAAGAGACATTTTGTGTAGACGATATAATTGGTGATGTACCTAAGGCTGCTTAAACGTGTCTTTTATACAGTGCAGTATTTGAAATGTCATATCATCCCTATATATTTCACAATATATCTGCAGTGTGACCAGCCCTAACTTGCCTCATGAGTGTCTTCCAGATTAAGACCTGTCATTGTTTCTGCAAAATGAATGACGCTGCTGCAATGGGGGTGGATGTTTTTCTTCGTGATCCTGACAAATGTTTAAAATTTAACCTTAAAACCCAAGTTACACTAATTCTGTTTTGTATTTGTCAATGCCTTTTGTGGGATATTTCACAATCTATTGACCTTTTTTCAGACAATGGCAGATGATGGTTTGGAGAGAAATATTGGAAATCAAAGGATGGGGGGGGGGGGGATAAAGTCACATTCTTCCCCATCTGTGTTCACCAGGCCACCCAGCGACTGTTGTCATGGAAACAATCTTAACAATTTCACCTCCACTCAGTCAGAAGAGGGCTAAGCATTTACCCAAAAAACGAGAGGCGTGTGAACATGAAAGTCAAAGTGCATAGTTGGGGCACGGCGTCCTGTGTAGGTTGTGTGTAGCTTTATATTAGAAAGACTTAGTGGATGACGTACTTATTTAAAATACAGAAATTAATTGCATAAAAAGTTTGTCTTCAGCTTTTTAAACCAATCGGAAAAGGTTCAATATACCATGTCTCTTATTTATATTAGAACATGAGCATTTGCATTTAAAACATTGGCTCCCCAAACTCATCCACATCAAGCTGACAATTACTTGTCCTTTAACAGCATGTGGGTTAGTTTTAGTTTTAGTCTTGGTTGCTCAGTGTAATGAACTTGTTTATTTGTGAAATTGACTTGTATAGTGGTAGAGGCTGTCAGTGCCTCAGTCTCGTTCCAAACACACTCGTTGGCAGAAAGAAGGGAAGCAGTCTGTTCTTCCAGAGAGGGACAACTATAGCAATCGGTGGTATTGAGGAGTGAAGAGGAGGGAGGTGGGGCGGCTCTCACATCGGCTGAATAGGCCCACTGCCTTTGACCTGAATGCCAACCACAGAAAGCAATGCCAGTCGTTTTCCCCTTTAAACATCCCCATTTTTATAATCCTCTTTCACTTTCTCTTTCTCTTTGTGTGCTGCTGAAAGAGCCTGGGAGCTTAGCCCTGAGTAAAGGGACTTGTGAAGTGGTGGTGCAGCCCAGCTCAGCAGTCCTCCGCTCATCCTCGCTCTCTCCCTCTCTTCCGGCTCCCCCCTCCTCCCTGTCCCCCTCAGCAGTGCAGTGCAGGGGTCAGAGGGCCAGCGGCTCCCAGGCTGGTTCCTTTTAAAACCTTCTCTCCCACACATCCTTTGTTTATTTGTTTGCACTATCATAGAGACCGCTTGACTCAGTCACCCTGAGGTGTGTAAAATATCTCAGTTATTCAATAGATTCCATTAAAGGTTTTTTTCCTCACCTCATAATAACTCACTATCATGTATTACCTGTTTTCTCTCTTTTAGTTTGTTCTCTTAGCAGGATTAGTTACTGTATTGTTATAAAGCCAGTGATATAGGTCAAACAAGTGTTGATGAAGCCCCAAGGACATATAGTCGGAAGTGCATTATTAGCTGTAATTGATCATATTTATGTAATGCTTTTATTCTACAACTAGAAACAGTTCAAGCACTCACACGTTCACAAGCATGTGCAGACAGGCCTTGAAGCTGTCAGCCTCTACATTTACATGCACAGGTCAATCTGAGTATGCCTTTGACCCAGGTTTTGTCTCATGACCCCATTGAACTGGTCAGACCACTCCTGATCCCAGTCTACATGAGGGTCAAAAAGCCGAATACCTGTGAACGGGGTGCTAGGAGACACTGAGGGTGTATCGTAATTTTGGATTAGCGTGAAAACTTTCCAGCTACTCCTGCTAATAAAAACAGATGTCATGCAGCCACACATCACTTCCTGTGCCAACAAAAAGTTCACTACATTTAGTGATTTCTATTGTGTAGTCAAGGACAGAAGGGGGCAAAGGACCTGTGGTTTGGCTTCAGACAATTCAGAGAGGAGGGAAAATGCTTTTAAATGACTGACCAAACCCCAGTGCTAATCATTGATATGAAAATCCATGCATCCTAACACTCGTTAATCCTCATGTTTTAGGCTAAATGGCCTGGTAATCAAAGTTTAAATACATAAAATATTAATTATTGAACTGTATGATTTGTGTGTTAAGTGAGCTATGTGCTAGGTTTTATTGGTATTTCTCATAAAATAAACACAGCCTTTCTACCTGTAACATTTAGTTTGTATTATTATTTTTGGATGTAACTTGAGGTTAACTCCAGTATTTTGTTGGATTTCATATAGTTAAATGTAATGTTTGCACTCTACATTGTATAGTTTAGTGGTTTAAACAACGTTACATGCATTTCTGTGGATTCGTTTATCATAAGCTACAGTTGTGCTAGTTGCGAAAATCATGGAATAACAGTATTAAGTTTGGATCCAATAATCCAACGCATGGTCGAATATTTACATCATTTATTAGTCATTAAGAAACTAGTGATTAAATTGATGAACAAGCTTGTTTTCCATAAGACATCATTGTGTGGAGCTGTTCAGCCGGCAAGAAGGAAGCTAGAGCTAATCAGCCGTTACTTTCTCTAAAACAACCCTTTAGTCCGTTGGCAGTGATTTCATACATCTGTGAGAAACAGCGGCTGCTTTCCTGTGGTTCTGATGATGGTTCTCAATAATTTATGCCAAAAAAGAGAGAGGATCCGACAGTTTTATCTACCGCCATTGAATGAAACGGGATGCTTTGGCTCCAAAAATGGGCGGGACTCAGAAGAGGTGCCCGTATGTTGAAGACGTCTATTCTTTTGCAAATATATAAGCATCAACTCATTCACTTTGAGCATAATTTTTTTTGTAAATGTTAAGAAATACTCTGCTCACAAGTCGTCATTTGCATCAGAAGCGCATTCAAACACATCAGTCTGTCAGTTTTAACATAACAAACCAAACCATCGAAACTCAAGTGTTTTCCACATGGCAGCGATGCGATTGCTGGTCAGACTGTGCCATCTTTTCAACCATATCAGCTACAGACTATATATATTTTTTATAACATGCGAGTCTCATAAATAATTTTAAGTGGATAAAAGTTTTACCTAAGCTTGAACTGGACATAAAAGCACTCTGTAAGTAGTCCTCCAGGGTTCTGTTGGTGTGCAGTGTGAGTTTGCAGGTGTCTGAAAACACTGCAGTAGACACTATCTGGCTGCCTGCTCTACATGAGTGGCCACAGAGGGATGGACTTGATTTAGAGTGGCGTTCCCATCACCCGGCTTAATGAGCAGGGTTGTCAAGGCGACGGAGAAATTGGTACGATGGATGACACAAGGTGAAGTACTTGTGCTACTATGAGCTCAGCCAATTTAGATGAAGACACTAGTAACTGTATAAGGCCAAGTCCCTCTCTGCTGTGGTGTATTTTTGGAGATGTAAAATTTGGTATTTGGAGGGTTCATGCAGTTGCGCTCCACTATGTATTCTTTGTATTTTGACCCTTTCACTTATTGCATTCATATGTGCAGCTAGTTTGTCTGTAGTGAATACGTGTGAGTGTGTATGTCTGTGCAGGACTAATAATCTGATTATGACCCAATTTCTGTGATACTGTGCTATTTTTGTCATATCATTTTCTTGTGATTCAGTGCTTGTGATTCTATGCTCAAAAATGGACATTTCCACCCACTCCTCCTATTGGTCATCTTCTGTGTAAAGATGTAACAAATTATTTCTGTATAAACCTCATGGTACGATATTTATTGTGATTTTGTGGGAATGTGCATGGTGTTATAGAAGGGCTCACGATATTGAGCTTATGCTTACAATAATAATGTAACAGCCATATTAGCCAGTTATTTGTCTTCATTTTTCAATTATAGTGTTCCCTCGTTTATAGCAAGGGATACGTTCCAAAAGTAACCCGCAATAGGCGAAATCCGTGAAGTAGAAAGCTTTATTTTTTACAATTATTATATATTAAGGCTGTTAAACCCCTCACCACACACTTTATACACTTTTCTCACACAGGCATTAACATTTTCTCACATTTCTCTTGTTTAAACACTCTCAAAGTTCAAACCTTCATAGATTTTAATAAATAAGCACAATATTATAGAACAAAACCAAATACTATACTGTACTGTAAATAAAAATGACAGCTTTTAGAAATACTGTAACAAATTCAATTTTAATGGCCTACGAGGTTGGACATGTAAGAAATGATTAATAGTGACTCACGTGTATTTCACTGTTCCTCTGACCGCGCCTCTTCGTCTTGGCGCCGCTCCGCTTTAATGCCTCGTACTGTTCTTTTTCCTGCAGTCACTGATCCACAAACTAAAGCAGACTCCATCCTTACGATGGTCTTGTTGCAGTTACAATCCTTTTTGCATTGTTATTGTCCTCCTTCTTCATGTGACGAACCGAAGATTAATTTATTCCATAATGGCGCCCCCTACAGCCGCGTAACTTCTACCTTCCCTTCCCTCAGTCCAACTTTTTCTGCGATAGTTAGCATCTTCCTCGGCCTTTGGGCACAGGCACCTTTATCGGTGCAGAACGTTTCATCAACATTGTGGGTTTTATCGGGGAGAAAACTTTGCAAACATACAGCACTTCAGAGTCACACTGAGACCCAACATTTAAATTTGGCTGAACGCATTCTGCTGTAGGGCAGTGCTGCTGTAGGGCAGTGCTGCTGTAGGGCTGTGCTGCTGTAGGGCTGTGCTGCTGTAGGGCAGTGCTGCTGTAGGGCTGTGCTGTTGCGCTGAAGTCTTTTAGTCTGGGCTGGACTTCATTTTTGATGAATTTGCGGAACTTTTCTGAGTGTCATTTTGCCAAGGGAGTCCTCATGATGCCTGTATTTCCTGAGGATACATATACTGTGTCTCAGCAGAGACCACGTTGTTGTTTGTCTCTTTTTCTCCTTTAGCTCTTGTGGTCTTGGCTAAACCAAAATGCGTCTGGTATTTTAAAAGCAGCAGGGGCATTATGGGGGGCATCATGGGGGGCATTCAGTGTCTGCTCAGCTTTCCTCTTTATCCAGTCTCCTTTCTTTGCCATCTGCATGTCGCTGTGTTGAGTGTGGAACACATCCAGAGTACAATCCTATTGGCTCAAACTGCAGATCTGACTGGTCATGTGGCGCAAAGGATCATGGTATATGCATTTTTTTTTCTACTGACACAAACTCAAAACTATTATTTTGTGCACAAATGCATGCCATTTTCAATATCAAAAAGAAACCACAACAATATCGAGGCAATTTTGCTACTGCGAAATTGCAATACCATTTTGTCCCCACTTCCTATAAGGTGTGAGTGAGTAACAAGTGGCTTTAACCAATCACAGTGAAGTGTGAACTTTCAGACTCCGTAATCAAGGCTCTATGAAAATTGTGACAACCCAAAAAAAGTTGTTTTTCTTTTACTGAAATGCAACTATAGTGAAACAGCAGAATACTGAACAGTGTTTTCCAATAAGTCTACCTGTAGTTTACCCATCCATCAGTGATCGTCCACTGGGAGAGTAGAATTCAATAAGCTGAGGGAGGCGAGGCAGAGCTGATACAGGAGTGAGCTAGCCCGCGGCACACTCACATACCTGCCCCTGTCTACTGCAACTGTTTATGTATATTTGAAGAACATAAATGTCAAAATGGTGACATCTCATTTATTTTTTTGTTTTGAAAAGTTGGACTTGTACCAAACTTTTTTTTTTCAGTGCATGATATTGTAGTAAAGCACTTTTTTTGGTAACTGTATTATCGATTTCTATCAAATTTGAAAAAGCTTCAGCGTTGCACACTTCCTTCTCTTCTTAGGCGTCCTTGTCTGAGCGCGTGTGGAAAGCCAGTTTGACGGCTTTAGTGACGACAAGCTGAGGCACATGTGTTACAAAAAATGAACCCGGCTGTTGTGTGTTAACTGCATTATGAATGTTATAGGGTTTTACATAATAAACTTGCATAAATTTAAAATAATATCGTTGAATTGAGTTATACACGAACGGGGTGATCACCTGTTCCTCTTTCAGTTATCCTTTTGTCTCTTGCCCTACTTGGAGAATGTCCCACTTTCTCATTGTTGCCATATGAATTATAAAGAGTGAATCCCAGTATTGCCAAAACGTTTCTTTGTGTGTTAATTTCAGAGTTTTTTAATATGTTGGTTCCTATTGCTATTCCAGCCTCTTTGTGCGTTATGATTGTTGTGTTACTGCATTTATCTTTGAGCTTAGGTTTTAAAGTCCGTTCCTCCATGTCTTACCATATGGGCTCGCAGTTTGAAACCATATTCACCAAATATCCTGTTAAAGTGGTTTCAACCTCTACTTTGAAACCTTTAGATACTCTTCTTTCTCCATGCCTTTCGTTTCATAAGAGGCGATGAATTTAAAACCCTGTACACTCTATGAAAAAGTAGGCTAGCCATCGCTATCTGTCAGAAGAGAACAACACTGCATAAAGTGTATTTATAAGGGACCACTTCATAGACGGCCTGAATATCTCAGTTGCTTGTTGAACTTTGATATGGGAACTTTTAGTACAAGCTCTCATGATTGTGTTTGTCTAAAAACTGGCTGCACTAGAACTGTAACGGGAAAAGAAATTTTAGGTCATTCTGCTGGAATACATTTCAAGAACATGCTAAACTGGATGGATCGGTGCCACTACTGCACTTTAATAATCTGGTGATATACATTTTTATAATCACACCTGCTCCTGTTTTTAATGTTTGAAATGAACCTGTGCAGTTATTTGTTTTGTTTTTGTTTGTATTGTTCTGTATTTTAACAGGGGGGTCACTGTACTCTCCCTGTATAAAGATAAATGGAATGAAAATGAAATGTACGCAGTAAAGTCCTGGTTTCTTATCTGACCTCTGGAACATATGAATGAGATTGGGGTAACTATAAATGTCTTCCAATATTGATGATGTATATTTAAAAAAAATCCTGCTTCTTTATATCATAATCGTGCTTGTCCAGGAAGTGTATTAAATTGCATTGCTTTTATACAAGGACGGCAGTTTTTTAATTCAGCTTGAATCTTTGAAAGTATACAAGGACGGCAGTAGCTCTTTGGTATCCACTGGTTTGAAGGTTGGTGGTTCGAATCCCGCTCTCGGCATCATTGGTAGAGCAGTCAGATCCACTGACACAGGTTGTGGTGTGATTCCAACTCCCATAGATAAATGTTGTGTTCTTGGGCAAGACACTTAAAGCGCCACTCAACTATTCACACACATATTCATACACCAGTACTCAGACACTGGGACAAGGTGGGTTAAGTGCCTTGAAGGTGGCAAAGCGCTGTATAAAACTGACCATTTACCCTAAACACAGTTACACAAAAGTCATTATTTGTGCTTTACAACACGGAGGGCTGATGTTAAAACCCACCTTTTCTCCCTGGCATTTATTACTAGTTAGACAGGATATCTCTCTGTTTTGTTGTTTTGTTTTCCCTATGTACCTTAGTATTTATGTATACATGTGTTTTTTGTTGACTTAAGTGATGCGCTTTGGTCATGTGCTATCCTGCTTTCAACATAAACATCATTGGTTGAGTGGTCAGATCCACTGACCCACAGTTTGGCGGTGTGATTCCAGCTCCCACAGATGAATGCTGTCGTTGTGTCCTTGGGCAAGAGTCTGTGTACACTGGTGTATGAATGTGCGTGTGAATTGGGTGAGCGGTTCCTTGATGTAAAGCGCTTTGAGCCTTGAAGGTGGAAAAGTGTGACCTTACCTTACCTTGCTTATATAAAATAAATAAACTTGAATTGAATTTAATTAATACCTTTTTTAATGGATGGCATCTTTATGGCCTAGCTTAAGGCACAAAAGTTTAAACAAAGCTATTGTTTAACTGTAGAAGGCTCTATAAAAGCACTATTTGGGATGAAACCTAATTAGTTATTTCATATCCTTTAGTAGAACAAAAGCCTGATCCCTCTCCTTATCTTCTCACAGCTCGGTTTCATGCGTTCCGTTGCCACTTCCTTTATTTATTCCAGTGATCTCATTTCCAGCTGTAGATTTGGCTGTGTGCTAAATATAGACTGGATTGCTCAGATGGTTTTCATACCACGAGATTGTCAGCAGCGGTTTCCAGAACTTGCCAATGAATTAAAATCTCAAATTCCTAAAATCCATTCTCTAATAATTTATATAATTTTATCGTTTGTTGTCAAGTTGAAAAAGGCGTTACGAGACTAGCTCACCTAAGGTCCTGTGAAATAGTGCGTGTAATTGACCACTGTCTGTCTCCAAACAAACAGAACAGGCTTTGGGCGTGTTTGCGCGTGTGTGTGTGTGTGTGTGTGTATGCGCGCGCCTGAGAGAGAGAGAGAGACTGTGAATGCAAAATGAGGGAGTCCATTGATTTTGTGTATCTGTATTTGGCAGCTCTCTAACAATAAAAAAAAAACATCATATCCTGGTCCCAAGGTTGTATTTGAGAGCTATCAGTGTTAAGTTGAAAGTCCTTAATACTCCACCTGTCTTTTGTTACTGATCACAGGCTGTCAGTTGTAACCAATGGGAATTTATTTTTTCACACAGTGTCACACTATTTTATTAGTTTTTTTCACATGTGTTATTGAGCTCAAGCAGCTTTTAACAAAGAAATACCAGAGTTAAAATGATATTAAATTTCCCTTAATCCTCTGCCTTCCAAAGATTAGGTTAGATCCCACAGCAACACAACCAGAAAACTTAGATTTAGCTTAGTTATGCAATTTAGTTGTATGAGGGTATCCTGCCCCCGTTTAGGGATAAGCACTGATGTAAACTGGATAAAAAGGGGATTAATCTGTAATGCGACATGGAACTAAAGAAATCCTAACACAGTGATACTTCAGGGAGTCAAAATCCACCATAGGCTGTGGTTGGTATTTTACAATGTCATACATGCGGTAATAATGTATTATTTATTAACCAGCTTTCTCATTATTTGTTTAGTTACTCATTTGCTCTGCTCACTGTAGGATCTGCCCTCTAGTGGGTAACTGGGGTGGTGTTTTATAAAGAAACCCAAAACTAGGTTAAGCCACCTGCTTCTCTATATGTGCAACAACAGTGGCAAAGAAAACTGGTGTTCTTCTTGAGCTGGATGTCTCGTAGAATGTCAATTGAGCAAAGCATTTTAAGCTTGTAACTTTTCAGTAGTGCTGGACAATTTTGGGGAAAATAACATTCTAATAAGTATTGTGATTTCAGTTAAATGTGCAATTTCAAAGCAGGACTTACAAAACACCTTTTTAAATGCATCGAGGCCAGAGAGCAGACAGTGCTATCTGCCAAACGAATTAAAAAAAACAATGCAGAAAAGAAAATAATTTATGAGCAAAACAGACTTATGTTAAAATTACAAGAAGCAGAAACTGAACATAAACGTTCTCTTACTGCTGAGAGTTGGGAACAGGTGCTGGTTGCTAAAACTGCACTGAATTCACTACTGATTCAAAAAACTGAAAAAGAATTATTTTTGCAAAAGTATAAAAAATATAATAGTAATAAATCTGCAAAGTATTTAGCAAGTTTGATTAACAATAAAAAACAAAATACTATAATAACAAAAGTAAAAGATGCAAGTGGTAAATTAGTTCATACAACAAGGGAAATTGTACAGGCGTTTAGAAAATATTTTATTAATCTGTACAAATCCGAAACTGTAAGTGATGAAAGTGATAAAAATATGGATTTGTTTTTTCAGAAATTAAAACTACCGAAAGTTAATTTGCAGGATAATGAGGGACTCAATGCTGAAATCACAATTGAAGATGTTAAAAAGTCAATCAACTCGTTAAAAGATGGGAAAGCTTGTGGCCCAGACGGTTTTCCTGCAGAGGTGTATAAAACCTTTGTGGACATTTTTGCTCCTCTGTTAACAAGAATGTTTCAGCATGCATATGATGTGAAGAAACTGCCAATTACAATGCAGCAATCCATTATTACATTAATACCTAAAGAAAATAAAGATCTTGAAAATCCTGCATCATACAGGCCATTATCAATTCAGAACACAGATTCAAAAATTCTAGCAAATATTTTAGCAATGCGCCTGAATAAAGTGATGCACAAATTAGTTTCCTGTGATCAAACTGGCTTTATCCAGACACGGCAATCCTGCTCCAATGTACGACGGCTGCTCGGCATTTTACAGTATGTAGCATATAAACAAGAAAAGGCTGCGGTCATTACATTGGACGCAGAGAAAGCCTTTGATCGCGTTGAATGGATGTATTTATTTAGAACACTTAGGGAATTTTCATTTAAGGAAAACTTTATTAATTGGATTAAATTGCTCTATACAAATCCACAGGCTGCTCTTTTAATGAACGGAACAATGTCTGAAACATTCTTGTTGGAAAGAGGCACCAAACAAGGGTGTCCACTTTCTCCTCTTCTGTTTGACTTGATCATTGAGCCACTGGCTGAATGTATAAGAATGAACAAAGAGATCAATGGCATAGAAACAAATAATAGTTCTCATAAGATATCACTCTATGCTGACGATGTTCTTTTATTTTTGAACAACCCTACAGAGTCTATACCTCCACTTATCAGGACTATTGAGGAATTTAGTCAATTCTCAGGTTATAAAATTAATTATGAAAAATCATTAGCCCTTCCAATTGGAGATATAACAGACAGTATAACATGCTTTCATCCTTTTAAGGTAACTACAAATGGGTTTAAATATCTTGGCATATACTTTTCTACAGATTTAAATAAGTTAATTAAAAATAATCTTTTACCTGCAATTGCAAAGATTAAAACTGACCTCCACAGATGGACGCCTCTGTCATTATCTTTGATGGATCGGGTAGCAGTTATAAAAATGAATGTTCTTCCTCGCTTGCTGTATATAATACAAATGCTACCTTCATATATCTCTTCTAAAATCTTCAAACAAATACATAGTGCTATAAGAGCATTTTTGTGGAACAACAAGCGACCTAGAATGGAACTTCAGAAACTTCAGCTGCCCATCCAGAAAGGAGGCCTTGGGATTCCAAATTTCCAATTCTATCACTGGGCATCACAATTAAAATTTGTTTCAGAGTGGGTTAAAAATGGCCTGTTCTGTTTTCCTGATTTAGAAGAAATTGGCTTAGATACTGCACAGCTAGAATATCTCCCCTTTTTATGTTTGGAAAAAGTATATGCTAATATTAAAAACAATTATATTCTTAAAAATATCTGCAAATCTCTTAGTGCTATCCGTAAACACTTTAGTATTGACAAATATTCGTTTTCAGCACCTATTGCTAATAATCCAGATTTTCAACTCACCTGTACTGATTCTGGCTTTAAAGAATGGAGGGAAGTAGGTATTACAAAAATATCAGATCTCTATGTAGATGATTTTATAAAGTCATTTCAACAATTAAAAAATGAATTTAATCTCCCACAAGCTCACTTCTTTCGATATTTGCAAATTAGAAGTTATCTCAATTCTATTACATATTACAAAAATGGTGTAAAAAACAGTATTTTGGATAATATTTTTATAAAAGCTGTTGTGCTTAAAGATAAAATTATAACAAATATATATGACCATATTAATATGAATACAGGTGTAGTTATTAATATTAAGAAAAGTTGGGAATATGATTTTGGTGTTAAATTGGATGATCAACAGTGGATCAAAGTACTAAATGATGCAAAACAAATCACTAAATCAAATAAATCTCATGAAGTACAGTATAAAATTATTAATAAAATGCATGTGACCCCTGTAACTCGGAGTAAATATGAAACTTGCACAACACTTTGTTTTAAATGCAAAAAGGAAGCAGGAACCTATTTTCATTTAATGTGGTCATGTCCAATTATTCTTTCATTTTGGTCTTCAGTTCTTCAGGAAACTGAAAAATATCTTGGAGTAAAATTACCTGAAGACCCTAAGGCTTGTATATTGGGTATAAACAACTATACTCGAGAAACAAAAATGCTTAATGTTATTATGTACGCTGCACGCCTTTCTATACTCCAGGTATGGATCCAGGACCAATCTCCCTCCCTCACCCTCTGGCGTGAAAAACTTCTATCAATTTTGCCTTATGAAAGGCTTTACAATGTCCTTGAAGGAAAGCTAGACTCTTTTGTTAAGGACTGGTCGCCCCTGCGTGAGTTTTTAGGCCCAGAATGGCAGGCAATAACACATATAGGTATGGACTAAAAAAGTTAAATGGGTAATAGATTCCCTGTGTTTTGTTTTTTTTTGTTTTTTTTTTTTTGTGAAGTGAATCTGAAGTAGACCAGATTATTGATATTTTATGTTATAAAGGCTCCTTTTGGTATGATATTGTCCCCCTTGTGTGTGCTTATTTGGTGTTGGTGTGTTGTTGTTTTTTTGTTTTTTTTTGTTTTTTTTTGTGTGTTTTTTTTATATTTGTGTTATCAGTAGATATGTATTCAGTTTGTTATTGTGAAATATCATGTAAATAAATAGTTTAAAAAAAAAAAAAAAAAAAAAACAATGCATTTTAGAAAACGTTTTATAGAGGTCTAAACAAAAGGGTTTTTAAATGAGAAGGCACAATATCTGGTATTCTGTTATTGATTTGATGTTTACAGCTGTTAAAATGTCAAAAATCAATAACACCACAACTGATTAACTAGAAAACATGAAAAACTGATTGCTGTTTTCTCTAGCTTAAAATGGCTATGTCTTTTATTTAATACTTGTCTCTTCTTCCGTAGGGGGACTCCATGAAAGATGACAGAGGAGGTAATTGTTGTAGCCAAGTGGGACTACACGGCCCAACAGGACCAGGAACTTGACATCCGGAAAAACGAGCGGCTCTACCTCCTCGACGACTCCAAGACCTGGTGGAGAGTCCGGAATGCAGCCAACCAGACGGGCTATGTCCCCTCCAACTACGTGGAGCGCAAGAACAGCCTGAAGAAGGGGTCGCTGGTCAAGAACATCAAGGACACGTTTGGTAAGAGGCGTCTCAACATGGGGGTCAAGGCCCGCTCTGTCACAAGCTGTCACTGTCCCACAAGTGTGTTGGTGAAAGTGGAAAATTCCCTCCCCCCACTTCCTGTTCCATGCCCCCTGCTCCCTATACTCATAAACAGTGGCCCCAAAGAGCACATCTGAGTGACTTGGCCTCCATTTTCCCACCACACTTTTAGTCGTAAGTACTTTTACACTCACTGTCATTGTGTCCACTGGGATTGTTTACAATATCCAGCGTGAGCTTCCTGTCATCAATGTCATTCACCTGTGACATCGGCTTTGAGAAATGGATGTACGCATCATTCACACTAGTGTAGCTGGACTTAGAGATGCTTCCATTGATTTGGTGGCTTGTATGAACGTGAATCAAATGGAAAATAGAAACAGTGACCATTTCAGTGTTCTTCATATCGGTAGGTAGTAGACCGGAATACATGGCTTCAACAAAATGGCCGACGCAAACTTGTTTCAGCCCTGTAAATGATCAGATTGGTTATAACGGAATACAAAAAAAATGCGATAATGATGTACAAATGAGGGCAAAGGTCACAAAGGCGACTCTCTGAAATGAGATGTGGCTGGTTATGGAATAAGAGGTAGATTGGGGTCAGCAGTTCAAAAGATGCATCTAAGCTGACTGAGCACTTACCCATCAACTAGATCACCTTCCATCCCTAGGTCAAGGTTCTACTTCTTTTATTAGTGCTGGGGGAAGTATTTATAATAGCCTGTCCAAATGCCTAGAGACGTGTTTAGGTATTCAAATCATGCAGTTTATCTTTTACTTTCTGTATTATTTGGCATTGTGATTTAGGTATGGAACAATATTGAAAAATAATTGTGATGAACGATTATGTCACAATAATTATTAAAGTTGCGGATGGTTCAAAAATATTATAGATAGGAATAGTTATAATTTTAATATTATGAATATATATTTTAAACTGTTATGGTAAATGGTCATTTCTATATAGCGCCTTTCCACCTTCAAGGCACGCAAAGATCTTTACATCAGGGAACCACTCACCCATTCACAAACGCATTCATACACCAGTGCGCACAGACACTGGGAGCGAGGTGGGGTGTCTTGCCCAATGATACAATGACAGCGTTCATCTGTGGCAGCTGGAATCACACCGTCAGTCTGTAGGTCAGTGGATCTGACCGCTCTAATGTCAATGTTTGTCAAGAGCGGGATTCGAACCGCCAACCTTCGGACCAGTCGACAAACGCCACATACTGAGCTGCTGTCGTCCTGTCTTAAGTGAAAACAACAATGAGCTAGAACAGAACAGTATGGATACGTAGCTTTTTTTCTGCACATTCTGATCACATAGAGGCCATTATCTTTGTCGGCAATTATTATGATTATAAATATAAGTATGAAATGTCCCACAAACAATTATTCTCTATCCCTTTTAACACGATAAATTATATTATTGTGTATTGTCCCTTTCCTAGTGTGATTTCCTCCCTTACATCTGCTGTCATGATTTGAGTCAAGTGATGCAATAGCAAAATGGCCTGCGATGTGAAAAGGCTGCTTCTTATGCAGTGTGCCCTCTTCACTTTGAGATGCACAAATGTGATCTGACTATTGCCTCCAGTGTGAACACATCCATGGTGTAAAGTGCTGACAGCCCTGGGTCTGTGCAGAGCGCTCCAGCATTATCTGTGCTGCTGTTGTCCATACGAGGCGGGCACAAAATATTGCTAAAATATAAATATCAAAGTATTGGCTAATGCAAAAAGCCATATTGGAACAAAATGGAACAACACAAAACGGTTTTACATCTTTGAAAGTAAAATGTAAAATTATTGTTGTTTTCTTGTTAATAGTGTGACTTTCAGTTTAAGGCATGTGCATATATTTTGATTTAATTTAACTTATTGTGTCGAAAATGAAATCAGATTATAATTGTCTAAATTCAAAAGTTATCGAATATTGCATTTTTTTTTTATTATATCACGCAGGCGTTGTCCTCACACTGTCCCATGTGTTTCCATTAGCTCCTCACTGTAGTCCACCTCTTTAACATGGGGTTGGATTGATTAGTGAGGAATCAGCTGCGTAATGGTAACACTGGCATAATGGATTCACCGCCTCTGCCCATCTATATTACCTATTGACTGTAACATTATGGCCTCGTTCCATTTCACTCTAAGTAGTGTGCTTCCAGGGCTGGCTGCTTCAGTGTTAAAAGCCTTGAGTAAATCTAATCGGCAGGAAAAGTCTGGTGATGAGGCGATGAGCCATCGTCGAGGTCATAAATAAAGCAGGCAGCTTCTTGCATAAGCGAACAGCCCAAATATAATCGCCCTCTGTCATTATTACTTCCTCTCCATTTATAGAACACAATATTTGACTAAGCCAGGTCTGCGATTTGGCTGCACGCTGTGATCACTCTCATCCCGCTCCTATTTAATTTTCATAAACTTGTATCATACACGTTCAGCCAGGCAGAATTGAATTATAAAAGGCCACCCGTCGTTTCATGCTCCATGTCTCTTTTAAACTGTAATTGCAGATAGACCAGTGATTGCTCAACCCCATTTATAAATTTGTGTATTCAAATATCGAGTTATTGTTTGGACCAAGGGATGGGTGGTATGGCAAACGATTTATATGTACATCATGTATCTCTATGTGAAATTCACCTGTAAGAGCTTCACAGATGTTGGCCAACTGGAGAAGTGGCAGGAAAAAAGTGTAAGTTTGAGCCGTAGCCTGTAAAAAGAATTGGACCAAGTGATTGTGACGTCACCCATAGCGTCGGGCTTCAGTCAAATAGTATCATAGCAACCAAAGAGCCAATCGGGATCAAGGCTATTGAATGTAATGCCCCTTCCCAGCAGCACTGCTGGTTTAGCAGGGAGCGGGCACTTAGCAACGCTGTCAATCAAACCTGTTGCTAAGCAGGAGCAACTTTGGGGAAAGAAAGCACCAGATTTGTTTGTTATTAATGTTCATATATTGATTTATGGACAAAATGGCAAAATAAAAATACCAGGATCATGTAGAGCGGGTTAATACAAACATTTTAAGACAGCAGTGGTTTCAGAGAGGAGGGCGACAATTTCTCAATAGAAAGTGAATTGGAGTTAAAGGAGCCGGAAGCGCACTCATGGTCACTTCCTGTTTGGAACGAGGCAGCGAGCACGTTAGCTATGTCCATTTATATATGCAGTCTATGGTTTGAGCACCGAGCTCGATGAAATAATTTATTGTCTGATCACGATTAGATTTTTAGCACCATATCGCTCAGCTGTGTATTTGGCATTTGGTAAAACAATCAAGCATATTCAATTCAAGCAAAGTATTAGTACTAGCTGTTTTATTTTAAATAGATGTTCTAGTGGCGTTATGGTTTTTATTGTTTTGATTACATGTCTATCTTTAGATTACTTTATGTAATGGTCGGCTCCATATGGTTTGGAGTTCAGGATGAAAGCTGCTGAGTAAGAGCTTAAAAGGAGTGCCAAAATCCTCTCATACTAACACCCTGTGCACCTCATACCAGGAAAACGTATTCACAGAATTTTACTGCGGTTTGGATAAAGTCACAAAAATCCTTATTAGACTTGGGTCACTTGGATCCAAATTCTTTCATTTTTTCCCCCTGAACTGTACAGACATTTGTATTATGCTACAAATAAAGCACTAGTAGTTCATATTAGTACTTTCACATTAGTTTGAGAGGAACACAGCAGGATTTGCCACACGTGCAACTGTAACTCTGCAAAATTATTATCTTTTGAGTATGATCGGAGCATAATTGGTACAAAAAAATTGTCAAATACTATATCTCTTATTCGATAATGTGTAGCATTTCGTGCTCTGTTTGCCTGATCTCTAGGACGTACTACCATACATATTCTGAATACATTTTTTATTTTTTTTACTCTTTCATTTGGTGGTATTCAGAATGCAGTTACTTTCCTTAAATCAGAGGTGTACATTGTCGTATTTGATCACATAATTTAGGCTTCAAACTGCAGTGTTGAGGAAAGAAAAATAGAAAACACCGGTCTTGTGGTGAGAAGTGCTGGAAGAAGTACCCAATTTTGTTAAGTATATGCACAGATACCAGAGCAAAAACATACTCATGTAACAGTAAAAGTATCACATGAAACAAGTATTAGTAAAAGTATTAGAGTGCCTGTACTAAAATGTACTTAGAGTTCAAAGTAAAAGTATTTCGCACAGATTTTGTGATATAATGAAGCTTCAAATGTGGTGATTTTGATAAAGATTTGTGCTGAATTTTAACAATGAATCACACATGAAGCTCTTTTTAATACTGTGTTGTTTTTACACTATAATTTAAATACAACTCTGTGTAAAAGTATTTCAGGTGTTCAGAGTTCAGTACTTTGATTAGACATTTAATGCAGGTGTTCAGTATTCAGTAGTATCTAAACACATTTTCAAAGAATTCTTCCCATCACTGTTTATGATTGATGTGTAGAAAACTTTTGGCGTAAGAGGACTGAGTTTAGGCCTGTCAGAGCTGAGGAGGACAGTGGAGGTAACTTGCTCATGTGAGGCAGCAGGGCCTTATTTTTCTTACTATGACTAACATGTTGCACCATATGTGGGCCGAACTGTAGAGTGAAGTAATATGCTACAACATGGAGTCACGGGCACTTTCATCAGCTCAGCCTGCGTCCTAGGGGCTCTGCTTCACTGGATAAAGAGCCGCTGAGGGAGTGCGTGTGTAGGAGGAGAGGTACTGTTCTCGCCCGGTGCCTTGAAGTGGAAATGAGTCGAAGGTGTGTTTGTGCATCAGTCGTGCTTAAGGGAAAGTCAATACATCTCCACACAGTCTTTGAGATATTTATTTCTCAGTTGGGACTACCTTTTGGCACAAGAGCCAACCTGTCTTTAGCTTGGACACCCCAGCACCTTGCCATTAGATGCGCCTCTATAGACATGATATACTTGTTATTCCCATCCCATCCTTCCTTTGTCAGCAGTGTCCTGTGATGTGCAGTGCAAGAGAAACAGTTGCCAAGGGAGCCCTGTCTATTTCACAGCTCTTCCTCTCACTGCTGCCAACCAGTTTCATGGTACTCCGGCTGAACCCTGCTATTGTACCAAACAATGTAAATGTTCTGTTGAGCTGTGGCATTTCTGTGGCATTTCAGCAGGATCCCCGACACCAACTGGCTGATTAGCTGTCAACAAAGACCTACTCGGAGATCTTCACTACATTTATAGACACGACGCACGTGGCATATGCTGTGCCAGTGGTCCCAGTTGAGGTTCAAAGCACGGGCAACCCAATTATGACTTTGGCACAAATCTGTTGTTACTGGGGCGGACTAAAACTTGGGGCTGTGACGATGTAATTGAATTGTGGGAATACGATTGTGTGAATAACCCGGACATGAGTTGGAGGCGTTCGTCCTGGTAATCTTTCATTATTAAATGTATGACTCTACTTGTCATGGCCCTGTCTACTCCAACTGTACTCAGATTTCCCTGTGTGATGTGATGCTGTGGACAGGGTTCATAGTGGCGACAGTAGCTCAGTTGGTAGTGTTTATCCACTGATCCAAAGGTTGCCGGTTCGAAGTGGTGTAAACATCCGTGGTTGAGAGGTTGAGTCAGGTCCACTGGCCCACAGGTTGGTGGTGCAAATCCAGTTCCCACTAATGAAAGTTGTTGTTGTTGTGTCCTTTGGCAAGACACTTAACCCCGCTCGTAACCCAGTGTCTGTGTACACTGGTGTATGAATGTGTGTGTGAACGGCTGAGTGGTTCCTTGATGTAAAGTGCTTTGAGTGCCTTGAAGGTGAAAAAGCTCTGTATAAAAATGTGACCATGTACCATTTACCACAGAAAGTATATTGCACGCCACCGCTGGTTCTGTGGTTTGAGTATCATAATTGGCACATAGGTCTATTCTGGTGGCACTCAGTCCTGTGCAGTTCAAAGGCTCATCTAGTTGATTTTTGTCGATAGCTAAATCTTACATTTCTTGGTTATGCTGCTCATTTTGGTGAATCATATACTATGCATTACAATGATTTTCTGGGATTGTATGTGATGTGAAAGGAACAATGATACAATTGACCAGGCGTCATCAGGCCTCCCTCTGTGTTATTGCAAGGAGCGTTTCTTGTTTTCTTGCTTTGAGGGCTTGAAAGTGCAGTTTTTGGCCTTAATTAGTTTTTGTGCTGACCTGGCCGCTCTGTTCTCCCAAAGGATTCTCCTCTTTTCTTGTGTTATTTTTACACAACTCAGGACTCATCTTGTCCTTACTTTCCTCTTGTTAAAATTTTCTATATTGCTTTGTTAGTTTTTAAATTGCGCCATTACAAACAATTGTTAATTGTTTTAACAATTCAAAACCAATTACTCTTAAAGATACTTTTCCATTATGATTCAGTCTAGCACAGGTGGATTATATGTTTTGCATCTCATTTAACAGTCAAATAACCAACAATCAACAATGTCTTAAAGCCTTTGTTTTGTTCTGTAGGTTTGGGGAAAACAAAAAGGAAGACCAGCGCTAGAGACACTTCCCCAACACCGAGCTCTGATACAGAATATCCCTCAAATGGCAGTGGAGGAGGAGGTGGAGCCGCAGAGAGGATCTATGATCTCAACATCCCTGCTATAGTCAAGTTTGCCTACACCGCAGAGCGTGATGATGAGCTGACCCTGGTCAAGGGCTCCCGTGTGGTGGTGATGGAGAAGTGCAGTGATGGCTGGTGGAGGGGCAGCCAGGGTGGCCGTGTGGGCTGGTTTCCCTCCAACTATGTTCAAGAAGAATCAGGGGGAGCTGAGGATGGAGGCGAGGGGGACACCTCTCGGGGCTACGTCAGCTCTCAAGGGACGTTACTGGCCAACGGGCGAGCAGGAGGCCGTGTCCTGCACCTAGTCCAAACACTTTACCCCTTCAGCTCAGTGACGGAAGAGGAGCTGAACTTTGAGAAAGGAGAGGTGATGGAGGTGGTGGAGAAGCCTGAGAATGACCCTGAGTGGTGGAGGTGTAAGAACTCGCGGGGGCTGGTGGGGCTGGTGCCTAAGAACTATGTGATGGTGCTGGAGGAGCGACCAGCACTCTCCTCCTCCACCTCGGGCTCCCCCAACCGCCACATAGCCCCGGCACGTGCCGGGAAGTTTGCTGGGAGGGACTGGTACTATGGGGCTGTCACCAGGCACCAGGCGGAGTGCATCCTCAACGAGAGGGGGGAGGAGGGCGACTTCCTCATACGGGACAGTGAGTCATCGGTGAGTCAGACTCTGGACCTCTACACTTTAAGATTTGACATTCAATAAACGTAAACACTTTTCAATGAATAACGTAGTTTTTGATAGAAATCGACAATAAAAAACAGAAGTCCACTTTTAACAGGCAAAGTTTGCTTTTACACGCTTATTATGTGCTATATACATTATCATGTCTCATATACTACAACGCATCAGAAACTTTGCCTGTTTAGCATTATTTAGCATAGACATGAAATTACTAAAGCAATGTCATATCTTTAGTGCATCAAGATAAATAATTGAGGGCTTAGTACACACTGCCCTCTGCTGGTGGAATTGCATGCCTCTCTAACCTATTGTCTTGTGCATCTCTTACAGCCTAGTGATTTCTCCATCTCCCTGAAGTCAGCTGGCAAGAATAAGCACTTCAAAGTGCAGCAGTCTGAAGGGGTGTATTGTATTGGCCAGCGCAGGTTCAACTCTATGGACGAACTTGTAGAGCATTACAAGAAAGCCCCCATTTTCACCAGTGAACATGGGGAGAAGCTGTACCTGGTGAAAGCGCTGCTGTGATAAACCCCTCCTTTGTCTACACTGGATCTGACACAATTCTTAAGTCACTCCCGTCTTAACAAGCCTTAGCCTCGGACCCTGCGTCAATGAAGGGGAGCGTCTCCTCGCCAAGGTTTTGTTTTTCACACGCAAATTGTATCTAGTGCCCTCCAGTGGAGACTCACAGAATTTTTGCTTGGCCCATAAAGCCCCTGGAAATCAACCACTGTGTGAACTTGCAGCCACATCCCTGCACTAATTTGCCTCTTTTGTTTTGGGGCGGTGAATAGATCCACTACAATAGATGTCTCCAGGGCCTTTTGGGGGGTGGAGCTTTCATGATGTCATACATAATGTCCATTTATGACAGCGCACATTTAAGTTACACCATTGCTCTTAATCCACACAGCAGGACAGGGACAGTTTAAGAGGACATATACCCTCTTGTGGACCTTACTCTGATGTCTCTTGCCCTGTTTCAGCCATGTTTTACTTTCTTTTGTTTTTAAAAGACACTAAAATACCCTTTTCTGAACTGTAGATTTTTGAGATCTCTATAGAGTGAATAATCACAAATGATTTCACAAAGTGACCAGTTACTCTTGCCTTTACCTTTTTTTTTTCCATTGATCCTCTACATGAGATCTCTACTTTTATGCCATCAAAGCCGTCTTGTCTACCTGTTCACAATCTAGTATTGTGAGTTTCCCTGTTCTATTTGGAGAACTGTTGCAATAGAGGAGATATTAGTAGAGTTTGAATGTTTCAGTGTAACCAAATGTGCCACCCTCTACCCATACTACTGGATTCAGGTCTGCACTGCACCCACTAAACTTTCATTCATTTATTTTCATGCTCTTTACAATGGATCACAATCTGTACGTCCCAGTATATGTGTGTGAACACACCAGGACTGAAGAATAATTAAAACACACGTACATTATAGTCCCTACAAATACAGGACATGATGATTCAGACACTAAAATAGAACGTTAAAAATGAAATATTTCCTCTATTTTTCGTTGCCCAAACAAAAATCTGGATGCTGAACAATTATTTATTATGGCAAGCTGGCTTTCACTGTTAATAACCAAATACACTGTCACATGGATTGTAGTAATAAAAAACCTACCAAACATCCGATTCTGTTAGTACATGTGTTTACCAATGGAAGTGTTGATGGTGGTCTCAGCTTTTATGTATCTGAATGTTATTGAGCATTGTTATTTAATTCTTGTCTCCACTGTATGTATATAATCAAAGGTGCATATATGAGATGATGAGATCCAACAATGGTACTGTATCACCGACAATGATGAGAATTTAAATACATTTGTTCAATAAAATTTTGGAAGAATACCAAGACTGAGTTGTGTGCTTATTATCACTGAGCTGGTGGAGGGTCAGAGGCAGTTTATCACTACGCCAAACGTTGATGTGTTGTTGTTTTTTTTCTTTTTGTTAAATTTAGCTTGACAATTTTATCTAGCAGTCACTTTTTCCAGGATTTTACAATAATTTAGACTGTGATTGTATCTGGAGTGGCCACCTACACTACGCATGTGAGACATTATTATCACACAGGAAGGTTTAAATTATTTCAAAGTGCCTTAGAAGATATTTTCAATTGCTCTGATTACTTCTCTCTACAATGGATATTATTTTTTCCAGAAACTATTTTTTGTTGGGCTAGCAATTCTGCTGCCCACCAGGGGGCAGTGTGTTGCTATGGCTTTGTTCACCAGGTGAAAGTAAAAAAGTGACCCCAGGTATGAAAATGATCAAATATATTTGCTGAGGCATTCATTTAAATCATGGAGGCTACATGCTGACTGGGATAAAAATGTGCACATAAATGGGCCTAAGGTTATACCTGTGGGCCTGTGTGTTTGTTTTACTTCAAATTAAAGAAAGAAAAAAATAATCATGTAAAAGCTTAGTCAAATGTAGGCTGCTGAAAGTTGTCAAGGTCACCACAAACTTTTCTCAGGGTCTACTATTATGAAATGTCTTCTCAAAACAGAAAACAACCCTCCCAAACAACTGTCCGACCTTATCAAAGGCAAACTCCACATTTCTCCACTGACCTGAAACCAGCCGCTGAGGAACACGGGAGATTGATGTTTACAGAGAAATGTCTGGACTGAAAGTAAATAAGTAGGCCTACCAGCCTTTGTATGAAATCTATAGCCCTACCAGCCTGTGTGTGAAAGCTATAGGCCTAGGTGTGTGTTAGAGCCAATGACTTACTCAAATGTTTTTAAATGACTTGAGGTCTGTATGTTGGCGCAGATGGCTCACATTTTACATTGCACCAAGGATGGATGTAATTTCTTGGAGTTGGATACTACTTTTAGTTGGAGAATATGCTAAATATGTCGCCATCTGGCTCAAAGAGGCTACAGCTGTAGTAAATAAGAAGTGCTTCATAAAAACAGCCTAAGGGGAGTTTGAGATATACTGCAAATGACTGACATGACCAAAGCTGACAACCACTGAAATCACTTAGATTTCCTGTCATTAACTACTCTGTAAACTTTTTACAACAGCTGAGCCATGATTGCAGAGATTTTGTTGTTCATTCAGAAAATGTCTTCTTTCCTCCAGATGCCAGTCTATAGGGGCCATTCAACTGTAATGTTGTATGCATTTCCTTACAAATGACTGCTTCATTCTTTTTCCTTTACAGACCTGTTTCTGAAATTGAAAAGCTGCATTTGATTTGAAATGATGTCTCAAGCTACAAGGCTTTGCAAGGAAGTTACAGCCTTGGGCAAATAATAATCACATCACATCCCAAGGGAATGCAAACCTGGAAGAAGTAAGCAGGTGATTGACGGGACTAAATGCACGTACTGTGCAGTGATGCTGGATTTAGATATAAGGACACACACATATAATGCCTTTAAGTGCCAATCTGCTTGTGAGGACAGATGTATTGATTAAGGAATCGCTGTATGCCTCCATTACTGTATAGTCAGCCATAGGGCTGTACAGTCTGCACACAGGACTAATGGAAATGCTTTCACCTCACACTTTTGCTCTTGCACCATCTCTCTCATAAAGAGCTGGCAGACCACAAAATATAACTACGTCAGTGATAACAAAATAAAGCCGAGTGATACATTTGGACTCAAAAGCCCTCTGCCTTGACACTGTCAGAAGTTACCAGACACATCCAAACATGTTCACACCCAGACCGTGTTGGAAAGTAACTGAATACACGTGGGCTACTGAAAATACGTATTCTGAATACTAATTTTGAGTAACTATTCTAGTATTGTTAAAAATACATAATTTCATCATGTAATTTTGGCTTTGAACTGCATGGTATTGGTGAGAAAAAACACATGCATGAATGATTTTCGCATCTCAAATTAGACGTAAATAAATGCATAACAAACAGTACAACAATATTAAAGCAGTTCATAATTATATGTCATTTTTTACACTTATCATATAATACAACTTGGTGTAGAAGTAATCCAAGTATTCAGAATATAGTACTCTGATTGGCCCATATAGCATAAAATACATTTCAATCCAGGTATTCAGTATTCTGTAACTAAATACATTTTCAAAGTATTCGTCCCATTACTGTGTGCAGCGTGGATAGTGACTGTGGGGTGAAGAATTTGTGCAGCCACATTTATTATTCTTCATGTGGACATCTTAAGTGGCTCTGGAGCTCGAGCCACTCACCTGGAAGTTGGCTGATTGACCCCCACTCCACCCGGTTAAATCTGTTGTGTTCTTGGGCAAGACACTGCAACCAGCTTGCCCCCAGTATTGGAGGACTGGGTGCTTGCAGGCTGCTGCAGGGCACTCTCTGTACCTGTGTGGAATAATGGATTCATGGGCTTTGTCTGCATCTAAAAGCATGAATACATTCACATGAAGGCCACTCACGACCAAGACCCAGCATAATACAAACATATATGACTTCAGTATGCCTTAACTGACAGATCTGAATATTGTACTCCAGTATCTCTAAAAAGTATTTATTTTAAGCTTGTGTCTCTCCTTGACAGGTTTGACGCTAGATGTGATGTGGGAGTGAGAAGGAGCAAACCAGCCCAAGGCAATAACTGAACCAAAACTGCTGCTGTTTGTGGCCTTGTGCAGCCTCTGCTCCTCTAACAATAACATTCTTAGAACAATTAGCACACTACATGCACATGCCCCATTTAGCAACGTGGAGAGTAATATTTCTACTCAAGTGCACATAAAAATACTACTCAAAGTATTAGTTACTTTTTACACAATTTAGTACTAGTCATTCCTTTGTACAAAACTGGATTAAACAGTTTAAAGCTAAAAAAACCCCACACACACACACAATCTGCATATTATTTTTCAGTGCATAGACTGTATGAAGAAGTATTTGTAACATCCCAGCTCGTGTGGGGAAGGGAAGTAACAAAAAAGACAACCAAGATGGAAAAATGGTAAAATAAGAGGTAATTGAATTTACAGGAATGTAAAGGTGAACTAAACAAAAGGGAACTAAACATATATATGCTTATATGGAATTACAATAGCCTACAAGTGTCCATGTTTTAAAATCTACTCACAAAAGAAC
Source organism: Periophthalmus magnuspinnatus (assembly GCF_009829125.3). Classification (NCBI taxonomy): domain Eukaryota; kingdom Metazoa; phylum Chordata; class Actinopteri; order Gobiiformes; family Gobiidae; genus Periophthalmus; species Periophthalmus magnuspinnatus. The sequence continues at coordinate 8,641,780 of NC_047146.1, forward strand.
AAAATTTGCCTTGAGTGACATGAGTATTTGTAGTTACCAGTAGTAGAAGAAGTACTCAATTGTGTTACTTAACCTCCTGAGACCCCACTCTTGCATGACGTGGCATTATTAATTTCTCTTTGTTATTTGGGCTGATTGGGACCAGATGAGTGCAAAAGAATTATCTTTTTACATTATGTAGTTTTTGAGAAAAAAATATGTAAATCAAATGTCCTCATATCTGGACATTTTAATCATTTTGATAAAACATTTAAATAATGATTTGCAAAAACTATTTATTAAGACCCTGAAAACAGCAACATTTGTCCTGAATGTAAAAACAAAATGAAAAAAAAAACAACTATTGTGCCTCTTGGAACAATTTGTCTTGTGTGAAGAGACAGGAGCAGGAAGAAAAAAAAAATTCTAAGCATTCTAAACTGTTAAACAATGAATATATATAATATATTTGCATTGTTGCTGTTCTTGTTGCTGTTATTCTTCTTCTAAAAATTTGCATTGTGGCCTTGATAACCCAAAATGTGTTGTCCACATATGAGGACGCCAGGTCTCAGGAGGTTAAGTAAAAGTACACATACTAGGACAAAAAAATACTCAAGTCAAAGTAGAAGGATCCCATAAAAAAATGTACTTACGGTAAGTAAAAGTACCCATTTAAAGATGTACTTAAAGAGTAAAAAGTAAAAGTATTTCATGCAGAGTTTGTGGCCCTGTAAAGCTTCAGATGTAGTGATTTTGATAAAGATTTGTACAGAAACAATTGAATCTATTGTTTTTTCCTAGCTGTTTTTATTTGTATGATTTTGTTTACTCAAATTATGACCAATAAAACTAATCCTTTTAACAATTATAAATAAATATGTTTACTTTTCAGTCCTGTTCAAAAAATGTAGTAGAGTAAAAAGTACAGATACAGCTCTCAAATGTTCAAATGTAGTGAAGTAAAAGTAAAAAGTACCAACTGTAAAATGTACTGAAGTAAAGTACAGATACCTAAAATGTTTACTTAAGTGCAGTACTTTACTACTTTCCTTTGTTACATTCCACCACTGGTAATTACTACCACTATTTTCCACCCGAGCCATTTAAAAAGTACATCTATTTAATTATTATAGACATAGCCTTCATTATAGCTTACATAGTTTACTTTTTCAATATAAAATGTTTCTACTTTGTTCCTGAACAATGTGCGACATGTGATCAAAAGATGCCACTACATTTTACTTCACAAATATGCTTCAGGGACTCAACACAGGTAGAAACAAACATGGTCATAAAAGGCGCCATTGTGTGAGGCTTTACTTCTTAGTGACTTCTGCAGAAAAACATGTGGGCCTATTGTCAGAACTCGTTATTTCGCAGAAAGCAAAATGTTGTGTTTTCTTTGAGTTATTCAGCTGCACATATCCTTTGTCTGTCGCCTCCGTCTCTTTACACGCTGCTCACCTTTAAACAACAAATACAAAGAAAAAGCCCATAAAGCGCCAGCTCCAGCCGCGGGGCGTGAGGACACCAGGTGTGAAGAGCACCCATGTCACTCCCTCACACCTCCCCGTGGGCTCTCCAGACCTCAGACCGCCGTTCACCTTGAAAACACGTGGCAAGATGTACACCGCCCATGGCCATGACAACAGCTTCCTCCAAGTCTAATTAGGAACATCTTTTATTTCATTTTCACAACATGACAAACACAACGGGGCATTTTGCACCTACCAGCGGAAGGAAGTGTCACGAGTGGAGCTATTTCAAGAACAATACAAGCTGGTGGTCACGGTGGCAGGTGGTTGCAACGTGTCTAATTACACATATACATACAGTAGGAGCAGTATTTTGTGAGGGCATAATATCATTGTGGTAGAATATCAGAAAATGGCTTTGTCTGTGATGCGCAAAGATGGATTTCACGGTTGTTTGTGGGCAAGAGAATGAGATGAGTCAATTCATCCGCTCCAAAGTATAAATGTTATTTCCAGGTCAGCATGTGGAGTGGAAAGAAATCAAGCCCTATGACAGACTCAAAATAGGTCCAAAAGTGCATTTCTGCCTCTGCTTTGTCCAAAAGAAGCTACACTCTCTTTACAGTGTTGTGTAACAGTGGCACCTATGAGATCCTAAGTTGCATTTGATAAATCCACACATCTGCTGTTATTGATGTATTATTCCCATTTATTTGTGATGCAGCATGTTCCCCAAACAAAAGACTGAGATCAATTTACACTGAAAATCCAAGGGGAACTCAACCCTTCCCACTTTCTTCATTTTAGGTAGTACTGACACACGTAGTTTAGTTCATTTTAAAGAGCAATCTACTCTCTATTAGTTATGAAGATCTGATCCAAGAGGTTGAGGGGGATGACCACTAATCACAAAGATGATGGTTTGAATCCTACTCCAACTTGTTGATGCTGTTTTTGTGCAAGACATTTGACCCACAATACCTCCTTCATTCACTCGCAGTATGTGGCTGATGGCAGTAAGAGCAGTAAAAGTGGATACTTTGATAAAAAGATTGAATGATATATGAGATAAATGAACTGCTGTAAGAACACTTGAGAAAGAAAATGTTTTATACATTATATAATCTCTCTTTATGATAGGCTTTGCTTTTTACCTTTACAGATTACAGATGTTTTGACCTAATTTCTGGTTAATATCTTTGTAATTACCTATCCACGTGTAGACAATCTTTAACAAATAATAAGGTTTGACATTTGTGGGCACTTCTTACAAAAATACACAATCTCCAACAGTATTATACTATTGGAGAAAGGAAAAAACAGCCTCAAATTATACAAAGTGCATGCAACCTATTGTAAAGTTTTAAGGAACATCTGCAAAGCATTGATTATAACCCTGGAAACATAGATGATGTCACAGGCAGGGAATGAATATAGTTATATAGTTCTCAGTTTCTCCAGTCAACAAGTTTTATTCTGAACTGTTGCATTGTAACTTGATTTGCACAGTACTGTTAGCAAACCGTGCTCACTCTGTCTCCTTTCGATATGCAGAGTGCAGATGTGGATGATGTGCACTGGACATCTGTACAATTCACTATGTCAGCGAATAACTGTGTGAATCGTTTTATATCAAAGTAATGGCACATTGATTCATCGCAAATCCAATGTTTAATGTATAAACTGTAGACAAAAATCAATTATGATAATATGGAAATTATGGAAATATGGAAAAGACCAAGTTTTTCAGCAGTGTCTACCTGTAAAAGTGGTTTCCAATTGTTGTTCTGCTAAACTTTCAGTTTGTACATGGGATTTTTGTGTGAGCAAACTCAAATTGCTCCTTTGAATGAGTAACCCCGAGTTACTGAAGACTCTTCAGTGTCCATCAGGCTCCTCTGCTTTGGTGCTTTGTTCCACGTTTGTTCCAGGTCCATAAAGAAACCTTTGAAATGCCAAGGCTGGATTTCTGTTTAACATGTGTGCTGAAGAAACTATGAAACTGCCAACTATCCAATAGGATTTTACTTGTATCCTTTGATTTTGTGATGCACATATTTGAAAGAAACAATTTTTGAAACTAGTTTGTGCTTTTCACTGTTGTTGCAGTCTGTTTATGAGCTAAAGGTGAATGACTTTTTTCCATGCATTTTTCCCTTTTGAAACCATCATTATGAGCAGCCTGTTCTGCTGCAGTCTGGGAGGGCAGGCGCTGAACATTCCTTTGTCATGGGCCACTTTCCACTCGGAAAAGTCTGTGCTGTTGCATTTTCCCCTCTCCCGGGCTCTGCACTGTTGTTTGGTCTGAACTGCTTTGCACTTGGAGATTCAAGTTTTCTACAAGATGGCAAACCCACAGCTCTATCTGAGGTTCATGTGGTTGGCTCTGTTGTTCACAATGCTGGCTTTTCAAGGTGAGTTCAAAATGTTATACTGTTGATGTTTTATGAAAGAAATATTTGAAATCAAATGCAAAGTTTGAAGTTGAGGCATTTAATCTCTCACACTGTTACTGTGCACCTAATGTTGCTCGGAATACATTTATTATGATTTAATAAGGTGCAGAAAAATAACCTTAATGGCAAAAAATAACACAATTGAAAACAAAGAATCTTACCATTCCTGTTATTCACGCTGGCTCATTAACTCTACAGATGTGTTGTGCATCTGACCCTGCATATACCATATGGGAAAGGTTTAATATTTAACATATGGTAACATACAGGGCATCTGATTTTGTGCCTAAGCTACAGTACAGATCTACCCTGCCCCTACGGGAGGGAGTAGAAGGCAAATATTTGCACTCTGAATGTATGTGAGAAACAGCTGAGGCCTCAGATTTCAAAGAGATGAACTAAACTAACAGTGTGCTCAGGTTATAAGCCATTTAAGTAATAGGTCGCTTTAGGTTTCTGAATTGCCTTTTTCTGTGGTGAAGACACTGCTCTGACAAATTCTTTTCATCAGATGTATCCAGTGACCACTCGACATTGCACAAGATCTTAAAAAGAAGTGATGGTAAGAACGTTTTGTGCAGTGGATCCTGTTTGTTGTGTCATTTCTAATCTCTGATCTCTGATCTCTGGCAGGATCTGACAGTAGCCATCCTGCAGCCTCCCAGTCCGTCGTGATGGCTCCGTCCAGGGCTCAGGAGTTTCTGTTGAAGCTGCGGCGCCCCAAGAGGCAGGTTTGGGACCGCAGTCGAGCAGACGTGCAGCAGTGGATTCAACAGTTCATGTACATGGGCTTTGATGAGCAGGTATGAGCTGCCTAAATTTCTGAGGGAAGTGATGTTTTATAAATGCTTGAGATAATATATAAATAATTCAAAATAGAAAAGATTTCACAATAACCAATAGAAAAAATAAGTTCAAGCAGCAATTATAAAAACATCACTTCAACCAACAATCATTTCAAACATAACAAACACATGATCATGTTTTAGGAACTTATATTTGTGGTAGGCAGAAAATCCTTGACAAATGTCTACATAGTACATAATCTCTAAAAGGCACAGATTGAATGAATAAATACAAAAGGGAACATTACATGTCACTTCCCTTTAATACAAATTCTCCACTTCCTCTGGGTCAAAGGGTGTTTTCAGCAGATGAAAAACCATGAAAAGGCTGATAAGAGCAGAGGAAGCCTTGTGCTCACACAAGGATATGGTTTTGTACTTTGTACATTTCTCCATCAGCTCCACGCTCCATGCAGGCAGTATCCACATCTGTTGCTTTTCTAGTCACAGACCTAAAGCCATCTGGGTGAAGGCATATTCAGCATTTACCTGTCTCACAGCAGGTGCACCACATCCTCCATCTGATCTTATCTGCAGAATCCCACTATACACTAACTAATGCTTTTTCCTCAACAGAGGCTGGAGGCAGACCTGTCCTATTGGATGGACCACGCTCGCTCACATGACCAGGGGCGGCAGCACCATTATGATGAGAACTCCCCTGTGGGCCCTCGTGACCACACCTCCTACAGACACGGGGCCAATGTGAACTATGACTACTACTGACCCAATACTGACCTACCAAGAGCAACCCTGCACCTCCGATCATTAGCCCCGCAGCACAAACAGCTTAAACATACAACATTCTGTATTTGTATTCTTGTAGTAGTGGCACTAATTAGACATCAGAAATGTAAATAAACAAATGTGTATTTGTACCACTGAGTCTTCTTTTTTACCTACAGTTACAAGTATGTAAATTACAAGTATCACTTTTGCCCTATATTACAAAACATTAAATACTTTAATAAAATATCAAACATCTCATTCACCTGAAACTAAATCCATCCATTTAATTCTTCAACAGTCTTTTGGATCACTTTGCAGTAGTGCAATGTCTGCTTTTTAAATAGCAAAAGCACAAAAAGTTGGCTTGACTGGGTTTAGTCTCAATCCTTCACGCTTTAGTGAGGGAGCTACAGTGCAGCTAGGGTTCTGTTTTTAAAGAGTCACAGTTTTCATTGATGTAAAGAGAACCCTGCACTGCTCCTTCACAGCTGTTGGACGACTCTGAGCACAAGAATCTCCGTCAGTGTTTACAGATGTTGTAGAGTCAGTTGTGCCGTGGCCGGCCTTTCTTCATTCGTGCAGCTTTAGGTTTGGGGATGTACTGGTTGTTGGCCTGGTGCTCCAGTTCTCGGTTGAAGTACTGAATGGTTTTATTCAAGCCTTCCTCCAGTGGCACCTATCCACACAGAGAAGACGTCATTCATAGGAAACATTTATATTTGTCCTAAACTGTCAGTGTAAAGCGCCACCTACCACAGGCTCCCAGCCCAGCAGCATCTTTGCTTTGCGGATGTCAGGTCTTCGCCTCTGTGGGTCGTCCTGAGCCTCTGGAAGAAACTGAATCCGACTGCGACTCACTGCCCACACAGAGCAAAAGCAGGTTATAAAAGAAGTCTGCAGTTTTTCCAATTGGGGATTTCACTGTAGAAAGAACTGAATAAATTCACTTTACCAACAAGGCTTTTGATAAGCTGAGCAAACTCCAATATAGTGTGCTCTTCTGGGTTACCCTAAAACAACACATTTGAGACTTCACAAGAGCTAACACTGTTTAGATTAATTTTCACTTTTGGTTTATTATACAACTCACCAGGTTGACAGGGCTACTGATGTTACTGTTCATCAACAGCACCAGCCCATTCACCAGATCACTGTATCACAAAGCAGGGAGATGCATTTGAAAATGTACAAGAAATAGTCTATACGTGTGTGTATAATATGTCTTTGCTTTCATATCTCATGCAGTCTGACGACCATACAAGCACATTGGCTGTTGTCAAACTCATTTAAGAACTTCCACAAAGGGTAAAGGGTGATTACCACACAGATAATGAATCACACAGACAGCATATTCTGTGCCCTCACTCTCTCTAGATTTTCTTTGGATGGAGTTGGTTTGTATGTGAAATAATGTTATAGTTTAAATTTTTTTAAATTTTATTTTTTTATGGGCACCCAGACATTGTTCATGGCACTAAAACCTGGTACAAATCAAAAAATGGTGCTAAAGGTTGAACTGTAATGCCTTTGCAGAAGTTCCTAAATGAGTATTGACACCCTAATGGTAAACTCAAGCCTATGTGCCACTGTATCACGTGTTTCCACGATGGACTCTGCATAGACAGACAGATGACCGACAAAGACAGGCTTGTGTCTTGTGCGCGGTCAGAAGAAGACCTTGGCTTTTAACAGCAGTGCATGCGAGTGAAAGGGGCAGAAGGTGAATGCTTTGAAGAGACAGGAGACCTTTAAATTATGCATCGCTGCTCTCTTTTCTTCTTACTGCCGAAATTAATGTCGTTATCACTGGCACCAAACCTGATACACATTCTTTTATCCTGCCACATTTACATATTTCTGCTCGTCTAGATAAATATACATGCATTTGCTGGTATTTAATAACAACCTTTTAAAAGACCAGTGGAATGCCTTTTTGTGGTCTATTTATCTCATTGTACAGAGTGCTAAAGGTTGGACATCAGACTTGCTGAGTGAGAAGCATTTTATATTATTGTATTACATGATTTAGCCAAATTAAGAGAAATTCAATACAAAATTAAACAGGAGGATTCATTTTTTTAATTGATGTCTTACCTTACATACTGGAACGCTCTCGTTTGGGAGCCAGTACCATACACCTAGAAAGGAAGATATATTATTTATTTATTAGTATTTGCATTAGTATTAATAGTAGTAGTAAGTTTCATGTAGTAGTAGTTTCATGCCCCAGTGGAATGTTATATGCATAAAATTAAGTATTAAGTAAGATGTACATGTTTAATGGAGAGGCGGGTCGACAAGGTACTCATTGAATAGAATAGAATACATTTATTGTCACTATACACATGTACAACACCATACACATGCACAGCGAGATTAAAAACAACCCTCCAATACAGACATAGGACACTTACAACAAAGTACAACTAAAATAAATGAGTAAGTGCTAGTGCCAGACATTAAAACATTAAAACACCCCAGAATACTACTCATCTCAGTATTATCACCACCTCCTCATTAGGTCTATTCCCATTATTCTCATGGATTTAGTTTTCAATGCAGACCAGTTGAAAAATGAATAATCTTACTTGACACTAATGGTTGCCCAGAAGCAGCAAATGAATGAAAAGGAACTTGAAATATTTACAGTGAGTGGTTCTCCCTGCAGAGCCTGCAGGATGAAGTTGCTGACCACGCGGCCGTCGTTCATGTGCATTCGAGAGCCAAAAGTGTTGAAAATCCTGGCCACCCTCACCTCCACTCCCTCCTGTGGACACAACGATTTAAGGCATAGGTAGAAAATTCATATCTAAAAAGTGAGAAAACTGACAAATCCACTTTTCTTTCCAGAACATCCACATAAACTAATAAAAGATAACAAGTGCATTATTGTTATGTCTTTCTTCTGCGCTGGAGCTTAGATACAACAATATGAAGGACACATCCAGTAAAGCTTGGATTCTGTGTGTAGGACTATTTGCGCCACAATTGTTTGTTATATATAAAACAAAAACTTAGATATTGAACACAAAGCCAGGCCTGAAAGGTCAGTGACATAACGAAAAGTGTATTGAGACAAATCTGTTTACTACAGCTCTAATCAACTGTGTGTTCTGAAAATCAAGTCTTTAGGGCCAGTGGTTCAGAGAAAATGAAGGTACATTTTTTGGCAACTATTGCTTAACATAAAAACATGTACCGCATTCAACAGCAATCGTTAAAATAATTTTCAAATGTTCAATAGTAGTTTGTTTTTTGTGGTACCAGGCTGCCTCTGAAGTTTCAGTAGATAAATCTATGAATGGTTTTGTCCCTTTTGGGTTAACCATTATTTAGAAGTACTTTGCCAATGATTTTACACATTTTAGACACCTCATAACCCTCATAACGAACCTGGAGCTCTGACTTGTGAAATTCCTGCTTGGCCCTCTGGCACTGTTTTCTATGCCATGACCAGATCATTACTCCTTCACAGCACTTTCTGCTTATCTTTACACATTGTAACCATTTCACTGGTGCACTGTTCAAAATACAGAAAAAATACAAATGATAAATGGTCACTTTTTATATAGAGCTTTTCCACCTTCAAGGCACTCAAAGCGCTTTAAATTAAGGAACCATTCAACTATTCACACACACATTCATACACCAGTGGACACAGACACTAGGGGCAAAGTGGGTTAAGTGTCTTGCCCAAGGACACAACGACAACAGTCATTGGTGGGAGCTGGGTTCGCACTGCCAACCTAAGGGTCAGTGGATCTAACACTCTACCAACTGAGCTACTGTCTCAAACAAAATAAGCATATTAGACTATTTAAAATATTAAAAATAGGTGAAGTAGCATAAGTATCAACTTTTGTTTGTCCTTGAAATATATTCCATTCCAAGAGTCAAAAGCCCTTTATCTCATCTCAGTTCTGGCGCGACTAGTCCCTAGTTTTATACAACCATGTGACCTTGTATTAAATGTTCCTATATCAATGATTAACAAGCCAAGTGAGATTCAAATGAGAATTTAGGTCTGATAAGTCGGTACATCTGGTGCTACTCTGAAAGCCGTGGTGGTGCTTGGTGTGAAAAATTCTATAGCCATCTTTGGTCATCTAGAAAAGCCCAATTTAAGTCTCAGAGGCAGTTTCTACATTAATTTTACAAGCCCTAGTTTAGCATAATGGCTCTAAAAAGGAAGATTGCAATGGGTGAACTCAGAATGGACCGATATTGCCACCTCCTGAGTACAGCTACCGAACTCCTGACTGACAGTGCCACTGATTCTAACCAGTGCCCGTTTAAAATCAATGGCCTCTGCTTGACACGTATGCAAGGCCCAATTCAAAGTCCGATAACATGAATAAAAACATGAATATTATGGAGATCCTACTCATGGAAATGCACAACATGAAATTCAATGGACAAAGCTTGGGCATATTCAGTGGGTTTGGTGGAACAAGGACAAACTGGGGACAGTATGATGAAGAACTCCTGTGGGCAGAGTGTGTGCTAAGCTATTGTCAATAGAGCAGGTTAGAGAGGATCAAAGTATGACCACTAATACTAATTTGATCATAACACAGCTTACTTTAGTCTTATTGCTCATTCCACCAGTCCCATGTTCGTAGTTTATATGTTAACTGTAATTTGCTTTAGTGATTTTTGCCTTGGGAAAATACATTAGAACATGAGTCAGGAAGCTATGGCAAAAGAAAATGTGCTGGAGGTTTGCACCTGCTACAGGATTCTTAGAGATACAAGCTTTAACATATATAGATCATTTCCCATGTTGTTCATAGTGAGCTGCAATATTGTCCTAAAACTGTTTCATAATAGAAATAGGTCAAAGCTGTACATGTATGAGCTGGAGTCTACACGTTTTGTATAATTAAAACTACAGAGCTGTGCAGGATGAAAGGATGACAGGTGAAAATCTGTGAGCATTCAAGCCTCAAATGCAGGCTTACTCAAACATGCATGAATCAAACAAAACAACTCCAAGTTATTGCTGAGGGAACACCATTATAACATAGTTAAAATCTCACAAAGTAAATATTACATGTCTCATTGAGCATTTGTAGCAGGAGTAGTGTCATTGAAAAAGGAGGTGAGGATTATATGAAGCCCCACATCAGTATGTGTTAACACGTGTGTGAGAAGTGTCAGATTGAAGACCAGCTACACCAGACTAAGATGTTGTTCTGGTGTTCACAGACAGAAGCGAAAACAGTTCAGTGTGGCTGAAGTTATAACAGGTATACAAGAGAGGTCAGAAACAAATAGAGTTATTCTATATAGTTAGTCTGTGCAGACAACACGAGCAAAACAAGGAAGTCTGGATGGTTTCTAGTATTAGTAGCAGAAAGCAATCAGATCAGAAGCATCACCACTGAGTCAGTAGAACAAGTCAGTAGTAACACCACCAACTCCACCTTCCCTAGCGAAAGATTCATCAACAGTGTCAGCAGAGATTTCAGACCCAGCAGCACCTCCATCACCTCCCTTGGGTCCTGGGTCCCCTTTGCTACATCTACTCCATCTAGGGACTCTTCACTTTCCTTTTCCTCTCCACCTTCAAACATGGCCCTTCCCAGCCATCTAGAAAGCCTCATCAAAAAATTAAAATGGCTCCCCTTACACCTAATGTAGCACGATCATGAGTTCTGGCATAAACTAAGGAGGACTCTCCCCCGTCCAAAGCTGTGCCCATTTCACCTTCAAAGACCCCTCTAGCAATCCCCTCTCCAACTCCACCTGCTCCGCCTCCTCAGCCCTCAACTGATCCCTCATACAAACCTCCCCTGCTCATCCTACCCTGCCTTCCCCCAGACCTGTTATCACCAAGAGCTAGGACACGCAGCCTCTGCTGTCCCAGGACATAGAGTCATGATAAAGGCAATATCTGGCTGGGGCCCTGTGATGAAGCTCTATCTGCAGTTACGCCATATAGACTGAAATGCGCTGTGCACAATGTCAGAGCTTTATATAATAAATAATTTTAAATTAATAATTGTATTTCTTTTTTTCATCTTGACTTTATGGTTTTAACTGAAATATGGTTGGAGTTGGATCTGCATTACCTGTTTTTGTCAAACTAACTTCAAATTTTAATCTCAAACATGAGCGAACAAAAAGGCTGGAGATGTGTAAGGAGTTTTTAAAGATAATTTAGTTATTCACGGGTTGTCATTGTGGTGTTTTCATCATTTGAGTAGGTTTCCTTTAAAATGGAGGCACAACAATCACCCTCCACACTCTACTCCACACTCCTCAGTGCGGTCAAAGTTTTATTGATGATTTTACTGAGATGCTTTTTAGTCATACACAGCATAATGTGTGTGACAGAAACACTAAAGAGCTCAGTATGGTCCTTGAAATTTTTGGTCTCAGCATTCTGGTCTGACTCAGCAGGGGCCACACTCTGGACCTGCTCATCACAAGAAGAGTAAATATTTCAAATGTCAATGTAGTGGATGTTGCTCTGTCTGATCATTTCTGTGTTTTCTTTGACCTGTCTGTTATTCCCATACCAGCAACTGGTCCTACAGTTGTTTGAAGACACAAGTTATAACACAGGTGCACTGTTCATGGAAAAGATACACTTTGAAAATGCCTCATGTTCTAATGTTGATGATTTGTTGAACTCTGACCTCTAGTGTTTAGAATGTTCTGCACACAAGATTAAAGATAATCGGAGACTGTGGCTGAAAAGTCTGTGCTCAACAGTTTACTACCACCACCCTGTGGTTATCAAGCCTCTCCTAAAGAAGAGCAGACTTGGTGCCACAATACTGAACAATTACTGACCCATCTCAAATCTGCCACTTTTTAGGCAAAGGCCTAAAAAGAAAAGGTTGTTTGAAAAGGTTGTTTACCAACAGCTTACTAACTTCCTCCAAATGAGCACCTCCTTTGACGTTTTCAGTTAGGTTTTAGACCCACCACAGCACTGAGACTGCTCTTACCAATGTGAGAAATGACATCCGCATGAACACAGACCTAACAGAAACGAGACAGAGACTTTTCCTGCAACAGAGTACTGCCTTTGACAGTGTCGATCATGGGATCCTCTTACAGAGACTAAAGGACTGGGTGGGCATCTGATACTGCCCAAAATTGGTTCAAGTCCTATCTAGAAGACAGGAAGTGCTTTCCTGATCTGTCTCAGATCACATGGTCTTGACATGTGGGGTGCCCCACGGGTCAATCCTGTGAAACCTTTTGTATATTCTTTACATGACCTATGTCTCACTGGCAGTAGGTGAATATGGATCAGTGGATTCTCTCTGCAACTGCATTCAATCAGATAGATGTGTGGATACAAAACAACTTTCTCCAGCTAAACTCAGACAAGACTGAAGTCATAGTCTTTGCTGACATTTTCTCTTTGTTTCTTTGGGCCAGTCACCTCCAGTCACAAGAAATCTGGGGTAATAATGGACTCAGTCTTGAACTTTAAAAGCCAATTCAAATCAATAACATCTGCAGCTTTTTACTACTAAAATACATCTAAAATACGTAGCTCTAAACTCTGTGGCATATTGTCTAAACCGGACTTGGAGAATCCTTGCATTTGTCTCCAGTAGGTTAGACTATTGTAACAGCCTCCTCACTGGACTCTCCAAACAAGTGTTAAGACAACTGCAATACATCCAGAACGCTGCTGCTCGGGTCCTGACTAGAACCAGAAAGTACAAGCTCAGGTCTCTGCACTGACCTCAGGGGCTGGCCTCCTGCCGGTACCTGGAGTCAGGACTAAACATGGAGAGTCAGTGTTTCATTTTAATGCAGCTAAAATCTGGAACTGTCTTCATGAAGATGTGAGACAGGTCTCTTCTTTGACAATGTTTAAATCCAGGCTCTTTATCTGTGCATATGACTGAAAGTTTTTTATTCTGCACTCTTCTTTGATTTGTTTGTATTGTGATTTTAATGCCTTTCTTATTCTGTAAAGCACTTTTAATTACTTGTGTACAAATTGTGCTATACAAATAAACTTGCCTTGCCTCTCCCTGTCCAGTAATAAATGTGTCATTATATACTAAGTAAAGGGTGCAGTGACATCAGATGGCTTGTACAACATCTTAAAATTTATATTCCTGGCTGTTGTCTAGTCGGAAAGGTTTTAAATTTAAGTGTAATCAAGAATCATTCTTCAGAGAAGTATGAAACATTTTTGGCCCAGTGTATAAAACCTACACTCATCACTTTTAAATGTTAATGAAGTATAATTACATGACTGAGCAGTTGATATAACACAAGAGATTTCAGTCTTTTTGCATCACTGCCTGACAGTCAAACACTGAGAGACGTCCATTTCAGAAGATTATAAGATAAATAATGACCGGCGATGAAGCGGATGAAGCGGATAAATAAATATCACCTGTCCTACAAGAAAATCAGAGCTATCTGTTCATCAAAGGCTGGCATCAATCACACCACAACATAAAATGATTTGTAAAGGATTACATAAAGGGTCTCACAATACTGCATGCCCAGTTTCACTGCAGTTTTACCAAGTATACAAGAGAGTGACCATTTTAATGTCTAATAAAGCAGCTTGCATTCCCTACATATGTATTAACCAAGACGAATATTTCTCGGTGCTCATTAGTGTAATATATAATAATGTAATGTTTAATGTATATTACCTGCTTCATGTATGCGTAGCACATGGTCTCTGCAACACGCTTTCCCTCGTCATAGCAAGCCCGAGGGCCAATCGGGTTCACATGACCCCAGTATTCTTCATTCTGTGGATGCACCTCTGGGTCTGAAACACAAACCAGGATTTTTCATCCAAAAACAGCAGAGCATATTCAAGCGTCTTTAGCAGAAACCTTTGCAACATGAGAGCAGTTTGATTGGTTAAATGGCCTGCAGGCAGGAATAGCACAGGAGATATGCTGTTCACAGGTTATTAAATAGATCTGTATGTTTCCAGCTTATAACATTAAAACTGCATACAGGATGAAGCAGTAAGATTCAGTTTAAGAAATCATGTCATTCACGTATTTTATACATTTATTTATACAACATTAGTCTTTAAGTTTGCTGATCACATAAGAAAAGGGTCTTTCTTTTGTTTCTTTTCCTTGCAAGATCCGTTAAGCTGGTGCATAATAATTCTCATGGCGCCAAGTGTGTGACATAATATTTGAAAAACGAAAAGGACAGGTGCACTTACCACCATACACCTCAGAGGTTGAAGCGAGGAGGAGTCTTGCACCAACACGTTTCGCTAAACCTATCATCAGCGAACAAGAAGAACTATAGTGTTATACCAAATACACAACACATGTTTCTACTACTAAAGTTATTATTGCTTTTTTTTATGGAATAGGAACACCATGTGCTTAGGGCTCAGGTGTCTTGTTGCCTTAAAAGGAGTACTATGTAACTTTACTGATGGGCGTCCACCACCTGCTGTCATCATGGAGGTGTTATTGCTTCGTCTCAGATGTTCCACCTTGTACCATTAAACTTATCTACCCCATTTTCATTGCCGAAAAAAAACTTCTGTAAAACACACATTCCTTCTGTGAGTGGAACACCCTCTCCACAAACCTGGAGTCTCATTTATAATAGGCTGCGTGAAAACCTACTTGAATGAGTTTGTATGGACAAAATGCAAATTTCACATACGTGAAAAAATATTGAGATTTATAAAAGCATCCAATGAGTCGGTAAAGAGTCTATAATGAGTGGGTTTCATTGATGCATGTGGCAAAAATGGAGGGGCTCAGGGGCAAAGCTGTAGTGGACACAGGTGTGTTGAACTTAAGTGAAAAGTGAACTCTGCTTCCTTGACCCAACATTTTGCTACACTGACTTAGCCTGTCCTTTAAACATTTAGAAATAAATGCTTTATTGAAACACTGAATATTTTGAAGCGCCTATAAAAAGTGGGAAACACAAGCGGAAAAGGTCATTTAATTCTCATATCACTTTGTGCACCCTCATGCATGCATAAGTTTTAGTGCACAACGACGTTTCAGCGCTGCAGTTTGCAAGTGTGTGTGGAGGGGGCATGGAGAATACATGGATATGTTTAGTTTTGGCCACTCTGTAGCCACACACACGGAGGTCCACAGGTTTTTAGAGAGCTTCCTCCATAGATTAGCAGTAGAAGAGGGTCAGACGGGTGTCCAGTGATCATATCATAAAAGGACACAGTGATGCTGTGATAAATTATGATACTAAAATAAATTGTGTATGTTTCAATCATGGTTGTGACTAAATGCTCAGAGTTCAAATAGATTCTGTGTCTTTCTGGGAAAATAGATTCCAAATGAAGTTTCAAACTTCCACCAAACACCCAACATTCCCCTCATGGCTCCCTCTCTGCTCTCCACACCTACACTCACCTAAAGGGTTATTAGGAACACCTGTTCAATTTCTCCTTAATGCAATTATCTAATCAACCAATCACATGACAGTTGCTTCAATGCATTTAGGGGTGTGGTCCTGGTCAAGACAATCTCCTGAACTCCAAACTGAATGTCAGAATGGGAAAGAAAGGTGATTTAAGCAATTTTGAGCGTGGCATGGTTGTTGGTGCCAGACAGGCTGGTCTGAGTATTTCACAATCTGCTCAGTTACTGGGATTTTCACGCACAACCATTTCTAGGGCTTATAAAGAATGGTGTGAAAAGGGAAAAACATCCAGTATGCGGCAGTCCTGTGGGCGAAAATGCCTTGTTGATGCTAGAGGTCAGAGGAGAATGGGCCGAGTGATTCAAGCTGATAGAAGAGCAACGTTGACTGAAATAACCACTCGTTACAACCGAGGAATGCAGCAAAGCATTTGTGAAGCCACAACACGCACAACCTTGAGGCGGATGGGCTACAACAGCAGAAGACCCCACCGGTTACCACTCATCTCCACTACAAATAGGAAAAAGAGGCTACAATTTGCACGAGCTCACCAAAATTGGACAGTTGAAGACTGTAAAAATGTTGCCTGGTCTGATGAGTCTCAATTTCTGTTGAGACATTCAAATGGCAGAGTCAGAATTTGGCGTAAACAGAATGAGAACATGGATCCATCATGCCTTGTTACCATTGTACAGGCTGGTGGTGGTGGTGTAATGGTGTGGGGAATGTTTTCTTGGCACACTTTAGGTCCCTTAGTGCCAATTGGGCATCGTTTAAATGCCACGGGCTACCTGAACATTGTTTCTGACCATGTCCATCCCTTCATGACCACCATGTACCATCCTCTGATGGCTACTTCCAGCAGGATAATGCACCATGTCATAAAGCTCGAATCATTTCAAATTGGTTTCTTGAACATGACAATGTGTTCACTGTACTACAATGGCCCTCACAGTCACCAGATCTCAACCCCATAGAGCATCTTTGGGATGTGGTGGAACGGGAGCTTCGTGCCCTGGATGTACATCCCACAAATCTCCATCTGCAAGATGCTCCTATGAATATGGGCCAACATTTCTAAAGAATTCTTTCAGCACCTTGTTGAATCAATGCCCCGTAGAATTAAGGCAGTTCTGAAGGCGAAAGGGGGTCAAACACCGTACTAGTATGGTGTTCCTAATAATCCTTCAGGTGAGTGTATATCTCTAGAAAGTGAGCAACACGTACGCCAGCTCCAAACTTTGTGTGGAGTTGCTTCACGTTAACGGTGGGGGGTTTTTTTTGTTTTTTTTTATAAATACCAACTTTGATGTGACGAGCTGTGTGCTCATATTTCTTAAGTCATTTTGTGCATGCGAAAGCTTTATAAACGTCCCTGATCTGTAACTGGGGCCTGATGGGGTCATCTGATGGGTTTCAAAGTTTTAATATCTCCAAGGAGACAAGCAGGTGGTAAGCCCTCCACAGTGCAAGTCTGAGAAATTGTTTAAAAATCTTCAAGATGAATGTACAGTGGCTTGCAAAAGTATTCATTCCCCTGAAACTTTTTCACATATTGTCACGTCACAACCACAAATTTAAATACATTTTCTTAGCATTTTATGTGAATGAGCAGTATAAAATGGCACACAAGCCTGAAGTGGAAGGAAATATTTTAGAAGATTTCCAAATAAAAAATAAAAAAAAAACTTAAAAGTGCAGCATGCAAAAGTATTCAGCCCCCTTTTTCTTGAATGCAACCAATTGCTTTTGGAAGTTGGCTGATGATTTGCCTCAGTATAAATGCAGCTGTGCTGTGAAGGCCACAGAAGTTTGTCAAGAGAGTGTTGGGGAGTAAACCACAAAATGAAGTCAAAAGGAGCACACCAAACAGATCAGAGAAAAAGTTGAGGTGAAGTTTAAAGCGGGGCTTGGATCTAAAAATATTTCCCAAACGTTGAACATCTCAAGGAGCACTGTTCAATCCATCATCCGAAAATGGAAAGACTATGGCACAACTGCAAACCTACCCAGACATGGCTGTCCACCAAAACCTACAGAACAAACAAGAAGAGCACTCATCAGAGATGCAGCCAGGAGGCCCATGGTGACTCTGGAAGAGCAGCATAGATCCACAGCTCAGGTGGGGGAATCTGTTCACAGGACAACTATTATTCATGCACTGCACAAATCTGGCCTTTATGAAAGAGTGGCAAGAAGAAAGCAATCCATAAGAAGAACCATCCATTTACAGTTCACTAGAAGTCATTTGGAGGACACAGCAAACATGTTGCAGCTCTGGTCTGATTTTTGGCCTAAAAGCAAAACGCCACATGTAGAGGAAAACTAACACTGCACATCACTCTGAACACACCATCCCCACAGTCAAACACAGTGGTTGCAGCATCATGCTGTGGGGGTGCTTTTCTCCAGCTGGAACAGGGAAGCTGGTCAGAGTTGATGGGAAGATGGATGGAGCTAAATACAGGGCAATCTTGGAAGAAAACCTGTTGGAGTCTGCAAAAGACTTGAGACTGGGGCAGAGGTTCACCTTCCAGCAGGAGAACGATCCTATCCTAAACATAAAGCCAAAGCGACAATGGAATGGTTTAAAGCAAAACATATTGTGTTAGACTGGCCCAGTCAAAGTCAGGACTTAAATCCAATTGAGAATCTGTGGCAAGATCTGTTCACAAATGGTCTCCATCAAATCTGACAGAGCTTGAACTGTTTTGACAGGAAGAATGGACAACAATTTCAGTCTGTAGGTGTGCAAAGCTGGTGGAGACATACCCCAAAAGACTTGCAGCTGTAACTGCAGCAAAAGGCAGTTCCACAAAGTATTGACTTAGGGGGCTGAATACTTTTGCATGCTGCACTTTTCAGTTTTGTTTTGTTTTAATCTGGAAATTATCTATAATTTTCTTTCTACTTCACACTTATGTACCATTTGCTGTTACTTATTCACATAAAATAGAAATAAAAAAAAAATTTAAATTTGTGGTTGTGACTTGACTAAATTTGAAAAAGTTCCAGGGGGATGAATACTTTGCAAGCCACTGTAAATGGACCACTTACCCAGCATGTTCAGAGTGCCAATAGTGTTTGTCTTGAGTGTTTTGATGGGGTTGTACATGTAGTTAGGAGGTGATGCGGGAGAGGCCAAGTGATAAATCTGGTCCACTGTAAGAAAGGTAAAAGATAATTTCATATTTAAAATAAAGATGACTTGAAGGTTGCACCAGCAAAGAAAATTGTCCCGTGTCCTTGTAACCTCTGCCTGGGAAGGCTCATTTCATACAATCCTTCCAGTTCCTTCCAGTTTAGTATCACCTTTTGAACCAAATCGCGATGTCAAATTGACCAAGACTTCCTCTAATCCATGTCTATTCAATATAAAGCCTATTTCCTGAGTTTCTAATCTCACTGTAGCCAAGGGGGGTAGGAAAACAGCACCTTAAGATTCTTATTGTGAGTGGAGTGACCTAAATATACCTAAATAGTCTCAGCAGACTACCGTTTCAGAAAGAGTTAGTAACCAAGAAACTAAATAATCAGTAATATTTGCAATTAATTAGGAGCTCTGTATTTCATAATACTGCAATTTAAATGCAACCTAGATTGTTGCTCTACAAGACTCCAAGCCAGACACAAAAACATAATTTTACTAAGAATCTACTGATTAGGTATAAGAATAATATGAATGTTGACATTGTACGTCAGTACTTTTGTGCAATGAATCAGCATTTAAAATAAATCACACAACGAGCCAACACTGATCCGATGCATAAAAAATCCATCCAAATGACAGCTCAAGTACACAGTCAAGAGCCAGTGACACTATCCACAGAAGGGCAAAGAAGGCTCCATTTCTAAGCGTCCTTCAACAATAAAATAGAAAAAAAGATCTTATAAACAACTGTCAACAATTTTTGTAAATTTTTGAGTCAACATTTTGTGGGTTAAACTTGGCAGAGTATGCCATTTGATCCTTTTCCTTTTCATAATTTCCCATAAAATCGTCTGTGCTGCATGTTCACCCATTTTACATACAACTGGCAAAATCCTGTGTAATTATCCACTGTAGATCAAATTATAACCATTTCTGTGTGTGTAAGTAAGACTATTATAGAGCACCTTTCACACATAACATTTTTAAATCTAATTTGTTGACACTGCAAGCATTATGGTATTGTCCATTATTTTCATGACTGGTTTGTCAATGAGTGTTTTCGTCACCTGCTGGGCCATCAATTTCATATAAACATTTTGTGGATGAGCTGCTAGCGGAGCTTTTCATGTGTAAAAGTGAGAAGTGGCCTGCTGTGCTCAGACTTCCCCATCAGCACGGCTGCCTAACACCTTTCATTTTGATAGATCAACACCGCTTTTGGCTCCAACTTTTCAGAAACACAATTAACTGACAATAACAAAACTGACTGTTATCTGCAAATGATATGCATATGCTTCAACACTGTTTGGTTCTTGTAGCGGCTTCCCTCAGCAAACCTTGAGGCCGCGGTGAGAGCCAGTGTGGGTCCTGGGTTGTAGTTTCGTGACACGCTGGTAGTTTATTGCGAACAAATACGCTAAGTTCCAACATGCGTTTTGGTGGCGATTTATTTAGCAAACACACACACAGCTATCAGCAGCGCAGCAGAGAGAATGAACATGGATGGACATAACAGGCTATGGTCTGGTAAGTAAATGGAGGTAAAACTGGTGGTCAAAAAAATTACGGCTACCCAGCCCTGACCCTCAACACCCTGTGCCCCAGGCGAATGCCGCCTTTTCACACATACGTGCACGCGCACCTGCCCATGTGAGCCCTGCCTCCTTGGCTCTCAACCAATCAAATACACACACAGCAAACACACAGCACACCATGCATTTCAGTAAAAAGATATGAACTATTTTAGAATCCTTACCCTCAATATAAAGAGGCTCCACCACATCATGATTGATCAGTTCAAAGTTTTCGTGGCCGATCCAGTGCTCCACGTTGCGTTTTCTGCCAGTGAAGAAATTGTCCACCACAGTCACCTCATGTCCGTCCATCATCAGTTTGTCCGTCAGGTGTGACCCAACAAACCCTGCGCCTCCAGTGATCTAGTACAAGTATTCCAAAACATTCAGTTTGTGCCCATGTAAGGCTGACATTGACACCACTGTATAGAAAACTTATACTATAAAAGTGAACTCAACTTTTTAAACAGTTGAAGAGCTATTCAAGGCTTGCAAATTTGAGGATTAAATATTTTGATTACATACCAAAATCCGTTTTCGATCTTTTTCTGACAAGAATTTCACTGGAGGATATTTTTGAGAAAAACTGAAAAGAAAACATAAATATTACACATTGTTTGACATAAATCTTAATTGATGCACAAACAAACAGCAATGCCGCTAACCTCTGTTCGAGATCACGTATCTTGTCTCTCAGAGGAGCCACAACCTTAAGAGGAAGATGAGAGCAAAATAAAGTGAGTACTACACTGATCCTGAATGTCCCAAAGGCCGACTTATTCTCACACAGGCATGTTTTGAATGCTGAATCAGTTCAAGTTTCCACTTTTAATAAAATATGCTGACTCTGGTGTGTATAGATTTTACATATATTATGCATTTGTCATTATTTTAACATGAACTCTTAAAGATAGCTCTGTCACTTAAACACATCTAAATATTCATGAGAAGTAGAGCTAATATCACATCATGGCAAAATTATAACCAATAAGAGAGAACTGTACATCATCTATAGCATGACATGACCTCTATTTGCACTTGGTACCGTTTCTGACCTGCATGAAGAAACTCATAGTGCTAAATATTACAAGAAAGTAAGGAACATACTATGGCTTTCTGAGTAAAGAAAACAAATATGACTACCATAGGTGCAAATAATATTCTGAAATTCTAATCTGGGCATGGACAATACTTACAAAAACAAATGTTTTTTTTTTTTTATTGCCACCTTACCATCTGTTTTTTTTTTTTAAAGGACTCCTAAAAACAATTAACTCACTTCTTCAATTCGCTGCTCAATCTTGATCTCTCCATTTTCTTGTATTGATCTATGAATGAAGGAAGAAGCAGCAAAAGAACAGGAATGAAATTACACAATCATAAAACCGCCAACAACACACACCCTTCTCAGACACCATTAAAACATTATACGCTTTATGAGTAATGATGACAAGCCCAAAAACTCACTGGGCACAACATTTAATAATGCATCATTTCAACTGTTTCCTATACTTGTTTTACTACTCGATCTCCAATCAAAAAGAGAATTTATTAAAGATGACCTACCTCATGTTTGTGTATGTCCCCCAAACAGCTAAAAAAGACAAATAAAAACTTTACAAAATCTGGCATAAATCATTAAAAGAGTAAACATAAAAGAAAAGAGGAAAACGGCATGATTTGTCTTTACATTAAGATGGGACAACTAAAAATGTAAATAATTTCTGACGACCTTTTGATTCAATAGATGATAACATCCTCTTAAAGTGCCTATTGATTTGACAATACTACATGTAATTGGTTCCAAAATTATTTTTCAAACAGGACGCAGGCAGTAGTAGCCAATGTGTTTAAATCAAATGCTTTAACTTTAAACCAAGTTTTTAAACAAAGAGTGCCTCAAGACTCAATTTGAGGCCCACTATTTTACTATATTAATTAAGTCCACTGGTTGCAATTTAAAAGAAAGCCTCATACATTTATATGCAGATGATGCTGTTTTGTATGCAAGTGCTCCCTCTGCCAATCAGGCAATTTTAAAACTGCAGCAAGATTTTAATGAAACATGTAAAATTATCATTGAACAAAACAAACAAAACAAAGTATATGATTTTTTTTCTAAAACACATGGAATCTTTACACACTAAAAGAGACATAACTTATAAATATCTTGGGTTTTGGCTTGACAAAAACATATTCTTTAAAATGTGTAGCTCTGAATTATTTAACTGTTTAAAAATCAAAATGATAATTTTATTATAGAAATAAATATTGTATCTCACTGAATTAATCTAATGGATTATGGAAATATAGTATACATGCTGGCTTCAGCCTCTACTTTGAAACCTTTAGACTCACTCTTTAACTCAGCCCTTTGTTTTTATAACAAGTGATGAATTTAAATCACTGTTCACTCTATGAAAAAGCAGGTTGGCCTTTGCCATCTGTCAGAAGAAAACAACACTGTGTAAAATGTATTCATAAAGGGACTACTTGAGACTGCCTGAATGTCTCACTTGTCTGTTTAACGTTTAATACAAGATCTGATTGTCTAAATCTAAAAACTGGCAGCACTTATTTGTTTTGTCATGAAAACGAGTCTGTTGCTCTCCTTAGGCTCTAAACATGGGCTCATAACTGAATTAAAACATATCCGAAGAGAAACAACAAACATCATGTTGCGTAGAAGTGTGTAAAAACATTTGCCACAGAACTTACAGGCAATGTAGGCGATCAGGGCGAGAGCAAAAAGGAGCTTCATAATTCTTCTGTTTATTCCTGTTATGAGCCAGAAGACCCGCTTCATTCTCTGCTCATACAACTGGACCAGCTCGCCAACACGCTTCACGTCCAACTAGTACATTTTGTCGTCGGCCCGGTGTCCCAACTACAAACGTAAAACCAGCACAATGTTCAATGACACGTTAATCTAGTTGCGATTTGACATATGCAGCATGTTGCTACGTCAACACAGGCGCAGATTAGTTTACGTGGCTAGCAACGTGCGCACAGGTAACCCGCTAATGTTAGCCGCATCCTGTGATAACCTGACTGTTTACACCACTGTCTTTTATTTGCAGTCCCACAGTGTTGTCAGCACATTCATAGATCCTCTAACTTTATCTTCTGTAGATTGCTAAGCGTTAGTTCTATTCTTATAATAGCCGGTACGGATGTAAATGTAAATAGTTAGCTTCTTTTAGCATTCAGAATAGCATTTAGCAATATATCGAGCTATGCTACATGACAGGGATGTTCCTGTCGTCTAAAGCGTCTAAATGGACAAAGACTGGTCTGATTCACGTGTTAAGTATATCATCGCTACAAACCAGAAAATGGAATTGAAGCTCATTTTAGCAGCATTCAACAGGATGTGGCACAGCTCCTCTGAGCAGGATGAACAGCAGAGGAGCGACTGCTCTGGGTTTGATTGATGCGCCTGGAAACTAACTACAAACATGTAAATAACTTTACAGCGTGAGTTTTTATCAACTGTATACTGTTGTTTATATTCGGTGTTCCTCTTCTTACAATTGTATGTGTATCTCTTGTATAATGCCAATTAATAGAATGTAATACAAGGGCTCTTTCATCCATTCATAAAGATTGTCACCGTGCTCACTGTGCAGAAAGAGAAGAGACACGAGGGATATTTCTCAGTTCCCAGGATCCTTCCTCCAAAGACCACAGTGTAGCTCTTCTCCAGAGTCCTCCGAAACAGAGCTGAGTGTCCTGCTCACAGCCCCTGCAGCACGTGGAACCAGGTCACGTTATTTAATA
The DNA here is from genome assembly GCF_009829125.3 of Periophthalmus magnuspinnatus. NCBI lineage: Eukaryota > Metazoa > Chordata > Actinopteri > Gobiiformes > Gobiidae > Periophthalmus > Periophthalmus magnuspinnatus. The sequence continues at coordinate 8,666,143 of NC_047146.1, forward strand.
AACATCTATGCTTGTATAAATCAAAAGTATTCAGAAAGGTCTTTTTGTGTTAACGTGCATTAAAACATGTGAATAATGAACGCTAAGTGAATTATCTGTTATCAAGTCATTCAGGCTGATCATTAGGCTAAATAAATAAATAAATGCAGAGCCTAAAACTTATCATTTTATCCCCAGTTCCTTTCTTTAAATGATTTTGCTCAGTTTGCTGCAATTGTCCTGATTTGAATTTATTAGATCATATAATAGTGTTATCTGCACCAATGTGGCAAAAATAGCTAAATACTTATTATTCTTTATTATATATTTTATTAAAATGCATGTTACTACTTAAATAAAGTTCTTAAAAAAATGAAAGCTGCAGTGCACTATGGGCAATTCCAGGCTCTCCGATGTGGCCAAAGATCCACAGGTGCATTATTGATAAATGAGCCACGCGGAGGAGCACGCGTGGAGGACGTGGGGGGTTTGCGTGCGTTGAAACACCACTTGGCGGGGCTCTGATGACGTGGATCTCACCAAAGTGGTAAAGAAGCAGAGGATCCTGATAATTGGGAAACACACGAGGAGAGGCTGCATCATCTAGCTGCTGATCTCCAAACGCTCTTGAACAGTGTTGCTCAGGCTGTATATAGTATAGCTAAAATAGACTATAATATTGTTACTTCATCAAAAACATATCTGGAGCTGTGTTTTGTTTCATTCACACATGTCTGAATAATCCTGGTTTATTAGTCTACATCTCCACTATGCTCTGTTCCACCTTGTGATGTCATGAAGTGATAGTTTTCAAATTAACAACTCCTTTTACATTTTGTTCAGTAGAGATTGACAATTCCAGGAATGAAATCATCCAAATTATTATAATGAAGCAGGATTTGTGTGTTAAACATGTGTGAATGAAACAAAACACAACTCCAGGTATGTTTGTTATGAGGAAACAACATTGTAACACAGATCAGCAAATAGCCTAACGTGAGCCCATTAAGTGCCGCTTAATCCAACATGTTTAAGAAGCACGTCTGCTCTTGTGTGTCTCCATCTCGTTTAAATGCACATGTAATAATCAGCCTAATTTTTGGCAACAATAGCAAACAACTCAGCCTCTGAATTTGTTTTTGATACATTTGAACATGTTTCTGCATTTAAACAAGTGGTTTTATGAGTATGTTTTGTTCAAGTGCCATTTAAACATGTCAAAACATACTTTATTTTGACAAATATAGGCCTACATATTAATATTATTTCACACGAGACAGCCTACAGTATGCTCAGAAAAAAGCAAACAGTAACTCTTGTATCAAAATCAATTCCCATGTTTTGTCATAAAAGTTGCAATAGAAGAGGCATTTATTTATTACAATTCCCATAGCACATGAAGGCAGCATAAGCTACATATGTCAAACTCAAGGCCCTTGGGCCAAATGTGGCCCACAAAAAGGTAAATTAAAAGGTGTGACTGTCATTTCAAAATAAGTCCATGCATTGACCATTAACTGAATGAGATTTTCCCTAACAGGTGGAATTGAGAAATAATGATCCCAAAATGTTCAGAAAGAGGTAAATTGATGCAGATGGAAGGCAGTTGCAAGAAAGATGGGAAGGTCAATACATGTTTTCAAGGAGGAAAACCTGTATGTCTTTTGTGTTATGAGGCAGTATCGTTTGTCAAAGAGCATAACCTACATGGGCATTTTGACACCAAACGCAGAGCTAAATATGCAAAAGTTAGCCTTCATGAAACATAACAAATTGTCCAGGAATTAAAAGGAAAACTGCGATCAAGGCAGAATATTTTCACAAAAGCCACGACCAAAAACCATGCGGCAGTGAAACTACCTTCATTATGGCTGAGTCTGTTTCAGAGGGTGAGTTTTTGAAGTAGTGCTGAAGGTCTGTGAGCAGGTGTGCCCCGACCAGATACACACTTTTAAAAATGTCAGTTTATCAGGAGCAGTTACACAGACATATTTTTTACATCTATGCAAATACATATGTCATATTTGTAATTTGAATAAGTCATACAGAAACAGTTATTTACAGCCCTTTGAGTACAACCATTTTGCTGATGTGGCCTTCAGTGAAAATTACTTTGTTACAGCAGATATGGACAGGACAGGGCCTGGTAGCCCAAAGTCATGCAACTCAAGTCTCCATTCTAGTATTTATACCAGAATGATAAAACATCATACATTATAAGGCAGAGTGGCTTTTGTTTCATAGTCATGTGTTAATCAACTTTTACAACTGAGGACAGATAAAAAGGGTTTCCTGAAGGACAAGCCTCGAGTAGAAATGACTTTCATTTACACACAGAGACGATGACAGAAACCTTTTCTTCACAACATAAACACTCATAAATTTCCATCACAGTTGTGTTGACATGATGTCAAATTATTCTAGAAAGAGTTTAACAGTTGGAGTTGGAGGGCAGAATTCTATGGTGAAATTTGCTGTATATGTGAGATACAGGTATGTTGACTTGGTTTATGGTTAAAATATCTGTAATTATGGACCCATCTACATAAGACAAAAGCATTCACAAAGTTTACTGTCTTCTCTGTCATCTTAAATGAACATTTTTACAATAGATTCTGAAAGTGGTGCCATTATTCAACATCAAAGACGTGATTGTTGTCAGCTGAAAGGATTTAAAGCCATAAAATTAATATAGCAAGTCTGTGGAGCCAATGTACAAATATAATGCCCTGTATTTATATAGGCCCCTGCCCTCCACCTGAAATAATCACATAATCAAAAGAACATGAATGTAACCTACACAGACTAGCCTGCCAAAGTCCACACTTCTCAAAGAACTGAACATACACATTACATATATTAATAGTCTTGTCAAAGGCTACTAGGCAATTACAAGACTATTATGTATGTAGAGGAATTAGCAGGCCCATCAATAAAAAATAATTAGTTCACTTAAAAAACATCACATAGGTTATGATCTTTGTCATTTGCTCTGTTCACACCTATACGATCATCCTTGTCAACAGTACAACCGTTTTCTTGGCTGTTATTGTCCCACACAAAGAAATTTATATTTTCAAAAAACTATATTCTTAAAATTAAAAACAATATTCTTAAATTTTAAATATTCAACTGAATACTTCTGTGGAGCGATGCAACAATGTTTTGGTCCTGAGGTAGAGCTTGTTTTTCAATTCAGTTTTCAAGTGTCTTTATATGGCACATTTAAAACAACTTCAGCTTCCCAAAGTGCTTCACATAAAAGTTAACAAAAAACTAATATACAGAACACAATCCATGGGAAAAGAACAATGAAACACCAAGATATCCTGTATTAGTATTAATTTGTATTATTAGAATGATAGTATTAAATGCCAGAGCGAAGAGGTGAGTTTTCAGTTTAGTCTTAAACTGTTTGAGACTGAGAGGTTCTGACAGGCAGAAGGAGGCTGGTCCATAGTCTGGGCTCTGCCACAGAAAAGGCTCTGTCACCTCTGGTCTTGAGTCTGGCTTTGGCCACAGCCGGCAGGAGCTGGTCAGCTGACCTCAGGGCTCTTGCACCCAATATGAAATAGGAGCCAGTGCAAGCTGCACAGCACAGGCTCTCATCTCTTAGTTTGTGTCAGCAGATAAGCTGCAACATTCTGGACATTCTGTAAGCGCTGCAGGGAGCCCTGGTCCAGCCCCACATACAAGGAATTACAATAACCCAGACACGACATTACAAATGCCTGGATTGCTTTTTGAAAGCCCGCCTGTGGAAGGCGGGGCTTTACTTTAGCAAGGAGCCTCAACTGAATGAAGCTGGACTTTATGACAGAGCTAATGTGCTTGTCCAGTTTGAACATAGAGTCCACAATTTTCAAGATTCCTCACTGCAGAGCAGGACCAATCACAGCACCAATCACACTGTCATGTCTGAGCAGTGGGTTAGTTACACCAAACACCACAATCTCAGTTTTATTTTTATTTAAATTCACAAAGTTTGTGCCCAGCCAAGTCTGCACATCCCTGAGACAGAGCTTTGATTGTGGTCTAGCTGTCTTTGGCGTTATTGGCAGATATATTTGACTTCAAACCAATGAAATGCCACATTGTGCTTTCTAAAAACATCACCTAGGGAAAGCATGTACAGAGCAAAAAGGGCCTCCGCTAATGTCTAACCCTGGGACAGACTGTATTCTAAGGAAGACACAGAGGAGGAGTACTGTCCTAGGCTTACAGAAAAACTCCTGTCTGACAGATAGAATCGAAACCAACAGAGTGCTGTACCCTTAATGCCCATAATGTCTCTAGGCAGGGCAGGAGGATCCACTGATAAGTCTGAAAGCAAAAGAACTGTGGATTTCAAGCAGGTCATTAACAACATATAGAAGAGCTGCTGGAATTTAAAGCCAGACTGGAATTCTTAAGACAAGACTAGAGTCATAGACATAGAAACAAAGTGAAAATGTCAGCAGTCGCCTTCTCTCTCTCTCGCTAAAACCTTCAAACCAGGCTAGAAATCCAGGGTTAATAATAGACTCAGACTTGAACTTTAACAGCCACATCAAGTCAATAACATCTGCAGCTTTTTACAATCTAAAAACATTGCAAAAATCAGTGGTATAGTGTCTAAACCAGACTTGTAGAGAGTTATTCATGCATTTGTCTACAGTAGACTGCTGTTATGGCCTGCTCACTGGCCTCTCCAAACGAGCGTTAAAACAGCTGCAGTACATCCAGAACGCTGCTGCTCGGGTCCTGACTAGAACCAGGAAGTATTTCACACATAAGTCCTGTGCTCAGGTCTCTGCACTGGCTCCCGTGGATCAGAGAATAGACTTTGAAGCAGTTCTGCTTTTGTCTCTCCATGGCCCAGCACCAAAGTACATCTTCCACATGTCAGAGCCATATGAACCATGTCACGTTGTGAGGACTTCAGGGACCGGCCTCCTGCTGGTGTCCAGAGTCAGGACTAAACATGGGGAATCAGTGTTTCAGTTTTATGCAGCTAAAACCTGGAACAGTCTTCATGAAGATATGAGACAAGGTTTAAATCCAGGCTCATGTTTTGAACTTAGAATTACGGATTGTGCAATACAAATACACTTCTGACTCCGCGCATCACAGAGAACTCATGGAACTTACACCAATTATTGCATTACATTACTATGACTAATATTGATGCAGTAGTAAACAGGTTTACATAAATTATACACTAAAATTAAAAGGAGTTTATACTTTTTGTAGTATGTACATGTTAGATTTAACAACACAAATATAGTATGCTCCACAAGTGAATTATTGACTCTAGTGACAAATGATTCTGCTGGGACGTTTGACTCATATGTTTATTGACTTTTGCATAGTATGTGCTCTTATTGGCACATGATTAACAGATCTGTATCTCCTAATTACATTATGTAGGAGGGGACAAATCATCTCAACTGTTCCCTCACCAAAACTAAAGAAATACATCTGGGAAAATGTAATGTGCAAGAAAAACATAATTGAATTGAATATTGCTTTCTATTTTATGCACAGCAGGGGGCGTATTTAAATAATAGAGAATTAGGCCTGGTGGAGTTCATGCTGTGGCCCAGGGCAAAAATGCCAATAATGAAAGAACGTTACAGAGCCCATTTCTGGGCTAGGGTTAGGGTTGTTGTTTCTCTCTCCTGTCTTGTACTTCAACAAGCATTCAACTAGCAAGAATTAGTTGGAGTAAAATACCATAACATGCATAAAACCCAAAATCCCCACTTAGAGTCTGCATAAGATCAAAACTCTGCCACTGTGCCAGCCACCAGTTGTATTTATGTATTTTGTTTAAGATAATCTGTCTCATAACGACATCTCCAAATGCTGGCCACACCAAATATACCTTAGAGGTTTAAACCATCATTTACATTTTTGTCCAATAGCCTGGAACTCTGATGAAAGAGGCTGATTATTCTTTCATCCTGTGGAGCATTGCTTGCAGCCTCAATTTTGACTTTCAAATTGAACGAAACGGTTAGGTACAGTTGCAGGATATGGGAGACTTAGGGAGAAAAGCAATATGGCATCAGTGCGCTGCTTACCCATCAATAATTCCCTTAATCAAGACCAGTTTCTTGCAGGCTAATTCATAATTCTGCTTAGTGCTGGGTTGATACTTTGAGCCCACTCTACCAGTTGACACACAATTTAGGCTATTCGTCTTTTTTTTTTTTTTTTTTTTTTTTTTTTTTGTAATTACCGTATGTCGAATAAGAGCTGTCCAATGTATAGCGCAGGACTGGAGCACACAAACCCATGTGCGCACACGCTCGTGACGTAGACTGTCGCCTTTAAAAGCCTCTGAGTGAATCCGCGCGCGTCTGACTCCAGTGTGGACGGAGCGCACGGACTATACGCTTCTCCTAAATCTGCTGCGAAGATGACTACACCTTTAACAGTTAATGGGCTACAGTAAACAAAGAGACAAAAAATGGTTACGTTTTGAAAAAAGCTCATTTGCACTTGAATACGGCGATGGAGACGCACGACGCCTTTAGGTAACAGGAGCTATCTAAGGGTGACAAAGTGAGTTATAGAGAGCTTGTCAGTCAATACAACTGAATACGTGATGCGAATGTATTTCAGAACAATGTGTTTAATTACAGTAAAATTACGCACGGGAGATGCGCGTCCCCCAGAAACGATCAGATCCACTCAAGTGCGGACACGAATCTAAACTTTCTCAAGCTGTGATCGACGCTACACAAGGGTCAGATGAATGGCCCGCAGGATGTTTTTTGGTCAGGCTGCCATGAACTATAGCCTCAACCTCAGCGAGGAGCAGGGTCACACGGACTTCACCCCGGGCGCAGAAAGGCTCACTCCCACCGGCTTCATCGTGCTGTCCGTGTTTCTGGGCTTCATCATGACTTTCGGCTTCCTCAACAACTTCATTGTGCTCATTTTGTTTTGTAAGTTTAAGAAGCTGAGGACTCCGGTGAACATGCTCCTGTTGAACATCAGTGTGAGCGACATGCTCGTGTGTCTCTTTGGCACCACGCTCAGCTTCGCCTCCAGCATCAGAGGTCACTGGCTGCTCGGGACCAGCGGCTGCAGCTGGTACGGCTTCATCAACTCCTGTTTCGGTAAGTTTAGTGAAGACTAGAATCTGCATGGATGGAGAGTCAGAGCTCTATGTTTCTCCCCAGGTTTATTTTAGCGCAACCAAAAATGACACTAAAAAAGATAACAAAGAGATGAAATTAATTTAAATTTTTGCAAACTGTTCACAACATTTGATCCCATGATCAGGTGCTTGTATCCTAATTGTTTTCATATAAGACCTTAATCTTAAGTTAGGCCTTTAACTACACATTATTAGAATCATTCTGTAGGTTATTGGTTCACATTTTCACAATATTTGGACAAACCTATTTTACCATGACAAACAACTGACTTTTATAATGAGAATTTATGCAATACTTTCCCTGTACATTATCATCATTCATGTGTCAGTAGTTCACTGTGACATAAAAAGTGTTGCACCTGAGACACTTTGTGTTATGGCCTTGAGAAAAACCCATTTACTGAGACAAAAGCCTGTTTACACTTGCACCATTAGAATCCATTTGTAAAGATGGTCTTGTCTGTTGACTTCCACTTGGTGTGAGTTTCCATCGGATCTAACCATGCCATGACATTCAAATGTTTCCCCATTACACACACAGACCCCTGTTATAACAGAAAACACCTGTATTAAATCTCTCCCTGTTTGTTTTATTTTCTCCATAAATCCCATGCTGTCAAGTCTTTCCTGCCATGTATCCCATCGGAAACCAAGCTTTCATAACATACTTGACGCACATTTACAAACAGCATACCGAGATGACACTGTTTACTGTCCTGATAAGTTGTTTATCATATATATTTGTTTATGACATGTGTGATGCCTCTAAGTAGTTCACTGACACAAATCTATCACAAGTTGAATGATCTGTTTTCACAGAAACTGTATGATTTGTCATTCTTTTTAAAGAGCTTTGTACATCTGTAGGTTGAGCCATTCATATATATTATGACCTCATTCACTTCATTAAATATTGTGATTAATTTAAACTGATGGAAGCTACAAACAAGTCACTTATCACAGCAGCTGATAACAAAACAGTAAGTTAACTACATCACAAGTCATGCAGTCCCATGCAGAGGAGAATGAAAGCATGTTTGAAATGTAATGAGTCGAAGTGCTGCCAACCCATTTATTTTCAATGACAACTTTGTGAGTGGAATAAAGGGGTCCCCAAAGATGATTTCTCTTCTTATCATGCTTCTCTTAGCAAATATGCTGTCAAAAACGTGCATGAGATCATGGTTTTATATAATAACTAGCAATATTTATCCCACTGAAGTACATTAAAGAATGTATGATTCCACATTTTGTGGAAATCAAGAGCTAAACTATAGATGGCTCTACAAAGCTTAAGTATCTACACAGTTTTGGTGAAGATATGAACCACTCCATAAATCTGGCTTTACAAATATGGTACTGCCTGGGCTTAATCCTGCCTTAATAGATCATGTTTATTGTGCTGCCCTGTTTCCATTCATAGGTATTGTGTCTCTGATCTCCCTGGTCATCCTCTCCTATGATCGCTACAGCACTCTCACAGTGTACAACAAACGGGGACCCAGCTACAGGAGGCCTATAGTAGCTGTGGGGGGCTCCTGGCTCTACTCCTTATTTTGGACAGTGCCCCCTCTTCTGGGCTGGAGTAGCTATGACATAGAGGGAGCAGGGACCAGCTGCTCTGTGTCCTGGACCATGAACTCAAGACAGTCTCACGCCTACATCATCTGCCTCTTCATTTTCTGCCTGGGCCTGCCCATCCTGGTTATGGCCTACTGCTATGGCCGCCTGCTGTTTGCTGTTAAACAGGTACGCTAACATATTCAGAAATATAAAGGAAATTGTTCAAATTGAATGAAAAACATAATTGTAAAACCGCTTCCATATGTATGTATAAAATAGATCGTTTATAGCCTGAGAGTTATAATGCATCTAAGCCTTGAAATCATGTTGTGATAAATGTAAAGCAAAAGGTGGTTGTGTGTGGGCGGATGTGAAGGAATGATTCAAATTGCCTTTCTAAAGCACTGTGGGCTACATCTAATATATGAAAAGTACTTTGTAAATAAAGTATAATTTGAATAATATTAAGTGATACATCTAAAGTAAAACATCCATTACTGTGGGTTTTTACAAGGTCATAATTAGAAGCTCCTCAGCCTATAAAAACAGATTTTGGAATGGAAAGAGAAAAGAGAAGTAACTTTTATACAGTGAGGTTTTATACATCAACAAATGTTGCAGATCAGTACTGTTTTATAGGCCTCTGGTAAACAGTACATCCTTTGAATACTAATATACAGAAGCCAATGAGTAATGCATTTATAAACATCTGTCAAAGGAGCACAAGTTAAGTGTTCTCTGGAGTATCCACATTGACATGGGACTGAGAGGTTTCCTCACCTTTGACTGTACAATCTACATCTTCATTAGAATTTATCGGCTAATGCTTGACTAGTGTGCACCATATACGCTTTATGTTGTATAGATTAAAGTGACTGATGTACTAATATATATATATATATATATATATATATATATATATATATATATATATATATATATATATATATATATATATATATATATATATATATATATATATATGTAATGTTATTTTGACTTGAAAAGCTGTTGCTTTGTCTGATTCAGACAGTTGAGACGTTTGAGTTCGCAGGGCAGGATTACAACAGGATTATGTCATTAAATCTGCTGCTATTGCAATGCTTTGGTCCCTTTAAGGTTAAAAGAATTTAACATGATTTAACACAATTTCTGCCACATGACCTCATTTCTAGAAAAGTTCACTAGGAAATCCACCAATATCCTTTTTATTTACTATTATATTTAGCCTGTGTTTTAGAAGATGCTTTACAAGTGCATGCAGTGTGATTGTCTTTATGCAAGACAACTTTCTTTGTATATAATCCCAGCTTTAGTGGCTTAAATGGCTTAACTGTGGTGGTACGAACTATGGTGTAAAAAGCAATGTGAAAGAAATATCAAGATTACTGTACTAGTGTTGTCACAGTGTACACTCAAAATATTTGACTTGATACAGATCTTTGCAATAAAATATGATAAGATAAGTATTTGTAATTGTAGAAATAGGTATTCAGTTCCGATAATATTTTTAGTATCAATCTGTATCTGATATTTTGACAATCCAATTTTATACGTATAAACCATGATGAACTGAGTAAAAAAAGTGGCATGCTATCAAAGCAATTAGGGGGCAGAGGGCAGAGGGCAGAGGGCAAAGGGCAAAGGGCAAAGGGTAGAGGGCAGAGGGCTTCCAGTCAAGATTCAATGAAAAGTGGTACAAACTGAACAATTCCTCCTGTGCGAGTGTTGTTGATTATTTTGCATGGTTAAAGTGATACTAATCAGAACACAAAGCACTTCCTTATAAGCGGGCACCAGGATAAATAAATATATAAATAAAGATATATATATACTAAATATATACTTTTTATATTTGTTACATCTTCTCATAGGTGGGAAAATTTCGTAAAACCGCAGCCCGTAAGAGAGAGTACCACATTTTGTTCATGGTACTGACCACGGCAGCATGCTATTTGCTGTGCTGGATGCCTTATGGTGTGGTAGCAATGATGGCAACATTCGGACCACCTAATATCATCTCCCCAGTGGCCAGTGTGGTGCCCTCTCTGTTGGCCAAGAGCAGCACTGTGATCAACCCAGTCATCTATATCCTCATGAACAAACAGGTAAGGCAAGACAAGACAACATCTTTATTTACACAGTAGAAAAGACACTTACAGTTTACAAATATTTAAATAACAGTTCAAGTGTTATAAGAAGAGTTAAGTCATAAACTCAGGCATGGCAGAGATAATCACTCTCTGTTCAATACATTTTAAAACCGCAACAGCAGAAGTGTCAAATAAACAAGAGTCTTCAGTTCTTACGGGCAACTGCAACAATTCTGAATAAAATCAAGTCCGGAAAATGATTTGATTAAAAAAACAACCCCCCCCCCCCCCCTAACTTTTTTGTCACTTTTCCTTTTCCCATACAATAAGTTTAATAAATTCTACTCTTTGTCAGAGCACCATGAGTCTCGCGATGAGACTGTATCCCTCATTAAGCTCTCCAAAATGACACAATTAAAAAGGAGTTTGGCACAAGTATATTGAGATGCACAGATAAGACTTCCCTCAGGCGTTGCACTTTATTAAGAGCTCCCAGGGAACAAGGAGCCCCACACTAGATGCTCAGGACTTCAGCTGTAACCACTGTAGCACAGCAGCAGACAGTTTAGACTCTAAGCCCTAATGTAGTCTGACATGCTGTGTGCACTGGAAAGTCAGCATCTAAATGTACATAAAATATACAGTGTTACAATCACAACCAAGAAAACAATGATTTCATTTCTCAATAGTCTAAAACACACTGTTCAAACAAAACAAAATCAACAAAAAGTCAACGCTGAATTTCATCGTTGATCTTCGTAATACCCATTTTACTGCAGTTATCATTTATTTTAAACTCATTGAACCAAACATAAACAAATCACATAAAACTAGAATGGAAATTGTTTAGTAGCTTATGCATCTACAACTAAATGCATCTATAACGAATGGCATCATAAACAGCTATGATTCAAGTCTTCAATAAGGATTAAAGACAGCACGGTTAGGTTCAAATCAGTGAGCAGTCATGTTAAAATAGGATTTAGCTCAGCTTGCATCAATGTGATGAAGTACCAGGATTAGTTCATGTTTAATTCACTGAATTACACAACAGAATCAATTCCATTTAATGTCTCACTTTAATTAAGAGCTATAGACAATTGGAGTAATGCTATTATTGTGTTGGTTCTTATAGTTGTCTAATATTAAACAAAAAGCATTTTAGTTCAACTAACACATACTTTATGTTTTATTAAAACTACGTCCCTCCTTTTCCCGCACATTATAATAGATAAGACATGTCCATTACGTTATTTACGCTCTTTACCAGCACAGCCATGAAAATATCTTAAAAAAAGACTCAACAAGTATGATACAAGATGATTTTCTGCAAAACTGAAAAAAACTTATTCTGTCTTCCATGCACAACCATTACCTTTCAAGCGGGAGATGTGGCACTGCTTGTAAACAGAAATAAAATAAGAAATAAGACAATAAGTTCAACCGTAGACTGTATAAAGAAGAATTATACATACAGTCTATGCCAGAGACTGAACAAGTGGCTCGTCTCTGAGCTGAAGACACTACAGACCAATATTAAAAGGTTATCGCTGTAGGAAATGAGCTTCGTGCTGTTACATAGCTAAAGAATGACCCTGCAGTGGTACACACATGCTCGGGACTGTGCGCTAAGAACCAGGCAGGAATTACATTCAATGAAGTCATCTGGCCATCAATTAAAATCACTGAGGTCCATACAGCAGGTCTCCCATAGCAAGTCATCCCAAGTGCCGTACTCCTGGCCCCACTGTTTTGGGGTTCAAGTGTGGTCCACTGGTCTGAGCACTTGTTGATCTTTGAAACTATTTGGCCCCATTTTGCAAACTACATAATGAAAACCAGTGCCCTAAAACAACGGCAAATGATTCAACTAACGCTATAAATGTGTTTGACTGACATGCCCCAGGCTAGTTTTAAATATCACAGGAATAACAATCCAGCAAAAAAAGTGAAGTCACCTCCTTATAAAAGTGTGTATGTACTTAAGACATTCAGCAGAGATGACGTAATGATTGTACTGTATGTAAAAAAACAAAAAACAAACCAATACATCCACTGTAACAATCAGAAAACATGGCATTTATTAAAATCACACTCTTATCATAGTCTAAAAACTTGTCCTACCCTAAGCTCCAAATCTAAGTTGGCTCAGCTAAAGCATCACAGAAACATCTTTACATCCCATTGCTTTGTCCTATTGGTGCAGGAAACAGCTTGATGATGACAGCATGGTCCAGTTAATGTCTCATCGTGGGACAACCTATGGCTTACTTTGTTTATGTAAGCCGCATATTCCAGGCCTTTTTGCACCATGCCCTTCTTCAGCCCCCCCACAGGCCAGAGTGCGCGACGTCTGGGAGTGTGGAATGCAGTATTCAGACGCCACAGTCTATGGTGCTGAGCCCAGGCAGAGTGACCCTGCCCTTCCTACGCAGGTCGCTCTCTGGGCCAGTGTTGAGCCTCTGTATCAGGCTCTTCTCGTACAGCAGAGGGTGGTAGGCCCCCAGAGTGCAAGCTGCATCGAAGTAGCGCTCATGGTAGTGGCAAAGGTCTGATTGCCGCATGGACGGAATGTACTCATAGACATGCACCTTTTCACACAGCGCCATCATCAGGAGGATACCTGGAACAACACAAAATTTCAATTAAGTATTGCAGAGTGAAATGAGCATGATTACAGTGGGTACATGTACATAGTAAAATGAGATAACTAGAATGACCAGATAACCCAATAATTAGATCTGATCTTTGGTGATTACGTGCAGAATAGAAATCCAATCAAAAACATCTGGACATGTGCCATTAATCAATGGCAATTTCGAAACAGACAGTTTTATTTGTGCCAGAAAAAAGTAAACGTAGAAAAATAATTTGAACCTCACTCAAGAAAGAACCACTTGTTCCTTCTGGGAAAACCTTTTGTTTGTTTTTTTTCCATCCTTGGACCATTCAAGTTAGATTGGTGTAAATAAATTCTCCTTTGACACAGAACAGCCTTATCTGTAGTGCTCTTGATCATTGAGAGGTCAATTTTATCTGTTTGTAACCGCCAAATGTGTTTGTGTTTAGAGCTTTGTTGATCTAAACCTGACCAGAATGCATAATGCAAGAGCATGTGGAGTGCTCCTGCTGCAGCCACCACAGCTCTGTGTAAAAAGACCTCATGTTGGTCCAAAGATACAAAGCACAGTCAGCTCCCATAGATTATGTTGCCTTGGTGCTTTTCATTCTCTCATTTTTTCTTGGCTTCGGCAGCTGTTGGTCTGTTGATCATTTACTCAATGAGAAAGTGCAGGGCTGTTTTCCACCTGGCTTACAGTGAGACAAGATAACAACCTATAGTTCCCAGTTTATCTCTGCTTTGTGAGTAACTTCATAAAAATCTAACCTCCACAGGCTTGAGTTGGAAATGTGCTACAGTCAGGTAGGTATGTAAAGACAACAATACTGCAGTGTAAAGACAACAATACTGCAGTGTAAAGACAACAATACTGCAGTGTAAAGACAACAATACTGCAGTCTTAAGGATGAACATTCATCATAAGAAAGACCATTTGATTCTTTTGCAATCCACACAAAAACTGCAATAAACACATTTTTCTACAGCATTTAATATCATCATACTCTCTGAAACTGCCAATCAGAGTTAGTACAGTGCCAATGCCACAGGCCATTAGGACCCACTCTCTATCCCCAGGTGAGTTTAACAGCTGCAGCTTTTCCAACTCTGTAGGCTTGTAGGCACTATTCTCACAGAAAGTACAAACCCAAGGTCAATCCACTTCACATAACTCTGACAGCTTTTGATATACTTCCCCCTCCCCCTCTCTCTTCCCTTCTCTTATCCCAGTTCTACAGGTGTTTCTTGGCTCTGTTCCACTGTGATCACTTGTCTGTGGAGAATGGAAATACCTCGATGCCCTCCAAAACCACCATGATCCAGCTGAACCGCAGAGTCTACAGCAACACAGTGGCGTGCACAGCCCAGCTCTCCACCGAGACCCTGAACCAGTGCAGCACCACCCCCCACATGAAGCACACCAACCCCCCTGTGGCCACCACCTAGAGACACCCCCCACCACACTGCAGGGTCTTACCACAAAGTATCCAACTGAGCAAGATCCATTTTTATGTTACGATGACGTGTTATGTCATATAGATGATTCTGAAGATAACGTGATCTATTTTCTCACTGTTAGTGTACTATTCAAATATGGCTGCCTGTACGAAGTTTCACACACTCATGCACATACATTGCACAGTGAGCAGACTTCCTGTCCTTAGATTGTGCTGGTGAATCATTCATCTATAAACATAGGTGCCCAGTGATCATCACAATAATAACTGCAGGTGGCAATTGGGGTCATCTCTGTATAGTCATTTGCTGCTACATCAATCCTCACCCTTCTTCAACGTGTCCCTACAGAGTCATGCGGCACAGAAAATCAAAACTGTTACATTTTCGGCAAGGACCAAGAAATACTGTTATGTGTTGTTTGAAAAATATGGTTTAAAAATTGAACAGAAATAGGACAACTTTTGGACATCACACTTGGCTGTGTAACTGTGTTGTCAACACATGTGACCATCCTATTTCCTGAATTGTTGTTGGACCATTTGCATTGTATTGCTCACACTGTCGGGTGAATGCTGTGCTGAAAATCAGGATACAATTAAAATGTTTCAGGTTTACACTTCAAAGCTAATGTCATTCATGAGCAGGACATTTACTTTACTGTATGACTTTTAGCCAGTCTCACATTCCCATTTGTCATTTTGTTAATGTACATCTGTGAATTGTGCTTGTGGATAGTAAGAATCAACTACCAGCCAGTCTATTCTGCTGTCACTTCCTAAACAAACAAAATCTGCCAAACGTAAAATCTGTCAACTGGACAAAGAGTTGTAGGAGTGAAGACGTTTCGCTGCTCATCCAAGCCTTGGCAGTTGACAGATTTTACTTTTGGCTTTTACTATGGATCGGACCTAGACGGCAGGGATTACACAGATGTCTTTCTTTAAAAAAAAAAAATCAGCATGTAAGTTTTTTTTAACTACTTGTGAGTCAAAGTGATATTTTGTCTTTGCATGTTTTTACAGTAAATGTTGACACTGACTGAAGTCCCAATTGTCTGTGCCGAGTGGTTGCTGATGGGGTGAACAAAAGAAGATAAAAAGACGCACATTATCTTTTGACAGAACCTCCAACTGATCAATAATTGTTTGTTTTAATAATGTCTAAGGTTAAGTTTGACTGCCGGGGACGTAAAGCACAATGACAGTAGACCTTTTAAATTGGCTGTAACCTTTCCAGACCAATCATGTAAAAAGTGATAATAAGGTGACAGATAATAGACCACCCAAAGCAACTTAACAATGCAAGTAAAACAGTACGCAGCTGGTCTATCACTAATTAAGTACTTACAGATGGCTTTACACACATTTCCAGATTGCAAAGTGGCATTTTGCTACAGGCTGCAGAAAACCTATTGTGAGTGCTATATGACGATATATGGAGAAGCCACGTCTGATCATTACAGCTGTCTATCACACAAGAGCCCCTATATATCTCCCCCGTCAATGGCAAAGGTTCTACCAAAGCTAAAAATAAAACTTTTTTGATATCAAGGACGGTCGAATTGCTGAAACGTTACATTAAATTCAATATAAACCATGCATGTAACTAATATACCAAGGCTAACAGAAAAATGAGACAACAAAACTGCATTAACAAAAACCTTCTGCCAAATAGCCATTTCTTTAAGATTAAGCATTTAAATCCTGAAGCATTGCTGGTTTCTATCAAATTATTACAAAGCAGCAATGTAATTAAAATACCAGCATGTTGTGTTCAGTAATTGTATGAACTAGTGCAAGAAAATATACCAAAAGTAATAAACTAGCGAATTGGTGAGATGGAGTCTGTATTTGTAAATTTCTTATCAGCGGTAGGTATGAGCAAGTGTTAGACAATTAGAAATAATTAGGACCAAAACCTGTTCTGCCACAGAGTAAACAGTTCCACAAGCCAACTATACAAAAGCATTACACACACTGAATACTGATTTCTAAAGAGGTGTACTCAAAATAAATACTGCAAACATTGAACCGTTTTCCAAGAACAGTTTAAAGCAGCTACAACTTATGGGAAATGCAATACACGTGTAGTTCATTTTTCCATGACCTTTACTGCAACCTTGAAGGTGTATTTTACAATTCTTTTTGTACACGTGGAGCTCATGATTTTCACATCAGCTGTGTTTCACATCAGCTGTGTTGTACTATAGTATCAGTACTCACTGTTCAGGAACATCTCAACTAGTTGTAGACTGTAGTGATGGGACTGTAGTAGGGAGGGGACAGAGACAGAGATGGGACTGCGCTAGGGTAGGGACAGGACTGCAATAGGCATGAGACTGCAGTAGACATGGGTCCACGATAGGCATGGGACCGCAGTAGGGAGCGTACAGTCCTAGGGATGGGAAGCGGTACTACTGTCCCTACTGGGACAGTAGGTATGGGACTGTGGTAGTTATGGGGTAGGGACGGGACTGTGGTATGGATGGGACCGCGGTAGGGAGTGTACAGTGCTAGGGATGGGACCGCAGTAGGCATGGGACATCAAACAAGAATATTACAATAATCATTTGTGGGACATTTTGTAATTGTAAAAATTACCAACTACCAACCACCAAAGAAAAGATTTGGCTTTCCAAGTGCCACCAGATCAAGTATCAAGTATAACAAAACTATTCTAGGTCTAATCTAGGGCCAAACATGGACTATATCATTTCTATTGTAATTCTAAACAAAAAAAATATTCAAAGAAGAACAAAAAAGCAGATAAAATTAACTCTACATGAAGCAAACCCACAAACTGAAGACTTGTCCAAGTACCACCTGAAGGAGCTGCGCCTCTGCTTTAAATCATTACTGAACCTAGGCCTATCACGATAACATATTTTCAAGAGCGAAATATTGCTCTATGAGCTGCAATAAATAAATAAATAACAGAATGCAACACTTAAGTAGTTTTTGTATCAATAATAAAGACAGAAGCTACAGCTCAGATCTCATTGTAGTACAGTAACCAACAACCACGGTAAATATTGAGCCCCAAAAATTATTGTGTCGTCATCATGTACTGAACAATGAGAATGCTTCAATAAGACAGGCTTAACTGATACATTTTTATGTAGCGCTTTTCCACCTTCAAGACACTCGAACTGCTTTACATCAAGGAACCACTCGCGGTCAGTGGATCTGACACTTAACCAGTGAGTTTTGGTTTTTTTTTATGCGAGAGCAGGAATACTGAGCTTAAACAGCCTCACAGCCTTCACCACAAAGGTGACAGCATGGTTATTAGCAAACCAAACATGTGCGCACATTTAGCTAAAAGAATGAATCGTTGATGTAAATGAATGAAAGTATGCATATGAATGTGTTACTAGCTGTGCTCTTCTCACTACCGGACACAGAAGGGTGAGTGTGAATAGGATTATATCGGTATGGATGTTAATTGGATTAAGTTCCTACATGGACAGGTTTGCATTTTAAATCATATTGTGGATATGTAAATTTTAATGTTGTACAGGTGTGCATTTTAAATTGTATTGGGTATGTGTGTGTCCCCCCCGAGGACTACAGAAACAGAGGACTACTGGAAATTAGCTATTAAGCTAGAATCTGGTACAAGCATCTCGCCCTTGCGCTTATTGTAATTTTACATTGTTCTATTAAATATTAAAAAATAAATGAAATGAAATTAAATTATTTTGGCAATGATAATTGCTATACAAAATTTCAATAATTTCCCATCTAGACTGTAGAGAGCAAATTTCCATCTACTTTGCCATGATTTCTCGCTACCACTGAATTGACAAAGCTGCATTGAAAGCCACAGCACAGACAGTTTAAAATCTGTTGTTTATACTAATTACTGTTGCTATAGAACCTTAATTACATTTACACCGTAGCTTACATTGTGTCCATTTCAGAAGAAGCTGAAGAAGAAGTGACCCCCCCCCCTTTCACTTATTAGACTTCCCCATAATTAATGTTGTCTAGTGTTTGGTGTCAAGGAAACGAATAAACTCTTGACAAGTATATTTACCGGGGAATTGTGGGGCACACATAAATTTGTCTGCTTCTTGGTGATAAACAAAAACTTAAGTCGTTATTGTGCAGCTGTGCGATTGACCAGGGCCATATTGAAACGTCCAAGTGCCGGAGTGCTATATATTGACATGCCAGGGGGTGTTATTTCTACACAGGGGAGTGTCCAATATTTCCCATGATTCCCCGTGCCTCCTGCATAGATGTGTGCTGCTTCACAGAGCGCCGCTGCATACTGATAATGTTATTGTGTATTGCTGAGATAAGAATTCCATCATGCCTTTTGTGTGGCAGGTTGTGTGTGGTGGGTAGATTTCCTCCCCCTCTCCAGCACCAAGAGGAGGGAAAGATAACAGGACAGAAAGGGTAGAACAGAAAAGGGAATGCCAGATGTAGACAGCACGAGTCAGGGCTTAGTCTATGTACACATATGCCTTACCTATAAAACCCGACGAGGGGGGATTGGGCTGGATGTTCTCTTTAGTGTTGCTCTGGATCACATCCCAGAGACGCCACACAAAGCTGGGGTGTAAGATGTAGAAGGGCTGGTCTGGGTGGAGCTTGCGGTGCTCCGTGTAGGGGCCGAACAGGTTGTAGTCCGGGTTGACGTACCACTGGAGAAGACAAAAGATGATTTATATTTGAGGTTATGCAGGTGACATCATAACCTTTGGAAGTTTATTAGAGAGTGGCAACATTATATGAGTGTCAACGGCAGTCACGATAAATACTATGGGCATGGGACTGCAGTAGGCATGTTAGATTTGTCTTTGCACTACTGGAGAATGTTTTGTAAATTCTTGTGACTTTTCTGAAGATTTGAGATGTAGAAGGTCGAATTTATTTCATTTATTTCTTGGAGCTCATGGTTTTTAAGAATACTGTACATAGAGAATAGTTTTATGAGAGAAATGCTGCTTTAGGGTCGTTGTGCCAGGGGTATAATGGCATTCAATATTATCGTTTATGGTCTATATTTTGTTTATATTGTACTTCAAAATGTGTTATCGTGACAAGCCTATTGGCAGTAAAGATCAGTGGTGGATGAAGTACTCAGTTTTGTTACTTAAGTAAAACTACAGACACAGAGGTAAAAAGTTACTCAAGTTAAAGCATCACATGAAAAAATCTACTTGATTAAAAGTATTTAAGTACCTGTTTAAACATGTAAAATGTAAAAGTATTTCACACAAGCATCGTTAATTTGTTAAAGTGTAAATCTAGTGATATTGATTCAAAATTATACATATTTTGGTTAACAGCAGCAATACGAATCAATTTCTTAATTTTTCTTACGAATTTTGTGTATTTATTTTTGTTTGGTCAAAATCGAAGCTTGAACTCAAAAACTTTAGTCAGGATGTTAACACAAACATGGTAAAAATAACTCCTCAAATCATGTAAAAAGTTCTTTTTACTTTTCAGTCCAGTTCAAAAATGTAGGGGAGTAGAAAGTACAGATACTGCTCTCAAATGTAGTCAAATCAAGTAAAAAGCATCCACTGTAAAATGTACTAGTAAAATACAGATACATAAAAATTCTACTTAAGTACAGTACTTTACTATTTTTACTTCCCCCACTGGTAATGACATTTTCTCCTGTAAAAGCTCAAAACACATCTAAAATGTGAAAGAGCTGCTACAGTTTAATAACGCACATAAAAGTCTATAACTGCCTGAAAATCAAGTTAACAGTAGAAAACTAGTTAAGACAACAGGACACTGCAGACAAACTCACATCACACACAGCTCAACTGAACCTTTGAACCTTTCTCTCCTTAAATAAGATGTTTCTGAGGTGTGGGGCAACAACAGTGAGACAAAATGACAAAATGAAGCAATAAAAAAGACCAAATTGAGGTCAGAATTCTATGTTGTAATTGGATTGTCCGCGCTCACTTCTTACTCATGGCGTAAACAAAAGAAGAGAAAAATACGCAGATTATCTTTTGACAAATACCAATAACTGTTTATAATAAGTGTTATGGCTTTCTTTTCCCTAAATCTTGACTTGTATTGTTATGGATTTCTTTGACCTAACCTTCGTAATACTATCTGTTGTTATGTACACGTGTATCTCTTGTTTGTGCGTCCAGCGTCCTCCAGCCACTTGGACGATATGATTGTTTTAGGGTATAAAGACACTGTATGTATTTTCATTTGTCAGCAGAGGGCGAGACGACACTATTAGGGACAACAGCTCTTTGACAATTGTGCGCTCAGTTGATTCAATAAACCAGACTTTTTGATTCAAGACAACTTCTCTGTTGATTTTATATTTTTAAGGGTTTTACTGTTAGAAATTCCACAACATAAGGAACCTGTAAGGAGACATTTGACATTTGTGTAAATAAAGCACAATCTAGAATTTAATATCTATAAGTACTGGGTCTAGCACAAAAGTTCAATGTCTTCTCTATAAGCACAAATTAAGAAAAACTGGAATCAAAAGTGGCCATTATTCAAACGTAAAGGAGCGATTGTTGTCAGTTAAGAGTTTTTCCCTGTAAGATTTGTTTGGCAAGTTTAATGAGCCAATCCCCTACAGATGATTAAATTCAACATATGTGGATATTTTTTTTGTACTGTAAACTGTAAATTTCCCATGATGTTACAGATGTTACATAGGCCCGACACCCCATCTGAAATTATTACATCAAAGTCCTGCTGTTGGCAGCATGTGCTCTCAAACTGTGTGCATTTTACCTGGGTAAATTAGGGTCAAATGTGTCAGTTCTGGACATTATATGAGATGGCAGCGTTTAATCAAGTCTTTCCATCTGTTAATGTAGATCGATAAGCAGTTAGTTGCAGAGAAAGAAACCAACAATCGCAGGACTGTCCAAAAGGCTAAGGTTGTCAAATTAAAAGGCTGATGTGTGCTTCTTGACACAAACATTCAAAACATGTTCAAGACTTTTTCCTTCTCATGCAGTTAAAGGAAAGCCTTTAATTTAATAAGTGAATGTCATCTTTGCTTTAAAGTAAAAGGTCCACATAGTACGCATACCTGAATGAATCAAACAGTGCACTCACTCCTTTTACTGATGCTATACACTACGACACAGACTGTTCTGTTGAGGCCATGTCAGTTGTACATCTGTGTTGCCTTTATGTTGTTTTGAACAATGGTTGGCTCATGCATGATATAAATGTATGCATGAAGCCACAGAACGACTTGTCAACATCAGTAACCTTTATTGTTAAATAAATGAAAAGGCTAGAGACAATTTATTCTGCAAACATAGTATGTGAAATACATTTCATGTTGGATGTGAAAACAATTTCTGTGATGCAAACAACAAAGGACCTGCACATCATGTTTTTTAGATCCTATGTCAGGATTTAAACCTTATAACTAATAAATCATACAATTTTAAGATTTAAGATATAACTTAACCTGTCCACACTTGTCATTAGTGAACTCAAAGACAGAGTGTGACCACTGGGAGGTGTGGTTATGAATTACATCTAAAGGCGGCGGAACTGAATCACGATAGAAGGATCTCTACAGATTGCAAATGGTTTTATTTGTCAAACTGCCCTGTCTACATTTGTGTAAAGAGGTGGGAGATGCTCACAAAAATGAACAGTATGAGTATCCTGAAATGAACTCAATTCAACAAAGGTAACAGGTTTCAAAAAATAATTTTCAAAACTGAATGACAGAACAACATGTAACATTATAACTGTAATTACACTGTATGTTAAATATTATACCTCTAATCATGACAATACTCAGTCATATTTGAGCTTGCATTTGTTCATATTGACTTTTTCATATCGACCTTAAACTTTCATTACATTTTGGATTACATGATGTGCTTACGTTCAAGCTATTAAAATTGGCATTATGACTCTACAAATGACCTTTCAGTCTGTCAATAAGTTCAATTAATGTATACGATTAGAGCAGCCGAGCACGTCTGCAGATCCTACCTCTACACAAGACATCACCACTAATAACCGTCTTTGAGTTCATCTGTAAAGCAAACTGCAGCTTTTTATATCCTCCTCCTTCTGTCTGTTGAAAGTGTTGTCAAAAAAGGTGGAGGTATCTGGGATCAATAGTCGCACGTAAGTAGAGGGGCAGGGGTTAAGCTGAGACTCCCTCCCGCTGTCTTCAGTGTCTTACCGCGTGATGACAAACTACAAGTCTAAAAGTGTCAATAGCTATTTATAAAACGCTGCTACTAAAGTACGCCAGACAAACGTCATAACGAACTTGCATAACGATGAATAAAACGCTCATCATGGAGAAATTCAACTATTGCAACTGCCAGGATTTATTTTCCGACATACTGTAGCAGAATGTAATGAAGTAAAAGTAGTAAAGTATTCTACTTAAGTACAATTTTTTTAGGTGTCTGTACTTTACTTAAATACATTTTAAAGTGGATACGTTTTACTTTTACTTCACTACATTTTTGAACAGGACTGAGTACTTTTGATTTTTGTCTGAGATCTGCTAAAAAGGCTGAGGCTTTATTTTTAACATGTTCATAGTTTGAGCAAAACAAAAATATATAAAGAAAAATAGCTAAGAAAAAAAACAATCAATAGAATTGTTTCTGTTGAACAAAATTCAGCACAAATCTTTATCAAAATTAATAGCTTTACAAGACCTCAAAATCTGCATAAAATGCTTTTACTTTTTACTCTTTAAGAACCTTTTCAAACAGGTACTTTAATACTTTTACTTTAGTAGATTTTTTTTTTTTTTTTACTTGAGTAATTTTTGCTCAGGTATCTGTACTTTTATTTAAGTAAGAAAACTGAGTACTTCTTCCACCACTGCTGCATGTATTAAACTTTAAATGATCTTAAATAGAAAATACTGTGGAAAGGCTTCTTTATAGGCACTAGTCTCACAGAGGTGATGCCCTTTATAACCCTAACCCTGCGTTTATACAGAATTTTATATAGAGCAAACATGAACATATATATGTATGTGTATATACATATACCCATAATGGTTCAGTCTTCTTTACTGTATAACCCACACACTTGGCAACTATTACCGCTTATTTTAATTAACTCTAAAAGCCACAACTGAGGATTCCCAGAGTTCCCATAAGTGGATTTTAGCTCTCTAAAAGAGAGCGGTAGATCTATACCCATTTCCAATATGTTCACAGAAAAGGTTGAGTCAATCTTGGCTGCTGTAGGTCAAATCATTAAATTCTTGGCACTTGTCTTCTATGACAAAGGGAGAAGGTGGAGTTGCTTCAAGGGTACATGAAAGACAGCTGTTGAGGAAGCGGAGATCAATATGAACAGAAGGAGGATATGAAGGAGGAGGTGGGAAGGAGGGAGGGGACTAACTAATGTTGTTTGAATAGCAAAACTGACTATGGGAAATAACATGGAAGGCAGGTTTTCCATGTATGTATTGCATTATTTGTGTAAGATAATTAGCCGTAATACCCACCTTATGCAGGTCGACGGTGTAGGGCGCTGGATCCCACGCCACCAATGTGACATTTTTGTAGATAGAGCTGGTGTTGAATCGATGTTGAGGATTGGCCAAGATCTGAAAGGGAGACAAGTTTTTTTCTGTTGTGGCACAATGACAAAGAGGCTACATTTGAAATCTACGCAATTTTACAGCTATACATGGAGAAAATGGCTCTCTGGCTTTGATTATTGTCAACAAAATCTGCAAAGAGGTGATGGAAAATGCACTCAAAGAAAATCATGAAAGAACCATTAAGAACACTGAGCACTTTAAGAGCATATATTGGTCTCACTGTTATTTACTAGAAACCCAACATTTTCTTGTAACATACGAGGTTACGTATTATTTGGTGATTGAGATAAGTAGTACTGGACATTGCAACTGCTGCATTTTTAAATTCTGGGAACATGAAGTACGTTTTTATTTAAAGAGCTCTTTTCAAATGCTCCGAGCACACACGAACAATGAGGCTATGTTTCAGCTTTTACTTGGTTTTCAATTTCGAGTAATTGTCCACATCTTCAGGGAAAAAGCATTATATGCATTTATAGGCCACATGAAAGCACTGGAAAAAAATAATAAAGCCAAACAACTTTATTCTACAAAGTAATCAATACATTACAATATGGCAACTGATATAGCTCTAGTCTCCTGTGTTCTTTGTTCTTTGGTCTCGATCTATGAAAGCTTAAGTGTTTCATCACATTTTAGATTTCTTATTCTGACTTAGATTTTTTTAAACTCCAAAAACCCTATATTTTGAGTCTTGAAAACATAAACTTTGACTGAATTTGGACACATAGGATTTCAGTGTGTTTTTCTTAAAAGATTCACCATAGTCAGAGTCAGAAATTCAGAATAAAAACAGTACAAACATGTTTTTTTAAGAGTGAAAATTCAAAATCTGATAGAACAAATCATCTTCCATACAGCTTGTTTTAACTTAAAAAAGAAACTAATCTAGTGGAGATACACTTAAAGCAAGTCAACAAAGTCCAGTGTCTCAGAAAAATCACTAAAGTGCGAGCACATTATGGTTTGGCACAGAGCTGCGATGTAGCTTTGCCGGCTAGTGACGCACTCTTGTTCATTACGAGCCACTCTCTCACTCACCTGTGAGTTGATGATGCGTATAGTGGTCCTGTTGCCTACGTCTCGCTCATATCCATCTGTCGGTGCCGCATTGAACCGTAACACTGCATCGTGCGTATCTAAAAAGGCAAACCACATATCATCACTCAGATCAGCAGCCTGGTCTTCATTGGATCTGCCTGTGCTCAATAGACTTTTGCACAGAGAAGTGTTGCTCAGATTGGTTTCAGATTGATGAAAATATAGAAAATCAAAAATATTATATGTTCTGAATGGTGAAAAGGCCTTAAAATATCACACAACAGAAAGCTGAAATCTACTATTAGGTGCCATTATGAGCACTTCTGACCATTCACTTCAGAAATCCAGAGGTAGTATTTCAGACAACAATTTGAACAACATTTACATCAGAATGGCTGTCTGATGAATGCATTGAACTTATTGATAGGTTTGTGCATTTACCATGACAACAGCATTTAGAGTCATAAAGAGACAGTCGTAAGAGAGTCGTAATATAAAGACACAATGCGGGAGTAAAACTAAATATTCCATACAGCTGAAACGGTGAAAACAGACTGGAGGTTAAAAGATCCATATGCAACAAAATAGGCCCATGTGTTTATTGTATAATGAGTTTCTATTGACCTTTGTATACATGTGTGTTTGTACCATTGACTGTATGAAAAAGTGGACTAATGTAGTACTGTAGTCAAATGAAGCTCGTTGAGAGTGAATTTGGAGCTGAGTATCATACTGTATTTGGAAATCCGGCCACGAGTATCATAGCAACCAAAGAGCTGATCTGGAGCGAAGCTGTTGAAGGTTTGGCAAAGGGCGGGCGCTTAGCAACGGTGTCAATCAAACCTGAGCGACCTTGGTGAAAGAAGGCAGCTGATTTGTCTTTTATTAATGTTCTTCGTTTACGGACACAATTGTTAAAATAAAAACACTAGGATCGTGTAAATACGAATATTTTAAGACCAAAATGACTCACTGCAGCAGTTACAGAGAGGGCCGACATTCAATGGAGGTCAGTTATATCCATTTATATATACAGTCTATGGTTTGCACACGCGTTTGCGCAAAGAAAAGATGGGCCTAATGATAAACAAAACAAAATAATATCAGTTCTAGTTAAGTGCGTCCATTTTTATTCGCTTTAGACTGGCACCAAACAAAAGAGTCTGGCAGCAGCTTCAAACGAGTCCATGAGGAGAAGGCAGACGCAGCGCCACATAAACAATACAACAAGGGATTTCACATTAGTCTTTATATATAGAAGGTCAACTACATTTAAGGGGACTGGGAGTACGCACTTGGCATTTCATGTGAACACCTATGGTATACCTTAGCATCCTCTTAGCCGATGCTACAAAAAAAATGTGTGAAGCAGCCCCTGGGAATAGGGAGAAGACAAAATGTATCCTTTAAAGTGTTATAACTTTATCTCAGTTGTGATTAAGCTATTAGAACATCAACGTATTTCAGACAAAGAGGTTTCTTGTTTTGATGTGTTGAAGATGTGTTTGTGTGAACTGTTGCCGTGACAAAAGCCAGAAGGTAAATTATCACTGTCCGAACATCTCCCTGAGAATGACCTAAGTGCCCTCTAGTGGTCCGTCAAGGCATTACCAGACAATCATTTCTGACACTTGATGAATTGTGATGTTAGTAATTAAATCCTGTTATATCCCCAACCTGTCGAGAATCAATCCATCTTTGCGTCGGACCAATAAAACACCACAAAAGATGATTGCTTTTTTTTTTTTAGCCCTCAAACACAATCTCCGGTTAAGTACTACCCTGATTGATATTCATAGCAGCACACAGAGGAACATATATGACACTTGTCCACAACACTTCACATGCCCCCCACATGCTCCCTTCAGTCTGATGAACACGGCTTCTGTAAAGTGAGAGTAAACATAAAGGTGGAAGTCAGGTGCTACTGAACTAATTTATGTCCATACACAGCACTATTCCTCATGCTGGCATATTTCTTGCTTTATTTTAAGTACTGCAAGAAAAAAAAAAACGGCTTGAAGGAGTACTGGTGCTCATGGACAGAAGTGTAGAAAGAATATTACACACTGGATATTTTTCACTTGTAGCGGAGCAGAACACCATGAGATAGTTGACCCAGAAAAAAAAGTATGCCATATGTAAATCAACACGTATAGAACTGTTCTGCAGAATCTATATGAAAACGACTTTTTGTATTCTTAAATAAATGTTGTGCTCGACTTTTTCCACCGTGAGCGTGTGTGGAGGAGCTAGTGTCATTACACACTCCACACTCTTCCAGCGCCCCCCACTGTGACAGGAATTGGCTTTAAGAGTTTCACTTGGAAGCACTGAAAAGGGACATTATAACTACAGAGCGCACTACTGTAACGGAGCGTACAGTTGTAAAATTGACTCCAGTCTGTAATATTTAAACTTGCACCTCAAACATGGACTGTTCCGTTGTGTGCGGTAGATTTTATAAGTGGTTTTGTCCCTCTGACACTCTGGTAAATGGCCACAGCGCGTTTCTATCTTCAAGGCCCTCAAGGCGTTTTACATCAAAGAAACACTCACTCATTCACACACACGCTCCCAGTGTCTGCGTACACTGGTGTATGAGTGATCAACCTGTGGGTCAGTGCATGTTTTTTTTAAGTTAAAAGTGGAATTTGAAGGGGCAATTGAACATTCTAACAACCGAGCGACTATCACCCCAGTATTCACATCTATACAGTATTGTTACAGATATTATTAATGTTTGGAATGTGTTTTACAATGTTTGTTTTTTTTACTAAATTTTACACATTTCTTAATTTTTGTCAGATCAATTCTTGTGGTTGTTGTTTTCTTTTTTGTGTTTCCTTCAAGGCCACCATAGCCAATTATGTGTCTTCAGTGCATCATCTGTATTCTCACACCAAAAACAGTCCCGTCCTTCTTCACTACAACCATAAATCATTTCGTTTACACTTCCAGCGTGGCAGCCTTCCTCAGCATTATAAATATATTAATTCAACATTCACCACTGTGCGAAATTAAACCAAGTGGTACCTGACAAGAGGCAAGTCATTCACCAGCCATAAGCAACAATGGAACAACACTGCAATACCAGAGTTGACCACATGAGGGCAGCCACGCACTGTAGCCCTGCATCCTCATCTCTGCAAAGTGATCCCTCAATAACCCAAACACACCAACAAATTGTATCATTTTCAACTTCATTCTTCAGTGTTGTGTGTGTTTTGTGTATTGAGCTTACGGACAAGCAGAAGGACAATGAGGACACACACAGAGGCGATCAATAGACTTTGATTTTCCCGTTGAGGCTAAATCTGGAGGAATAATGTAACCAAGAAACGGTGGGAAAGTGATTGATAATTAATCAGCTTAATTACAATGATCTCACCCTTATCGGCTCAATGGGAAGCTAAATCTATTCTGTGAGTGCTTTAGTGACCCTGCCACTAAAGACACGTGTTAAGGGGGATAAACATGAACGGCATTTTCTTTTAACTAGAAGGCTTATAACCAGGCTGAGGGGGATAATAGTATGGTAATATTGCTAGTCTTAAAATCCTCTGAAAATGTATACAGCGGCTAAGTAGTGAACATCTGCATTAAAATGTGTTTTATAACTGATTCAGAATACAATAGTGGACCATGTCAGAGTAGGTTTACGTTGAGTTGCAAACTGTTTTATGTTTTGTGGCACTATTTGTTATGCATTTTTAATCCCTAATTAAAGAAAAAAATGCACCACAAGAGCTGAGTTTTTTCTTTTACTCACTGATACTGTGCAGTTTGGAGCCTAAATAGTATTCCTTCCTCCATTTTAGGAAAGTAACGTCTGAATAAACCGTACTGTTATTAAAAATCGGTTTCACATATTTTCATTACATTTATTTAATTACTTCCCAACACTGAATATGGTAGTGTAGTCTTTCGCTTGCTAGTGTAATGGGTTTATTTTACGCTTGGACTGAAATCAAAATGCAAACTTTGATATGGAGTATGACGCACGGGCAGCACCTGTCAACTGTACCTTTGCATGTAAAAGATTAACGTACAGTTGAGTTGTATATGTCACGATCTCGCACTTCCACATAGCCTGTACTTTCACAAGCAAAGCTCATAATATTGTGGTAAAATCAGTTGATATGAACAAGTCAGTGGTGTGGCAGTCTGTCTCGTTGGATTACAGGCACTTTTGCAAAATATAATTGTTAATTTCTCTTCTACTGCACATTAAAGATCAGTAATATTGACAAAAAATACTATATAGATTGTCATTATTCTGAGGATATATCAGACAATGTATTGGCGATCTACCAACAAACTACCCAATCCACTCAGTCCTGTGTGAACCCAAAGTGGACAGTTTCAAAAATGTCCTCGGCCTTTGCTCAGTCGGCCTTTTCTTTTCAAACCATCAGACAGTAGAATCAGCTCCAGACAGTCAGAAATTGCCGGTTAATCTGAATAATTTTACTAGAAATTTGAAAAAGCACATTTTAGATAGCGAAGAGTGTCCACATCAGTCTAGCTCATTTGTACTGTTCTGTTTCACTGCAAAAACTTGAACATAACATTTTTTAATATTTGTATGGCCTGGAGGAAACATCATGTGTTGGACATGGGGACATTTTATTATATTTCACTGCAAATGTTAATCATGAACTGTCTTATAATGTAATTGTAATGAACTGTGTATGTTTAATGTGTGTTCACCTGCCCATAGGCTGCAGAGGGAGAAGTAGCAGTCGCTAAATCTGGTGCAAATCATCTTTTCTTTTGTAAGATTAATGAACTGTACACGCTCCCTGATAAGTAAAGAATAAAAAAAAAGAAAGCTCTATCTAAAATGTGCTAGACATGTCAGTAAATGCCTTGGTTGAGGTTCAAATACTGCATAAAAGGCGATATTCTAATTGTGCACATCTCCGAAACAAGCATTTGCCATATTATATTTTTTTTCCAAATATCCCTTACCTCTATTACACATGTGTTAGTAAACTGATAAAGCTCACCTCTTTATATAGTGAAAGTCAGTTCTATTAGACCAGGCCTGTAACTAATTAGCTTTTGTGCCAAGTATCTCACATAATTTTCAGTGGAAACATTTAGGTAAGATAAAATGAAATCTCATTATTTCACGAAAGCTACACAAAACGTGCCATTAATTAAGCCAAATGAAGACAGCGCCAAGCCTGTTTTGAAACCACGCTTACCCCATAGTAATACCAATGTTTAAATGTCAAGAGGATTGTAGTATATTGCCAATTAACAGCTTGTAACTGTTGGTGTACAGCATTACAGCCACAGCCACATCTTTATAAATACAGCTGACCTTATAAAGCTCACATATCGCTCTCAACAGGAACTTTCCAGCAGAGATTTTGAACCTCCGAGCTTTGAACATTTTCCCTGACATTGCATCGTGTCTAACCCACTCGGATCATACCCACATCGAGGAATATACAAGGCCAAAATATAACACATGGAGCTGTTCTTTCTAAAACATCTCGCACTTGCTCTGAGCGGTGCAATTCTCGTGACAATGCAAGAAAGCTATATGCAACGTGAAGGCGCCTGATTGGTTACCAGAGGGGGTTCTGCTTTTCACTACCCAGCCATCTGTCACTGAGTTCACACACTCCCCACTCACCAAAGAACTGCCAAGTGCACACCCAAAGCAGCGACACAATGTACAAAATGTAAGGACCAGGCTACACGCAGGGTAAATGTCTTACACTGATGAGTTTTTTTTATATTTAAAATCAGCTCAATGATGTAAAAATATGTCTATACCAAGGCCTGTTCCGATAAATACTATATGGACTTAATACTTGACAGATGGAACAGTCATTTTTGGGGGTTATTTAGTATTTATCATGGGGACCGTTCTGTACCACAATGAGATTTGAGGTGTAGACGGTCGAATTATGGATTTCTAGGGCTCATTATAGACAAAAACTAACTACTTAAGTGTTTTATTTTGTTATTTATTTATTGCAGTTCATTTTTTTTTTTGCAATTTTGTACATTTGGTATAATCCTGCCTTATGGTTTGGTTTCAATATTATCATTTATCATCTATATTTACTTCAGCAATGTATCGCACTTCAAAATTTTAAGTAAAACAGCTCACCCTGACCAGAACATACACACATTCAGTCTTAATTTAACTCTAAATAGATCCAACTCCAATAAGTAAAAGTGTCCCATACGATCCTTAAACATGTTTAGATTTGTGTTCTCATACACACTTTTATTACTCATGTGTACAAGTGCATTTTATACAATGTGAATGTTTTATTTTTGAAGGTTATGCACCTCCTGTTCTGACACTTCCTGTGCCTGTTAAAAAACAAAAATAAGACCACACTCATATACTGTGTGATGGTGTGCTGCGCATTTTTCAATAAAAAGTGACACAAAGTCAAAACATGTCGTTTGTTAAGAAAACCTGTCAGAAGAAGAACAAAATTCTTCGAGTTCAACAGAAACTGAAACGGTCTAGACATTTTCATCAGCATTAGCAAACACAGGTTTCCATCATCAGGGTTGAAAAAGTAGCAACTGAAGAGGAGAAATATAAACTGGGCAAAACTTTTACTGAGGTGTGAGAAAAGTTGATAAATAAGACTACTTCCAATTTGTGTATTTTTGTTGTGAACATTTCAAAAGTGTGAGTACTATAGCCAAGGACACAAATAATCTAGTGTGAATCTATAAACGCACACATGCCTTTCATGTTTAGGTTATTCTTTGGCATAATGTTTGGCTACCATGACTCCCATATTATTCCCGCCTTCATTTTAATTGACCATCGCATTGTGTGATTAAATTATTATTATTATTATTTGAATTTGTAACTGCGTTTAGTGTAATTGGCTCAATAATAACAGGTCTCGGTGAATGAGTAATTTGTTCCATAATTATTTCCACATTTCCTTAGATCACCACTGTTGTTTTAGTCACACGTTCTGTTATGTTTGTTGTCATATAAATAAATCGTCCATCTGTATCCAGGTTCAGGAGCATTTCACGGGGTTAGACTTGTGGCCTCTGACCTGTAGGACATGTCCCAAACAGTACTCGTAGCACTATATTTTTGCTGTTCCCTCATTTGCTTGTGATGTTGTCATCAATCCAGTAATTACAATAAAAGAGAAAATCATAAACATCACATTAGATTTGTGTGGTAGGGTTTTAAATGGCCCAAACCTGAATAGGTGTGAGGATTGTGTTTTGGAGAACATCTCGTGACCTAATGCAATGTCAATCATACTTGGCTATGGCCATTCCAAATATGGCCTCCTAAATGGGTCTTGGAAGGCTTTCTCATGAGCTGCCTGTGAGGGAGATTTTGGTGTTAGCTGTTTTATAATTCTGCACACAGCAGTTGCCTAATAACTGGGTATAATATATTCCCCAGAGAAAACAAACACACTTTCACAGAAGAGCTCTTTTAACACTTTTGACTGTCAGAGCACTGCATTTGTTTATGAGGAAGAATCAGAACCATGAAAAATGCTGCTAACCTACTGAATGTGGAAACGTATCTGTGTATATTCCTAAATAACACATGGAGATACAGTCAGAAATTGACCTAGTTACACTGTATATTAAATCTTGAATAATTTTAGTACATTCTACTCACCAATCTCCCTGCCAAGCCCTGAGCGCAGGATGGCACCAGCGGAGGTGACTACAGCACAGGTTTTAAAGGAGTCTGGACTTCCACGTCTGTACAATTGCTCCAGAGGGCGTGAAGGCACCAGACGCTTCCATCCCAAAGAACTGAAGGGCTCCTCGGACCCATCCACAGTGGTGAGTTTGGCCTGGGTCTTGATTTGACACAGCAGCTCTTTGGGGCTCTGGGCTGGTCTACGCTGTCCCTTATACACGACATGGTGCTTGTTGGCATTCACATAGTCCTTCATGGCACGCTGCAGCCGAGGGCTCAACATCCCAGAGGACACTTTGCCCCTCCACAAACGCTGCACCACTGAGAAGGACTTGGAGAAGTAGTACTCCTCCAAATCTCTAGAGTCTCCACCAGCCCTTTGGCGAGCTGTAGTCCTCAGTCTATTGTCAAGATCTTCGTCCTCCTCCTCTTCCTCGTGAGCATTACTAACATTGTTCTGATAGTCCATGTTCTGTTGGGTGGTCCTGTCTCGACTGTGCGCTCCAGGACCATCGACATTCTCTGTACCAAAAGAGGACCATGCAGCGAGACTTTGGGGGTCAAGATAATCCTGTTGACTGACCTCTTGGCTTCCATAGGGGGCGCTGTTTGGGCTGTGTGTTCCCTCCACACTGGACTCAGGGGTGGGGGAGCTGTTGCCTGTTCCTAGTCGGGACTCTTCTCCCTGGTACGGGGCTGTCACAGTGACAGGCTCAGGTCTGAAGCCTGTGAAGGCGGCCTGTATGGAGGCCAAGCGGCGGACATCGGGGTGCTGTGACAGTAAAGAGCCAGCAGAGGTCAGCGGCTCCCCCACCCAAGCGTCCAGGAAGTACGAGAGCAGGCCCAGGAAGAGGAGCACCCACGCCAACATGGCCGCCAGCACCATCCGCCGCCACTGCCTCATGCTGGACTTCATCACAGTCTCACATGCACAGGCCCAAACACCAGTGTCCCGGGCCGTAGCCCTCAGGTCAGTCCTGAGCCTGGAACAGAGTTCAGAGTGAGGCCCCGAAAATAAACAATGCTCCAAATGACAGCTAAACAAACAACTCACCAAACCAAGATTATTCCTCCATGTCCGTCTGGCCTGGGATTTAACAGCACCCTGAGGACACAAGAACGCAGCAAATTAGTAAAGTGAGGAGATGTGCGGCTGGAGCACCTCCTGTAGAGAACAGCCCGTCTGTTTTCAATTTTACAGAGAATTTTTACACAGCGGAGCTATTAACTGTGAAAAAACAAATTTACAACTTTTCCCATATTCTAAAATTACAGTGCAACAACAGAACCAGCTTTAACTTCGAAAAGATAAATCACCAAGGCGTATAACCAGTCCTAAATTATTAAACAAACACATTTATTTCGAACTTCAAAAAAGACAGGCTCTTACTGATGCTCTTCTGCGTGTGCGTGTGTGTGTGTATGTGTGTGCAGGGGTGTGTGCGTACGTGTGTGTGTGCGTGCATGTGTGTGTGCGAGCATGTGTGTGTGCGTGCGTGCGGGCACAGCTGTAATAATGCTATGATAATCTAAACTCAAAATCCATCTGCACAAACAACTTTATTTATTCAACTCAAAGTCCAAATCTGGTACAACACTGTAGAATCAACACATTTTGGACACATTTGTACAGTGACTTGCACATTTTATAACTGATGGCATGTACAATTAAGGTGAATAAATGGGGACTGGGGGGCTAGAGTTACGACCACAGGTAATTATAAGTTCTAGCTCTTAATCTTGGAGCGTTTCTCCAGAGAACAGGGCGAAGGGGGGAGGTCTCGACTCTTGTCCTAATTACAGTTTCCTGTCTGTGGGTGCCCGCAGCAGCAGAGGTGGGTCCTGCAGTGAGAGCCCTTATTTGAAATTTCCCAGGCCACACTAAAGGCCACTGACTGGGTCAACACCACTGGGAATCAGAGGGGGGCAGGGCTAGAGGGAGCAGCCACCAGTGGTTATCCTCACCTGGGCAGGCACTACGGAACATGGAAATAAAACTCAAAACACAGGCGCAGTACAAGAGGCTGCATCACAATGGAACTAAAACAGCAATTTGAGCTGGCATAATTATCTCCATGGCTGCAGTTGTTTTGATAATAAATGTCTTTTTGATAGAAAATCCTGTACTAAATATTTTAGGCCTCTACAAACATCTTCTAAAATGCATGAGATTCTTGTACCAGTTCATATTTCACTGTTCTCTCAAATGTTAATTTTTTTACCATGTGGACTCTTAACAAAATGATACTTTGGAAATGTATGAAGAGTTTAATAAGAAAAGCAGATCTGTCTGTTTGGAAAAATTGGCAAAAAGTGTTTTCTTCTTT
This sequence comes from Periophthalmus magnuspinnatus, assembly GCF_009829125.3. NCBI lineage: Eukaryota > Metazoa > Chordata > Actinopteri > Gobiiformes > Gobiidae > Periophthalmus > Periophthalmus magnuspinnatus. The sequence goes on from NC_047146.1 coordinate 8,701,619, forward strand.
TTGTTGCCATCTTCTACAGATGATGACAATCATGTATAGTGGATTTTAACAAGACGGGATGGAATTATATTTTGAAAGCAGTAAAATACATTTGGCTTTTGGAAATTGTACTATACTAAGAGTAAACTGCAAGCCCCCAATGACTTTTTCAAATAGCACTTTTCTGTTTTTGCAAATGAACTCTTCATATATTGCAAATCTAAGCTCAATTACCGGTAGTCATGAAAATTACTGTATCGACTTATCATTCACTATATGGAAGACAGAACAATATTTTTTTGGGGCACATTTTCTTTGCAGTAGTGGGATATTTTTTTTTTATTTTTTTTTTTGCAATATGACAAGATTTGAGCTGGAGAGGGCTGAATTAATAACTTCTATGATTCATTATAGATACAAGCAAACATTTTTTAGGCATTTCATTCTGCTATTTATTTATTGCAGCTCATTTTTTTATATTGTACATTTAGAATACTCTTTGGGGATAATTCTCCTATCGTTTGGTTTCAATATTATCGTTTATCGGCCATATTTACTTCAGCAATATGAAAGCAAAAGGTCTAATCTCAATTGCAATCTTTCCAAAAACAGAAAAATAGCCATTTGATTTTTCTTTTCCATAATCTTACAGCTTTACTGTACAACACCATGCAAAATTCCATACAAAAATATGTTCCTCACTGCAGCTACCCAAGGCTTTGAAACAGAATCTACCATCAGGTTTATGCTCACACCTCAGAGACCCTTTGTGATGTGCAAAAAGAACAGTTTATCCTTCACATTCAGAGCGAGCCCTACAGGAAAGAAGGAGGACGTATCAGAAGCAGAGCAGAACACTTTTACAGAAATACCACTGTGGGTTTTCTGACAAGCAATTGAGATTACATTTGAGATTTTGAAATCAAGGTGCATTTTCAAGGCTCACGATATTAGCATCTGAAAGAAGACTGGAAAATGAACAGCTAAACTAAGACTAAGACCCCATGGAGGTTTTCTGTTTGCAAATGACCTCGTATTCCCAAAAATTACTGCGCAGTTTGTAATTTTGATGCTTCTAAAAGGTCCAAATGAAGAAGTATGGTACTGGAAATCAATCTCTATGAAGCAAATAACACACAAGACCAAACAAATCAGGGTTGTACACATTAGTATGTAGCTCAGGCAGATTAAATACTGTATAATTACAACAAATAAACATTCTTGAAAAGGAAATACAACCAGGGGAGGAATGAGACACATCTGGTATGCTATCTACACAAGTGTCAAATGGGGTAGAATGTGATAAATATGCGTTTTTACACCTGGGAAATAGTAGCTAGCTTCCCCAACTCCCCCCTGGCGAAGTCTAACACAAACCAATGAGTCTACAGCCACTGCAGCTCAACAGAGAGCTCGTGTGCGTCCACTTCACTTTCACCTGGCACTCATCAGGATGTGTGCTTGAGTGCATGCAACAACAAACGTGTGGCACAGATGGAGAGGGGGTGGAGGCCAGTCTGGAGAGATGCATGGAAATGGGAAATTGTGCCGCCAGACATCAGTGACTTCATTAGAGGGAAAAGAAGAAGACGAATATAAACAAAACACTGTTCATTTAAACGCAATTTGTATGGAGGGAAAAATAACTGGGAGGTTTTGCTCATAAGATTGTTGTTATGTTGGGGCTAGTGAAAGGGGAATTCAGAACGTGCATAGGTCTAAAATACATGGAGACGGGACATTTGGTTTGCAGTGGACAATAGCGTCTTCTGAAAAACTGCAGCGTTTGCAATTTCCATACAGATGTAATTGGATTTGTTTGCGATTAACCCTGAAGCCCTCCATCCTCTCCGCATGGGACCAAATACGCTCAAAGGACCAGAAAATGTATCTTGATTGTAAAGCTCTGGTACAGTGCAGCGATTTCACATCTGGATATTGATCTGGGGGACTTAAGTGAATCTAATCAAGAGTCTGCGTTTTCTACACACCAACCACCCAAGTTTCATATTATATCCACTGCTAGAGGCCATGAAGAAGCAGAAACCTTGACTTAAGTGTCATGTGGGCAGTAGATGTTTTTAAATTAAAGATATTACATTAATAACTTAAATAACCCAACACATTGCATGAATAAATAACTTTACCCTCCAAACTCTCAAAGTCGCTTTAAAGTTCCATGCATTATTTATTCACTCCAACCTTGGTGATGGTAAGATACTTCTGTTCAGTAGAAGCGAGGCTGCCAATCTGTGCCCTCTGCCCCTCGCCAATGCTCACTCAAGTGTCTTGCCCAAGGACACAATGACAACATGAACCGGTCAGAGCTAAGATCAAACTGCCGTCTCTAAGTAACTGTCTTCACTGTACTGTACGACAGACAACAGACAAACTAATCGTGTAAATGATTCATGTCGTTATAAACAGAAGAACTGCATCTTAGTGATTTGAAGATGTCCCTCCTATAAAACATGGATGAGCAGTTTTTCCCTTCAGTAATAAGATCCGTTTGGCTAAATCCTTCTCGCTTTATGATGACTCTAGCATTGCATTCCCTGACACACTGTTATTGATCACATAATGTGTTTAGGACCATGATAGCTCTAACCAACAGGAGCCACAACACACTGCAGCTCTTTCTCATGTTGTACATTTCTGCGGTTGTGGACACATTTTCAGAGATGAGAAACCTGATCTTCAGAGAGTCGGAGATATCAGGAGTCATTTTGTGTTAACAGAGAGCTGGGGGAGGCGTAGTCACAGTAAATGGTCTCTATGCGAGTTAACAAGGCCACAGGTTTGAGCCCCAGAGGGACGGCTGTTATTACCACATCGGACATTACATCTCAGCACCGGTAATTAGAAGAGTGAACTCTCCGAGGAGTCCACTGCCCTTTACCACCATTCTACAGCCCTCAAAAAGCAGCTGTTAAGAGAAGACAGAGCATAAAGTGTACAGACATGAGGACATAAGAAAATCTGTAGCAAAAGACAAAGATTATGCCTCAAATGTATGAATACATTTACTGCTATGAACACATTACATTATATTGTAACAACAGACTAATGATACAGAAGGTTTTAATCACGGCCGCTGGGTCAGGCTGAGAGATGAACACTTTGGGAAAAAGATTTAATCCACAAAGCACTGCGGCTGTGATTAGATTTGTGATTAATGTTTTAATAATATGATGATATGGATGTGAGCTTCCACAGTTTCAGAACAAAAAACAAAACAAAAAATAGAACAAAATATGAACTGAAAAACAAATAAAACAAATACAAGAATCACATTTCAGAACATGTTTGCACAGACCCAAGGACGTCACTAGACCTGCAGCTACACTGGGCACCACCCCTTTCATTTATTTTTTATTACCTTCATTTTCTGAACAAAACAGATGTAATTTCCTGTAATCTGGCAGATTTTAGATGAATCAATGCATGTAGCAGCCTAACAGAGAGTTATCTCCTAAGAGGCTTTTACCAGTTTTATTATTAGTACAACTATAGGACATTTATTAAACCTAAGGTGTGTTTGCCACAAGCTACTGATCATTTGTGTCCAACTCTTGTGCCAGTGATAGTGAATCTCCAGCCCTCTGCTGCCTCCCTGTGCTCCGCCCCTGATCTCCAGCACACTCAGTGTATTGAGCGCCCCCTGTGTGTGAGTCGCAGCCTCACATTGGGCTGTGGACAGACCCTCCAGAGTCTTGACAAAACTAAAAACTCAAACATCTGTTAGGACCTGGCCTCACATTTTATGTTGCGTTTAATCCAACTGAAATACAGTGAGAAACTTTGCCGCAGTACTTTGTGCTATTGAGTCCACACAGCTATTCTTAATCAAACTATGCCAATATGAGGTGGACTTTCAGAAAATAAAAGTGACTAAAAGCTTGAGCTTTGTAGAACATCTTCAAGTGTCCTGCACACAGTGCCTGGAGCACATCTGGCTCAGGCTTCACAGGGAGCGTTTGAATAAAAAACAATGCTTTTACAAAAGGAAAGTGTCTTTATGTGTGTCAACAGTCAAATACCTGACTAACGAAGATCAAGTGAATCATTAGCTTTTTAGGCTGATCATTAAGGGATGATTCACACCTGAATCTACTAACATCCAGACTTAGTATTCTATTATTTTCATTTGTTTGCACTACCTCCCTCAAATCCAAACTGTCAGACTTTCCCTGGTATTGTCTTTACAGTCGTCTTGACAATGGCAGCACGCCCCATGATCGATCTGTTAATAGTGTTATCTGCAGCAGTGATGTTTAAAACAGCAAAAAAAAAAAATGTATTGTGAAGTTACTTTAATTTTATAAACTTTACACTTTGCTGCTTAAGGTTTGTTTAAGTTTGCTCCAAAGCTTCAGGAGATGCTTGTGTGCTGATCAAAGTTCCCTCTAATTTTTCACGAGTCTGAGCAAACACACAAACTCCCTGAGCGTCCCATGGACCAATGTGAGCAACATCAGACGTGTGCACTGTGGTCATGCTGCATCACATCCATCCAAGTTAAATGGTTTATTAAAAGAATCAAATTACTGCATTTACATTTCTTTTATAAGACTTTTAATTAAGTGCTTTAGTCCACTTACACAATGAAAATGACAAAAATCTTGCTCATGACCTGTGTAGTATGTTAATGCTTTTGTAAGTATAAATATTTCATTTTAACTATGGCAAAACATGAGCTTCCAACCAAACCAAGACAACTGTAAACTCCAATGTTGAAAACACACTTAAGATTTTTATGATAAAGCTCTGACTTGTATTATGAGTATAAGCCATTGTGTGAAGCTTTTGCTGTGACTGAGTGAGATTGTCCTACTGTGTCTGGGAGACAGTCCGTTAACTCTTTTTCAGTATATGACACGATCATTTGATTTTTACAACTCATAAACTAGTGACAGTTTTCAACGACCAATACACACTGAGAGGAATCTGTATCTGCACACCCAGCTGCTCTATTACTGTACATTTACATAACATATCAAAACACAATATATAATGTGTATTTGTATATAAAATATATTCAAAACAAGTGGTATGGGTCAAAATAAATATATATTTACAAACCACACACTGCAAACAGTGAACAAACACACACTTCAAAATGTAAACAAACACACACTGGAAACTCAGAACACACTGTACATGTGACAGTGTGACACTCATTCTGTGACAGAGGTTGGAGGATCGAGTCCCGCTCGGACCAACTTCGGGGGGGGGGGGGCGCAGATTGGCATTAGCTAATGCTAATAATTACGCATGATATATTTGACCCACAATTAAGGCAATAGCAGAATAAACCACGCTTACCGATCAGGAACAGCATCCAGTCCATCAGCACAAAAGGTCCTCTGCTCCTGAGTCCATCGTGAGATCTTCACTCGGTTCCACGAACCGCTCCAGGTCTGAGATGCCTCTAGTTTAACTTGTACAAACATCCTGTGTCCTCGGTCGCGTCCTTCCTTTGTTTTGTCCGTTTCGTCATGTTTAAAACGCAAAAGTGTTGCAAAACAGTGCGTAACAGTGCGCCCGAGGGCGGGCCGTGGGAACATTAAGGGGTTAAACACTTAGCATCATTAGTTTTCACTCCACATCGGCTAAAACTCTGGTAGTGGCGCATGAGGAGCCTGTCAATGACGTGGATAAGCTGCGCAAATACGTATGTGAATCACATAATTGTCTGGAGCAGCTCGTCACCGGTCACACTCACTGACTCACGTTGAAAAATAGCGCAGAATGACTTGTTGTGTGTTTATTTTATTTTCAATTCCGGCTCGATTTTTTTGTGCGCAGCACAGATTTTCTGTGCGCGGAGTACGTGTCAGCAGTGCGCAATTGCGCATGCGCGCAGTTTAGAGGGAACAGTGGTGCTGACCCGCCCACACCTGCTGTATCTGACACATCACAGAACTGTAACGTTATAATCTGTCCCCAAAGACAGTATAGCTTTTATTGTGATCTGCAGACAGGGGCAGGGCTCTCCTCATGTCATTATGTGCTCTTGGCACTTGCCTCCTGCTCAAACTGGGTCTTTCCATACTGGGGCACAGCTTATTTATACTGAGGAATGTGCCCCGGTAAAAAGGGTCTAGAGATGTCCCTGCACAGACCTAAACTACAGGGTTAGCAGTTTTAGGCAAAATAACAAACACTTTTATTAATGTTCATATCTTGATTTACACAATAGCGAAATAAAAATATGATGATCATGTACAGAGGGTTAATACAAACATTTTAAGACCAAAATGATGAGCCTGACAGCAGCATTTATGGAGAAATTGGCAACAGTTTCTCAATAGAAAGTGAATTGGAGCTGAAGTGCAGTTAGCAGGTTAGCTATGTCCATTTATATATAAAGTCTAAGATACAAACACATCATAAACTGGCTTAATCAATTTAGACTCAACACATAACCTTAGATAACTCTAAGTTCTATCTGATCTTTAATCTTTAGAAGTTTGTCTAAACCTGCATTTGCATAGTTTATTTTCATATGCCGTCTGTTTAGCTTGGTCAATAAATATCCATAAACCACAATTTGCATTGGTGAAAGGTCATTTCCAGTTTCTAGACATGGGTCAATGATTTGGTACAAGAATTTATGAACCTTCAGAGTTGAGTGATGCCCCCAAAACACTCACAAAGGCCACGTGAGTCTTGCTTTAACTTACAACTAAACTTAATCCAATTCTTTATATCAGTCACTTTTAAATCTCACTCTCATAGCTGTAATACTAGAGGGCTCCATAGCAAATTGTCACTACTTACTTCCAATCTCTGCCAATCATGCTCACTATATGAAGAACGGTATGTCCTCTGGTGCTTCTGCAAAACAATTAGACGCCTCTCTGACGTCGTTTCGTGATGCAGCGCTCCCCGGTGAGATGTAACGGTAAGACGAGGGAAATATGGAAGAAACTATATAGCACACAGGCTTTATTGAAAATCTATCTTGCTGCCAGGAGTGCAGAGTTTCTAAGTATAGCGTGTATTATTGTCTGTAAATGAGTCTCACACATCAGCGGTTACACAAGGCTTCGACACGATGACATAATGAGAGCCTTCCTCCTCACTACCATTCTCACCTTCCTCTACCAGTCTCACCTTCCTCTTCCTCCCCCACATCTGCCTCACAGTGACCTACATTCAAGTCTCCATGCAGATGTTAGGCCACGTTATGCTTCAATGGGCTGTGGTGATGATGGAGGAGGCCAATGGGAGCCTGTTCTTTGTGTTTAAGTACCAGCAGTGCATCAGCAACAAAGGCTTTCACCATCTATTATGCTTATTAAATGCACGTAACTGGCCTTGATTGTGTTCTCATCATGGAAGGCTTCTGTTAAATACATTAGAATAACTCAGAGCCATATTAAGTTTTGTGTTTGAGTGTGAAGATAAAATAGAAAATGTAAAAAAAAAATCACTGTCTACCATAAATACACAAAAACGAGTTGGGAGTTTTGGAGACCTGGTCCACACAAATGGTTTAATTCAGTATGAAGCCTTAACTTTAGCATAATAATAAAGTTTGAAATTTGAGCAGTAGTGCTAGAACCTATTTCATATCTGGTGCAATTCAAAATGTTATTGTGTTTAAATGTGTTCACTCTATGGGTTGAGGGATTTACTGCAGCCCTATACTTCCAGACTATGGAACAGCGCCCTCTGCCTGTCAGACTGAAAACACACCTCTTCTCCCTGGCATTTAATACTAGCTAAATAGAATATCTTGATGCTTTATTGTTCTTTTCCTATGTGTCGTGTTATCTGTATGTTAATTTGTTTTTTTGCTGACTTATATGAGGCACTTCCGGGAGTTGAAGCTGTTTTTAAATGTGCTATATAAAAAAAATTGAACTGAATATAATGTGACTGAATATAAGTGACTCAGAGAAGAGAATGACAGAGGCTGACCAATAGGATGAGGAAGAGAAGAAGTAAACAGCTGCCTGAGCATACAGCAGCATAATTTAACAACATCGAACCATATTTGTAGATCGCCACAGGCCAGGATCAGATCTTGATTTCAATCTAAATAATCTTACCGCCAACCATCCAATATTTTAACTAAAAATGCTCGACAAAAAGCAGCTGACACTATGTTAATGTGGCCCTAGCAACAGTACCAGCCTGGCACTACTGGTATGTGGAGCAGAAGACTGACTGCACACAGGGCTTGTTCTAGCCATGCTCTGTCCTGCCAATCAAGTTCTCGCTTCATCACATGACTGCACACAACTGTGGGCACAACAAAACTGTAAAACTGCAGGCACGGTCGCTTGGGTTTCATTTACCTAATCTGAGTTTCGCAGGGAGAACAGGGCACTCAGAGGGCAACGGAGCCAGGCATGCCTCCTTGTCTCTGGAGTGAGCCTGGAGGAGCTGCCAGGAATGAATGTCAGTGGATTTGTGTTACTATGTAACTACCACTGAGATTAGCAAATAAAATGGTGGGGTAATTTATAATACATGTTTTCTAAGGATTATGGGCGTCCTATTGATCTCTATTGACTCTCTTTAAACCTGATAAAAGCAGCTATCACATAAGAACTGATTTTAAGTTGCCATTCATGATCGGTATAAATCACAATTTAATAATGTGGTGGAGGAGGTTTTATACACACACCTACACCAGCTTTTAATGTTTTATATGGTCTTGGATACTTTGTTTTTTCTGCTTGTATTGTATTTTAAACAGGGTGCCTAAGAAAAGAGAGCCCAAGTGCTCTCATTGGGTTCCCCTGTATAAATAAAGATAAAGAAAAAGAAAGAAATGCAAGAAAATAAAAAACAAACTGCACAATCACTCTCAAAGTCAAATGTCCCATAAAGCGTCATGTGATGAGATCCTTCACACCATAGACTATATAAAGAAGTGGACTATGTGAGTGTGACGTCGGCCATAGCGTTTGGCTCCAGTCAAATGAAGCTCATCGAGGCTAGAGCGGTTATAGGGCAAATTTACAAGAGTTACAAATTAGGAATTGCAGCCACGAGTATCATAACGACCAAAGAACCAATCCGGAGCGAGGCGTTTGAAGGTGACGCCTCTTCCCGCCCACATCGCTGGTTTAGAAGGGAGGGGGTGTTTAGCAACGCTGTCAATCAAACCTGTTGCTAACGCTAATGGGAGCGACCTCGGGGAAAGAAGTCACCTGATTTGTCTGTTATTAACGTTCAGATCTTTAGTTACGGACACAATTGTGAAATAAAAAACACCAGGATCATGTAGAGGGGGTTAATACGAACATTTTAAGACCAAAATGATGAGCGTGACAGCAGCAGTTATAGAAAGATGGAGCCAAAAGTGCACCCCTTCCTATTTGGAGTACGGCGACTAGCACATTAGCGATGTCCATTTATATATACAGTCTATGCTTCACACACGCACTCGATGTGTTTAACGATACAGAGGCTTTTATATTTGAGGTTTCCTTACAGCTCTAATACCTGCACTGCCAAGGTCAGACTGGAACATCCTAACTTCATTAAAGACAGATCCTGCTGAGAATTTGATTAGGCCTGTCCTGTAGCCTCCCCCTGCAGCCACAGCACAGATCATATCAACCAGGCAAAATGTAGCGTTTTCTGTAAAGATCTGCTCAGAAAGTCATTCATCTTACTGAGGGAAGTGACTACATGGAATCATTACAGAGAGCTACAGTGAGGTAGATGTCTTTCACACTTGGCACAGCCTCAGTACTGGAAAATTCACTCCTGAACTACAGTTACAGAGTGAGCCGGAGCTTAGGAAGAATAATGATGTCTATAAAAACACATCCACAAACTCTAACTATTGTTTGCTATAATTAAATGTTTAACAAGAGGGCGTAAATTAAACACTGGAATTAAATACAGAATGTAAACCCATATGTCTGTGTTATAACATCAAATTCAACTCAGAATGTTTTTGCTTTTCTTCATGTTGATTTTAAGAAAGGGAGTTTGAGCGAGATCGACTCTGAGATATGGTCTTTTTAACCAAGAAATTCTCAACCAATGTCAGTAAAAGCGTGAGGTTTGAAGTAGTGTGCATACTTTGGAGGAACCAATTTGGTGCGTGTGTATGTGTGGGTGAGGGGGGGTGTTTGTGTGTGTGTGCATGTGTTTGTGAGTGTATGCGTGTGTGGGATATTGTTTAAAGTCTGTCATTGTTGGTTGGAAAGTCAGTTTCATGTTCCTGAAATTAATATTAATATAAAATTTTCTTTGTTTTAAAAAGGTCAGATTTAAACTGAATCAAAAATAGTGATCAATCAATACGAGGACAAACACTGTGATTATTTTGTTATATATAACCAATACAAAACTAATAGCATAATGGTTGTTAAATGTCTCATTGAGAAACTTCACAGAAATGTTGATGTGTTGCAATAATCTCATGATCTGAAAAAGGCTTATTCAAGCATAATATCTTTTGCAGCATAAACATAAGTAATAATAAGTATAACTACTAAAGAGTGACCTTACCTTACAACAGAAAACAGAAAAGTGAAAATTACAATTAGACCAAAAAATTAGACCAAAACTACAGAGAGAAACGGAACAAAGGTGGCAGGCTCTTCACAGAATCCAGACAGAATACAGCAGCAAAGAGTGGTCCTTTTAAAGGTACGGCAGCTGGCAGCAGGTGACGGCTCAGGAGTGGCCAGACTATAGGGTGTTGTACCAATCAACAGATACATCCACGACCCAATATCCAGTGCTAGCTCAAACTCCACGCACCAATCACAAGAGAGGTCTGCCAGATCAAGGCTTGCATACAGAAACAAGAGGTATCAGCAGCAGAAACTTGGCACATACAGCTGTAGGAGGAGCAGTTACAAACCACATAATACAAACATGAAAGTCATTGCACTTGTGACTGCCAACGCTATACAAACTTTGGCAAATAGCATCAGCTTTTCTGCAGAAATACACAAAAAGCGGAAATGCACAGAACAACACTTCTCTAAAAATGTTATCAAACCTAACACACAGACTGGACAAGACACTGGAGTGGGAGTGACACATTTAAAGATACATTAACCAGGTGCTACAAGTCTACAAACCTTATGAAATTTGGAGTCATGTATAGAACAGAGGTTGAAGCCGGAGAAAGTTCCTCTGAGCTCTGGTTATGAGGCATGGACATGATCAAATAACAATCTCTTTCAGTCTTAACGTTTGGATGTTGTTGTTTGACTCCCATGTACAGTCCATCTCTGCAGTATGAAAATGAGGTTCTGCCATTCTCTGGGCTCTCAGGAGGTTAGTGTCTGTGTCTAGGGTGGTTGAATCAGACTGAATCGAACTGACACCTGTTGGTTTGGCTGCAGAGTTCTGCTTTTCGCTTCAGGGCTGGGCAGTTGGCAATGAAGTGTCCAGATTTATGGCAGTAGAAACATTTTCTCGGAGCTCTTTGTCTTTTCACCTTCAGTGATACAGAAGAAACAGGAAAATGTGAGGAACATTTAGGTGGAGTCACAGAGAAGTTACTTTTGCAAATCAATACAAATTAATTTGCCAGCATGGCAGCTTCAGAAAGGCTTTGGACCTTTTTCCCCATTTAAATACAAAACAACACATTCAGGCAAACACGGCTTAAAGTCCTCTAACAAAATGAGCTCTCGGAATGCACTGAAATCAGAAACTTTAGCAGAATTGCAGCATTTATCAAAGAGATTCCCCTTCTCTCTAGCAAACTAAGAATAGGAATGACTTGAACTTTGGAATACTGCCTGAATTACCCTCAGGTACCAATTGGTAACCATTTAAAAAAATGGCAGCTTTAACAATGTCATAACACAAACTTTCTTCATGTGGTAAAGTAGCCCCAACTTCTTGAGCTTTACCAGTGAGTGTAGATTGCAACAAAACGGGCCTGTCATGATCCGCACTGTCCGCTCCTGGTTTTCCTCCCTGTGTGCTCTTCCCCCTCCCTCACCTGCCTGTACCTGGAGCTGGGCGGAGCTCTCGGCTCCTCCCGCGCACACCTGCTCTCTATCTGGCTAATCACCACATCTGCCATGGATAAGAGGAGATGGGGGAAGACACTCGGTGCGAGATCGTCTGTGCTGTGTTTGTCGTCCTCACTTGTTCCTGTCGTGTTCCGGCCCTGGATGTCTCCTGCCCGCTCTGCCCTACGCCCGTCGGGTCTGCCTGTCGTCCTGTGGTCCCTTCATGTCCCCGGTCCCTGTGTTTCCTGTGTTCCTGCTCACCTGCTCACCTCCGGATCACCTGCTGTTCGTACTTTGTTCCATTTTTATAATAAATACTGTAAATCTGCCCCGAGTCTGCATCCCTTGGTCCGCTACACACACCCGTTACGACAGGGCCAAATATCACTGGGCCATCTTAAGGCTGTTGCAATGCGTTCAAAGACTGTTAAATAGGAATCAACTTCACATTCTTCAAATGTGGGAACAAGTGAGATGAATAACAGGTTTAACAGATAAAATGGTCTCAAAAAACTAGTCATGTAGGTCTATTAAAAACAAGGGACATAAAAGACAATATCTAACTACGAGTGTCCCAAAATAAACAAATCACATAAACCTACAAACAGAATCGAGTGATAAAACAAGAGACGCATAAACAGAACTAAACACACAAATACACATGGCAACTGGCCACAAAGGCTAGAGGCCTCGAGCAGGTGTGTCGATTCTCCTTAAAACATGGGAGGTGGCTGCAGGTGAGACACAGTCCTCCAACTAGAAGTGAGGGCTCACACTGCCTGGACTACATGGGGAAAGGAGACATTCAATCAAAAATATAGGACAGATATTAAAAGGGAACGAACATAGGACCTGGGGCTCTAACACTAACATTTTTGGCTACTGTTAATCAGTCATGTTACTTTGATGTTACGGGCTGTTGGCTATGCACCTTTTTAAACAAATACTTGGCTTATCTTTCTTTACACAGCACCAATTCGAACCTTTCACCTTCAAATACACAATTCTCTCAAACAATCCCCACAGGAAGTGATAGATTTACGTCCCGATTATAGCCGTAATGCTTGAGCACACCTGGAGAAGGTTCAGACTCCTCCAATTACTGGCTCTCCCTCCCTCTCCGTGTGAAGTGTGAGCCCCTTGTAATTACAGGGGCAGAGGACGTGTTTCATTTAGAGCCACAGCAGCACAACTGTGACTCATTCAGAACAAGAGGAGCCGACAGGAGAAAGTCATGTGCGGAAAAGCATAACACAAGCACTAGTATTGGCACGACGGCATTTGAATCAACAAACATATTTTCATAGTATCACATTTATTATACTAAATGTGTGAACATTACAGATACAGGAGGAAAAGAGCTCCATGAAGGCTGAGCTCTTTGAACAGAGAAGAAAGTGTAATTTCATTAAATGTCATGTATATTAATAACTAGCATAAAAATAATAGAGGAAACTAGGGCTGCAATAATTCATTGATTAATTGCGACTAGTTGGTCATGAAAAACAGTTGTAGTCGTATTTTAATAATCATAATAATTATATGGACTACAAAGACCCTAAAACATATGAAAAGACATTTTATATCAAAGACAGTGGTATTATTAAAATATACCGACCGATATAATACGCCAATATTTGCACTTTTTAGCAAATCAGCTATTGGCCTTAAATTTCCACCACAGGCCGATATTTTCTTTTGTCCCACCTGCTGCTTAAAGAATATAAAGCTTTATTTAAACACTTTAGTGCAAAGAGATAAGCGTACAAAACGTGACCGCACAGCTCTCTTTAAGGTTTAAAAGAGCTATGGATGAGCTTAGAGTAAATTTTAATGACAAAATTTGGGGAAAATTACATATCGGCAAAAAATATTGGCATCGCCCATTAGTGCTTTTGGATTCAACAAAAAAAACGTATCGGTCGATCTCTAATTATTAAATCAAAATGACAATGTTTTTAGCAATTACAGTTTATTTGTAACTATTCTTCAGCCACCATATTGCAACCTTTAGTCCATTAATGATGTACAAAACAACAACAAATGTACAGTATAAAGAATTGTTCAATTATTTTCTCAGTTAATCAAAAAATGGATCTCTGACTAGTCCACTACTACAGTAATTGTTAGTTGGCAGCCCTCAGGGGAAGCGTTTTTTTGTTCTTCTGAGGCGTAAAACTCATGACCCATGTAAAGAGATCTGGCTCAAATTGTGAGAATCGGCTCGTCGCTTATAGATCTGTAGCAAAAAGGGCAGTAGGTGACTTTGTAGTAAATCTGAATTACAGGATTTGAGTAAAATATTCAAAATTGCATCTACATAACCCAAAAACATCATAAGAGCTTATCAGCCATCGGTTTCTCTGGATTCTACACAATCAGTATCTGCAGGGGAAAATGAAAAAACCCATATCAGTCGAGCTCTAATAATGAGTCACGGAAGTTATTTATTCATAACAATACAGCTCAAATCTTATCACGGAACAGAAAAATGACACACACTAGTTCAAACAAAAAGTCCACATGATAAATATTGACGCCAAATATGATTGTTCAGTCGAATAAAGTCGATATAGTAATTACCATGACAGGCCTATATGAGAAAACTGTACACATCCCTATGGGTACAGCAGCAGTAAGCACAGGTCACATTCAGATGAGGCGGTGTAGCCGTAAATACAGAGGCTAATGCATATGTCTGCGTGTGTCCAGGAAGCATTTGAGTCATCCTGGCCTTTGCGCGTCCATTTCTGATAAATCACAGAGTGCAGTACGTTTTGATGATAGGCTTTCAGAAAGCAGAGAGCCCTCTCAAAGACAGCCTGCCAACAGCAAGGACCTGGGAGGAAATACAGCCACACACCTCACACGGTGGATCAGAAAATACAGCTATAGGTTCAGATGTAGACAGGAGAGAAAGCGTGATACCCACAGTACAGCACACTGTCAACAAGCACGCATACGCAGTTTAAATTAATAGATTATTAATTAGGGAAGCACCGATCCAGCTTTTTCAGTTTCGATACTGATACTTTCACTTTCACGTGTTATGTAACTGTTAGTGTATTTATCGTTCAAATAACTACATAACCTTCAATAACAGCTTCATATGAATAAAAGGTCAACATTATTCTAGGCCAAAATCAGCGGGTAAATAGTTTTATTACATCCAATTAAAGGCCTAATCACAATATTGGCTTAACTTATTATTTATAGTTATGGAACCAATGCCTGATTCGGCTAATTTTTCAGTATCGATACCAATATTCAATACCAGTAATAATTTTAGTATTCTGTATAAGAATAGTTTTCAGATTGCATTTGTGAGCTTCTAGTCTTTTTGTTAAACTTTTTTAAATACTTTTTTTCTGCCCTTTAAGGTTTTATGAATGAATAGCTGCATTTAAAATCATTTGAAACCTAATGCAGCCATGACTTTGAATGTAATTTTTCTATACTATAATATCTGAACTATTAAATTGAATCCTAACAACTTAACTCCAACTTAGGCACCAAAACTATTAGAGCCGTTTCAGATATTAGACACACTACTTTTTACTCTTTGGATGGATGAAGCAGAAGCATGAAACAGTAATACAGAAAGTGCATGGTGTGGGCACGTCTCCTATTTGATAATTATTAACATTATTAAAAGCACACTGTTACTGTCTGACCTGTGACAAGGAGCCATATTGATGCACAATTGAGTGTCCTGAGGAAAACCTTTACCTGAGAGCAAAGAGCCATTTCCAGTGGACTTACCATGGTAATCTTGAGTGACCCCTGGACACTTACTGCTAAACACGGCTGTCATTAGCAGCTTATTGGAGCACCACTATGAAAGCTACACCTCCTTAAGTAGCTCAAACTCTCCAACTCGTGGAGACACAACAAGGAAGACACGTGCCGTCCCATCACAAGACACCCGAGAAAGTTTAAAGGAGACATATAATGCTATTTTCTGATCTATGTTATAATATTTCCTCATTACAAACCATTCACACATGTTTAACACACAACCTGCATATTTAGGCTAAGTTCTTCTCTCAAACGGAACGGAAAACACTCAGTTCCACCTTGTGATGTCATGTGATAATACAGGAAGTGCTCCACTGTGTTTTTAAACTCTGTACACTTTCACTAGAATCGTTTGCACATTTCAGCCATAGAATTCCCAATCTACTGAACTAAAGGTAAAAGGTAGCTGTAAACTAAAAAAAACAAAACAAAAAAAAAACACTACATGACATCACAAGGTGGAATAGAGCATTTTGAGCTTTGGAAATGTAGACACACTAATAATAAAGGATTACTCAAACATGTGTTGATGAAGCAAAACACAAGTCTAAGTGTGTTTTTGATGAGGATCCAACATTATAACATGAATTAAAGCTCACAAGAGTCAATTTTGCGAATATAGGACCTTTAAAGATACACTATGCAACTTTTCTAATGGATTGTCTGAAAGTAGTATGGCATTAAACTCATCTATCGCCATTGAGATTGTCAAAACTATTGAAAATCTGCTAATCAACACTAAAAGTAGTAATGAAACTGGATACTCAGATATCGACACTAAAAAAGTCACATTCACAGGACAGAACCTTTCCTGCATAGCTTTAGATAGCTTTATCTTGAGCATACTGGTCTATGTGATACTTCGAGCTTGAAATTTTTGTATCGTGACAACACTTATCTCCATAGGAACAAGCAGGTGACACCACAAGGCCAAGTTTAAGGTCAGATCTGTGGAGATGTGATCCTATTCACAAAAAGAATGTGTGTTTCTTAAGGCATAGAAGCAGCCATAATAGAATAAATGCAACGTAGATACAAACTGAATGCCGAAGTGCAGAACATTCTAGTCAAAGCTATAACATCGCCGTGGAGACGACCCCCCCCCCCTCCCTAGAAAACTTACACAGTGCACCTTTAAAATCTTGAGATGGCTATAATTATTGGGGCAGGACATGAATGCGTGCTGAGTGCCCTTGCTCCAGGAGTGAGAGGCACAGCTGGGTCTGATGATTTGGCGTTTGGAAGGCCGAGCTCAGATAACTGCTGCTCTGGTGGGTTAGCGGCCAGCTGAAATTACACCTCCACCTCCTCCGTGCCCAGCCTCGTACTGTAATCATGTACAGTATGGAGCGGGTACAGAAATCAGCCTGGATGGGAACTTGGAGGGCAGTGACCACCAAAGAGTCGGGGAAACTTTTAAGGTTAGTATTGGCTTGTACTGAGGCAGGACTGGGATTACTTCATTGGCCAAATATTGAAGATTTTAGGGACTATTTTCTATAAGCTGCCCATGTCTCTGTGCACCATGGTGTCACACCCAGTTTGTCCTCAGAGCATCAGATTTGTCTTTTGAACAGACTAATCACTACAAATGGAAACAGAAGAGTAACTGGCTGGAAAGGTGGCTGTATGTTTGCACAATCATGTGACAAATGATTTTATATTCCAGAAAAATACAGTTTGTCATTTTGACAAAAGTGAATAATTAAAGAGTCTCTGCCTGATTTGAATGTTTTCTAGTAAAGATAAATGCTCCAAGATGAAAAATGAGAGTCTATGCATTTTACATAGCATTTCTCCAGGTAATAGACAGGATCACACCTTTTCATCAATCACATTGTTCACAGGTAACAACTGCCTGACGCTGTTCCAGACACCCGTCTCCTTCAGGGACTGCAGATGGAAAGAAGCAGGAGCTAAATCTGGTACAAATCATCTTCACTTTTGTAAGATTAATGAATTTGTACATTTGGTCCCTGACAAATAAAGAAGAAACTAAACTAAACTCTTTTTGTTGTTTAATGGTGGCTGGCAACCCTCTAAGGAGCATTACCTCCACTGAGAGCTGGATTCACAGTCATGGTGCATTATCAGAAGAAACAAAAGACATTAAAGTGCCGGTAGGCCAGAGACTGGAGAGTTATATGAAGGGTTCAATCGTAAAAACAGATATCTCTATTTTGAAAAAAAAATGGCAAAATGTATTTTTCTTTTTGTTACCATGCCCTTGTTATGGATTTTAAAATCATAATATCAGTATTGTCAAATACTGCCAAGCAACCATAGAGACAAGACAAATATCCGACATCTGTCTCCACCCAATACGTCCCTATTGGACGACCTCTAGCTCTACTGGGGAAATTATAGAGGCCATGACGTGAGAAGCAGTGTTGGGCAAGATACTTCAAAAAGTGAATTAGTTATAGTTACCTGTTACTTTTGCTTAAAGTATCTGCGTTAGTAACTGCATTACTGTGTGATGGAAGTAACTAATTACCAGATAAACTAACTATTAAATTACTAACAAAAAAAAATCCTCAAAAACACACTCCAGCTGTTTTCAAAGTAAAAATGAACCATATTCAGACTTATATGTCCTGCAAATCATCAAATGCACCCAGAGCCAGAAATATAAGCCAATATCCTCCACAGAGATCAAAATCACCAGCAGACTCATAACTGTACGGTCACAACAACACAACTGTCCTCTTTACACAGCAGACTGTGGCCAAACAGCATTTACCAAACACACAGATATCAGAACATTACAAACAGATATTGGATCAGTTGCTCTTACGATAAGTAGCGTGAGCAGAAGGCTGTGTCCACTATCACATCGCTGACGTCTTTTTAGTGCTCTATAAACTCGAGATGAACTTGTTACTCCCTCCCTGTAATTGTCTGATTGTGCTCCCATCACAAAGAGTCACCAAATAACAATGTTTATTCACACAACCCACAAGAATATGCACATTTCCTCATGTGTGTTGAAAACAGCGAGTATTCACCCACATCAGCGCTAAACCAATGGAAGGTCAAGAAAGACTATAAGGCCACCCAGCGCTGACTCTGATTGGTCACTTTTACCATCAATCTCTGTTTAATCGAGTCACTGTCCCAGACGAGAGAGGGTGTCTGATCTGTCACCTGCTGAAACTTACAGTAAAATAACAAGCCTCGTTACATTGACAGTAACTACAACAGTGTTACAGCAGAGGAAAGAGTCATTCATTAAATTACTCATTACTGGCAAAAATAACACCCTTACTAAGGCTGTTATACTTAAACAGCATTATTCCTAACACTGGTGACATGATTTGAAAAGATATTGAAAGAAGTATCAGTAACAAAGAGTACCCATAAATCCTTGTACCTATATCTGCCCCCGAGTAGTGGCACTGCGGGTTGTACATATTTGTTGGCATGTTGTGAGTGAAAAAGAGCATTTTTAATTCTTTAACAAGATTCTTGCGCCAGTTAGAAATGACCATCTGACTACACTGCACCATGCCAAAAACATCAACCAGCTAAGTGAATGTTTTAGCAGCTCAAAAGTCCCTAAGTGCTGCTCCTCCTCACAGGAAAGGAAAACTGCGACTTACATTGATTGTGTGTCCCTAGAAACAGCCCGAGCTTCAAGTTGCTGTCGTACGCCTTAAGATTCAATTAGAAACTTTTAATATGGCTCGACATCTAACCCTGTTCTCACGAGTTTCATCTTGTGCCTAAATCAAAGTGACGTTTCCGAGCAGTCCTGAAATATTGAAAAGGTGCTACAGTCAGTGTGCAGCTATTAAACAGATCGAGCGTAGCCCATCTATCTGAATGATTCCTGCAAAACTGTCCTTGGACACTTCTGTCACGGCTGTCCCAGATCCTAGTTTATTTCTTGCGGTTAATTGGGCACAAACAAAACAGCAGCATAAACAAAAGGCTGCATCATTTATAAACAGCTTGGCTATTGATTAGGCTTCTCATAATTCAGTTTGGTTGTATCCAGACTTGTTTCCGCCACACTCACACACAAGTGCCTCAATGGGGCCAGGCGAATAAATCTGGGACAGTCCTTTTTACATTAATCATTCAATAAGTAGATTCCAATACAATATCGAGCACGGTTTTGTAGCAGAGGCGAATTCAGTCCCTATGTTCTAATGCATTTAGTGGAGTATAGTGTGGTATCAGTAATGCAAAACAATGCAAAATGAATTCCCTCTGACACCCTCCACCAATCATAGAGCAGGGATGGGATCTCGAAGCACAGTCTATCCCGTATCAGAATTTCTTAAACTAAAACATCCAAAATCAAACATCAGATCTGCTACTGCACTTATGTTCTTCTGTCAGCTGAATGATACCTAGTGCATAGCTGTTCTGAGTTGGTGGAGCGATTTGTCTGGATCTAAAAACTCTAAAAGCATTTAGAATAATGATTTTTTCGGTGGAGAAATGAACTGGCGCACACATAACATTTCTATGATTGGTGTACTCTGAGTCTATTCTTTCCACCTTGAAATTACATTCAATCAAGGCAGAATACATGGCGCAAGTCTGATGACGAGCAGGGCAATTCTTCTCCCACTGAAAGAATAACAAAGATGTATCTGACACTAGGCTTGAGGGTCTAGTAACGCCATAGATACGAGATTTGTCTTTACTATCGTGCATTTGCCCTTTAGCTTAACAACTAAGTCCAAGTCTGGTTACTTAAACTGTCAACAACGGCACAATATGCTCCATGTCCAAAAATGAGTCATCCTGCTGAAGTGTGAGTAGTCATTTTCTGGGTAAGCTGATTCATTTGTTGCTACCAAATACAACTTGTAACTTACAACAAATGCGTTTCATAGGATATAAAGGGAAAATCCTCACCTTTGTTGTCCAGTCCTGTGTCACACTCAAACTGGTGCAATTAGTGTGTAATATGGCCTCAATACTATTATAACTCCATTCAAAACCTGTGTGGTGAGTGTTGATTGCAGGTGATATAAGTTCGGATTTGAAAAGGGGGAGTATTGTTTGGCAGTGTTGCCTCATCACACCTGTATCCAGTCTGCATACAGAGGCCGCACAAGACTGCACTTTAGAGACAATGAACAGCTGTGGAGACCAAGAGGTGGCAGCAGACATATACAATGGTGATTAAGGGGGTGTGGGAAACCCTAGGACACAGATGTTTAGGAACAAATACAAGAATCTATCAAGTAGCGTATAACATAAGTGTAAATATGCACGCATCTATGCATCTTGCTTAGAAACAAAAGAAATGCCCAAGCAGCTGGTGTGAAGAATTTCCCTTTGCTAGAACTGAAAGAATAGAGGTAGCTTTGATTTCAGTGACTATAATACATACAGGTGTGAATGCATTTTCACACAAAAATGTATTTTTTTGCATCCTCCTGAAGGTGATGTGTGACATTGAGGGAAAATGGCAACCCTGGCGCCCCGTAATCTCTGCCTTTGGTCATTTCAGATAACTGGTTCCAGCAGTACTTGAAAAGGCCAACGCATGGCAACCCCCCTAACATCCAAACAACACATTAACACTTTTGACACTGGTGTGTTAAAAGGCTTTACAAGGCGAACACTATAGATCAAACCATGATATGCAAAGTGCCAGTGTTCTGACCAGAGGGGAACCATCAGGGACTTCTAGGCCTTCACAAAAGGCCCAAATATTTGTATGGTCAATATAATATTTTTAAATTGCACAAAATATATAAATAAAGTCATAACTCTAAGGCTATATTTCTAGCAAACATTTCATAAATAAGAAGGAGTAATGTCCTGGGTACAGACAACTATAGTGTCCAATCAGATTTGATGGGTTACACATTTAGAACCACTCGCTCCTTCACAATGTGCCTCGGACAGCAAGCAGAGGGCCCTGATGTTAGCACTGACCAATCAGATTCTCTCTTTGCAGATGATAGACAGAAAGCAGCCCTAGTGCATTAGTCCATAGTATTTAGTCCCACCCAGGGCAGTCAACAGAAATTTCGGGGCTTGGAGCAAGAAGCCTCACTTGTGACCCCTCTCTAATATAAATTAACAGGAAGAGGATCCAATACTGGGCCCCTAAGACCCTGGGGCCCGGGACAAAAGACACCTTTGTCCTCAATGTCAAATTCCATGGTCCAGCCCACACCATCTCACAGGCCTGCGCCGCTCCTGTGTAATGACCCTCAACAGGCGCCTCACTATTTTGCGTGCATTTAAGTTACTGGACGACTAGCTTGATCTGCGTTTCACTTTTGGTGGAGTTTAAGAACAAAAAATAATGAGAAGATGTTTTTGTTTGGATTTTACATTTGGGCTAATAATGGGAATTATTTTCAAAGAGGAGCTGTCTGTCTTCATGCTATAAGATGTCGTGAAACGCTCACAAGAGAAGTGCAACTAAAAACACCCGGGCTACTAGCAAAGGATTTACCGACACTTGGATCAATTCTCAGACCTCACGGCGCACAGCATGAATGAACTGTTGGATTACACGTCAGATGCCCTGACGTACAACAAGAGCAGCGGAGAAGACAGCAGCAGTGACTGAAGTGTAGTAACAGTGTAGTGCGTTAGTATGATGTGCTCTATGTGCAATCAGCAGGATTATAGCTAATGAGACATACATAAAGGAAAAACATGTGTCTTTACAGTTGTGTTCAGTCGTTGATGTGAATTTGCAAATATGATTAGCTGGAGGTCAAGGTTCAGAGGGCATGATCCGCCACTGGCATTGACAATGCAAATGTTCTAAGTATTTAAAGTATTTGCAGCTTACAGCATGTTACAGCTTGTGGGGGTGTGTGTGTGTGTGTGTGTGTGGGGTGTGTGTGGGGGGGGGGGGGGGGGTGTGTGTGTACCTTTTAAGATAATTTTTCATCCAATCCAATGACCAATGTTTTTGGAGTTAAAGGTTAGTGTTTTAATGTTTCGTGGCATACAAATGACAGATTTTAGCATGGTGCTCTTCACATGTAGTTAGGACTATCTAAACATGCATTTTGATATTTTACTATAAACGTGGCTTTCAGTTGTTAACATTGGCCTGCATTGTAATCTAAATAACAGACATAACATCATGCATGGTCCATGGACCTGTAGACTAGACTTTAGGAAAAGTGGCCATAAAATGATTCTAGTGGAGAAGTTGGTGAAGGCCTGACTTTTGAATGAAGTGAATGAACTCTAGAAGAAGAGTGTGTCCATAGGCGCATGTGGTGAGGAGAGCATCGCACATAAAGACTCTTACACGGACACACTGTGCTGCAAAGGGCAATCACTCCGCTTATGTTTATTAATCCATTTTACCACCACAGAACTGGAGCCAAATGGCAAAAACACAGATATTTGGACCTCCTCACTGTGATAAACCAAGGAATAAAACCTCAAATCTCACCAAACCACCCGCGTGTTTAGGCTACATTAACCACTAAATATGTTCCCGTTAATCGACAATATTTTTGTCTCCACGTTCGCGCCCCGAGTCCTGCACAAAGCGCGCATAATAAAAGGAGCACATGCAAAGACTGAATGGAAATCCTGCGCAAAGGCGAACAAAGCCCTTACCTAAAAACTGTGCTGCTCCTCGCGGGATGCTGCTCGTGCCACTGCCGCTGGAGCTCGTGCGGCTGATCGGTGCATTTCGCTCGTTTGCACGCGGAGAAGGCGGACCACTTTGGATCGCCTCAGCACGCACTTCATTGAGGAGATATCCACTACTACGGCGAGCAGAGCAGTGGAAGGGGCTGTGTTGTCTGTCACATTGTTGCTGGCCCTTTTTCTCGCATCCACATCTGAGTGGAAGGGGCGGAGTCACGGAGGGGCTGGGTCACGCGGCGGGGAACCGAGCCTGCTCCTCGTTGGTCAATGTAGAAGCGAAGAAAGCCAGGACGCAGGAACGAGAGGCCAAACTATACTTTTAATAGGATCACTCCAGCCTTTAACAAGTGGCCATGTGAAACTGCAACTGTTTCCTCTTTTTTTTTTGTGCTGGGGGTGGAATCTCTCAACATGTCACAGAAATTACATATTCCAGTCATGTATTTGAGCAAAACATAACATAAACAAACAACCATAAAGACCAAAGCTACATGAAGGTACGAGCATGTAAATGACCATCCCTTATAGCCTACATGCCATTGATTTTTCCAGGCAGGACTGTAGGCCTTCACATTTAAATGCGTCACATCCCCCCATTGTAGGTAAGTGATTTGTCTTCCATTTACTACAGTGAGAAAGCTCCTCATTAAATGTGTTGGGCAGCAGTTCTTGAAGAGTAATTTGCTCACATCAAATTAAAGTGGTCAGTTTTAATTAGGTGGACATTAAGGAATGACCAAAGCAAAAGGAGTATTTATACTAATCTGCTCGGTTGTGCATGTGGTGTATTGTGTTTACAGTTTCTCTTTGACTGTGGGGATGGGAAAGAATCCATTCTTGTTCATTGCGTCTGATCTCTATATGTCTTTATGTAACAATACATTGTGATTCCTAACCTATTATACAGCTCTCATTTGGATTGGTTGTAGACCTGAAGCAGATGGTTTGCTAAAACACATCCACACTCTGGTGCGTCCACTGTGATGTACAGTGTGTTTTCACTGCATGTAAAGGATATATGTCATTGTATGTATGACACACATTGTTTGAATAAGAAATACGTCAGCATGAGCTGTACAGTGCAGCATGGGGCCACAGTAATACAGGTTGTGTTTATGTGCTGCTCTCTTAATTGCCTCATCAGTAAATGTCAAGCGTTCAAATGGCCCCACCATCTAGATTTATTTATTCATTTGTGCGGCATCAGACTCCGTACCACGGCTGCACACTGCAATTACTGCTGCACGCTCCAATGTGCCGATGAATAATAAATCACAACACAAAGAGATCTAACCAGCTGTCTGCAAAACCCTAAGAGTCAACTCACCCCATTTACAGTCCAAATGTTTTATTTAGCCCGGACTAAGGGACAGTACCACGACACAGCCTCTCCAGGGGCACTCATGGCTGGACCAACTATATTCATAAAACTGCAGCATAGGAATGAAAAGAAACAAGCGCACACAGCACACTATAGTATTAGACCCATGACTCTCAGTTTGACCTGATTAAGATATCGTGGATGATTTCAGAGATAGACCCTAAAAGACTCGAGGAGACAAGATACCATTATTATTTCAGACAGTAGATGCTCTATACATTCCACCACCGCAGCTGAATGTCTCATTCATATTTTATTCCAGTAAAAATGCTTGCAACACATATTAGTAACAAGCTATAATCCACACATGCAAAGAACTCAGCCCAAAGAGAAGTAACCTACATAAATTATAAGTGCATTACTGTGAAATAACACAGGAAATTGCAGTGGACACATTTACTGAAAACACGTAATGCACTTAGTAGAAAAAGGTGCTTGGTTAAATACTTCGGGACCAGTGGTGGAACGTAACAAAGTAGAAGTAATAAAACATTATACTTAAGTAGAATTTTTAGGAATCTGTACTTTGCTTAAGTACATTTTTACGGTGGGTACTTTTTACATTACTTCTCTACATTTGAGAGGGGTATCTGTACTTTTTACTCAACTACATTTTTTAACAGAACTGAAAAGTAAAAAGTACTTTTCAAATGATTTAAGGGGTTATTTTTACCATGTCCTTGGTAACATCCTGACTAAAGCTTTCAGGTTACAATTTTGGCAAAAATAAATGCACAAAATTCATAATAAAAATTTATAGATTGACTATTCCTACTGTTGACGGAAATCTGTATCACTACATATAACAAGTCAGTATCACTACATGTAACAAATGAACAACACTTGTGTGAAATACTTTTACTTTTTACTCTTAAAGTGCATTTTTAAACAGGTACTTAAATAGTTACTTACAGCTGCTTAAGCACTTAATTAAGCAGATTTTTTTCATGTGATACTTTTACTTAAGTAACTTTTTACCTCTGTATCTGTACTTTTATTTAAGCAACAAAATTGAGTACTTCATCCACCACTGTTCAGGACCCAGTATTGATCTGGGCCATAAAAAATGCATATTCCACTCATTGTACAGTTCTCCTGATTGCACATTACACTCATTGCACAGTTCCCATTATTGCGCCATCCAAAATATTGCACATTCCATTCATTGGACAATCCCCATGACTTCAGTCAGTTTGGCCCATTCAAGACACTTCCACTTTATACCCACCCCCTTCATATTTTGCTCATACATGCAAATATGTCTAATAGAAAACTTAAAATCATATTGCCACTATAGATGAGTACATGTTTGGTTTGACGAAAAACAGTTTTTCATGTCAATAGCATCTTCATAAAGTTTTTAACAAGAAAAATCATGTGCCGTCCTAAACCATTTTCATCACTGCTGTTGCTGCAGTGCTAACTTTGCATATGAAAATCAACCAGAGATTTGCATCCTGCGGCTTGACTTAATAATATTCATAAAATGCCATAATATTAAACGCACCATTAGAAGGAGCTGATGAAAAGATGAATATAAATCCTTACCATGTACCTCCATTGTAGACTCCACAGTGTGACCGCTCTCCTGTCTGCAGTCTGCTCTTGCGGTCGCTCTGCTCCAGGTGTGTGTCAGTCAGCTGCAGTTCATCAGGTCTCTGCCTTTGAACTCCGACTCCAAATATAGGCATCTCTCAGTAACCAGGGTATTTACATGGGCCAGGTGCACCAGTGAAAAAAGCATATGCAAAAAAAGAATTCTTCAAAACCACTAGGTCGAAGCCTGAGGTTAGTGCCATTAAAATAATAAGACTCAATAACTTGAAATACAAGTTCCTCAGTTCAAGGAAATGTAATTGTGAGAGTAACATCTGATTCACAGTTTGAGGTTAATGTAAATAGACACAACAGTAAAGGGTGCAAACATAAGGTATTTTCAAAAGACAGATACAAATAAGGAAAACTAAATCATATCTTAAGGAGTGGTGCAAGACACAAAAATGTTCAAATCGTTTATTATTGACAACGTGAAGGTTTTGTTACTTATAGACTCACAGTGAGGAGTAAAGGTATGGTGTCTGAAAACGACTGAGAGCAGTAGCCTGAAGTAGTTGCATTTAAAAAGGAAATGTGCTAATGTAACCCACCTCTGCCACTGAGGACAAATATGATAACAGTCTTTGTAAACACTGTGAGGCAAGATGGTAACGACGGTCAAGTTCAATGCACTCAAAGCACTTTACATCAAGGAACCCCTCACCCATTCACGCGCACACTCGTACACCAGTGTATGGAGACACTGGGGGTGAGGTGGGTTAAGTGTCTTGCCCAAGAATAGAACGATAGCATTCATCTGTGGGAGCTGGAATCGCATCGCCAACCTGTGGATCAGTGGATCTGCCCGGGCAACCAATGATGTCCAACACTCTCTACTCACTACTGTCGATCTGATTTTTTTGGTAGTGTGTTTTTTATCCGGTGACTTGGAAAGATATACAATTATTCAAAGCATTAATAGTTTTATAATCATAATATGCCTTCAGATTAGCACTATAGCATTACTTTTCCTCATGATGCCTTTTAGTTACTCAAGACAAGCACTTAAGAATAGGTCAAAAGCAAAGTACACACTTCCCTATGAACATACTGTGCTTTCTTGTTTTAATTGTCGGTCTGTGGCATTTCTCAGCAGTTTGGGTCCAACATTTACAAGTTACAGTGCGTGTTTGAAATCCTACCCCTCCCCGTCTCCACTCCCATTATCGGTACCTGCGTAACCGCCAGCACAGTCATAATAACACTGTGATGGGCATGAATCAACATAGCAACATCTGTCCCTCCTCTTCGCTCCCAAACACTTTGTTGTTCCTCGCCGTCTAATTGTGGCCATTACGAAGATGCCGGAGCGTAACGGTTTCCATGGCGACACACCGATGGGCCCGGGCGCCAAATAACTCGGTCATTTCATGCCATCTGCTTCTCCTGATCACAATATCTGGAGCGGTGATGGCGAATTATGTGAGGTAACATGTTGTTCAAAGGAAGGTTGGTGAATAGGGACACAGGAGTAAACAGGTATGTGCTCAGAGATAACACACACTACAGAGCTGATCATGTGACCAGAGACTGGCTCTATATGAATAAATATAAAACACCTTCATCTTACACTCAGTATCTCCAGTACAGACATAGCCAAACAAATGTGGTGTGGTCATTATTGGGAATGGATGAGGTACTGTGTTCCTCCTGTGTGTGTTTGCTGTTGACCTCTATACTATGGGTTTATGAGTGAGGGTACTCTACATCCAACCTGATGCCCTCAGTTTTATATATTTTGTGAGTTTCGTGATGGGTAATGAGGAAAAAACTGAGTGATAAGGATAATTATGTTCCTCCTGGAGATTTGCTGCTCATAGTTTCAGTTTTTGATTCCTCAATGTTTTCAAATTCAAAGTGATCATTGTTTTAAGTCATACCATCTGTAAACAATAGCAACATTTTTCAGTATGTAAACTTCTTATATTTACTGAAAAAACAAAACAAAAACATATTTACTGGTGAAAAACAATAAGGTCGTGGTACACAAACACCAGCTTCCAACGTTATAGAAAAAAATGGCAAATGAGTTATCAAAGCCAAAATGATTGTGTTGTAAAATAGAATATAGAGTTATATGCAGCCACATCAGCTTCTAAAATTATGTTCATTTGCATTAAACAAACAAACCAACATATATATGAAAACATATAGAGCGCTTGTAGCCTATAGACACACACAAACACAAAGTGCATGCTGTGGGCTACATTCTTGGCATGTTCTTCTTTTAAAATGTGTCGTCTCCATTGTTTCTCCACAGACAATAGCAGCCTCTGCAGCAGCAGAGGGGAAGAAGATTCACACTTTAGTGACAGGCACAGACACGAGCTCCCATCATTTCCTGAGTCAGAGGTGTTTCCACGGTGACCCCCACTTCCTGCTCTTTGTTTCCAAGAATCCAAATATCAGCCAGTAAAATCAAGAAATGAAAAAAATGTTTATGGTTTGGTATAACACATATTTCAGATCACAAGACTTACTTTAAAATCACCCAGTTGTTAAATGTGTATTGGCATTTTGTTCCTGCACCAGTGTAAAAAAATAAAATAAAATTGTGTGGACTAGTTGGGAGAACATAATGTCAATGAGTGCGTTTGATGGAGTGTTTGCACAGCAGTTTGTATTATGTGGAACATGAAACCATTTCATAACCTTGACCAAGTTGTGTACGTAACTTTATTTGCACAGATCTACACACAAAGGCATTGATGTTATGATGATAAGAAGATAATAACCTTTTATTTATTCACCAGATCTCCTGACGTACATGACTAGCCCAGTCCGGTGGGATCATATAACCAAAAGATGAGTAAATATGAAACCTCTTTATAATACACGCAATATCTCCAGTACAGACATGGGCAAACAAATGAATACATGTGGTAATCATCAGGGATGAATGAGGTACTGCGTTCCTCCTGCATGTGGCTGTTGTCTGATCTAACTCAGAACGGTTGGATTAGGTAACCTACATTAGACATCACTTTATACACCCATTAAAGAATAAACTGACATGACATCAAAAAATGCCCACACAGGTATACAGGTGGAGCGCAGCTCGATAATATGTGTCAGAGAGCATGCATTATGTGCCTATTTATCAAAAAGAAACACTTGATGTGTGTTTTGTTTTCAGCAAAATATTCTAATCTGAGAAGTTTGTGTTTTATTTAGATAGATAGATAGATAGATAGATAGATAGATAGATAGAGAGAGAGAGAGAGAGAGAGAGAGAGAGAGAGAGAGAGAGAGAGAGAGATCGACATAGATATCCTCTACCAGAAGCCTGGGAGCTTGAGGGTTCTGCGCAGTATCTTTGCTGTTCCTAATTTTGCACTTTTCTGGCCTGAGATGTCTGTTTTTCCTAGGATCTGCTGTAGCACCTCCTCCAGTCCCCAGGGCCCTGATGACCACTGCAGCACTGAGGCCTTCACCTTCCAGGCCTTCTCCAGCTCTTCTTTGAGCCCCTGGTATTTCTCTAGTTTCTTGTGTTATTTTTCCTGACATTTTGTAGTCTGCAGTGTCCACCACAATGGCTTGCTTTGTTTATCCATCACCACAGTGGATTTAATGATTAAATGTGTGGTGTATTTTAAATTAACATTATAAATAAATGTATGATTGGATGTCCTTCCCAACATGGGACACACACAGTAGGTTTGAATATTGAGCAATCAGTCATATATATATTTACATATATATACAAATGAGTACAGCCTCAAGTGACAGTGGATGGTGCGGTCATGGAATGCATATGTTCAGAATAACTCTCCTTTTCTTTTGCATGCATGAGTGAAGGTTTCAGCAGCAGTCTACAGGGAGACCATGACCGCACCATCCGCTGTCACTTGCAGCTGTACTCATTTGTGCCTCTTTGTCTGAGCACTATAAGACCCCAGGAGGTTTCTTTGCGATTTCCTACCTCTAAATGTGTCACTGCTTGGGTTATGGCAGCGCAATGCGCTTCCCACCATCCACCATCGCCACCTTTCGTTTGTTGGGATTGTTTTTCTTACTATTTCCTGCTCAGTCTTTGCACTGTTCAGAACTAGTAATTAGTACACTCTCAGGCCCATTTTCACTAAAGCCGTACATGTAAAAGCCAGCTGTTGTTGCTCCCTATTTCAGTCCCGTGTATTAAAAACAGACCTAAGAAAACATGTAATAGTCTCAGGTGGCTGCCATCCAGGTTCATTTGATTTATACCGTACACAACTTACTTTTTCCTTACATGTATTTTTATTATTCTCATTAGTTGTACCTGTACTTTCTGTTCTACTTTATTAGTGACTTGTTTTTCCAAGGAAGTATTGAGAAAGTTCAAACTGATAAATCATTTACTTTACACCCTTATCTACAGGAGTGAGTGTCTTGGAGGTAGAGTGGTCACTTCTGTACTGTATGGGCATTGGTAAAAAAACAAAAACAAAAACAAATAAATTATTTAAAAAAATAAAACAAAAATCTATAATTGTTTTCTTTTTTACTAAAACTGATCATACAGATAGATTTTTTTCCTTTTACTATGTACTATACCTGGATGACTGAAGGATTACACAGACAACCAAACGTTTTTGTAAACTTTTGTCACTATTGGGGCCCATTTTTTGAACACTAGCTGAATGTAGTCCACTTTTTGTCACGCTCCATTCTAACATTGTGAGTTCAGTACGCTGCCAGATAGGGTCTCTGCCTTGACAGATGCCTCTCAGTACCGAGTAATCTTTTTTTTATCAAGGTCATCCAGACGTTTTGAAATGACACTGCTCATCACCAGCTTTTCTTATCCAAAAATCTCTTGAACCTACTGACGCCTTGGTTTCGTAGTGATCTGAGCACGCCTGGAGATGTCTAAGGTTTTAGTCAGGCCTCTATAGTGTTAACAATACCGCCTATGACAAAACAGATCGTATCAATCATGACTTTACCCTTTTTTTCCACCTTTTCATTTGAAGCTCTAAGAAAGTATCCTCCGTCTGCCTTTTGATCCCACTTTTTAACTTTCGGCTCAGTCCTCTCTTTGTAATCTCCCAGTATCTGCCTGATGTAAGCTGGATGTAATGCCTTTAATGATTACGTTCACGTCGATAAGATAAGCCCTCTTATCTTATCCAGCAGCACCGGAGAATCATTGTTCTAAGTATTGTTGTGCGACTGTGGGAATAAATATTTGCTTCGACTAACTCTCGAAGCACACGCACTGTTTGCTCAGTATTCTTTCTAACTGGAGATGAGCGGTTCATTTGAGACAGTTAACGTGGCCGGAAAAGACATGCGTATATAGGCTAATCTAAATGCATCCCTGAGCAGGCATCCTCTGTGTCTGCTTGTCCATTATATCACAGTGCATCTGCCTTTGAAACTGGGTTGTTTCCATGGCGACTGTGTATTTGATGGACAGGTCTGTGTGTGATGACCGGAGTCTCTGCCGCCTGCTGTCACGCTCAAAAACAAGCAGCTAATCACCACGCAGCGTGCCTATGTACATCTACGCTCTTTTGTCCGTGTACAGACAGAAACGCAAGCAGGGTTTCGGGTCCTGTTCTAGCCGCACAAAACACCCAGTCTTCTTGGAGAGGACTACTTTTAGATGCACACCTACATCACAGTGTTACAGCCAAATTCTACCCACCCACAGCACACACAGGCACAACACTGGAACTGGAACTCGCATGAGCAACCTGGCATGCCTCAGGAGACAGAAAACAAACAAACAAAATCAAATAAATGGAGAAAGAAACGGTCCAAATGCAGTACAAGCAAGATTTGTGTTTATTTCCACATTATGGCGACAAGACAGCGACAGGACAGCGACACTGACCTGGGACTTACTCAGTGTCAGGAGTGCATTATGCTAGAAGACCATTGCCTGGATCAGTAAGAATACCAACATCTTCATCATCAATATTTGAATACAGCCATACCAAGGACATAGCGTTTATATTTCAATTTTGTTTTCTATTCTAATGTAAAAGAGATGCATTAACATATAAAGTGTTCTCTGAATAACACAATGTGAAAAAGAGATAAGCACTAACTGTTTTTCGTTAAACTGCAGCTAATGTAAAAGTGTTGTTTGTTCACCTATAGCTCAAATACATGGGTATGGGTTAATAATGTGGATTTGTATGAAAAACAAATATGGACATTGTGGTCAGGAAAACAGATTTAAGGATTATGCTCTGGGTGATTTTTGAAAAGGGAAATGAAACGATGAGATGTTTTGTAGAGAAATGTAAAATGACCTATATCCTACACTGTAATTGATAGAGCGAAAATAAGGGAGAAACACAAGTGTCAGTAAACAAGAACCGCTTCACCATAGGGCCACTGTTGGTTGGCAGGATTGTGGGTTCAAGCCGTGCTGTGTAATTTTGCTTGGGCTTGCTTGGGCTTTGAACGCCTCTTTCCCAAACTGGCCTGACTCCACATCAGATATAATGAGGGAACATGGAAGCCAAACTAAAGGTTTGAAATGGTAATGAGAAAGGCTCCCTGCGACTCACAGACAGAAGGACTGATTTAGCACAGAGCAATTAAACATTGGACGACAGTCCACGTTTGGAGATGTCTTATATTTAGCTCTGGTGCCCAGCAGAAAGAATGAGGCACATGCGATACCATTTGAGTCATTATTTCCACATAATGTAGAACTGCTGTGTTGAAAATGCTGTTCACTTGAAAATGACTACTGCTCTGCATTACTGTGTGAAACTTATTATGTAGAACAATGGAGGTTCATTATGCTTCTGATCACAAGTTCAACTCAGAAATGGTGAAAATGGAGCCTTCCACAAGGCTCCTACATGATGTAAAATATGTGTTTTTTCTTCTCACTGATCAAAATGTTTATTGTGTTGTCATTTTGTCCCACATTTTTCTTACTTTCCGGAGCACACTATGTTTCTATCCCTAACCAAACTGTTGAGCTGTGAAGTCTCTGAGCAAAGTCTTGTGGATCAATAGCCATCATGGCCCGGCCTCCCGTTAACACCAGTCCAAGAATCTTTCACTAAGGGACATTCACCGCCATTCACACACAACTGTGACCCATTCATTTCAAAGCTTTTCTAATTCAGATTCTCAGAACTAATGGAGCACATTAAAGTGGAAATCCTGCACAGATGATTAGCACACATCTATTATTGCTCATAAGTATTGATGCATTGTCTTCAGCCAAGTGACTCAGTGTCTGTGAGACTGGGAGAAAATGAGTTCACCAAGTTCACTTTTCTGTGTTTTTCTTAAATTTTTTTTGCAATGTCTTTGGAGTTAGAATAGTTTTGGAGATAGAGTTTATATAATTTAGGGTGCATGGGGTTTTTGTTTTTTTTTTGTCTGGAATATTTCACGGAATAGCATTAAACTTATTAATCCTCATAGAGACGAGCCAGTGGTGCCACCTGGCCAAGTTACAGGCCAGATCTTTACAGAGGCAATCTCACACAGTTTGGTTTTCAATATTGTTTAGTTATATAAACACCTGTATTAAATATATCTAAGACAAATTTAAATCCAAACTCTGGAATGTTGCATTACCTTTAAAGCAACCGCGTTAAGTCGACGCTAAACATGGCCAATCAAGATGGCCGTTTGTTAGAAGGGAACAAGAGAGGCAATAGAATGGTAACGCAGTTCGTTTTAGTACTGAACAACATTACAATGAACTAATCCTACATTCCCCTCCTCGTCCTAATTAATCCTATGTATGTCTTCTGGATGTTGCCTTAAGAGGTTTAAAAAAAATACAAGCATAAAACAATTTGTACCATATGGTTTTGCATTATTCAACCCCCTTTGGCTGCAGTCTAGAGCCTTAAAATATTTATTCTTTTGCATTTCTGACTAAAGAAGTGGCTCCTGCTGTATCACACTTTTTCAACTTCGCACCCTCGGGCAAACTGACTTCATCCTGTGATTTCATTTCAATCTTTGGTATAAAAAAAGTTCAGACATTTGAAGATACTCCTCCAAAAAATTCCAAAAACCTGTGAATCGGCTTGACAGAACTGTTTATTCCCAGCATCCCGTGGGCTTCCCGTGGCTGCCCCGGAGGGTACCATTAGAGACTGTAAATAAGGAAGTCTTTCTGCGTACTCATCCGACTGTGACAACTGGTTAGAGTAAAGGGGGGGGGCAGGGGTCATCGTAGCCCATTCACTGCTTTGTGCTTGTGCTGTAGTCTTGGCCCAGTGCCTCTTAAAGGTCACCAAAATGCGAGATAACATTTATACAGCTATCTCATGCTTGGCTGGACTTCTTTAGCCTCACCAAGACGATCACAGTCATAAATTAGATCTGGTCTGAAAAGAGCCAACAGGGAAAGACAAGAGAAGTGTAAAAGCAAAGAACACAAGGAAGCTTTGAACTGCCGGATGTTGTTTTGAGGAACATTTGTGGCTCATTTAGGAGATGACTTTTACTGCTGAGGCTCATAAGATGTTTGGTTTAGATTAGAGCCAATTAAGCACTGACCTTTTCACACAGATTTTTGTATGATTTTTTGTAGTTCCGCTTCACTGGCAAAATAATACGTATTTTCTATTTACTTTCTCACAACATCTGCAAAGCATCTCATTAGCTGTTTTAAATAAGCTGCTTTCTAGCTGGCTAACTCTGAGCAAACAACCCAAACAAACACTATAGCCACCCAAACAACTAAATAACCTTACTCCCTCCATGAAGCACGGCGACAATTAAAGCAGCATCACATAACATTTTGAGTGGTTGCCATGGAGTCACGCAGATGAGTTATAGCCGTACTTCAAGTATTCTCAGAGGAGATAGACACGCTTTATGCCAAACAGCGGAACATGGAGAGGTCAAGTTATGAGTCAGGTCTGTGGAGAGGTAAGGACACTCACATAAAGATGCATGGTTGGAATTTTTCTTTAGTGCAATAAAAACACCAAAAAAAACCCCTTTTGCTTATATTTACTGGGTGAAATGTTACACAGTGGGGCTTTAATGGTATATGATAAATGGTCAGATATTTATATGTAGCACTTTTCCACCTTTAAGACAAGGATCAAGTATTCTTTCGTGGGAGCTGGACTGGTTCAGTGGATCTGAATGCTCTATCAATGATGTTTTGCTTTGTTTTTTATGTCAAAAGTGGGATTTGAACCGCCAACCTTCGGATCAGTGGGCGAACACTCAACAACAACTGAGCTACTGTCGCTCCACGTTGACATTAAAAGGGACATGAGATGGTCACTACCTCCCTAGTACCTGACATTGTTGTATTCTTAGCCGTGTAAATGATTCATGCCCTGTGTTTTTGGAGAGGACACGAGGACGGGGGTTAGACTTAAATGGGCAGCAGAGTGGTTTGTGTATGAGCTGAAAAAAGAGCAGTGAGTTGGCTCTAACATGGCCACCATTTAAAGGTAACACAAACAGATGCTGAGATATGAGCCACTCTAAAGCCGTAACGGACGTAAAAGCGGGAGCTACAATGGTCTAAAAAAAAAACATTGTCGTGCAAAAGCCATCTGTGACATAACTACACTGTCAAATTTTAAAAGTTGTTGTTTTGATGCATGTTTTTCCTCTTCATGAAAATACAAAAATATGAACACCCCAATTTACTAATTCTTTATTTATCTATTTATATGTTATATTAATACAAGCAGTGGGAAATAGACAGAGCCAGCAAGAGAAAGCAAGCCAGTACCGCATAAATGAGTTGACTATTTTGTGAAGTTAATTAAGCGTCAAAATTATCACAAAGGGCTCTGTGAATTGTAAGGGCTTTCAAAATGTTGCACATGGTGGAATAGAAAATTTAGAAACTCTTGGGAAGGAGACGGCCTCTGCGTGCATAATCCTATATCAAACATGAATGAAAAACAAGACGCTTTCATTTTGTTAATTGCATAACATTGGACCTTTAAGATGCCAGTGTAACCCCGCAGTTGTCCAGGAAGCGTCCATAGCACAAATCTAGTTGACAGAACCTTTTGCTCTGGGACCCGTAAATAATTGCATGCTGGAGCTTTGTAAATGAGGAGCTTCAGTTCTGGGCTAAACGCTGTTCAGAGACGCCCCTTAACGTGTGTGTGTATAGCTCCTCCAGTTTAGCACGCTAGCATCGATCAGACGTGCTGCTGAAAGAATCCCCAGGGCTTCCTCGGAGGTTGATGTACGCTGGGTAGACAGACACATGAGACCAGAATGCCGCACTGTGCTAGCTTCCTTTGCTTTAACCTAATAAAAACAGCGAGAGTCGTGGGATTCGGCAGAGTTCAGACACTTGAAAGAGAAAGTGGATGAAATGAGCGTTCCCCCAAGGCCCTGCTCCTGCTTCTCATGCTCCTGCAGTCAGTGGCAGCACAGAAAACCTCTGGGTAAGCATTATACAGGATTGGAAAACAAGACCTTAAGGCCCTTGTATCGGCTTCAGTGACCCCAGTGAGACATACGAGTCAATCCGGGACTGATTTGTATGCATGTAAAGGACTCATTTGGGTTGGAAAAGAATATTACATGACACATTACGCTGGCCTCCCAAAGCTGCAATCGGCAGAGTAGGTTTCATCAGAAGAGATAAGACCCTTCCTGTACAAAGGATGTAAATCAGCAGAAAGTTTGCTTACTTTTCAAATAGAGAGAGAGGCATTACGAGCAGCAGTAATGAAAGTATGACAAGCTTAACAATGCAAACATAAAAATACACAGTTAAAATGATGTCTGCTTTATGCAATTTAATACTCTACAGTGTATTTGTCCATACTGCTGGGTAAGATTGGCAGTGGAGGTGTCTTACCCATGCATGGACACAATTCAAGTTTATTTATATAGCACATTTAAAATAACTTCAGCTGAGCCAAAGAGGTTCACATAAAAGTAAACAATACATAGGGAAAGAACGAGAAGATATCCTGTTTAGCTAGTATTAAATGCCAGGGAGAATATGTGTTTTGGAGAATATGTGAAACCGCTTTTGTCTTTGGTCAAACAAAAGCTATTCATTTCTGCATTCAACAAGCAGTATAAACTCAACAAGTAATCTCACACTAATGTTATTTTTGCATATTTTTTTCTATTTTGTTTTGTTTAGTCAAATGTTTTTACATCTTTGGATTATTTTTATGCAGGTTTGGGACTGGCTAAAATCACTGTTGCTGTACTTTCGCTGCTGATGTGGTATAAAAGTGACAAAAATATGTTGCATTTGCGTACACGTCTCAGGCTTATGTGACACGTCTCCAGTTTCCTATACGAAGCAACTGCACAGTCTCTTCCTCTGTGGCTTCCTGTCTAAAGAGGAACACTGCTATGGTACTTTTTTTCCAAGCCCCTGAGGTGGTTCAGGGGGCAGATATGGGAAGCAGAATGTGGCAAATGTCCAGTGGAGAGAGAGCTGTGATGTATGGGATGATGGGACCAGAGGAAGAGCACAGGGACAAAACAACAGTCATATGAGCAGAGGGCAGGGGGTGACAGACACAGAGACAGAAGAAGGATGGTGCCATGTGGGGCCCATCTGAAAATGAGAAGCCTGAGTGTGAAAAACAGTAGCTTCTTTTATTACGTTTACATTTAGTAATAAAGATAGAGAGAAGTGGCATTCGGTGCATTGGTGGCTCATACTGTGAAGGTGGAGAGACTACTAATTGAACCTGGAGTAATTACAGTTCAGGTTCTACCAACTGAGCCACAATCTAAAATGTACCACACTCATGAGATATTGATTCTTTTAATTACTTCCTGTATCAGCAAGAAGAATCTTTGTCTAGAATGGAGTCAAACAACAGCTGCTGCCAGAGCAAACAGCAATTCAAAACGAAATATTATCTCTTTTGAATGGTGAAATGTCCTCAAAATGTCACATATAAAAGGAGGAAATTGAAACTCATGTATATCACAAACACCATCTCTGTACTAACCAAAGAGCAAATGAGTGTGTTGAGATAGTGCTCTAAAAATCACATGACCTTTTAACTGCTGACAATACTTTTCAGTCTCTGTTTCCTTCTTTCTACATGTACCAATAAGGTTTTTATATCGAGGCCTATCAAATTAATTACAAATAGAGTTGTTTCATAAATGATCGATAGATTTGAGGATCAATATTTATCACAGCTGTTTTTTCCCTGCATTAATAGGGAACTTTTTATTATATTTTGTGTTTTATTCTGCTATTTTGCTGTAGCTCAATGCTGTACATTTAGATTATGTTTTGGGATAACTCTGCTTTGGCATAAATTTGTCTCAGTATTATCGATTTCAAAATTTGTTATCATGACAGGTCTATTTATACACTGCCAGACAAAAGTTTGGACACACCGTCTCATTCAGTATTTTGTTTTTTTCTTTTCTTTATTTTCACTTTTTACTACATTTAGATACATACGGAAGGCATCAAATATGTAACGCAAGATACATGTAACGGAGCCACCTTTTGCTTTGTTTTATTTAACTTTTTTTTCTTTACTGCATAATTCCATGTATCTTGCTTCATATATTTGCTAGAGGGCGTGATCTCCGGGAAAGACGGCATCTGATTTGTCTGTTATTAATGTTCGTATCTTTATTTCCGGACAAAATAGTGAAAAAAAAATATACCAGGAGAGGGTTAATATGAATATTTAAGACTAAAATGACTAGCCTGGCAGCAGCAGCAACAGTTACGGAGAGAGAGGCGACAGTTTTCCAATGTAAAGTGAATTTGAGCCAGAGTCGATGAAACTGGAAGCGCACCCATACTCACCCCCTATTTGGAACGTGGCGGCTAGCAGATTAGCTATGTCCATTTATATATACAGTCTAGACGTTTGACTGGTAGTGTATATTTATCTTAATTTGACCTATGTGATAACCCAACAGCAATGCCCTTGTTAAAAATATACAAAGAACCTAAGAGCAGACTTGGGAACCCGCTGAGGTTGTAATATGGAGGTGTAAAAATGTCTGGGTGGGGCACGGCGGGGTAGCAGCAGCAGTTACATGGGGTGCGTGACAGTGAGTGATGGAGCCAGTCGTGTGGATATGACAGATGAAGAAAGGAGAAGAACGATTGAGAACTTATGGCCATCTGCAACCGAAGAGTGATGAATGTCATTTGCAGCGGGGGAGAGAGACTTCCTTCACAAGGGCCTCCCCATGGGCCTGAAACATGGGCGCCATCTTTTTTGTCCTTCCCTCACCTCTGTCTGTCACTGTATCAATCTTAAACCTGCCACTTTTCTCTTTAAGGGCACTTTCCCAACGTTATTGTCCAAGCTCAAATACTGCATACGCTCCCAAACTGACACTTTTATAGAGTTTGGAGGAAGCACATTCGTCAAGTTTTTCTGTAACTCATTCAACCCTTTGCCAGTGTTGTTGGTATTTACAGTATTGTGGAAAAGTTTCAGTGGATGTAGCAAAATGCAGCTAATCATGAGTTTTATTGGTAACGCTTAATAATAACAACGCTTTAATTAGCCTTAAAGAGGGGGTACTATATTATTATTTCATCAAGGTGACAAATGACATCAGCCTGAACACTGATGCAGGAATAGTATCAGTCTTGGTCCTGTTAGATTTGAGTGCTGCTTTTGACACTGTGGATCATGGGATCCTCTTATAGAGTGTAGAGGACTGGGTTGGCATCTCTGGTACTGCACTAAACTGGTTCAAGTCTTATTTAGAAAACAGGGAGTACTTTGTTGGAACTGTGTCTCAGATCACATGGCACTGACATGTGGGGTGCCTCAGGGGTCAATGTTGGTACCCTTTTTGGTCAATCTCTACATACTGCCTTTAGACCAATTAATACGCAGCAATAATGTGTCCTACCACAACTATGTAGATAGACATAGACACTCAGATCTATGTCTCACTGCAGCAGGTGAATATGGACCAGTGGATTCACTCTGCCACTGCATCCAACAGATCCGTGTGGATGCAAAACAACTTTCTCCAGCTAAATCATGCTAGAAATCTAGGGGTAAGCTATTTATTTTACCACGTAAAATACATAGCAAAATCAGTTGTATACAGTCTGAACTAAACTTGGAGAAACATTTGTCTCCAGTAAATTAAACTACTGTAACGGCCTGTTCACTGGCCTCTCCAAACATCCAGAATGTTGCTGCTCGGGTCCTGACTAGAACGAAAAAATATGAGCACATACGTCCTGTGCTCAGGTCTCTGTACTGGCTTTCTGTGGCTTAGAGAAGGAACTTTAAAGCAGCTCTGCTTGTGTAAAAGTCTTTTCATGGACTAGCACCAAAGTACATCTCTGACATATATGTGCCATATGAACCATCTCACACTCTGAGGACTTCAGGGACCGGCCTCCTGCTGGTGCCCAGAGTCAGAACTAAACATGGGAAATCAGAGTTTCAGTTTTATGGAGCTAAAACCTGAAACAGTCATCCTGAAGATGTGAGACAGGCCTCTACTTTTACAATATTTAAATCCAGACTCAAAACAGTTCTGTTTATCTGTGCATATAACTGAAAGGGTTTTATTCTGCACTCTTCTGTTTTAATATTTATTTTATGATGATTATTTTTCTTCAAATTGCCTTGCCTTGCCTATGCAAAATAATTTGTTTGAGCTTTCGACCATGTAATAATGTTGTTCCCTCATCAACAAGACCTTTTCAGGCATGTGTCTGAAGAGGTCTTAGACGTCATCCACGCATGTTTCAGCAACAGGTCAAGAACACCATTATTATAAATGCTTAGTGTGAATCATAAAGCATTTATAATAATGGTGTTCTTGACCTGTTGCTGAAACACCATTATTATAAATGCTTAGTGTGAATCATAAAGAAATATTTCCTCTGAACTAATCACAATCAAAATTGAAGGAAAGGTATTCTTCACCATCTCTAAATATTACTGCATATGTCAATCATGACATAATAATATTCAACTAATGGCGTTTCTTAATCACAGGTGACAGATATAAAAAGCACTGATCAAGTAAATAAAAGCACTAATAGAGTTTAATGCAGCTGAGAAATGAGCATAAAGTGATAAAGAGCACTGGTGTATTTCTTTTTAACTACTGTCTTGAGAGCGTGCTGACGATAATCAAATAAGTCTTTATAAAGCAGCGTAAGTAGCAAACATTAGCAACAGATCTTACAATATGGACCTGACCTTAATGGGATGTTTTAGTTCAGTTCACACAGTCATACTTGCTTATCAATGTCTGGTCTCCTGGTTAGTACTTGGATGGGAGACTGCCAGGTGCCATAGTAGGACAGCAATTGCTAGTGGAAAGTGTTGTTTGGATCAAAGTAGAACCACAACCCTCACAACTCGTAATGGTAAATTGTAGTTAATATAATGAGTATGTATATTTTTAGGTTCTGTTAATATACAACAAAATAATGACAAACTGATGTGATTAGCCTAATGCAGTTGTTTCTTACCTATCGCCATGTACCCTGACCTGTGTAGCAGTTCTGCACATTAGTCTGGAACGGCTCTCACTGAAAAAAAAAAAAAAAAAAAAATCAAATTCTTCAAACTTTGCATGTACACTTTATCGCACCATGGAAACACTGAACTAGCCTAGAGGCACACCCTCCATAGACTTTGCATGTA
The DNA here is from genome assembly GCF_009829125.3 of Periophthalmus magnuspinnatus. Taxonomy (NCBI): domain Eukaryota; kingdom Metazoa; phylum Chordata; class Actinopteri; order Gobiiformes; family Gobiidae; genus Periophthalmus; species Periophthalmus magnuspinnatus. The sequence goes on from NC_047146.1 coordinate 8,743,477, forward strand.
AACTCTGCGCCCACTTTGCATGTACTGTAAACCGTGTGAACGCTGCAGAGATAGAATGATGAACTCCCTAAAAGCCAAAGTGCCTTCGAATGAGCTTGGAGTAGAGCCACTACAGAGGATGGATGGAGCAAAGTATTCAACTGCGTGAAATACAAAAGAGCTTCTTAAAGTTGGATTTTTCAAAGAGCAGTTTTGCGAACTGCACACAAAAATCAATACATAGAGAAAAAGTAGCATCTTTGTTTGCGCATCTAATCCAAATAGCTTTTCTCCACGCACACTGACACTTCATTGTCTTCTGTTGTGCTAGTATAATATATTTCCTTGTACATTATTAGTGACTGCTGTTTGAATAAAATACAACATCTGATAACGTCAAACGCGCAGTGACTCATTCCGTTGGTTTTCTCTGGATGAACGGGCAGCGAGATTTGACAATATATTCCACTGGGCGCACATTAATTTTCTCCTCACACGGGCGCCCGCTGTAACACGGGCTTGTTGATGTAATACACAGGCCTGATATTGTCCTTGCTGCGATGGATTTGTGCCGAGAATCGTAAGTCTGAGTGCAATCAGCGAGAGAGGCAGTAGTGGTCCCAAATCTACTGGATACGCTCCGTGACACTTCGAAACGCTTTGTTCAAGGACTACCCATACATTCTCCTCACACATGTATAGTATTATCAGGCTGTTCACGATGTAGTAATGTGAAGTTGAAAATGTCAAAGATAATGAATACAGACAAAAAATGTTTAGCTTTCAAGTACTTTTGAAGTTGAAGGTCAGACAGTCAAATTAACTCGAATGGTAGCCTATTTGTGTAAAGCTTTGTTTATACAAACCGTACTCAAATCATTGAAGTGTTTTTATGGCCACTCTACAAGGTTGTCTCATTAAGAAAAGTTTTGCTTGTTTTTCATTGGGGAATAAAATGGAACTATAGAACATTTAACTTCATATTTCTATTGCAAGAGCTTACATCATATTTAATCAAGCTAACAAAGACTTACCACATATTTTGCATAATTTTCATTTGTAGTTACAGCTATCATTCAATTTCCTGGAGACTGCCACACTATTATTCACAGCAAATACAGTCCCCTATACTTTGATGGTGCAGCTTTAAATACAGATTTTTTCCCATCCTGAGGACATTTGTGTTTTTCTCACACACTGATAAGACTTTGTTGGATTTGTCCCTCTCCTCTGCTCCCTCTCTCTGCCAAGGTCACAGCAGCTGATGGGGAGGGAGACAACAGCACTCACTGAGACAAGAGGCTATAATCAGGGAGACACTGAAGCTATAATCAAACGCACTTCCGGCGGGAAATCCAGCAAGCCTGACCAAAAGGAGCACACAAACTAGACACATGGAACAAATAAAAGGCTTTATCAGAGCCTTTTTAACAAGCATTTTTTTCTCATTTAGAGGTGGAGGATGTGACGTAAAAGATAGCAAGTTACCCAGAATGAACTAACTAAGCACACCACCTAAAACTTTGGACACATTTTTTTCATTTAAGGTTTTTTTTTCACAACTATTTACATATAGAATGTAGTAAACAAAATAGCTGGTCACAGCTTTGCACACTATTCGCATTCCACTAAGGAACCCTGACGAGGCACACCCAGTGAAGACCATTTCAGGAGACTTTATCATGAAGCTCACTGAGAGAAAGCCAGTGTTTGCAGCACTGTCGACAAAGTAAAAAAACACAAAATGAGAAATATACACTAATGTATAGCTAATTTGGATCAGATTTAACAAGGCAAAGGCAGACCTGTTTTTGCTGTCTTAATAATAATGGCTTACACTTGTAATGCGCTTTTTCAAAGCCTCTCAAAGCACTTACACTATAGTCATTATTCATTCATTTCCACACTTGGTGATGGTAAGCTACTATTGTAGCCACAGCTGCCCTGGGGCAGACTGATGGAAGCAAGGCTGCCAATCTGCGCCATCAGCCCCTCCAACCATCACCTATCATTTGCGCACACACCACTTTCATACTAGGCAATGTGGGTGAAGTGTCTTGCCTAAGGACACAGAACTTGGTCCGAGCAGGACTCAATCCTCCGACCTTCGGGTTGGGGGACCAACACTCTAACCACTGAGCCACTGCAGCACTGTCGACAAAGTAAAAAAACACAAAATGAGAAATATACACTAATGTGTAACTAATTTGGATCAGATTTAACAAGGCAAAGGCAGACCTGTTTTTGCTGTCTTAAGACCACAAAGACCACAAAAAACTAGTTGCAACAGTTTGCAGTGTTACAAAGTTATTCCTCACTTACCTTATGCATTCTGAGTATAATTATTCACCATGATGAGTTTAAAAGCACTCTTCACAACTTTCAGAGACCAGAGGAGAGTTTAACCATGACGGTAAAGCAACAGCGGGCATGCTAATGTGAACTTTAGATTATAGGACAATAAAATGACTTCTTATTAGATACAGATAGAAATTTTACTCAAATAAATGGGAAAAAGCTACAGGAACTTTAATAAGCTGCCCTGTAGGTTTTTACTGCTGTGGCTGCTGCTGCAGTCTTTTCCATATTAAGCACTGCTTTAATAAGGGTCGTGCTTCCTTCAATAGCATTCTGTTTCCTGTCACATTTCTGGGAACATTTGCACTGTCACACCTGCATCTCGCTCCTTCCTCACCTCATAATCTGTGTGGACGTGACTTTGTAAACCACTTTAATTAGTCTCTGCAGATTATTGAAGACAATTATTATAATCCACTCAGTCAGCCATTTTAATTCTGCACTCGTCTGAAAATCCAAAGTGCTGCATAGTCTGCAGTCCTTTTCACGGTGGTATAAATGACAGAGCTATTTCCCAAAGCGGGACAAATTGTGCGTTTGTGACGGGGACTCAATTGTTTTCCATGTTCCTGATAAATATTCATTATTGTGCAGCGTGAGCAGGCTGCGCTCAAGGAGATGGAGGAGAGAGGACGAGGATGCTCAAACCTCAGTGCAATCACAACCTCATCAGGGCCCCTATACACTCAGGGACGACCAACACAAGTGCAAATGTCCTTGAATGTTTGATGCAGTGTACCTTAAACAAAACAAAGCTGAGGTTTGGAGACAAAAGTATGAATGCGTTAAACTCGAAAATCAAAAAAAGTTATTTCTCTTTTTAACATTCTCAACTTTGGTTCTTTTTAAAGACAATAAGTTAGGAGATAAATGTGCTGTTTGCAATGGTGAAATGCTGTTGTGAAGAGGTGGAACCAACAGCAGAGAATCAGGTCTGTAGTTTTGAAGGAATTCACTGGACCTGTGTCTTTTATTAAGTCATTTTAGATCAATATTGCAGTTTGCAATGAATAAAATGTTAAATTTAATCTGTGTGATATTGTCATAGAAAAGAAATGAAGAGTAATATTCTTTAAAAGGGTGTAAACGAGCACTGTTAATCAGCTTATTCTTTATTGATGAACTAAAATTCATTGTAAAAACATTAGGTTTTCAATACTAACCATGTGTTTTATTCATAGACTGTATATGTGAATGAACATAGCTAACCTGCTAGCCATTCCAAATATAACGTGAACATGGGAGTGCTTCCGGCTCCATCGACTCTGGCTCCAATTCACTTTACATTAGAAAACTGTGGCCCGTCTCTCTGTAACTGCTGCTGTCAGGCTCATCATTTTAGTCTTTAAATGTTCGCATTGACCTACATCCAAGATATAAATATTAATAATGATTACAAATCAGGTGCCTTCTTTTCCTGAAGTTCCTCCCGCTAGTGTTAGCAACAGGTTGGATTGACAGCATTGCTATGTGCCCACCCCCTGTTAAACCAGTGGTGTAGGCATTACCTTCAACAGCTTCGCTCCAGATTGGCTCTTTGGTTGCTATGATTCTGGTGGTCGAAATTGCAGATATGGAAATCGGCTCCAAATTCTCCCAAATGCTAGCCTCGATGAGCTTCATTTGACTGAAGCCAAACGCTATGGGTGACATCACAATCCCTTAGTCCATTTCTTTATACAGTCTATGGTTTTATCCTAATACTACTCAACTTGCAATTAGTTACACTGAAAGAAAGACAGTCTTAAGTTTTAATAGATTTGGGCAACTCTGAGGTTTAGTAGCGCCATTTTTTTGGGCTGTAAATGATGTCAACTGAAAAGCTCATTTGAAGAGGTGCCTTAAGCCAACTGCATGGTGATGTGTAATACAGTAAGTGCCCACTTCCTCTGAAGCGGTGACTGCACCAACTGAACTCAGAGGGGAGCAGCACTGTGAACCGTCAAATATGTCCTGGGGGCTGCGCGGTGGAGGTTATTATCCTCATAATCATGACAGGAATTCAATAAGGCGCTTTAGTCCTGTGAAATCTCTCTCTCTCCAGAAGGATGCTTGTGTTACGGCTTCCCTTTTCCGCGTCCTGCCTCCTTCTCTGGCTCCTCTGGGGAAACCAGTTAAAAGCATAATACTGGGAGTACTCGAGAGCCAGGCAGCCCTCCTGAATGTTAAACAGTCTTATCAAACAGCACGCTGCAGCAGAGATGGGCACTGAGAGGACGAGGACACAGTGCCTGCTTCAAAACTTTCAGTATAAGTGTTTTCGGCATAGAATGAAATCTATACAAAACAATTATGTTGGTTACTTTATTGTTGGCCTTTACTGTATTTGGATTGTAGAAATAAAGGCCAAACATTAACATAAATGTACATCCAAATGCAGGAAAGTACCATCATACCCTCAAATGTTGACTCATTTTCAGTTATTTCATGATGGTCAATGCTCATGGTCACATTATTATATAGCACTTTTCCACCTTTAAGTCACTCAAAGAGCTTTACATCAAGGAACCACTCACCCATTCACTACAGTTGTTGACTACAATTTTTTATGTGGGCGTGGTCTCCAGTTTACATGCCTATTCTTGATTTGCTTAGGGCCAATGATTCTGTTTTCCTAGTTAGTTTGCAGCTGTAAAGAGGTGGTACTTTCAGTTTCAAAGCATCCTGAACTTTCTCCATCACTTCTGAGTGTTTGTGCAGGACAGTGTATTCAGCTGCATGTTTCATATTAACATCGACATACTGACTACGGTGAAGTCATTGCCTGATGTAAATGTATCTTGACTTAACTACTGGAGTATTTGTTTCTTGCTCTCAATCACTTGTTTGTTTCTGTGCAGCCGGGGTCCAGGCCAGTTCCAAGACTTGTGGGGTGCTCTGCTGAGAGGGCATGGGGTGCACTGGGGTCACAGCACCAGACCAGCGAAGACACCAAACAGACAACAGCAGAGCCAGCCTCGCCGACTTGAGCCTGGACCCCTGGCACGAAGGCTCCATTTAAGCTCAAAACCTTAAGTGACTTTGCCCACATCTGCTCAACAGTCCCCTCTTAAGCAAAGGACAATCATTGTAAAATAAAGATCATTGAAACTCTATCATGTGTAATACTGTGTTCTTACTTTAAAACATCTCAAACTCAGAAAATAGTCCATCATTGAGAAAACTTTTGATTGTGTTTGAAAACTGCAGGTGTGGGGATCTCTAACTTTCACCAGCTATTTTTATATTTATATAATTCTTGATAAAGGAAACTGTTCAAGGTTCTATGTCTATGAAAACAATGATACAAAAGAAATCAAAAGAGTCTTTCAGTCTGTTGAAATTACACAGGTTCGTTTTATACCTGCAAACAGCTACAAATCAGAGAACCACATTATCTAATCAGGCGATTCGATAATGAGTGAGAAACTGTTGTGTTTGAACAGCAAAATACTTCTACTTTTTTACAGTTTCTCTTTCATTTTTTGTCTTTATCACATTCGCCATTTTGCATATCAGATTAGATGTATGTGTTTATGTGACATTTCAATAACTGTATAACTCCAGAAATCAGACAATGATCAGATTTCTGCTCTGCATGTAAACATAGACTGTGTTTGTTTAACTTTTACAACAGCAGCAAGTGAACTGGATTTCTCTATGTGCTAAAATCATACATATTGAATAAACGCCTGCACTTAAATGAACTCAGTCTTGACCTTATGCAACTGCGGCCCAGTGTTATAGGATGTTTACAGTGGATTTTACATTTGGCAGCTGGCAACACCAGGCCCGTCCACAGAAAGTTGTGGGGCCCGGGGCAAGAAACCTCACACGGGCCCCTCTCTAATATAAATTACCAGGAAGAAGGTCCAATTCTGGGGCTCTAAAACTATGGGGGCCGGGACAGCAGACCTCTTTGCCCCCCCTGTCGACTCCCCTGAACATCACATTACACCAACATTTAATCTGTGTAACACTCGGTCTGCTGTGTCCCTGTTTGTGCTCTGGTAGATCGCACATTGGCGTGGGTGTCTTCAGAGGAGCATGGCATTTCTACTACACTAGTATTTTCTATGCTGTAGTAATTACAAACATCAGTCTTGGCTACTACACAGTATTTTGGATTTCCCCGCACTACTCAACCTGGACTGTCGGCATTGTACATGAACTTTGGTATAAAGATTTAACGAGCCTGTAGGGGACATCATCTGCCAGGGCTGTAAATGATTTAAATGTTGCTATTTCTGCGCATCAGGAAAAGAGAGTTTCCGATGGTAATTCCTGTCAGTGGTTTCCCATGTGCTCCCACCGCCACAACCACCTCCCCAAAGGCATATAGGAACATCAATGTGTGCATGATGTAAGCCGTGCCTAACCCTAGAGCTGACAGCGTGCAGGATTATAAGGGCTGGAGTAGTGCTGTTGGTGGAGCGGCTGAAAGGAAACCAAGCTAACATACAAAATGGACAAATAATGACAGAAAATTGTGATGATGGATGGTGCGATTTTCTTCAGAACAGTAATCACAGTCATACTGACGCTCACTGGTGACAGTATATTTTATCATGGGCAGGACTTTGGTAATAATCCAGTATTGGGCTGTGTTAGTGACACATAGGAGGGCATTATGCTTCATTTAGTGTGTCAGTCCTCAAAACAGTTTACATTTGGATTTTATTTTAATCATGAAACTGTTTATCGCTTGGATGCAGTCAGTGAAGTATATGCTTTGTGTGTATTAAATTTGTTAATTTGAACAGGCCAGAACTTAAAGGGCAGTAACATTTAGATTTTAATTCATGTCCCTTGATACAAATCTAGCTTTTACTGATAACAATTTATTTCTGATTTAAGCATCATTACAAAAACACTGTTGTGTTATAATTTGGTGTTTTAGTTCTCAAGGTGATTAAACAATCCAAAACCAGAATGAGCCTCACCTCATTCTCTCAGTTTCACGTTGCCAGTTTCAATGCTGAAACTAAGTTGTTTTAAACCTAAAATGACTCTCTCTGATGTGGATCCTCATTACCTAAATTCCAGCACCTGCAGTCAATCATTAATGAGCAAAAGAGTGAGTGTCTGTGCCCTCTACATGCAGGTTACTGTCCATACTTTCAACAGTAAGACACAGGCTGCATACTCTTTTAGGGAGCTGAAATATCCACGATTTAATTTGAGGTCTGACTGTATCTTCCCATTGCAAGAGATGAGATCAGTCCCTTGGTTCTGTTTAAACATGAATTAAACTTTTTTTTGACTCCCATTAAACCTTTATTGCTCTATTTTGACATCGTGCATCATGGGTAAAGCTCCAGAAACAGGAACTAGATGTCTTGAAGTACACCCTGGCTGGAGGATTCATTTTGTACTGAACAGAAACACTGTATACTGACACAGATTTGGTTTGACAGCCATCGCCCACTCCCCCAGCCCCTCCTCCTACCTCTCACTGTTGTATTTTCACACTTTGTGCTCTGTCACTATCTGACACACTTTTAACAAAACGTGATGAAACATTCCCACGAGTTGCAGGGTGAGCATCTATTAAGGAAGACTCTTAAGAAAAGACAGAGAAATAACGCTTTAGATCCGGCGATTGAGTTGTCACTTATCCATTTGCAGTGACAGACTGAGGAGCCATGTCTGTGGAGATGTTCATTTGATGGTTGAGTCTAAATGCTTGGCCCAAACTACCCCACAGTGGAGTCTATAGAAGTGGACACTGCTCTATACATTATTCATGTCTTCACACAGTAATAACTTCCTATTTGCAGTGCAGGCAAAGGCATCCATCCAAGATAAAAGCTCATAAATCAGTGAGCAGGGACGTCTGATCATTTCACATCAGATTTGGACTCTTAGATTTTAGAGGCAGATCCAGAAATACGTGGCAGCAAGGCAAACAAGAACAAAGCTGTCAAAAGCCGATGCAGAATAGCATCTTTTTTCTCATACACGTCATGTCTTTTGGATCATTTGAGTGGATGTTTTTAAGTGTTTGGACGATTAAAACAGTGATCTATTATAGGGCTCTTTGTATTTATCTTACAGTGGAATACAAAAAAAAACAAAAACAAAAACAACAAAAAACAGTCAAACTAAAACTATATGTCCAGCAACCCACAGCAATGACTTCTGGTAATCTTCACTCCTACAATGTTTTGTCCAGTCGACAGATTTTAATGTTTGTTTTATTATGGCAGTTTGGTTATATCTTGCAACAATGCAGAATTGTGAAACACTTCCAGTTAAGTCCTTCACTCATAAATGTATGATGCAATTTTATGACAGTGAAGTTGCAATATAATGTCAGCATTACACTGCTGACAGAGGGACACACGCGCAGAAATTATGATTGTGTGTGTGACAATTATATCTATATAGTCAGCTTATGTTATTGGCCTATCCCCCACAAAGAGCTCAGAAAAAACAAAAGAACATTTCTTTAAAGGGAAAGAACAGGAAATAAACCTGTTAAAAGAATAACTTATGAACAGGCAGAATGGGGACAAACACACACTAACAATAGTGTCACTGTTCAGACAAATAATAGAGAAATCTGGCAGCGTTTGGCTGTTTTATACAGAAAGAAATAACCTGTGGTTTCAACGCCATCTAGTGGTAGACACGAGGTGTTCCAGAAACAAAAATGTATTTTAAAATATGTGTGGGTGTGTGTGTGTGTGTGTGTGTGTGTGTAGGGGTGAGTTTGTGTGTGTGTGTCATGCCGCAATTGAGTATTTTATTTTATTACCAAACTGTACTCATTAGGATTAATAATCTGCCTCTTCTCTAGATTTGTATATGAATAAATAATGGGATCGTTTATGGTTATTTTGAAAACATTCATATAAATTCATGGCAAACTAAAAGTGCACTAATTAATGAACTCTCACAAACCTTTTGGCACATCACTAGTTTTCACTCGAAAGAAATATCTGGCCATAAGCAGAGTTAGACTGGCTTTTTCAGACAGAAAAGAAGCAGAGAGTCCCACCCCCAGTCACCTCACATCCCCAAACGTCACACACTGACGCTCAAGTTTGTAATAGAAACGTTTTATAATTAGATTAGGACAGCGTCTACCAGTCTGATCTTGGTCACTAAGTTGTGCTTTTACTCTTTCAGGGGGGAAGAAGAACTATAAGACTGAAAATAAGAGTAAAGCAAAGTAGTCAAATGTATATTATTTTATTGAAGTTTCGGCTCAGCAACATTCAGTGTGAAGACACCTGTTCAATTTTCTTTTACTGAAAATGAGTCAAATTTACATAATCCAAAATTGTTGTGTCTAAAACAAACATATTAAAGCAATGGCAGGTGTGTAAAAATATATAAAACTTTAACAACATAAAAGGTCTTATTCACTGTTAGGTGGAGCGTAATAACTGCCCTAACTTTAAATGCCCTTTTACAGATACCTGATAAAAAGTTTGTTCTTCATAGCTCAATAGTGGAATGAGAATATAAATAAATCATAATTACAAGAGAAGAATGTTTCATTGGTAAGGGCAGAAACAGTTTATCTGTGAAGAGAACAGTAAAGAGCTTAAAAACACCACAATCAAGTATAAGAAAATAACTAGAAAATAGATTATATACAGACACACTTCATAAGGTAACACAGTCAACACATACATTGTAAAGTACAATTTAAAAATCTTGCTTTCCAAATCCACCAATCCACTCTTATGAGACAAAGTTTTCAGTGCGGCTCTCACAAAGTGTCCATCTGACATCCAGGGGTCGTTTTTCAGATCATAAAAGACTGAGTCGGCTTGTATGTCTTGAGCTGTGAGAAGAGGAAAGAAAAGTCTATGAACTACTTCCTGTAATTACCGACTGGAGTTATCAACGACTTATCAAAACGAGCTAATGGTGAGCCGGTTTCATAGCAGCAATCATAACAAGGTCAGCATGATAACAGTGGCTTTGATCACTCACGTTGCGGGTGGGAGGAGGAGGGGGGCTGTACGGGGACGGGCTGAAAGACAATGTGACAGTTCAATAGGAGAATAGAAATGAAGCAAGAGGCGACGTGGAGAGACAAACACTCACCTTTTTGTTTTCTTATTTTCTGTGGAATGGACCAGAAAAAAAACAGGTATAAAGTTATGGCAATGAACAAATATATAAGTTTCACAACAGTAATATTGGGCTTATAAAATTTTTGATTATATTGACCCACTTTTTCCATAAATGTAACTAAACCGTGCTTTCTTTGTGGTGGCACTTCTGTTTAAGTGGGAATCCCATTTCTTTCAATGGTGAATTTGGGAAAAGCTTCGTTGCTAAAATATTATATGAAGAAGGGTGAGTTGGGTCAAATATTTATGTACAACAATAAGTCAACAATACACCAATTCTCTAGGATAATAATAAAATAATACAACCCGAATGATGATGGCGGCGCCCACAGCTACTTTCGGATTAAGGTGAAGAGTGTGTTCTGTGAAATACTGACTGTGAGATGTAACCTAAATGCTTGAATTAGAACTAATATGTTGCCCTGTAGGTTCTTACACATACATGACTGCTATTGGTTTGAAGTCCGTACAGTAAAAACTCACTTCCACAACATCCTCTGCGGCGACACAGGCACACGCACACACAACAGAAGATAAACAGAGCCACCAGACCAGCGGCCCCTGCGATCAGGATGCTCAGGTTCAACGGATCTGCACAAAAACATCAAAACATGCAACAGTAAATCCATGAGGTTAAAGGGCACTGCCTCAGAATGTACCCAGGCCTTAATACTTACAGTCAATTATTTTGAGTTGTTGTGCCACACAGCTCTTGGGCGCCCCTGCATTGTTGGAGGACTCACAGCGATACATCCCTGCGTCGAGTTTGGAGACACTTTTAAACTTCTGCTCCAAACAAAACAATAGGTCAGTGGATGCAAAACAAAACCGGTCTATGTGTCCATGTTTCACTGACCAGTGTGCCTTTGCTGGGGTCTATGTTGTAAGGGGTGTCCTGTGTAGCTGTCAGGCCCCTGTTGTCCTTGTACCAGCGGTAAGTGGCAGGAGGCACGCTCAGCTTGTCCTTACACAGGAGCTCCAGGCTGGAGCCCACAAACACTGGACTGGGCACTTCACAGGATGGGATATGAGGAGGCACTGTTAACAGAGCCCAATGATTAAGGGTGAATATGGAAAATGTGTGGTTTCAAGCTAGATAACTGTTGTATATGTTGAAAGGAAATGTTAGCTAGAACGAGCATATACGATATACAATGACTGTACCTAAAACATTGAGGCTGACTGTAGCCTCCCCGAGGTTCACATGGTCCTCACTGGCAGTGACCTCACAGCGGTAGTCCCCCGAGTCCTTCTGAGTCACGGAGTGGATGGTGAGAGTGGCACCCTCAATCTTTGCCCGTGATGCATAAGAATCTTAAGGAGAAAGTGAAAGTAAATCAGACATTATTTCAAACATTTGCTCTAATAAAATCATGTAAAACATCTTACTGGTAAACTTATTGTTGAAGTACACAAATGTGACGCCTTTTCCTTTTTTCTTCCACTCAATGCGAGGGTTCTGGTCCTTCTCTGTCCTGAACTCACAGGACAGCACAGCATCTGAAAGCACCAATATCACTTTTGCATGTTTTCCTTTAGAGCAGTGGGTGTGAGCGGCTGTATGATCTCACCAGTGTGCTCATGCACCTCTACACTGGGTTTACTGCTGCTGACTGTCACTGAAAAACAAGCAGGACCTGTAGGAAAGAAAACACAGCACTTAAACGACATTGACTGACTGCTAATGAAAAAGGACAGTTCTTTTCCCCTGTCTCACAGTAACATGGAGCCTATAACATAGACCCTGGTGGTGCCAGGCGCAGCAGAGGAATGTGGGAAAGACGGATGAGTCTCTGACAAGGCGTTCAACTCCGACCAGATAACCTCCTCCAAGGGTCTGTCCCTCGCTCAATCACAGACACAACAAAACAATGCCAAGCAGTAAAGCACAGAATCCTGTATTTTAATTTATAGGTTAGGAGATCCAAAATATACAATAACGCACAAATGTGCAGTTTTAAGTATATATTCTTGTCAATTCTTTTTGCAAACATAGTCGATCTTTGCGACTGTAGTAACCTTATCCTCCTCAGCTGGCACCACTGTCATCATGACACACACTGATCACTCCTCTGACCAAGTCGGCACTCAGCACATTTTACATTATAAACACTAAAGTACTCAATAAATTAATTCATCAAATATAACTCTCCAAACTAAAGACTTCCACCTGTAGGATCCACACATAAGGTGCTCTCAATCAAAACCAAGAATGAATTAACATTATTTTAAGTTTTTACAGATATCATTTAAAGGTATAACGCCTTGAGTTTTTCTTCAAGAAATAATAATGACTGAATATTTCCCAGATCTGTGATGTTATTGTTCCACATATACCACAGTTATAAAGGCTGCAGATGTTTAGAAATGGTCTGATTGGTCAGATTGTGACAAAAGAAGAAAACATCGAGATCCTCTTGTGTAAATATAACAAAGATCAAAACATAAGGATGCAGTGATGTAACTACAGACGTAAAGATTGTTTGGAGAATAAACTTAACATCAAATGCGTGTTTCAGAGATAAAAAGTGGCCTTTAAATCTCCGTCTAATTACCACAGGGGTCATGAGGGGGCTATCTACAAAATGAAACGCTGGGATCTAGCAGAATCCTGTCTAGATCTGCTCTATCTCCCGTTCAAACGCCATCAGAGCAGCCTAAACATAAACACTGCATTTGCCACGCCAATCAATTATACGGCTACCCAAGAGTAGTCCATCACCACAGCGCACCAAATCACCTCACAGGAAACAGACTAAGACACACCAAATCACCATCACCTCACAGGAAACCGACTAAAGACCAGACTAAAACACACCAAACCACCATCACCTCACAGGAAACAGACTAAAGACCAGACTAAAACACACCAAACCACCATCACCTCACAGGCTAACAGGGAACAGGCTAAACGCTCCAAATCACCTGTCAGTATCATAGCCTACAGTTCACAGCACATGTTTCTGCATAATCACATTAGGCCACTTGTTCAGTTTGTGTTAACCTGCATGAAGCTGCACATTGCTTTAACACTGTTCTAATAGAAAATGAAATAAAAAAAATAAAAAAAACATTATAAACGCATATTATTTTTAAGTTTGGAGCATAAACCAAGTTTGTCACGAAAAATGACCTGAACCACTCTTTTAACAAACTACAGATAGCTACAATATTTCTACTAATTGCATTTAGGCCAATTAAGCAACTAAAAAGAGAAGTCTTACAAAAGAGCAGGATGACGAAAAGAGGCAGTGGCAGCATCTCCATAGTGAACAGATTTGTGTCCCGAGACAGCGGTGCACTTCGGTCTGAGGAGTGGGTAAAGTCTGGATGAAGGACTTCTCCAAACTTTGCAGGGTCTTCACGTTACATCTGCCGCGGGGGCGCGCGCGCACACACTAGATCCAGCCCTGAGAAGGAGCTTTGCAAAAAAAAAAAAAAAAAAAAAAAAACTGACCTCAAAACTGACAACAGTTGAAAATCATAACAGACAGGCTTAGGTATATGAAAACTGTTATCACTGCACATTATTTATTTATGTGCCTCAACCCACTGAACCCATTAAGCGCGTTTGGGGTTAAAATTGCTAAATGAAAAAAATAAAATAAAACATTTTAGAGGAAAATAATAAGCACAGTAACTATTAGCTCAAACCAGAATTCAACCTGTTCAGACAATAATTTAGCAAAGATGATTATTTGTTTAACTGCAAACCAGAGCTGGGTTAAAGTTCAGGGTGGACAGTTGTAATCAGAGGTGCAGAGATGGGACAGCTGCGGCCCCGCTACTGTGGCCTTGGATATTGGGTTTCTGGGCACTAGAGCAGCACACAACAGCACATTGTCAGAGAGCGCTCCTGTGCGCACGTGCTCACAGTTGGTGCGCACAGAGAGCCGCAGACACGTGCACACGAGCACACACAGGCTCTGTAACCCTCAGCAGCACCTGTTCTCCATCCACTACCTCAGCTGCTGTGCTCGTGTAGGCCTAATGTCATCTAACATACACTTTACACGTCAGTCACAGCACAACTGGGCCACAATACGAACCATACACCCACATACAAGGACCCCAACAGTTAAGGAGCTGTTTGGAGTGTTTGGGCTTTAAATCACTCAGTGGGTTTTGGCTACAGGTCACACATTAGGTCTAAGGTAAGTACAGAGAAAAGTGTCCTCTTAATTTCATCTCCTTCAATGCCAACCTGGAGCAAAGCCTGCAGAAAAGCTCATGACTCATGTTGATAATGCATTTTTTTAACTGCTCCTATCATGAAAGTGTCAACAGGAAAAAGGAAATATGTTTCACTGGAAGGTCTGATAAACATTAACTCACAAGGAATTAAACCAATAGCTTCAGATAAGGATAGTAAATATAAGGCAAGCGGTTAACACTCAAATAAAACTGTGGTAGGAGCTTCATTGGATTTAACGAGGCTTCACTGACCCACAATGAGGACACTTGCATTGCTTTCTATGGCCCTGGCAGGTATTTATTCATGATTAAAGATTACAATAGAACTCTAACAAAATTATATTATCTACTATTAATCTGAAAAGAGCCAATGCATTTTATATTGTATTGTATTACTGGCACAGACTCTTCATAATTTAGACTTCTATACGTGGGATATACATGACTTTATTTAATACAAACAGGATTAAGGCATGATTTAAGTGACTCCTACTTAAATTCTAGCAGCATTGTTGACTGTCACTTTCTTTTTGCAGTTGCTTTGGGATTGCCATTTGAGAAAAAAGAGGCACAAGCTCCTCTTCCAGAAGCAGACCAGCGCCCTCTGGTGGGTGATCTGTTGCCAGTGCAGGGCCATGTGATGGTGGAAAACCCTGCACCACAACCTGGACTGAGCAAAGATCTCCAAGTGTCTGACTCACATCCAGATATAAAGGGACAAATGCCTTTAAGTGACCAGGAAGAGCATGTCCGAAGTGAATCTACTGAGGGATCATTAACTAAGACTGATTTAAGTGGAGACAAGAAGGAAATAGAACGAGAGAAAAATTACGCACCAATTGAAGGAGCCAATTTAAAGTCTGGGCTTAATGAATTTACAGAGAATGGAGGTGTGGGAGGCGATCTGGAGCAAACAGCAGAGATTATTGAGACTGTGGTCAAACAAAATCAAAATAAACCCAACCAAGAGCTGCACAGAGAAAGTCCAAAAGAAACAAAATACAACTTAGAGCAGCCAATGATGGAGCTGGAGCCACTGACCGATGAGGAAATGCAACAGGACGGCCTGTTACACCCTTCTTATATGGACAATGCTGTGTATGAAGACACATCAATGTTCTTGGAGTCTGAAGGCAGTGGACATCAGTTTATGAAAAAGCAAAATGTACCACAAGCTGTAGCCATGGAAGAAGGCCCTATGTTGATTGAACAGTTAGAAATGCTGCCCTCTGAGGAGCAAGTGGTGCAGGGTAATAACATTTTAACAATCAAATCTACATGAATGAACAAGTAATGGAGACTTATAACAGGCCAACACTTTTAATGAGTTAAATGTTCATTTAGTTTTTACCTTGGTATCAAATATAGAATGGTTGGGATATAGGTTTTCAGAAGTTTAATGCCATACAATGGAATATTCCGGGTGACGTTATGTCATATTATTGAGGCAAGCAGGTTATGCACCCCCACCAGTAAAGTTATAAACACAATTCATTCATAAGGTAATTCAAAGTGCTTTACAGAATAAGAAAGGCATTAAATACAACAAATCAAAACATAAATAATCACAAATAATCATCCTAAAAATAACATTAAAGGAGAAAAGTTCAGAATAAAACCCTTTCAGTCATGTGCACAGCTAAACAGAACTGTTTTGAGCCTGGATTTAAACATTGTCAAAGTAGAGGCCTGTCTCACATCTTCAGGAAGATTGTACCAGGTTTCAACTGCATAAAACTGAAACACTGATTCTCCATGTTTAGTCCTGACTCTGGACACCAGCAGGAGGCCGGTCCCTGGAGTCCTCAGAGTGCGAGATTGTTCATATGGCACTAACATGTGGGAAATGTACTTTGGTGTTAGGCCACAGAGAGACTTGTTCACAAGCAGAGCTGCTTTAAAGTCTATTCTCTGAGCCACAGGAGCCAGTGCAGAGACCTGAGCACAGGACGCATGTGCTCGTACTTCCTGTTTTTAGTCAGGGCCCGAGCAGCAGTGTTCTGGATGTACTGCAGCTGTCTTAAGGCTCATTTGGAGAGGCCAGTGAGCAGGCCGTTACAGTAGTCTAACCTACTGGAGACAAATGCATGGATAAGTCTCTCTAAGTCTGGTTTTGACAGTATATCTTAGATTTTTAAAATGTTTTTAGATTGTAAAAAGCTGCAGATGTTATTGATTTGATGTGGCTGTTAAAATTCAAGTCTGAGTCCAATATTACCCCTGGATTTCTAGCCTGATTTGAAGGTTTTAGAGAGAGAGACTGGAGGTGATACAGTCAGTGCGCCTTTAAAACTTGGGAATTTCTTCTGCCTCTGCACTGTGTTTAATAGTGTAACCTAACCTTTTATCCATAGGGCGGCGCTCTTGCCCTGGTGTTGTGCTTGAAGGGAAGTGTTTCCAATTTTTCACAAACCCCAAGAAAGCCGCAGACGCAGAGGTAACATTATTAGGATTTATACAGTCAGATGTAACTAGTAGAGCGCACTATATTATGTTTGACTTTTTTTTTTTTTTTTTTTTTTACAGTACTTTTGCCAAGAAACTTTCCCTGATGGCCACTTAGCTGCTATCACAAGCCCAAATATTCACAATGAGATGATGAACCTGATGAGGCAAAATGGGGGCACTCGAAGAACGTGGGTTGGTGGGATTCGCTTCTTGGATGTAAGTAGATTGGCCTATCAATAACAAGGATAGACTGTATATATAATCCATAATAACATAAGTGATAATTAGCACATTTAAACAAACAAAGTTAAAACAATAGAAATAAAAAGTTAAAACACTGGCGATCCTTCTTACTAATTGTACCTACTGTGTCAGACTGGACGTTTTGTGTGGTTGGATGGGTCTCACTGGCTCTATGCTGATTGGCTGTGGGGCGAGCCAAACAATACATCCAATTTAGAGGACTGCATTGAAGTGCTGGCATCAGGTCTGTCTCATCAAGAACACTTTTTTTTACAAATATTCAAATCTGTTGCAAATCTGTTGTTTACTTTTTGTGTTTTTCAGGAAAGTTCAACGACTTCACCTGTTGGGAACCCCAGGCTTTTATTTGCTCTTACCCTTATCACTAGGCTAAATGTCTTTATAGATGTTTTATGTTGCCCACTATTGTTTCTCACGTTGATTGATCATAACATGTAAACTTATTGCATGCAAATGAAAACACATGCTTTGATTCTAATACATTTGATGTGTTATTTTTTTGCTTTCTGTTTATTATATTGGCCTATCATTAGCCCCTGTACATTATTTTTAGTTTTAATCTACCTAGTTCTTTTAACCAATGAGAAGGAGACGCAGACCTGTGTGCACCTGTGTCTCAATCAGTAGTAGTTCATATCAATTTGTCTTTGAATTGCATCTACAAATACATAGCCTCACCCGCAGGTCCATTCACACTATATCATAACCTCCACTTCATTATATTCTGGTACATTTGATTAATATCTTTTGTCTTGAAGCAGCTGGATCTATTGTATACCAGTTTACACCTTGCATCTAAATAGCAGGGGCTTAACACTTATTAATGGCTCCACTGACACATTGGTACTACACATGCCACTACTGTAAATCCTTATGGGACTCATGTGGGAGGGAATTACATTTTCCACTGGCATACACAACCTTTCCATGACCTCTGAACATGAAGGTGAGGATTATCAACTCAGTAGTGACAACTAGTAGCTCTTTATCCCTCTATTATCATTTCTGCCTGTTCCATGTACACGCAACACAACACATGCATATTAAATCCACCCACAACAAACACATAGGCACAGCATGTAACCAGTAATCTAGTGCTTTAAAAACATACTCTGGACCTGTGTGAGCCCATAAGACTGACTATTGTTCTTTTACCCGGAAAGGTGACTTCGCCTGGATTTAGGAGATCAGGCACCAGTGTGCATTTCCAGTCTATTTTTAATATAGGTCCAAATGCTTTGGAGTAAATTGAAGGGGTAACAAATGTTATATTTAGACCATACATATTTCAGATCGAAGTATTTGTATTTGAAGATATGCCCTGTTTAGTGAGGTGAATACTTTAAAATCTTACTAATCATCACACGTTTATGTTCTAAAACAAACTAGTCTAGACGACTTATTCTAGTATAATAAGACAGACCAGTTAAGTAATATTTTCTTACGCTAACAATTTACCTTCTGAACTACTGGATTTTTTTTCCACATCCTGAAAAACTGTTTTAACTTTTACATGATTCTTTATCTCAAAAACATTTCTGTGGGTCTAATGTCAACATCAGTGAGAGAACATGGAGAATGTGCTATTCTGACATGCTCCAGGTTCCAGATCGTTCTGCCTTTGGAAGAAATCACGTGAAATGTTCTGATTGTTAAAACAAAAACTCTTTTAATGAAATGTTTTACAATGAACTTACAAATGTAAATGTATGAATAAATAAAAGGGAGTTAGGTCTTACTTAACTTATAATCCTGAAACTCACTTCCAAAAAAAGTCTTTCACAGCATGGTGAGTATTGTAAAATCAGATACTAATCGATACTAAAACCAGCATCGAAAATAGACAGTCATTTAACTTTGATCTTTCTTGAACAATCTTTATCAACAGCAGAACCACTTGGTGACTGCAGCACTGTTATTTGTGCTGAAAATCACATTCAAGTGTTTTTGTTTGTTTTTCATTATTGTGGTATTGAGTTTGATATCAAGTATCAAGCCTTTTCTTTAGTATTGAAATCAATTTTGAAATTTTAGTATCATGACAACACCACAGCTCACTGAGCAAAATTAAGGTGAGCAAGGGTCAGCCATGAACCATCCACTATTATTGGAAAATAGATTCTTTATCTGTTGGGCTAAGTCGCTGCACGTCCAGCTGCTCTGAATATCTGAAGGATTCTGATGTCAGTGTCATGCTGCTGACTTATACTAGCTGTTCCTCTAGCTGTGGCCTAATGTAAATAGATGGGAGGAGCCTGGCCGTCAACTCTCTGAACACTTCACATACTCTGTTTTAGAGTAATATGCTTCTCAGACTGTGGGTGAGAGTCCAAGCCTAAATTCCCTTAAACAATGAAATATGGACAGTTTAATAGGCAGCGAATTCCACAATGACAATACAGAGTGAGGTCTAATACAGATCTAAGGACAAGACATAACTCAAGAGTAATTTAGTTACATTTTTGGACAGTAATATTAGTAGTTTATATATTACAGTTGTAGTATGGATCAAACTGTCAACTGGTTCAGTGGATAAGCACCATAATACCGTCAGATAAATGAATACATAGTTCACCACTTAACACTGTATTATGTTGGCAGGACAACATGTTTGCACCACAAACATAATGAACTCCCACAAATGTAACAGGTGTTACTCTGTGGCACATTTGGTTATTATGTTTGTGATGGAGAATTGTTATTACGTTTGTGGGTTTCTTACATTTTGCTTTATTATGTTTTTGGGGCCTACAACAATGTATATTGGCATTATCTGTTGCTTCCATTTGTAGAGCTGAATTCTCTGGGCTCAGCTCTGGAGGCATGTCTGTATAATCCCACGACCATCAAAGGCCTCTGTCTCCATGGTCAGTCATAAAATGTTTGCATTGGATATGGCCTGCTGTGCAAAACAGAATGTCAGCTATGTCTATTATCCTTTTATAGGACACAAATGTAGCAGTACTGTGCACTCTTTGTGGTATCACTAATACATGAGTGTCCTGTCAGGACCCATAATAGTTAAATGAAATTAAATCTGCACAGAATAAATGGCAAAGAATGTAAATTATTGAGTTATTATTCTCTAAACACCTAAAAACCTTGAAGCCTTAGTGTGTTAGTTCAAGGTTTGCACATTGAGCTATAATTTGAAACAATAAAACACTAAATAGCAGAAACTCTGTGAAAATGAATTGTTACAGATTAAAATACCAAATGAAGTCACAACTACCCCAACTTCAAAGACTAGAAAACTCAAACGTGTCAAGTGTGCATCATATGGAACTGACTATGACAAATGAGATGTTTACCAGCCAGACAATACACCATAATAAATAGAAAAGTGGCAAACAAATCAATATAAAAAATTAACTTAAAATACAAATCTCCTCACTCACATCCGAGCCTCTTAAAAAGTCTTAAAGTACAGAGCTCAGAAAAGATGTCTCAGTCCTACATCTGCCTGTGTTATATTATTAGATGAACTCTATACATTGTACCGGATACACTGACATACATAATTGAGTTAAGGTATTTCTGTTTGGACATGGGGCCCCAAGGGGTGTGTCATGAACAACAGTGCATCTATAAACATGACCACATAACAGCCAATGGCACACACCAAGAGGAAAGCAAGCAAGAGTTAACCACATTACAGGTAGGTAACTGTTTAAGCTTCTTAAATACATCAGTTGTTTTGTATCACTGACTGTTCCTATACTCTAGGTTTACAATTAAGAATCAACAAAGCAACCCCTGAAATAGCCATAGAACAAACACTCTTAAGGTTGTACTCACCTTTTTTTCTGTAAAAGATTTACGTTTCTGCGCCAATATTTTGAGCTCAGCATTTTTTCATCAAAGGAGTTACCAGCATCTGTGGTATAACTCCCAAAGTTTGAGAACAATTATAGCATTACAACGTGTGATCAGTAATTATATTCTTAATATTGTTTATAGATGATGGAAACACTACCAAAAAAACAGACCCCACAGGACAGAAAGCATCAAGTGGAGCAGAAGATGGCTGATGAGGGTATACCATATCAGTCTGCAGTATTTCTTTTAAGGGGCGTACAGTATTGTAAGAGGTTGTGTGTTCATCAGACCAAAAACTTATGGCAGTGGAGGCTCTGGACCGCAGGAACAATTGGGAGCCCACTGTCTTTTACTCACTGGGGAAAGAGTCCTTCTGCTTTGTGGGACATGACATCAGCATCAGAGAGTCTATAGATACATATGGTGCTTTGATATGGCCTGGGGTAAGTGTAGCCAATGGTTGAATAGTAAAACGCTTTATCTTTTGTAGATGTTTTAACTGGAATTTGTTTATAGTGTGTTGCTTTGTGCCATTTTTTGGAGAATAACCAACAACAAGTCAACCTTATGGATAAAGCAGTGCTAGAGATCGGTGCCGGGACAGGGCTGCTTTCCATTGTGGCCAGTCTGTTAGGTAAGATATGTTTTGTGGTGAAAATTATTTGTCAAACATTAACAAAGTATTGTATGCAAGATTTCAGCATAGGCCTACCTAAACACTGTATGTATTGTGTTAGTAGTTAAAATATAAAAATGACTTGCATTAAGCAGTTTTATTATCTTAGGTGCCTGGGTGACTGCAACTGACAAGCCAGACATTTTGTCCAATCTGACATTTAACCTTTTGAGAAACACAAAGGGTCGCTCACGGTACACTCCTCAGGTGGCTCCTCTGACCTGGGGCCTTGATCTGGACAGAGACTTTCCCCATCCACCATTCCACTACGACTACGTGCTGGCAGCAGATGTGGTCTACCACCATGAATGTTTGGAGGAACTGCTGAAAACCATGCACCACTTCTGCAGACCGGGCAGTGGCACTACTCTGCTTTGGGCCAACAAGATCCGTTTTCAGTCCGACCTGAGGTTCACAGAGAGATTCAAAGGAAATTTTAACACAACGTTGCTGTGCGAGCTCCCACAGGAAGAAGTCAGGATATATATGGCCACAGCAAAGTGACAGAACATTTTATCTGTGGTTTAAATGGTTCACAAAATATTGAAAATAAGTAATTAGAAACATTCAAACAGTCACACTTTGTATTATTCTTTATAATTCTGCTTGACATTCCAAAAGTGTTTGATCATATGGTGATAATGAACTTTGTTCATATTTGTCTAACATTTGTATAACATCAATAAATAAAATAATTAATGCATTTTCTATAAACTGTATTGACATGTACATTGAAAATATAAATGATGCTGGAAAGGTTTTGAGTGCGTATCAGAGGACATGTTTGCTGTAAAACCAATGACAAAATGTTTTAAAAAATGAATAGAAGTACAAAGCCTAAAGGTGAACAGCTTTTCTGAAAGGGGATCCCCCACCCGGTTGTTTCCACAGAGTTATATTGCTTTGCCTGGAATGTTCCATAGTGTGGCATTAAACCTATCTATCTTTCATTTATTAAATAACAAGAGTTTTTATTGCTGTGGTGGCATCTGTTCATTTACCTGAAGATGAGCAGGTTTAATGCTAAATTGTGGAATATTCCAGGCAAAGCAATAACATCTCAATGCAATGGAGGCAGGCAGGTGGTGGTCTTCCCACCAGAAAAGTTATATATTGTACCTTTAACACTAGATATTAAAGAAGGCCTATAAGATAAGTCACGGAGGATGCGTGGCTCACTGTGTTTTGATTGAGGAACTTTTTTTTACTTTTTGTGTGGCAAAATTAGTTTAGGACATGCAACATGTGGAAGACTTTGGTTGCTCTAAAATGGACTCTCTACGGAGGTCATTAGGAACTGTTCCATCTGGACCCCAAACATTCAGCTCTCCGTAAATGCCCATCTCAATCATCTCTTCCTGCCATGGGATGGATATATTGCCTGTTGAAAATTCATCAAAAAAGGTCTTGTCAACATCTTCCAGGGCAACTCCTTTCACAGAGGAAAAAACCCCAACGTCATCCAGACTTTTAGCATACACCACTCTGGAATCCGGTACAAAAGGAGGAGGCAGGATGCCTGAAGATGCAAGAGAAAATGTTTTAATAAGGCACCACACATAATAATATAATACTGCCTTTTTTAAATTTTGCTGTAGGCTACCTGCATTCAGCTTCCTCCAATTAATATTGTTAAAAAATGGATGTGCACGGAGTTCATCACAGTTTCCATTTTTGAAGCCCATTCTCTTACTAGCTTCTTTTGCCAACAAACCATCACAGAGAGCTTTAGCATCATCACTGAATAAGTCACAGTAGGTAACTTCCAATGTTAGCATACGCTCTTTCATCTCCTCTTTTTCAACCTAAACAAATACAAGGTTTTACTTAGCAAGTGCATTTTGGCTGAAAGCTGTGGAAATACTGACCTTCTCTCCCCTGTTCCTAAATGGGTTTTTAGCAGCAATAAACTCAAACAGTGTTACACCCAGAGAAAAGTAGTCACAAGCGTTGTCATACTTCTCTCCTTTCAGCATTTCTGGGGGCATATACCCTGTGCAAAACACAAAGACCATTTGAGATGTGTGCAAATAATAAAACTGCATCTGAATGTAAAACCTACCAGGTGTGCCAGCATAGCCCTTTGTCATGGTCTTCCCTTCTTTCAGCTCTACAGCTAGGCCTAAATCAGATATACGTACATTTCCTAAAATAAAAGATTTTATGTTAAAATACAAACATTTTCAGAAAGAAATTTGTCTAAATGATAATTACCATCATTGTCTAACAATACATTTTCAGGTTTGAGATCTCTGTATATGATCTGTTTCTGGTGTAAATGCTCTAAACCCTGGATTATCTGAGCGGCGTAAAAACAGGCTCTAGGTTCATCAAACCCTGGGTTGTTCTCATCCACCAGGTAGATATGGTACCTTTAAATACAAACACATTGTAACTGACGAGTAAAAAGTCATTCAACAAATTGAAGATGCAAATATCAAACAAATATAATAATAATAATAATAATAATAATAATAATAATAATAATAATAATAATAATAATAATAATAATAATAATAATAATAATAATAATAATAATAATAATAATAATAATGATGATGATGATGATTAGGTAAGACTACATAAAGCAGTAGGTTACTGTGTGTACTGTGAGAGTACTGTAATGAGAGTAGCACAATAAATGCAGTATTTCCATTTTATGTAGTAAAGGTCAAGTTACTTGAGATCTCCACCATTCATGATCGTCATCACCAGACAAAGTTCCTCTTTGGTCTGAAAGGCATATGCCAGTGACACAATAAAGCGACTGTGAACCCTCTCAAGAACGCGCTTCTCCACCATCGCCCCCTGTTGAACAAAAAAACACATGGACACTACAAAATTAGGTGCAGATTTCAGCTGTCAGTTGCACAAACTAGCCCAAGAAAAAATTAAAAGACTATAGATGAGCGTGACAATGACAATAATTTCAAGCCTTAGTAATCTCATCTGACAATGAGATCTGTTAAATACAGGGGTATGGGGCAAGATGATTGCAAGACAGAGAATATCTGACACACAGCTCACAATTACACAACATTATAGTAATACCTTCTCCATATCTATCATATCTTCTTCTGTATATTTAACTATAGTAAACATTATGTATATCAGAGAAGCATGTGTTGCTCACCTCGTATCCTTTCCTCTTCTTCAGTCTCTTCTTGTTCAGTTTTTTGCAAGCATACAGTTTCCCTGTAGCTTTCATTTGACATGCCGATACCTCCCCGAACCCCCCTTTGCCCAGCACTCGGAAATCTAGGAACCAGTCTACATCCATGGGCTGCATTTCAAGCCACTTCCACTGCAGAAAACGCTTCAAGTACATACTCTCTAAAAAGAATGTGTAGGGAGCCTCTCGCAGATAGTCCAGTGTTGAAGCCAGTGCAGCAGCAAACAGATCATCACCTGCAGCCTCTTGGGATTCTTTCACTTTGGCTATAACTTCCTCAGAAATAAATGGGCAGTAATGCTTGGCGGTAGAATCCATGTAGCGCTGGACTATCTTTGAGGCTTTTTTAACTCTTTCCGAGTCTTCTGCCATGTCATAGTCCTCAAGATCTTTCCACAACCGACAAGCTCCATGGTATTCCTGTTTGGAATCAAGAAATTCTCTAAACAGCCGTTTGCCAATGGGCTGTTCTACACATACAGAATCAAAAGCCAAGTCCAGGGTGTCTCTCAAGTCTTCACACACAGTGATGTGGGGTAGTTTGAGGCGGGCATGATACTTCTTATCCCGCGCTGCTGCTGGGTTAGACCCATCAATACTTCCTCGAGCATTAATGTAGGCTGAATTTGCTACCACAGTTGTTAGACCACCAATATCCATGATGTATGGCCAATGATCATCTGGCAAAGACGGTGGATCTACCTTTAAAACTAGAGTGTAGCCTTTGAAGAAGTTGCAGATCCGTTGGAGACTAGGGTCTGAACAGTGACCAAGTCTGTACCGGGAGAATCCCCACACACACCTGAGTCAACACCTTTCAATAATCCACTAACACCCTAATGCCCCAGACAAAGGCCTCAAGCTCTTGTAAAACAGAACATCACAAAGGTCAAACAGATCTGACCATGTGAACAGTCACTGCAGATTATATGTACATTGTACAATTTATTTTTTCGATTATATTATTTGATGTTGACCATGTCTCAACCTATAAGCCGACCAAACTTACAACAGGCCACGGCGGTGCACAGACACACTGGTCACTGTTAGCAGAAATCACATTTAACATGTCAACATAAAATTCATATCAATGGAATAATTATAGAAACAAAATTAAAACAATCTATATTTAATTTGCAAACTTATATTAGATTACACAAAAAGTATTTGGAAGAGTCAGTACACGTTGCTCAATTTAAAAGGGATTGTTTGTTACAACAGTTTTGTTTTGGTAGGTCTATTTTACCACTGGCCTCTACAGGATACTCTACACTACAATTGTCATAGAATTCTTACACGTAATAAACAAAGCTTATTTACCTATCAAAAACCTGTGTTATGAGGGGTTTACCTTGCTGGTGCCATCATTATGTAAACACTACCAAGGCATTGCAGGATAATGTAGGAAACTTCCTTGACTTAATACAACAAAACAAATCTAACAAACATGAAAGCAGCTGCCTACAGAACAGAAGCCGGGCCAACATAATGAGAGTTAAGAAATCATTTCTAAGTTTTGCAGGAACACAAACAAAAATCTATTGACAAAATGGTGTAGCCACATCCTTGGATGGTATGAGAGCTATAGGATAACCAGAGTCCTTGGTGTGGCGTCATCAGCATGTTAAAGCAGAAAATTGGGCCATCCCACAACTTTTGATCATTAGGTCAGCCACACGTTCATCGCAACACAGAAATTCCACAACATACATTACACATTCTCCAACAGCAGTACATTTTACAGGTGGTTCTAGTGGGATGGCTTATCAAGACACAGACTGGACATACAGTTTGTTGATCAACAGTTCCCTTCAACATCTCAATAGGATGGTTCAGGTGCTTATGACGCAAACGCAGAAGTAAGGGCGCATTACACACCTGTTTTTTTCTTTCTACTGAACCTCACCCCTGAGTAAACCAGAAATGCAGGCATTGAAAACTGGGGAAAGGGGACATATTTCCCATAGTGAAGGTGACTTTAAGGACTGTGCTTGTTGGAGCCGAGAGGTGTAGACAGGTTAGTCTTCATCGTCATTCTCATCATACTCATCCTCATCATCATCATCCCCCATGTAAGACACCGGAGTCTCCACACGAGAGCCGCTGTAGTGAGAGTCATTAGAGCTTGAAGCCATGGTGCCATCAGTACAGCCATCACTGTTAAAACATTGTATACAATATTACCATGGAATACTTCATTACTGGGGAAAGTAAGGGAACTGTGAAGAGTTCTAACCTGCTAGCAGGGTATCGGGCTCCATTAGCAGAAGATCCACCAGTCATGTAAACATTACTAATGGGACCCTTTGCCATTTCTAAAAGAAAACACAGGAGTTGGCCATAGCATCGACTTCAACAAAGTCAATTTTTTTTTCTATTACAGTGGAACAATACATAATTAGTTGAGAAGTTGCTAACTTGATGCAGCATTTGATGATGCATCGAGCATGTCATTTAATACAAGTTAATAATATTTCAGATAAATACAAAGACACATACACATCACACTCAAATTACTCCTGATGCCAAGTTCAAATTGTTTTGTACTGCTTATTTTCTGCTTACACTTTGCTCATTGTAAGTGAGAGATTCAAGTCAAAGTGGGATGTAGGATCTGCCTGTGATATCAGATTAAGGTGTGAGTTCAAACTTTGTATTAGACGTGGGTTTATTGTAGCAGTAACAGACATTTCCAGGTTCCTACCAAGCCCGAAGATGGCACATGTACAGGTTTCCAATTGATAACTGAGTAATGAGGGCATTTGCTCTTTTTAGTTAACTCTTACAGTGTTCAGTTGTATTTGAAATATAATTCAAACCATTCCTCAAAACAGCGGTTACCATCTAGGATACTTACCAATAACATAAGGTTCCAGAGCTTTTGGCACCAAGCTGCGCGCAACTTTCAAGTCTTCTGGAGAACATTTTCCCACTTCCAAGCCACAAGCCATACCCATACGTTTTAACACCTCAATGTCATCGTGGATCTCAAACATGCTATCAAAATTGAACAAATACTCAAACCTGCAAAAAAAAAAAAAAGGATAAGTTAAATGATGTTCAATCATTTGTTAGTTCGGTATAACATTGAACAAAGCAAATACTTGTCATTGGAAATGCTACAGTCAATCACGGTCTTCTTGCTGGTGTTGACAATAATAAATGGAAGATGTATAATTGAATTTGGAGGTGGAGGTCTATTTGCCTGTTGTTCAGTCTGTCTGTTCCGTTGCACCAAGTTTTTGAAAGCTATTTGCTGTACAAAGAGAAATACTATGTAAGTGATTACATATTCCTTGAAGTAAAACTACATTCTCTATTGTAATGATACAAATACAAGCTTCACACCTGTAGAATGAGCTCTTGAAGCTGTGACTGTTTTTGTTTAATCCTTTCCAGCCGTCTTTGCCTCTCTACCTAAAGATTTAACATAGTATTTTTATGTATATGCCTTTAAAAAGAAAATGAAAATTTAAAAGCTATGTCATAATATATTGAGTATTCTTACCTCAAGGTTTTGGCACTCCTGAGCTGAGTTAGTGGGCAACCCAATCCATTTGATTTCTTTCTTCTCTTTAGAGATAATGTTCATGGCCATCAGCACATTGAGTGCATCATACACACGCCGCCGAATGTTTTTCTGGTCATACACATGCTACAATAGATTGAAATGACAAGACGTTATTGATGGGCTCTGGTCCAGTTTAAGTGTAAATATAAATATGCGCAGAACTTACTGCGTCATTGGGTGACATGTGGTTGTCTGCAGCAGAGCTGAATTCTGCAACAAGTTCATCAGCCACTTCATTATAGGTTGTGACTCCTTTCTTCTGAACTTTTTCACAGACTTTCATAGAGAAGTGCCTCAGGCCTTTGCCATTCTTCTCTCCTTTCTTACCACGTTTACTAAAAAACACACTTGTCAGTTATTCTTTTCAGAGCAAGAGGTTTTTCAAGACTTTGGCACAGTAGACACTTACCCAGATGACCAGGGAGAGGCATCTGGTGGTTGGCTCTGTGTAAGAAACTGAGAGCTGGGAGTATGTGGACTGTTTACCAATATTGCGTTGGATACAGTTGGCCTCTGTGGTGTTCCAATTACCTAAAATATACATACAAAACAAATGTTATAAACATAATTTAATTTGCTGTAAACTAGTGATATATATAAACCAAAATCTGTTATGTATCCTGTCTATCTACATAATCAGATGATGGGTATAATCCTGCTGACTGCAGAATTGATAAGCTTAGGATCAAGTGCCTTTATCTTTCCTCTGTCCGGTCACTGCACATGCATGGTATATCAACGAGCATTGCACGTAAGCACAGTGAGTTACCTGTAAAAGAACTCTGCTATAGCTTTGTGGAACTTACCATGTGTGGAATATGTGGCATATGTGCAGCGATGTTTACATTTGACGGCCCAAGTGTTTTAGGTAGTAATTGCTTGGCCACAGGGGTAGCTGTGGGCTGAACAGTAACCAAGGACAGGACACCTATGTCAGGGAAAAAAAGTTAAGTTTAGTAGCAGATTACCAATTACAATGTATTACTATATTCACATTTTGTTAGATTATCTTCCATTTTATCAGAAGTATATTGTACATTACCTTTACTAGGACTCAGATTCTGATCAATAAAAACCTTTAGCTCTCCATTTGTTTCAATGAGACCAGCCTAACAAGCAGAAATATGCATGAAAACTCAACAGCAAACATTTGTAGCACAGAAAGAGTCATTATCATTACTTACATCTTTAGCCATGATCCCAAAGGACCGAGGGTGTTAAGCTTCAGTGTACAACTGTAAGTTCCCGTTTGTCACTTTTTAAGCCCTTGAAATACACAGAATAAACTAGTGATTTGTAAATGCACTTCTCAATTACGTGATGATGTAATGCCCTGCAAATCAATATGCTTAATTCCTCCAAGTTTCTGTGAAAAAGGCACATCTAAAAACAAGTAACGCAACATTTTTTTACGAACTATTCTGGGTAACATTCAAAATCACTAATAACATTTTAACTTTTTAAAGCTTTAAGTGCACTGGGGCCTGTACTAGATATCGATCTCATATGGAACTTTTGCTTCATGACCTGAAGCATACTTCAAAGATTCACCATTTACTGTGGAGATAATCAATGTTACAGAAAAAAGTGGAGAAAGGTTAAGTACCTTGCTATCGAAAGGCGCCTTTATACATATCTAAACGTATAATATATAGTGTTTGTTCAGTACAGAAGGCTAACTCTTCTGCTAGCTGTTAGCTGTCCAAGCTAGCGCATGTTTTGCACGGGTTGAAATAATTGCTCGACTTTGACATTTGATGCACGGATTAATGCAAATTTACTATTAAACATATTCATTCGTAAAAGATGTAGAATACTGCGGATTGCAACAAATTAATATAGTTGCTCTATGCACTTACGAGTGCACTCTTCTGCTTCTTCGACGGCTGTTTTTGTTGGCATTGAGTTTGGAGGAAGAGGAGGTCTAAATCCCCACAGAAACAGGAAACTACAGTAATAGGCTTTAAAAGAATTTGTTTAGTGTTTTAGTACGGGGTTAACGGTTTTAAAGGAGTTTATTAATGCTTTTATCACGAGATTAACTGTTTTAATTGCTTTTCTAAATAATTTCAACAAGTTATTTAATATGACGTTACAGAAATATACAAAATGACACAAGTTAATGTGATTTGGCAGGATAAGATGCTTCTATAATAATGCAGATATTAGGCCAGAAACAGCCCACTAGTAACGAAAATCCAGCCCTGAACATGGTGGATCTCGTAGGCTTTTAAAAGCAGTTTCACTTGCATTCATGGTAATGACGCACATATAACAATAATGACGCATTGTATAGGTTTGATCATCATTTCAATTGTGTATCCATACAGTCAATGGTGTCGATGTGCAATGTCTTTTGCTCACCTAAAGAACATTGACTGTGTAGTGTGTCCAACCTACACACCGAAATCAATGAATGTGCACTTACGTGTTTTTATGTTTTGATAACAGTATTATCGGTATATTACATGCACTTTTTAATTAACCTTCACTTCCGCTTTCCGATCAAACTTATTGCACTGTTTATCTAATAACCAACGAATAATCCTTCTGACCATAGACGTATAATACGGTGACGATCTGCCTGTCAACATTCGTGTGGCTGATGCTCTCGACACACGGTCTGTGCTGTTTATGCGCTCAACAAGCCTGCGCTTTGTTCGCCTCGCGGTGATAATGGGCTAGGAACAGGCTGGAAGCTAACAGAAGCCAGCTGTCACCATTTTGCAGTAAAGTAAATACAGTCCTGTATGCGCCACGACCAACACAGCCGATTATAAACACTCTTTTAAACACATAAATAACAAGTGCTTAGCTGGGCTGCATTTTGCGTAAATTAAACTTGACCTGAGGCCATACAAATGTATCTTACCGGGGCAGTCAACACACAAGCTAGCGGCTAGTTAGCTTCTCTATCCACTCGAGGCTAAGCTACTACAACAGAGCGTCTCTCAATCGGATCTTGGCGGTGCCTCACTGTAGCTTCGTTTGATTGGATAACGTCAATGAGACGAAAGCAACTTTTTTTTTTTAACCAGAGGCTGCTTGCGCTATAGGACAGTGCCCTCTTTCGTTCAGTAGAAAAAGGGGAGAGCGCTGATACAAGAAGTTATTTGAGGGAGTAATCAATAATAGTCAAATGACTTTTGCAGAGCAACATGACCAACATCTATGATGTGATACGTCATTATGGTTATATTATAGGCCTAATTTAACAACCACAACAACAACTACTACTATTATTATTGTTGTTGTTATTTTTATGAACACTATTATTATTAACACTATTATTATTATTATTATTATTATTATTATTATTATTATTATTATTATTATTATTATTATTACAACAGAACCAATCCCAACAGGAAGATGACTATATAACATCAGTGTTAAGGTTGTTTGATAATACTTTTGTCATGGTTTTATTGGACACAACTAAAGTAAAAAATAAATAAATAAATAAATAAATAAATAAATAAATAAATAAATAAATAAATAAAAATTTAAAAGAAATAAAGCTTAATCAATAATGACTAAAAGTAGACTTTTTTGTTGAGTTAAGTTAAATTATACAAAACAAGAGAGAAGTGGCGACCTTTTTAGTCCCGTACCAATATACACTAGTAGTCAAATGTTTGGCTTTATTTTCAGTTATTTAATTTTATTTTTTTTTCCTTTGCTACATAATTCCATATATCTTGCTTCATATTTTCGATATCTTCCATATGTATCTGATAAGTAAAAACTGGTACACATAAAGAAAAAAAGGAATGAGGTGTGTCAAAACTTTTAAAATTGCTAAACACT
Organism: Periophthalmus magnuspinnatus; assembly: GCF_009829125.3. Lineage (NCBI taxonomy): Eukaryota > Metazoa > Chordata > Actinopteri > Gobiiformes > Gobiidae > Periophthalmus > Periophthalmus magnuspinnatus. The sequence continues at coordinate 8,775,840 of NC_047146.1, forward strand.
TATTGCCACTTTTAAATGTGCAATCTCGCTGTAAATTAAAGTGGATTTACTGATAATGTTTTACTTGACTTTTCGCTCAGCTATTTCAGTGTATGTTTTTATGTGATATAATATGTTGGAGAGTTAGGGAGCTTGAGAAATGAAAGCATCTCCTTTAATGCCATGGGTGTTCTGGATGAGCACTTCCGCGCATGCGCACCATGAACAATACTTGGGCTCTCAAACTGGTCAAACAGCGGTGCGAAAATGGTAGGTAACCAAAATAAACATTAAGCCAATCGCAGGACTTGGCTCCCTTACATTTACATATCCAATGTGGTGATGATACCCAAAATCCACAATGTCTTCCATTTCTTAAGCTTGTGGTGGACAGCTCTTTGGTACACTGCTGTTATAGGGAAGGTCAGTGATATTTTGAGAGCAGCCAAGCTAGCTCCTCGTCCCGTTTTAGTCAATCTAGTAACTTCGTTTATTGCAAGTGTTAAGCATTTATACATTAAATGTTTCGTCACAGTATTCAATATTGTATACACATATTGTCAGTTTGTGTCTGTTATTAAGTTATCATACATTTTGCCCACACGTTCTGGCTAATTTTGCTAACGCTAGCTAGTCACTTATTAGCACTAGGTGCATGTAGAGGGGTCGCTTAACAAACAGTGCCGATCTAATAAGTCCATTATTATCGACACATCGAGCCTTTAAACCAATGTAAATGAAACAGAACTACTTAAAGGCCAAATAAAAGTCTCGAGTTCTACATAGATGGCTATCTCCAATTTCAGGAAACGCAATCCTCAGTTAGGTGTCCTGACAACTCTGATAGCACTTACGTAGTGTCAAGTATGGTGTTGCTTTTAATCATATAGTGTGTTTAACGGTTTAATAAATGGAGGGCAGATCAGTGTGTTCTCTTATGTTTGTGGCAGAGATTTGTAGCACTTCACGTGCATGATGGCATCTAATTTCTCTACTCATGTTACGTCTAGCTTTAGTGGGAGGGGGGTACAGCATGTGCCTTGAGAATCCACAACATCTCTTTCGAAATGCCCATGCTGGCTCTGAGTTAGATATAAGCAGTGACACTATATGAGCTGTGAACGTTAGAGGTCATAGTGTAATCTTTACAAGTATGATTTTGAGAGTTGTGTACACAACGTTTTCCTGAATGTACATAGATCTATGTACCTTGTTGTGTGTTTTGTTTTTTGCATTGCTATGTATTTTTCTGCTGCTGGGTCTGATTTCAACACCAGTGCCTGACAGTCCTTGTCCTGTGGTTCTACAGCATAAGCTGAAGTCTTCGCAAAGGGACAAGGTACGGCAGTTCATGTCCTTTACACAGGCTGGAGAGAAGACAGCTGTGTACTGCCTAACACAGAATGATTGGAAACTAGAGGTTGCTACAGACAACTATTTTCAAAATCCAGACCTTTACTGCAAGGAATCTATGAAAACATCAGTAGACCGCAAAAAGCTGGAGCAGCTTTACAATCGCTACAAAGGTACGTTTTGAGTCAATAATGTACCAGTCAACAATTCTGATTTACACTTTTTTTTAAAAATAGATCCCCAGGATGAAAATAAGATTGGTATAGATGGAATTCAACAGTTTTGCGATGACTTGTCGTTGGATCCCACCAGCATCACTGTACTTGTTGTTGCCTGGAAGTTTCGTGCTGCCACTCAGTGTGAATTCACTAAAAAGGAGTTTATAGATGGCATGACTGAACTGGGGTGAGTGTTACCATTACTATTTTCTGACATGGCTGCCAGCCCAGGGATGTAAACAGTGCTCAGAGTATCTTTGGAAGTTCTTTTTAGTGACTCCCTTGGAGGGAGGGTTTCTATTTATAGTTTCACTAAACGGTGGCTGCAGTGCTTAGAGTGTTTCAAACTAGTAATTGGAGTAGCTGTTGTATTTGAACATTTGATTTCTTTATGTATCACGTTAGCTATTTTAACACATTTGTGGTGCAACTGTTATATTTCTTGTTGAATGTTTTTCTAGATGTGACAGTCCAGAAAAGTTGAAGGCACTTTTGCCAAGATTAGAGCAAGAGCTTAAAGATAGTGGAAAATTTAAGGACTTTTACCAGTTCACCTTTAACTTTGCAAAGAATCCAGGACAAAAAGGTCTAGGTAAGAACTGTTAACGTGGGTGTAATTCAGCCTCTAGAGATATTTCCAATTAATCCAACTTTTTTTCTTTTTGCAGATTTGGAGATGGCTGTAGCTTACTGGAAGCTTGTTCTTTCAGAAAGATTTAAGTTCCTTGATCTTTGGAATAAATTTCTATTGGTGATTCACAATAAAGATTTCTCAAATCCATGATGTATCTTGATGATCTTTACCTCTTACCCCTAATTGTCTTTCTGATTGCTCTTATTAATTTTAGGAACACCATAAAAGATCCATCCCTAAAGACACGTGGAATCTATTGTTGGACTTCGGAAATATGATTGCAGATGACATGTCCAACTATGACGAGGAAGGTGAGTGTCTTCAAAATGCAAACCTTCTTTAAGTAATGTCAAAGTGAATATTCTGTTGCTTCTCTTTTAGGAGCATGGCCTGTCCTTATAGATGATTTTGTGGAATTTGCACGACCTATCGTTACAGGATCAAAACGCAAAACTCTCTAATTTATATACCAACTCTGGATGCCCAGGTTGTTTTCTTTTACAGTGACTTCATAGTTTTTTAAGACTTGTACAAAAAACAAAACTTGTAAACTTCACCATAAAAACAGAAGCACTTGAATCTGTCAGGAATCCACCTCAAAGAGAGCTGAAAAAAACTGGCTACATACTTGTCCTTGCAGTCGGAAGTGTGGGTAGGACATCGCCAGTGACACCTTTTTTCAATGGTGGAAGCTCATTATCCTGGAGTACCTTTGCCTCGCCTCTGGATGAGAGTAACATGCCCGCCAGGACTCTGCGCGTTAGCTGTGATGACAGCAGCTCTCAGAGGAGGTTCACTGGGTCTGCTTGAAAGAAACCAAGGCGAGAAATTGTGTGTTTTAAGATTCTTCTAAGTCAACTTTGTTATGTTTGTTAAGCTCTGGGTGACTGTGCGAAGCTCTAATGTCTTATCATTGGGACATAGTGCTCACTACACCAGCACAAGGACTGTTGCAGTTTTTACTGTACATACTGTATCTATTGGGACAGTTTACAGAGAGCTATATGAAGAATAATATAATTGTCAATTTATAAATACACAAGTCTTTTATGTACAGTAAATGCTGAAATCTCATACGGGATGCCTCAATATTTGTGGATGATGCTGTTATTGTTCGATGGATTTGTCATGTCAAGGAGTTGTGAGCCTCTAAATGAAAGCATGTTTAAATCATTTACATAATTTTGGGCAGTTTTCAATAATGGATTTTCACACAAGGAAGTGCTTTAATTTGAATTGATGGTTTGTAATACTATGTGTGCCAGGCTCATCCGGGAACAGGTGTCATGTAGTCAGTCTTACCACATCACAGCCTATTTTTTCTGAATGTAAAGAAGTTATTTTTAATTTTCTAAGTAGATCTGTCAGAGATGTTAATTTAAGCAGGGTTGACAAGTTTAATAAATGCAGACCTTTAGGATTGCATGATGCATATCTGTTTGTTATGGCATAATGACAGGACACTAAAGTGGGCATAAACAGGACAGTTAGCCTTACCAACATCTGTCAAATGTTTTCTGGTTGAGCCCATCTCCAGTGTTACTGAAGGTAGTGAAAATTTGAATATTGTTAATACATCATGTAAGTAGCTAAGTATATTGTTCATTCAAAATGAATAAAGCATGAGTTTTTCACTATCACAAAAGCATTTCAACTTTTTGTTGAAATTATTTCTTTGTCAAAGTATATATACTCACCAAAAATAAAGGAAAACCTTTTTAATTGGAGTTGAGGGCCAAATTAATTAAAAATTAATTAAACCTCTGGAACATTAATCTGGCCAGTTGAAGGGGTTATTGAAGTTTCAGTTGTTTTTGTGTTGCTGAGATAAAACCGCTTCACTGCAGGTAAATATTAATAAGACAAACACCCAAAATAGTCTTACAGGTGGAGGCTGCTACACGTGCTTGCTTTTTCATTTCCATTTTTTTGTAAGCTGTCACTCCACAACCCATCAAGAGCACTGTTATCTTCTCCTTTGGGCAGACAGCAGCAGCTAAAATCATATAAAATGACCTCCATCTTACCAGTGGTGCCACTCTGCCTCACCAGTTTATCAGAAACAGACTTTATGAGGGCCCCACCTCCTCTAGTGACCCTGTGCTCGCTATCTCCCTCCATGGAGCTCCTTTTGACTTTAATTTGCCATAAAACAAGTGAAATTGTCCTGTTTATTCCAGGTCCCTGTGCTTTTCACAGATTAGTGCAGGTTCCCTCTGAACACATGTGACAGGCATGTAAGGGGCGTTCTGGAGGGGCACATCACCTGCATGATTCCATGGAAATAAAAAGTTAAAACCATGCTTCTGAACGTTCTCCATGGAGACAGTAAATGTTATACAAAGAAATAACATTTCCATGGAAACCAGGCCAAATAAGAGTTGTTTTGAGGAGTTTTGTGGAGATGCAAGCCCACACATATGGGTGTTTTTCATTGCAATAAACACAACCAAAATGAAAAGGCGTGCTTTTATTTTAGTTTTTTTGTTTTTGACTTTAAACATTTGGCACACATTACACATTATAATCACTTGTTCTGTTTTCACTACGTCTGTGCTTGTAATAGAGAATAAGAGTATGCCTATTAGAATTCTCCACTCCTTCATGTAAATACTGTGCTCAGGTGCACTTGGGAGTTCCTTACAGAAGCCCCTCCCCTTTTGCAGTCAGGTAACATTCTCAGTTGACATTTTGTTATTTGCCATGAATGCAGCCATTTCTCTTCAAGCAGATGAAATGATAAATTAATGACCAGGGGACCAGTGCATCTGGAGCAAAAATGGATAGAGAAGTGGAAGGGACTGTTTCTGAGCCTCTTTCGGATTATGTCACCACTGAGTAAGTCTTATTTATTATAGTTTATTACGTCAGTTTATTCTTTGAGCTTGTTGTATAATTGCTTTAAATAAAAGTAAAGTTATCCCATTAACTATACACCTTTAACTAGTTCAAACGGACAATTTTTTTGGTTTTCTATCTCTATTTGACAGTAATTTAAAACGACAGTCACCCCTCTCGGGTATTTGATCTGCCTTAGAAACCCTACCCAGCTGAAGCTACTAGTTTTCCTTCATTAGGAATAGTGTATGGGGATGAAACACAATCCCACTGTGGTCACTGAACTTCTTTGAGCAGTCATTTCAAAGCTTCTCGATTGTGCAGCAGGACTGACCTGTATGGATTTGAGAGACCTCATGATTTTGAAAGCTACAAAGACATGATGGATACATATGCCTCAGTCCTCAGCAGAAGGTCACAAAGGTGGTCCCAACTGCTTCAGGGAAAACCAGATGTTGAGAAGAACATGACAGGTATTACAAACAGAACAACGAAAAAGTATTGAAATTGCAATTTGGATGGACACAATTAGTAAATAGCATTAAGGCTGCAACTTTTGAAGTACCATAAATAACTCCATAAACCACAAAATATCCAGTTTTATTCTGCTAGCCCTATAGATCTATACAAACATGTTTTGACATGTGAGTCTTGTAGTTTGTCCAATCATATTTCATTTTTTTAATCAATTTTTCTGGACACATTCAAAATGTGAATTTTGTATCGAATTCTATTATCTCTTAAATTAAACATGAAAATGCAAATCTAATCACAATGACAATGCTTGCCTGAGAAATTGAGATTTGATATTTTTTTTCATATAGTTCAGTCCTAATATATGTTTTTTTCGTTGCAAGTAAAGAGATTTGTGCGAAAAGGCGTGCCTAATGAGCATCGTGCCAGAATCTGGATGGCAGCAAGTGGTGCCCGGGAAAAACAAGAGAGTAACAATGGGTATTACCAGTCGCTACTGGCAGCTGAGCATGACACTAAACTTAAAGAGACTATTTACACAGGTAAATATATGTATTTATATTTGTATATGTATATTTGTTCTGAATCAATGTTTGCATTTTACAGACATGCATCGAACATTCCCTGACAACATCCTATTTAAAACCAAAGCGGATTCATGCTTGCAAAAAGCTCTCTACAATATTCTAGTGGCATACGGACATCATAATAAAGCTGTAGGATATTGTCAGGTAAGGAGCAAAGACATGTTACTTAACACTGACCTTTGCTTTAAAACGAGACCATCTAGTTTTCCATATTCCTCAGTAAAATGAGACTACCTGAGCACAGAGTCGATCCTGAATCGCATCAGTCATTTGTACTGAGCACATGGTCCACTTGAATTGCCTGTAACATTTGTATCTGTATTTTATTTATCAGGGGATGAATTTTATTGCGGGATATCTCATTCTAATTACCAAAGATGAAGAGAAATCCTTCTGGCTCTTGGAAGCTCTGTTGGACAGAATACTCCCTGGTACTTATAGGTCATCTTTTAAGTAATGCCTAAGTTTATTTTTTTCATTAAGTTTCACTCTCATAAACAATTGTAGACTACTACAGCCCTGATATGCTGGGACTGAAAACTGACCAGAAGGTTCTAGGTGAACTTGTGAAGACTAAAGCTCCAGCTGTGGGTCAGCTTATGGATCAGTATCCTGGTATATGGACACTGGTGGTCTCTCGTTGGTTCATCTGCCTGTACATCGACATTCTTCCCATAGAGGTGGGAAAACAATCTGAACACAAATGCAGTGTTGGCAGCTGTTGACCTGAGCTTGCTTGTTTTCCAGACTGTGTTGCGAATTTGGGACTGTCTCTTTTACGAAGGCTCCAAGGTACTTTTCCGTGTTGCTCTGACTCTGATAATTCACCATCAGTCAGAAATCCTGAGAGCTCGCTCTCTACCTGATGTGTGCTCATGTTTCAAAGAAATGACCCAGGGAGTATTCACTCTAGACTGCCACACCTTCATGCAGGTGAGTCCTGTTCACATCCTTTTACATTGTTGATTTTGGATTCTGTTTTACATCAGAGGCACGACAATTCTTTTACAGAAAATATTTACTGAACCTGGAAGCCTATCCAAGGCAACTATTGAGAAACTAAGAGAAAAATGCAGAAAACAAGTTATTGAAGAATCTCACCTGCCATAAGGATTTTTTTACATTATATTTTTGTGAGGGATGGGGCAATTTTGTACAGGTTTACTTTAACTATTACATAGTTTGACTGAAAAAAAAACAACTCTTTAAATAAACTTTGAAATTCACTCATTTATTTTTATTAAACTCCCTTTTAGAAATAACATCAGTCCATTAAAACAATATATGTATACAAGTGACAAAAAACATATCAAACAAACATAATATTACATGACCATGTGTGTACATGGCAGAGGCAGTGATGTTTATGAAATGTCTACTTCCCATGTAACCATTGAAAAGGCACTGGTATTATGGCTTACTGTACATTTATAAACAACTGTAGTGAGTAACATTTCCCTTTAGCACCCAAAATATCAAGTCTTAATTGATCCTAGCCAACAGCTAGATTATAGAGGACTGACATTTCTTTACGTTCCCCTGCTAAAAGTGCAACAAACGCCATAGAAAACAGTGAAGTTGGTAGAAATTTAGTTACTGTTCTTGAACTGTTAAGCTGTCTTGAATTGAGGATGGTTTAAGCCAAATATAGCAAAGTATCCTTTTTACACTTTTCAGAAGAGAAACTAACAAAATTTGATTTAAATCCCTTATTTAAAATGTGCAGATTTTGAGAACTTTTATGGACCTATTAAATCTGTGTTGTAAGAGCTTTTGTCCTAAGTAACAGATAAGAGACATTCACAGAAACGTGCAAAAGAAAAAAGGGTATGATGGGAAAAGTATAGCCAATTAGAAAATACAGTGGACACTGGCCTTATAGAAAATGACACTGCAATTTAAATGGTCTGATAGCCTGCATGACTTCTCTTCTTGCCAATCAGGTAGGCCAATAGCACAATAAGTACAAGTACTGCCAAAGCTGCCCCAACCACAATAGGAATTATCAAGTTATCTTCATCCAACAGGCATTCCAGCACTGAAAATATACACCTCATTAGCCATTACAAGTATGTTAAAGCATAATGAAAACGATGGAGGAATTTACCAGATCCAAATGCATCTCCTGTCAGATCAAAGGGCTGCACATGTAGCAAGTATGTGTTAAGTGAAAAGTCTGGGGACACCTCTAGGGTTTGCGCCGACTGACACATGTATGAGAAGCCAAGGCTGCCCCGGAGGTAGTCCAGGCTGTCATTGTGGGCAGAAAAGCGCTCTATACAACACGGAAGAAAAAAAAAAAGTTGAATTTCCAACTTCCGTAAACATGTAAATTATATTTACATTTACTCTTACCTTTCATGTCCGGCCAGATTGCCAAAATAGACAAACCATTCAAATGGTATTTATTAGATGTGGTATTCTGGGAAAAAACAGATTTAATTAACACAAAAGGAGTATGGTGATAACACTGACGACATCAGACTGGTATAACAAACTCACTAAGGAGAATACAAAAGTAAGTTCTGTCTTTAGGCCTGATTGGAGTGTCAAAGTGGCCCTTTCTTTGTCACATGTTCCTGAGCTTGTAGTCTCATTTGGTTTAAGGTTGACAACGTTTCGCACAGTCTATAAAATTGAACAAAGAAAAACAGATCAGATGCAAATCATAAAAAAATAAATATTTGTACTTCATGTTGCTCACCAGATTTTGAGCATCACTGAAGCTTATATTGATCTGGACAGCCATATTTGCTTTCAAGCATACTGTGCCATTCTCATTTTTGACTCTATATTCTCCTTGAGGGGGTATGCCAGGGCCCTTGTGAGGTGGAGGAGTTGTTGGTGGAGGTACAGGTGTGGAAACAGAGTCAGCGGAACCTTGGTGCAAAATAGTGGCTGCAAAAATACAATTGCTGTTTTAGTATTTTAACAACAGTACTCTTTGAAGGTAAATGGCAATATTGTTAAAATAAACAAAACAATTATATTGCACAAAGCAAGTTGTACACAAATACACATATTTATAGTTTTAGCTGTTTGAGGTTAATACTTTATTTAAGAAATGTATGCATAATATTAACTATCTAACGTTGTTTAGCTTTCAGAGCATCAACATTTGAACAACAGAACCTAGTTTAACTTACCGAAAATTAAATACAGGCTCAATCCCACGCACAATGCCGTGCCAATCTGTGCCATTGTACACAGCTTTCTCAAAAGTTTGGTTACGCAATCACAGTATCAACACAACAGCAACACAACAGCAGACAGACAACTATTTAGCTAAACGCGCTGCCCCGCTAAGCTAACTTTAGGTTTTCAAGAACTCCTTAAAACGTCCTTTGACTTAAATGCTGCTGTGATTAAACCTTTTTCTTGTTTCTAGAAGCAAAGCAACAAAGTGATGAATAACGCGCGGAAAATATCGTGTGTCGTCGTGAGCTGTTTACCGCCGCAGAGTCTGTCATCCACATCATGTGACACGACGCTTAAAAAACACCCGCGTGTCACGTGACCACCCAGCAGCCCCCGAAACTGCAGCCTCTCCTCATTAGCATAAGATATAAAACACTTATCTTTTTAATAACTTTTGCCTGCCATGTTATTCTGTAGTTGCACCAAATTATCAAACGCACTAATGAAAAAAAACAATAATTTGAACAAATGAAAAAATATTAAATGTATAGTGCACAGATATTTTAAAAAACATTTGATTTTTGTATTTTGATTTTTTTTTTTTTTTTTTAATTCATGTTTTTTTCAATAGCTTCCAGGTCAGGTGATGTAAAAACTCCAAACCAACTTATTATAGCAGTCCCTGTCCCAAAGTATCATGCACTTCTTTTGGTTATTATTGTATTCTCCAGGTATCATGCATAGCTCTTGTTTTCCCAAATTAGCAAGGGCTGGGAGATAAAAATCTAATTGTGATCTCATATCAGTAACAATATGGCATTTTTCAAGCAGGTATCTGGAACAGCTGACATCTCTTGATGCCCCCCCCCCCTTTTGTTTTTTCAATCTTATCTCTGAGGGAGAGCATGCTTGTATCTGCCATCTTGTCCTTTCGGTCATTATTCACAGCTCATGACCATAGATGAAGTATGAACAGAGATCTAAACCAGACCTAAACCAGGACAGAATCAGGGAGAATAGGAACATGGATTAACTGGTAAATCATGAGCTTTGCGTTTCACCTCAGTTTCACCTCCACCTTCTTCACTTTCTCATACTCCATTCTTCCCTCACTCGTGAACAAGACCCAACCACTGATGGTGGGGTTAATGGTTGCAGCTGAGACTAGCACCAGAGACTTTAGCACCAGAGAAGACTGAGCAGGTGCCTCAACAACCTGCTCAACAGACACAACGTCAAGCCGTTGTGAGGTGGGACCAGGGGAAGGAAACTGAACTTGGGCAAGAGGTTGAAACAGCAGTCCCTGGGAAGGATACTAGACAGTGCACCTTGGACTCCGTTGTTCTGCTGGGGGCCTTCAATATGAGGGGTGATCTGGAAAAATGGCCTCTCTGATGTTCAGTTATTGGACTTCTGTACTAGTCACAGTTTGTCCATACAGAACAAGGGTGGGCATGTGGCACCAGGACACCCTAGGCCGAAGGTTTATGATCAACTTTGTTCTCGTGTCATCTGACCTTTGGCCATGTGTTTTGGTGGGGTCTTCACGAGTGAGGGAAGGATGGAGTGTGAGAAGGTGAGGAAGGAGCTGAGTTGAAACGCAAAGCTCATAATTTACTGGTCAATAAACGTTCCTACTCTCCCTGGTTCTGTCCTGGTTTAGATCTTTGTTCCTACTGTTAGGCGTGTTCTATTGTTAGGCGTGTTTTATCAAAAATGATGACTGGATTCGGTCACTTCACATCACAAAAATGTATTCCCCTAACAAATACAATCCTAACACAGGGCTCTGGGGTCAGACCGTGTCCCTGAAAGCCTACGTATGCAGGACTTAAGCCAGGCGCTCTGACTTGCGTGCCTCTCTCCTTGACCCAAAGGTAAAATACAACATGAATATGCAAATATGTTGAGCAGATTGACGCCTTGGTGCTCCTTCCGGCCTCGTTCACCTCTCTCGGACATCCCCGACTGCACTGGTCTGTTTTTTGGCCTTGAGTCTCCTCCGGCTGCCTTATCTCTCTAAAGGAGTTTCTGCAAAGGACCCGACTGCCTCCCATTATTCAGAACACACAATGCTGCCTTTAAAGGGCACTATTATAGTGAATAAATGATTTCAGTGTTAAAGCATATGTAATATGTAACTTCAATAAACAGTATCCAAACGAATATATAAATTCAGTATAAAAAATAGTTTTCAAATCAAACATGTGACTTCATGAAACAGTATTCAAACAAATATATGAAATCAGTGTTGATATATACATGTAATGCACCTAAAAAGGTTTGTTCAAACTAATATATGAATTCAGAGTTTTGATATATATGTGTGATGCAGAAGAAGCTTTATTCCTTAATATACCCTTCAACGTGTAATGCACTAGAAGCTTTACTGAAACTAATATATGCATTCAGTGTTTTGATATATATTTGTGATGCAGAAGAAGCTTTATTACTTGATATACCCTTCACTACTCTCACCTGACCTTGACCTTGACACCACTCTGAGGAGGTGTTTCGGACATGGAAAAATGTCATATTGTCACAGGTATGAGATAACAATTACATTTTTATCACCCAGCCCTCATTAATTTGGGAAACAAAAGGTGTGTGTGATACCTGAAGACTAGGAATACTATAATAGCTTGGTTGTGGAAAAAAATCACTGAATTTCTATGAAACAAAATCACTGAATCACTGAAAAATCACTGAATTTCTATGAAACAAATTCCTAAAAAGGGGGGGGGGGGGAGTGAGTGGGGCATGGTCAGTGGAAGCTCCCGCTGTTTTTGCAGAGCCAAATATCCAACACCCAACATGAAACAACTTTACTGTGGCATGTCAGTGTAACAACCACACACTACAGATAAGTGTGATTCTGGGAGCAAAAGACCAGTACCTCCCTTAAGAACACAAACCAAAGGATTAAACAGTGAAATCATGAAAAGTATGAGAAAAGTAAAAGTATCACATGAAAAACTGATTTAAGTAAAAGTATTAAAGTATCGGTTAAAATGTACTTAAAGAGTAAAAGTATTTCACGTAAGATCTAATAAAGCTTCAAATGTAGTGATTTTGATACAGATTTGTGCTGAATTTTGTTCAGGTGGGCCAACTGAATCAATACCTTTTTTTTTTCCTCGCCATTTTTATTGGTTTATTTTTGTTTGCTCAAACTACTAATGTGTTCAAAAAGAAACCCCTCAGACTTTTCAGCAAATCTCAAATATTGATGAAAAATACTACTACTTTTCAGTCCATTAAAAAAAAAAATTGTCGTGGAGTAGAAAGTACAGATATCTACTCTCAGATGTAGTGAAGTAAAAGCAAAAAGTATCCAGTTTAAAATCTACTTAAGTAACGTAGAGATACCTAAAATGTGTACTTAAGTATAATACTTTTACTTTCCTTGCATTCCACCTCTGAAAAGGACCAAAAAAGAGTAATAGGAGATGCAATTTATGCAATCATTTGGATTCATAATTATTATTTTTATGACTATTTTGTGACCTGAATTAACAATTAACCTGTTGATCTTGACATACCATCTTAAACTGTTATAAAAGATGGAGAAAATTGTTCGTACAACATCTTGTATTGCATAGCCTACTAACCTGATGCTTTGATGAAGTACTTGCATGTCGATGGGCAGGTAGTCATTTAAGCCACTTCCTGTGCTCTCTGCTGAGATAAATTTAGTCTCTAAAAGTGAACACAGAGCAGAGCAAACCTGTACAATGGAATGTATTCATATTCAGATGTCTGTGCTACTCGTCCTCCTCTTCAACCCAACATCATGCTACGGTAAGGGAAAGTTCTGTGACTATTTATTTTATTTATTAACAAAACATATGATAACACTCACTCAATAGTAATGAACATTAAAGGGAATGTAGCATCTTATTTTTAGCCCTAAACAGGCATACAAAATGGCATTCTTCGTACGCAAGATAAATAAAAAAGATTAATAAAAGCCTAATAATAGTAGGTTTGTTATAGTTTAATAGTGATACTTGGTTTATGGATCATAAAAAGACTACTATTTGTGCTGAGGGCTTATAAGGTGTTAGAAATAAATAGAAAACTCGTGGTTGTGATAAGTTAATAATTATAATCATTAAAAGAACACTTAATTTACTATATTATAAAATGCTATATTTAAAAAAATGTGAGAGCGTGAAAATGATAAAAAGGGAGTTATAGTTTTAGCTAACGGTTTCAATGTAGTGTATGCGTTAAATCTGTAACAGACAAGAGTTCGCCAACGGTCCCTGAACCTTCATCATGTAAAAATAGCATCATGCCTAAAGAAAATCGTTAAAATATGCTTGTTTTTTCATAACACCAGAGTTAAACTTGGCTACTGTTCCAACCACAGAGAGATAAAGGACATTTACCAAGTTCAGAAGCGACGCAGTTTCCAATGACAGGAAGAGTGAGCGCGCGAGCCCACTCACTCAAACACACTGGAGCGCGCGCTGGTAGCAAACGTTAGCAAACTTCTTTTCCGCTGTTGAGTAATCGCAAAATATGACATCAACCTAACAACGATCGTGTTTTTGATGCGGCAATGTGCGTCTTAATTTGTATTTTTACAATTTAAGAATCTGCCAACTCTCAGAATATGCTAATCAAGTCCCAATTAAATTAATGAGTTTCAGCACGTGACTCAACGAGGAAAAAAAGAAACAAAACATAAACAAAAAAATAAATAAAGAAAAATAAAAAATAAGACTAGTGTATATATATATATATATATATATATATATATATATATATATATATATATATATATATATATATATATATATATATATATTAGTCTTATTTTTTATTTTTCTTTATTTATTTTTTGTTTATGTTTTGTTTCTTTTTTTCCTCGTTGAGTCACGTGCTGAAATATATATATATATATATATATATATATATATATATATATATATATATATATATATATACACACACACACACACACACACACACACACATATATATTAATGAGTTGCAGCACATGACTCAACGAGGAAAAAACAAAACAAAAAAAAAACATAATCAAAAATATATAAATAAATAAAATAAGACATTTTAAAAGCCAAAAAAAATAAAAACACAAATTAATGAGTTTCAGCACATGACTCAAGGAGAAAAAAAATAATAATTTAAAAAACATAAACAATATATATTATATTTTTTTAAATGTAATTTGGCATGTTTATATAGGCCTCGTTTTAATGATAGTCTGTATATACATATGTACTTTATACAGCCTATGGTTTTAATACAGCTTTCACTCTGATGTCCTACAGCTTTTTCTCCCAGTGACCCAATGATTTGCTACATCCTGGATGGGGTCCTCATCATTTACTGCATTGTAGCAACAGCCTTGTTCTTCAGAGAAAAGGTTAGCCTGTTTATGGCAAACATTAGGGCAATTGTTTATTAGTCTATGGGTTAACGATTGTTAATGATCTCTGAATATTTCCATCAAGCTTTGCCGTGAAGTTCCAAATGTCGTGGTGTCTGTGAGTATCAGTTTTTGTTTGTTTGTTTGTTTACCTATTTGTTTATGCTGTCCACAAAATGAACACTTGAATGACTAGACTACATGAATAAATATTTTTCCCCTTACCCTAATAATCAGGACCCCAGTGGTGGAATTTACCAGGTAAGAAACTATTCAGTAAATATCACAAACATAACCCAAGCATTTACAATTCATAACCCCTTTGTAGGAGCTTGGGGAGTCAAAAAATACAGATCCTTATGAAATGCTTCAACCATCCAAAGTAAGTGTAAAAATGTTACACTTTAAAATATTTGCCCACTTCAATGCAACTAATTGGGCTCATTTGATGCCTTTTTTTTTCAGAAGAGAAGGCAAAAGAAGAGAAAAATAACTGAGGTACAATGACACATAATGACACATAACCCACCTCTTAAAATTAAGTTACCAGAATAATACTTTTTATAACACAGCCCTGACAGACTGACAGAGGGGCGGCGGCCAAGTCTGTTCCGGGGACCTCCACATCAGCTCTTCGTCCTTGACACAAAAATTACTCACCAAAATCAAAAAACATCACAGTATTTGTAATGTCGTCTGAAATGCATATGTCCTTACATCTAGAGTTTAGGTTGCTCTATGTGCTGTCCTTCAAAACTCTATGACATTTACACCATCTTAAATAAAAAGAATCCATGTCAAAAACACTTGGAAAATGGTTTAATGATGTTTACAACAAAAGATAACTGTACAGTTACAGTAAAAGATTATGTGTATAAAAACAAAAATACAGCAGACAAATGCATCAAAACCTACTATATATCCTGATTCACATACTTAAAACTACACAATCTTTCAGTTTTATGCCACCACAGTTGGAGGCAGGCTTTTTTATAAGTTTGCCTGTTTTTTGTTTTTTTTGTTTTTTGGTCTTTTTTATGTTCATGTAGGATCAGTGTCCCTCGGTGAATGATGAAAACCAGAACTCTTTACAATTAAGTCCTGGTAAGTCACTCATTATTAACTGCAGAGTTCAAAAGTGGGGGCAGGAAATATGAACACATTCGTTACAAAAAGCCCGAACTTTGAGAAGTTAACGAGTTACAGAAAGCATTCATGGAGATACACAGTCAGTATGTACATAGTTGGCATTTAATTTTGTTAAAAGCAATGGTCACTTGGATTGAACTGATATTACACACGACACCCCAAACATACAAAAATACAAATATCTTCAAACCTACCAAGAGTAAGACAGTTCTGATATTAGTTCCATGCTGCGACAGAAAAAGGATAACGATAAAGTTCAACAGACAGTCTCACACAAGTTATTTTCTCAGAAATATACCAAAATATACATCTAAGCTTTGGAATTACTGAGGCTAGGACTAAAGCCAGTGCTGGGTTTGTCTCTTAATACACATGCTCCAGGGCAGAAAGGAAGAGAGACAGACAGACAGGAAAGAGATTTCTTTGGTATCTGCATTTGTCAAAAGTTAAATATTTGGATTTTTGCTTTGGGATAGCGCTCATGAGATCATACAACCTCACTTGAAATAAAGCATTAAACAAAGTGTCACTGAAGCCCATGGGCCGTAGCCGTAGGGACACGGTCCAAACGGAGTGAAGGACCGTGATGCATAGTGTCACAGCTGATCCGTCTGTCGTGAGATGTCAAAACAAAGAGAGGAGACAGCAATGGGACAATCATGTACCTGGAGACAACAACACGGACATGTCCGGGAACTACAGTGTACAGGTGTGAAAGAATAAAGTAACCACACAACATAAAAGGTCCAGAATTATGGGCAAAAAGTGGATCCTACAGCGTTAAAGACAAAGACAAAGACATCGAGTCCTGAGCATTACAATGTGCACAGGAAAAAACCCTCAGTGTGTATTAGCAAACATCACCCAGCTACTATCAGACTGGTTCAAATACATGTGTGTCTCACGAGCCCTCTCTGCGCTGTCTTACTTCCCCCCCAACCCCACCACAGGCACTGAAACCACTGCACTAGCACCACCACAGAGCATTTGGCCAGGTGTTTATGTCGTTTTTATTTCTTATTTTTTTGGACATTCACATGCACAAGGAGCAGACATTAATGAAAACCTGTGGTGAGTGAAGGCAGCTGGTATTTGATGCAGAGCAGTGTGTGGGGATGGATGAGACAGTGTCACTCTTATACAATCAAGTTAGAAGTCTTTGGTTAAAATGTTGTTACCGCAATGGAACAAGAGCAGGCTGAGACACTCATGTGAAGTCACAAACCTACCTGTACTTTGTCAGAACTAAAACAATAATAAAAAAGATTGTCAAACTCAAATATATCTCTAAACATATAATAGAGCACATCATCTGTAAAAAGAAATTAAAAAGAGAAAATAAATAATGATGTAGTACAGTAATAAGGCAAAAGGAACAAAAGGCAGGATTTCATCAATATCCAGTCTGTGTATCCTGTCTCCCTCTTGTGGCCTTTTGAAAACAAGACAAAGTACAGGTGGGAATGGGCTATTATACTTGTATTATTTGTGTATATTTGTTGTGTATTTAGAGTTTTTAAAACGTTTTTTTTGTTGTATTTTATACATATTAAAGCAGGTTTCACTCAATCTTGAGCTAAAAAATGAGGTATACAACAGATCCTTTGCCTTACCGGCGCTCTACACTACAAACCGCAAACCAGTGTGGTGGATTACCAAACTGGTACTTACATGTCTCTGTATTTTACCCAAAACTAGCAACAAACTAAAGTAGAAAAGGCATTAAAGCTAGTTCAGGGCCAATCAGCTTCAGGACTCATCAACTCACTGTTTTAGGGTATCAATGAAACAGCCTCTCTATACAAATCTTGTCCTGCCACTTTCTACTGAAACCTGCTGGAAGATGCAGATTTATAGCTTGCACTTCCTATACACAGAAAGACACGGACGCACACACACACGCACGCACGCACACTTGCTGGAATTTTTAGTAAAGCTTTTCTCACAGAATTTCTTTCTGTTACATCAAAAAACATAGTTAGCCACATCATCACAAAATCAGAAATGCCCAGTACACTGTAGTGTTTCAGTGATAACAACGCACCAGCAGAGTTCATAGAGATCTCCTGTGCGCTCATTCACACATACACACACACACTCATACAACAATGCTACAATGCTCATGTCTCTGTAACAATAAGGCAAAAATGATAAGGTTTAATCTTTGAACTAAGAAAGCCAGTGATCTTGTCTTCTCACAAAACAAAAAAGGCATATTCAAAATTATTGGTAAAGAAAGAATAGCAAACTAAATCAACATCAACTGAAATATTTACTTAATCTGTTGCTGAAACTGAGCCTACTTCTCAGACTAAACTCAAGATCTGTGCCAAGTGATGGGCAGAGAGGTTTTCTCCGTACAACACAAGGAAGTCAAAAGCTAAAAGCACTTAAAGTCTGACGTTTCGTAACATTTTTGGTCTCAAGAAATTTCATGAAAAAACAAATGCCATTTAGCAAAAAAAAGAGGGCGATTTTAGGGATCTTTGTAAATATGTTAACACTACATTCAGTCTTGATAACACACTGGTTAGAGTATAAAATATGAATATCTTACAAGCGCTTATATAGAATTATATGTATAGAATTAAGAAAAGGTTATCAATTCTAATTCCACAGATAAATATTTCAGTAACATCCTATGATGGTAATGGCAACTCAACTTGTGAAGATACGTCACACAAATAAGAACAGAAGCCTAAAAAGAAAAATCAGCAACAAGAACAACTAGACACCTGCCTAACTGCAAAGAGAAAGGCTATAACTTTGGCAAGAAGGATAAAAAACAACAATTAGTCCTGCAAATATCTCATAAATAGTAGTATTAGAAATAGCAGTAGTCGATAATCATACAGTTCCTATGGTTCATGTGTGGTTAATCAGTATAGGCCTTTAACGGCAAGTCTGCACTGATACATTCTACATGATTCGATACACAGAAATTCTGAAGGTGATCCTTATATTTAAGTGCTGCTGAGGTATATTCAGTCAAAAAGTAGTACATAAAAAAATTAAGATTTTTTTCTTACAGGCATAAGGTTAGACCCACTACGGTTTACCTTTGGAACAGAGTAATGCTACTTTAGAGTGGGCTTCCGCTCAGAGATCATTTGGCAGGTGTTACAGATTAGGTAAATAAAACATGTTTGGGTTACATGCTGGTTTTCAATGGCGGTGTGGCAGTAGATGAGTGGTAAATATGGATTTACAAATTTGAGTCTCCCAAAGAGGAGGGTCTGAACCACCAAACCTGATGTACAGGATGTAGTCATAAAGCTATCAGAAAGCATGCAGGCCTCTAAACTGTTTGAGGAGCTTCAGCAGCATGTTGGTAAAGCTAAGTTTCTGTGACCTTTATCCAGCAGCACCTACTGAGGAAAATGGAAAAGAACAGCTCCTGTGTGCTTGGACAGGCACAACTACTACTGAGGAAAACCACTTTGGTTTAAGCTATTGTTTATGGCTGAACAGTAGAAAACTAAAGCAGAACCACCTTTTTCAGTCAAAACGGCAAAAGTCAATTAAAAGAACAAGCAGTCAACAATAGGCTGTCGGGAAAAGAAACAAAAATTCAGGTTTTTGAGTTCAGGATCCAAGTAAAAAAAAACAAAAAAGGTCAGTTCAACACCCCAGTTTTTGGTCATTGGGCTGCCAATTCGGTCATGCTCAGACACTCAATAAAAAAAATCTTTGGAAAATTGTCATAAAAATATTGCATTTCTATTTTCAATTGACAAGGAAAGATTTTGTACTCATAAATAGACAAGACTAAGCTACCCCAACAACAAACAGCAAATATTTGAACAAATATTTTTGGTATATCTTAAAAGCACATAAGCTAGTCATATGACTGTAGACAAGAGTTTCTTTCCACGCAACAGACTGCAGCTCATCAATCCAGTTTTTTGGTACAGATACTGTGCACAAGTAGATAGAACAGTACTACTATCACAAAGTAAAATACAATACATTACCTCTATCAAGCCAATGCACCCCCTTGTGGTATGACAAAATCATACGCAAGCCCTACATCAGTTATTGGACTTTCAGTGCTGGTCCAAGTTGAAGACAGCACTACAGACGTTCAGGTTGAATCCTAAAATAAACTACATCTTGGCAAATGGCCACCATTCACCACAAATCACCCAGTATAAAACAGACTGCTTGTTGCAGTTTTTCCTAAAGCTCTTAAGCATTTTATCAGAGTCCAATGCCTGCACCTACATCTGGATTTTACAAAGCTTAATGGCAACTCAACCACCAAGGCAAAGTAAAACTCAGTGTTTCCAGACAACCAAATCTGGTCCCTTTGACCATTAAAGCAATGATAACCTTTATAATCGGCCACTTATTACTCGTTTTTAAAGCCTTATAACCACATTTGAACTCAATAGATTATAGTTATAACTTAAATTGTGAGTTACAATGTTATGAAGTACTAAAATAGACATGGTAGTAGAACAACTATGATAAGGTTTAGAACAATGCCTGTCCAAAAATAGTGATGCGAGAAAGTCAGATGAAGGGTAAATATATAGAAAATGATTTGCTTTTGGGTTAGACTGTCAGGAGAGATCAGAGGTTACTCTGCACGTAGTCAACAGCCTGATTCCAATGAATTATTTCTACCTGAACATTTGTCATGGTTCATATAAAACAAGACAGCAACTACATGGTTACTGTTGGGGAATAATGAATAATAAAAATAGAAAATATATTAAAAAAAGATTTACAAACAAAAAATTCCAACCTTAATATCAATTGAGGTTGTTTTTGGTGGCAGCAAAAAAGTTAAATAGAAAGAATAAAAGAATGTATGGTGGTTAGTGAAGCACTTTTCATATTAATGACCTCCCTATTGCCTACAAAGTGAGATAGAAGTAGTGCACGATATATGTAATAGGGTGTTGTTTGTGACGCAGCTTGGCCGGCTTCACTGAGCTTTGGAGGCAGTAGTAATAGTCGAGGCTTGCACGGGCATAGCTCCGGTTGTGTCAGTGGTGACCTGCAGCCCCCCTGCCCCAGCCGACACTAAACTCACCGGATTAGCCTGAGTGAGAAGTGACAGGTTTTGGGGCAGGAACAGGTTTGTCACCAGGTTGGGCGTGTTACCAGCACTGGTGTTGGCAAACAGCAAATTGCTACCATCCAGAGAAGTGATGGGGATTGTGCTGGAGGCCAAAGCTGCTGAATAAAAATAATGAACTTTCAAATAGCTGCAAATAAATGTCAAAATGCAATTTCATAATTTATTTAAGTTTAGGGTTACCTTGTATTGTTGCTAGTGTACTGTTGTTCATGAGTGCACCACCAAGGCCACCAGGAGCCAGACTGAGGAGAGCCCCCCTATGAAAACACATGTCAGATAAAATCTTACACCATTTTAAGTATTTTGCTTGAATAGGACAAAACTGACCCTGGTGCAAACTGTGAAGATGCCATCAGACCAGGACTGAATCCAGCGGCTGCAGCCATGGCAGCAAAACTAGCACTGGTGGGCAACTGAGCGGCCCCCTGGAGTGCAGACAGCCCTGGGGCGGATACCATCACCTGGCCCGTCTCTAGAGAAGTGGCAATAGAAGACGCAGTGTGGGAAGCCGCGGTGTGTGCCTGAGAGCCCGTTTTGCTCTCTGTGGTGGCTTGTATGGTAGGGGAAGGACTGAGGGATGGAGAGCTGGTTGCCGTGGTTACAACAGGTGCAGTGGAGATGACAGATGCAGTGTTTGTGACTCCAACTGTAGTGGCTTAAAATGATTAAAGCATTAGACATTAGTTACAGCAAAGGGCACTTTGAGTTTGTTTGATGCAGCCTAAAATACAGACCTGTGAAAGGCAAAGAGGAGACACTGGTGCTGGTGAGTGGGATCACAGGGTTTACTGTCAGACTGGTGGGTGTGCTAATAGTTGGGCTGCTGACAAGACTCGCTGTACTGGCCACCTTAAAAAACAAACGGATTCAATAAACAGCAGCAATTTAAGGTGAATAAGTCAAGTATCTGTGTTGATTCTTACCAGGGGGCTGTTAGGTGTGAAAATGGTTTTGATGGGGGTGCTGCCTCCACTATTTCCACTGCTTGGGGGGTTAATCCTCTTCTCTTTTTGTCTACGATTGCAGAACCAAACTCTGACAACCTCCTTCTCCATGTTTAGCTGGTCAGCAATCATGGTGATCTCCTCAGAGGTAGGTTTTTGGTTCTGCTTGAATAGGCCAAGAAGCCAGAGATTTCCAGTCAGTACAAAGTCAAAGATTATGTTGTACAGAAGAATGCTGTGTAAAATTATGTAACTCACCTCTAGAAAGCTCTTTTCTAAGGCCACTCGGATGTGGTTCTCAATACTGGTCCTCTTCTTGCGCCTGCGGTTGATTCCCTCTAGGCCCATGCCTGGGGAGCCCAGCGCACTCGGGCTGGACAGTGCCTGGTCGGACGTCAGATTATCTGCACAAACAGCACCGACACAAAGCAAAGGGAGCCAGGTAAAGAAAAGAGATGCAACTCAACAGTTATCCACTTGTACAAAAACAAGGAGGTTTAGAGGCAAACCTGCATCATTCAACCACTTTTCCAACAGTGGCTTAAGTTTGCACATGTTCTTAAAGCTTAGATTCAAGGCCTCAAAACGTGAGATGGTAGTTTGGCTGAAGTCATTTCCATACAGCTTCCCCATTGCCAGGCCCACGTCACCCTGAGAAAAATAAAAATGAAAATAAAATTGCACAAATGCACAGACAAAGGGTATGTGCAAGACATAACAGTAAACATAGTGTACTACATTCTGCAGTTACCAGAGTACAATCCACATTTCTCTGGATCGCAGACCACTATAGGGGTGATTAACACCAAGGTCAAAACGCCAAGCAACTCCTAAAGCGGAGCTTTGCATTCACAGATGTTTTTGCTAATTTTGCATATATAGCAAACATTGTTGCAATAAATGCTAATAAACTTGATTGCATCTCTGTCTTGATATTTTTTTATTAAATGAAAATGTGTAACCCTTTAAACATTTTAATAATTGGGTTACTCATTAGGTTACTCACTCATGAATTGAGGACATGCAACCTTCACTCCTTGACAAACAATCACATTTTTTCAAATATAGATGAGGAAAAATAAATTTGCTTTCAGCAATTAATATTAGACAAATTAGGAAATGTGGAGCTGACAAGTTATTTGCCTCTCCGGCAACACTATTAAACATATCAGAGCTCCACTACATTTTAACATAGCGGATCAAAACAATAAAATAAAACTACATTAAATCAAATTGCAAGCTGGCTATAGTGTTACATTGTACAAAATACTAAAGGTTAAGTCCAATCCAATAACAAAGACACTGAACTAAAAGCAGACAATATATTAAAGAGGAAAAGCAAACTGAGGTTGAAAGAAACAACTGAGACATATGATAATGTTAAGAACTTGGGTATTTGAGAGATGTACACACACCTGTGTGAAACCAAGTTTGATACGTCGTTGTTTGAAGGTCTTGGCAAACAGCTCCAGCTCCTCCAGATCACTGGGCTCCTCGAGGGTGGGGGTATCCAAGCGCTTTGGTGGGGTCTGGCTGTGGACAATATTGGGAGTAGCTGTGGTTGTGCGGGTCGGGGTAGCAGGCTGAAGAATAAAATATATAAAACAATAACCAATTACTAAAGAGGAGATAAAGATATGTGATATAATGCAATGAAACAAGTTTTTTTTCCAAACCTGAGTTGCGAGAGAGATGTTTGCTTGAGTAGACAGGAGGTTAGCTTGGCTATGAGGTAGTTGAGTTAAAAGACTTTGGGCTTGCAATATGCCTATAAGATAACAATACAAAAAAGTAAAAAATAAACTTGAGCATTCATTACGAGCCACACACTCATTATACAGACCCTGCTGACCCGGCTGTGTTGGAGAGATGATGAGCTGGGTGGACAGAGGCGTAGTGATGTGGTGGCCAGGCTGGACCAAAACAAATTGGGGCAGAGTTTGTAGCTGCTGTAAGAACAAATTATTACACATTAAAAAACAGAGCAAAGAAAGAATGTGGGTAATGCCAAGTTTAAGGCTTACAGGGGTGATCTGGATGGGCTGAGATAAGGGCAGTTGTGTGATGGGAGTGGCAGCAGAGGCAGAGATGCTAGCTCCTGTGGTGCTATTCTGCTGGCTGGCTGAGTGCTGTCCTGCCAGGCCTGCCAGGAGTTGGGCCTGCACCTGGGCCTGCTGGATCAACAGCTGCTGCTGAGCTGGAGTCAGGGTCAACTGTACAGTACACAGGAAAACCACACAATCACACCATAGATCTCTCACAGGCTATTCATGTCCACATTTAATAATTACATGACCTCATGTTGCCACAATACACAACATGTGAAGGCATTTTTTCAAGATATAAATCTTTAGGTATTCATATCCTTGGTTTATTGGATCCTCGGACACTGTAACAAGCTTTTAGACTTGAGTTGTTTTGTGGCAACACTATGACTGAAGATGGCTCCTGACAGGTAAATAGACAAAGGACTCATGCAGCTGAGATGAGGGGAATATGCTGTTGTATGAATGCCGTGTACAAACACAGTACCACATGCAGAGCACACACACTGACTTGGTAGAGTCAGAGTAGTTTCACCAACACTTACATAGTTCTGATTCTGAACATGGGGCCTGAACCATGATAGTACCACATAAAATACTCATGTAAGGATGAACAGGCATGGATATGTGATATTTTGTTTCTCTTTTGGTTTGGCTGTGTTGACTCAAAGCCACTTACTCCAGCTATCTGTCCTCCGGCCAACATTAGCTGAGTTTGAGGCAAGACACTCTGCTGGACGGAGGTCGGAAGAGCACTCGAGTCTTCCGACTTAGACTAACAGAGATAAAAGATGGAAGCGTACATAGAAATATTTAACCAGAGAATATTTGATGTATGGGAAAACTCAACTACAAAGAAAAGTTACCTGCTGAGCGTTTCTCAGAAAATTAATATGTAGAATATTTTAATTAAAAGGCAAAGGAATATAAATGATCTGTATTTTGAATACCCTGCAGTCTTCAGAGAGAAGGGAAGTGCAGGCCAAGTTGAGAGTAGCTAATTAAAATAACTGTTATGCAGTGCATGTAAATTCTGCATAGATTTGCATATTCTCTGCCATCTGTTTCCGAGCAACCGCAGAGCGCTAATTAGCATACAGGGTTGATTAATCTGCCTTGTTGCCAGGCGACACTGAAAGAGCCTGGCTAATTTAAATGAACTTGTTCTGCTTGCACGCGTGTGTATGTGAAGTGGGGCATATGTCACTTAAACTTCACTGAATTCTTTTATTTAATACTTTGACTGTGATCTTTTAGACAATTGCAGTTTCAGAAAAAAGGGCGCTAACCTGTTGCAGGAGGGCTTGTGCGTGTGCATTTGTGAGTGCACTGGTATTTGGCATAGTCTGCCTTTGAAAGTCCAATCCATTGCTGTGGATTCCTACAGACAAAAGTCAAATATCAACAAATATAAGAGATCTGATGTTAAAATTACAGTCCGTTTAACATGTAGCTATATTAAAACATTTAGGGGTTGAAAAGTACAAGAACATATTTACTTGATTAGTAAATTAGCTTTAATTAACTGCAATACTGCCATCTCAAAATATGTTACATGAAAAAGAAAGACATAAACATAAAAACATAAGAAAAAAAAAACATTTTAAAAGAAAGCTTAAATTCTCTTACCGATGTTGTCACTGCTGTCCATTGCACATTTAGTAGTTCCTGACTGATTATTCACTTTAACATCTATGAAGAGCACAGAGGAGACATGCAAGAAGTAATTTACAGCATCATGCCAGGCCACATTAAAGACACATAATAAAGGATACATTATAGAGCAAATGTTTAAAATACAAATAAAGACATTAAATTCAACACAATTAACTTACACCCAACACCCTGCTTGAACACTAATAAAAACAACTCACCCATTCTAGTTCCACCTGTGTTTTCCAGCATGACTGAGGAACCCTGAAAGTTAGCCGGGCGAGCCTGCCAACAGGCTGTCCAAGCACAGTTCCTCCTCCCACTGCTCCTGCCTTCACTCTCCACTGGTCAGCGAGCAGACCAACACAAGCAGGGCTATACACAGACACAGTGGCACTATGCAGCTCACGCTTCACTGAGCAGGACTGGGAAACGCACACTGAGAAAGCCAACCAAGGTTTAGGCAAACAGCGCGCCTTCCCTCTCCATTTCCTTTTCTTATAGCTCGCCCTCCTCTACACCGCCGCTTTCTCTCTCTCTCTGGCATGCCAAGATTGTCAGTACTTCTGAAAAAGTTCACCCTCTCTCCCTCTCTTGCTGGAATGAAACAAACGACAAGAGCAGCTGGCGGCCTCCACCATCTCCACCTCCCCTCCCCAAACTCCATAATGAAGCATAATCAGTATTCAACTGATTAAAGTCCTATGCAAATCTGCCTCTGCCTCGTTAGCAATGCAAGGCTTTGAAGTCCTGCGAGCAACGCATTTCACACCGAGCTCTGAAAGCTTTCTGCATAATTTAAACCCCTATAAATATTTATCAGCTCATTAGCATATTAATTGGATGGCTTTTGGAGGACGATAAAAAACAGGGGAATAAGAACGACACAGAAGGAAAGAAGTGCTCAAACTCAGCAAAGGCATAGGGAGGGGAGGCAGCAGCACAGGGCCAATTATTCGAAAAGTGCACAGCTAAAAAGTAATTAACTAAGAGCAAGGAGAGGGACGCCGATAGCCCAGAATGTTGTGTGGGGACTGTCGCTACTGACTTCATTAATAAAATGTCCGAGGCTGCTCATTGCAAGTATCTCAGGGAGTTAGACGACGCCCAAGTTGTGTACCGAGTGTGGGTCCGGAGTTGGGGTGGGGAGTGGGGGGGTGTCGCTCAATCGCAAATAAATAAACAACATTAATCCCACACAAGGCCGTCATTACTGGACCCCCTGTGGTCACAACATTCCTCTGTGAGCAGCTAAAGAGTGGGTGGTGGCTGTTGCTGTCAATGTTTATGAAGTGTTGAGGGATTTGCATATTTAGATTAGCTTTACATTCCATTAGTATTTCATTTCAGAGAGCTTTTAAATTAATTTCTCCCCTTGCTCAGAAGGTTAATATAACAGAGCAAATCAGTCCTGCTGGTGCGGCACAGGTGTCCAGAGAATTTAAATGTCTGGTAGAGCTACAGAGGACAGAAACATTTTGGCCATGTCCTAGTCTAAGCTAAGGGTTTTGGGAGTTGAAGACTTGCAGCGTACATCAACCATTTCATGTCAGACTTGGGCTCCTCATTTTAGATCTAAAACCTCATCTGCCAATATATTACACAGGGAGTAAGGATGGCCCAGTCAGCTTATGGACATCCCTAACAGAGAAGTTAAATATGAAATAAGTGGTCTGTGTTAACTCTGAAACATTCAAATGCAACTGCACCCTACATATTCAACCGTGTTAAGTTAACATGGTTGACTGGTTTGCAAATATCGTGCTATGGAACAATGCTTCATCTTGTGCAGTGAATTTTAAATATGTATCTCATTAACAGCATAATACAGGCAGTCTGACTGAATTCAGCAGAGTTAATGTGAGCTGGGACATCCGACAAACTTAATTAGCACATCTACATTCTGCACCAGCAATGCTAAAGACTCATCAGTCTTATCGAATTGTAAGTGGTGCGTGTTCCTTTGTGTGGACTCAACAGGAAATTATGTTTTAGCTTTTTTTTTCATAACACAGGAAATCTGTATTTGCTGTTTCTTTTAAAAAATTCAAAAGAATATATGCATAATCTTACCATTCTAATGCTTTACAGGTAAAACGCAAAAACATTTGGGAGCCATATTATTTTTTATACCATGTAGGGCAGGGGACCTTTTACATTTTTCCACTACTATTACTTTAACAATAATAAGTTCACAATACTGGAATGGTACTTTTTTTGGTACATATTCCTGTATTAATCGCTATTGGTTAAGGAAAAGGATTATTGCAATTAGCTTACGGTGACAGTAACTTGGACCTCCAAAGTCAGACACATCAAAGCCTGCAGAGGTTCTGGAAGTTGATTTCCCATTAATTTTTTTTCAGATACTTTTTATTTCAAGAAACATTCAGCTCATTTAAAATTTCTGAAATATATAGTAAATTAAAATATTCGTCTTATGCTCATTGGTTACTTACAACATAGCTGATTATTATTTTTCCCCAAAACCCTATTGAGAAAATTAAAGGGAAATTTCCTTCTGGAACGAGAGCAGGCTTGTGGGCGGTCACTGTTGAGCTGCATAGAGTTATTCCAACACCCATCAGGCATTAAAATTTGCTATCAAAAAGGAAAGTAACAATTTTTTCATTATCTTAGCTTGTTTCAGTACCTTCAGAGGTGCCTTTAATGGTACTCTGCCCTACCGATATAAACTTGAGTAACCTGGGAATTAGGTCTTACTAATCAAACTAAAATGGATATTTCTGTGTTAAAAATGTTTAGCAAAGTAAGAAATAATAATAAAACTCTGGTCTGACTGGAGCCTTCAAGCAGGAAGCCTTCTCAGTAGCAGAGACGGCATGTCTTGAATTTATTACTGCAATGATGCATTATTCATAGCAACTGTGTTTACATTAATGAATATTCATGATGGAAGTACAAGGCTGGAAAGAGGGAGGAACTGTAAAACTGATTAAATGAGAAGCAATAAAGTGCAGAAGACTAAAAGATTAAGCCATAACATGGCTTTTTGTTCTTAAATAAATTGTAAAATGTGTAGGACTTGCTTCATATACAGAAAGTAATAACTTGTTACAGGCATGTGTGAATATAGAGTTGTTGTTTTACTAGCACTTTGAAGTATTATTCAAAATTATAGTGTCTTTGCCTTATCTTACTTTGTTCAAAAAACATCGTGGAATTCGCTGCTTCCTTCACACTTTTAACTGAAAAAAGCGCATTCAAGTTGAGTCTTGCCCGGCCTTGGATCCAGCACAGAATATGCCCTGCCTGTTATTGTGGCTCTCCGGAAGTGGGCCTCTACACCCCTCCCTGCGCCTGGGGGAATCACAGGTACAATCAGTGCAAAAACTTCGGTGGTTGATGGTCTCGTGGGTAGCCAACATTAAAGATGTAAGCTATTAGACGATTATAGTGTGTTTGTTAAACAATATCACACAACTTTTGGTTTGCTCATTTCATTGTATTTATTGACTTATGTTTATATCATATTTGAATCTAAACCAGTCATTTTTTTAAAATGAATCCAAGTTAACCTCACTTTTAAAAACGCCTTGGTTTTCTCTATGGGCTAGACAAAAAAAATCCGAGACCACCGTTTAGTTATCCCATCATCAAGTGAGAGTTGGCTTGGCGTTAAAACCCCGCCACACATTTCTCGTGTCGTCGGTAAAAGGCTTTATTCTGTGCACGGTACAAATGCGCTGTTGTCCTACACCGATAAGCTTCAGCGGACACAGGGAATATGCTGAACTCCGCACTCTGCTTCAGCGGGGCCCGCATGAATAACACAACAGGCTGCTCTAGCACAAAAGACAGGGGGAAAATGCTATGCCATAAAATCACCGACAACAAATCAGGGCGCATCGAAATGACATTAAACATTACGTCTTCTTCACGTATATAGAGTTTCAAATCTCGTTTTAACAAACAAGGTCCTCCACTGCGCCCTCACAAAATGAATATGCAAAGCCCTTTCAAAAGCTTCATGCCTGTGAGTGCATCAACACAAAGCCCAGTGTTAGCAGCCGAGCTAATGCTAGCCTGCTAGCATCTTCATATCAGTCAAATTGCGTTACCGAAACATCTAAATATGACATGTATGGATCCCAGTCACGTCGACGATTACTAATAAAATATGCTAAACTGTATTTGTCGACAGAGGTATGAATATGCAGCGACGTACAGCCATCTAATCACACAAAGGGGGAGGCATGTTTCCATGTAATTTGCCATCGTACTGCAATAGCTCGTTTCCTCCTCTGTCAATTTACAACTGGCTAGCTCCGTCTACTCTAGAAACGCACCGTTTACCATTAAGTCCACCAATGCAATCTTCGTTTCATCTGCATCCCGCTAATGCTAAATTGTGAGCAACACAGTTTGAATATGAGTATGAATATGTAAAATGCTGTAATCATTACCTGGTCCTGAACTCTCATCTTGACTCGCTGCTCCTCCGTCCGCCATTTTGAATATTTAACCCGAAATCCCAGCCCTGAGCCTACCACCTCCACACACTCACAAACAGCACCGAGGAGGGCTCGCTTATTTACATACCCTCTCGCTGTTTTTGTCCAGCACACAAGCTGGAGGATAGACTCAAAATAAGGCACCATTATCATTAGTTCATGTTTGCTTGCATGGTTTGACTTTTATAATGAAGCTTAATTAAGACTCAATGGTACTATGTTTAGGCATAATAACCTTAATTGGGAAGATGTTGACCGTGTGGAGGGTCTTCCCTTGTTAAAAGCTGATGGGGACCTAATGATGAGGGTAAAGGACTCAGTCTCAAAATCAGATTTAAATATATGAAAAACACTAGGCTGCATAGGCCTACCATGCACATTTTTGTACTCATATTGGGCATTTTGGCTGGTCCCCAATGATTTATAAGACTATATATGCATAGATCTGTTTATTTAGACAACTGCAATTTACAGAAGCTTGGAAGGCCAATACTGCTCTCTGCAGGTCATTGTCTGCACAACATCAAATTCGAGAAATGGGTTTAATCGAAGCCTAATGATAAAACCAAATTATGTCTTACTACCTTTTAGTTATAATTAGACTAAACATTAAATTGTATTCTTATTTATTTATTTATTTTTTATTTTTTTATTGATTATCATGATGGAGATTTGAAAGAACAATCATTGGTCTAATAGTAACATGTGACCGGTAACTATTGACTTTTATTACCTGGCCACCTCACCCCTTTCCTTATCAGTGAGTTCACTGTGAAGGTTAGAAGCCGCTTCTGTTTTAGGTGTTTCAATATCTTTCAAAACTCTATTTAACTTTTTTTTCCTTTTTTTTTTTTAAACATGACTTTTGAGATTCTTGGATATGTGAAGCTGTTCTTGTTCCTGTCAGGTAAGCTCACACTTCTAGACTGCTTCTTTTCTATGAGGACTGCCACACCTTAAAGTGTAACATGGTGGTGTTAATCATTAAACAAGTACTCTCCAAGAAAAATCTTGAAGGACAGATTTTGCCTCTTGAATTAATGTATTTTCTTATTACAGCATGTTTCCAGTGCAGTTGTATACAAGTTTCTATTCCAGAGCCACAGTATGAAGTTGCAAAAGGAAGCGATATAACTTTGCCCTGTTCCTTTTCTCCGGCCAGACCAGATTATGAACTGTTCATTCTGAAATGGGAAGTAGTTCAAGATAACAAAGGGGTAAGAGAGAAAACCTAAAATTGTTCATAACTGAATGAAGCGTTGACAAATTAATGATAACAATTATTTTTCAATTTTATCTCCCGTAGACTATCGTGGCAACTTTTTATTCTAATTTAAATCGAGTCGACATATCACCTGATTATGAGGGCAGGGCATCTCTGGATATTGATTCTTCTAAATTAACGAGTGCGCTGCACTTAACGAAGGTGACAATGGGGGACAATGGAAACTTCCAGTGCTCTGTCCTGATTCCTGGAGATGACGAGGGAACATCAGCTGCCACAACTTTTGTTTTGGTCCTAGGTACATTTGGTCTTCACCATCACACTTTTTCCCTTTAAAATGTCTTTCAAATTCAACATAATTTTTGTTTCCAGTTCCCCCCTCATCACCAGTCTGCAGAATTCAGGGAAAAGCTGAATATTGGCAAAATATTACCCTGACCTGTGTGTCTGAGGAGGGATCTCCTGTGCCACAGTATAAGTGGAAGACCTACAGTGTTGAAAACATCCCAAGAGCATTTCCACCAAAGACCACTGAAAGTAAGAGCCTGATCTATTTGCATGTTCATGGACCTGGTAAATGCAGTGTGTTTTGTTGTGTTGCAGAGGATGGTGCGTTATCACTCCGCAACATTTCTAGAGAAATGTCTGGTTTCTATGTTTGCACATCAGCCAATCGCATTGGTTCCGTTAGCTGTAACCTCACTTTAGCTGTGATGCCTGGTAAGTTATATATTAATGTGGCTGTTTACTTTGATACAATTAAGAATCACTTAATTAGAATGTGTTGCTAAGTAAGAATTGGAACCATTATTTATTTGTTTTTCATAGGGGGATCAATGAGTGGTGCTACTGTAGGTATAATTGGTGGTGTTGTTGGAGCTGTTTTGCTCCTTGCAATAGTTATCTTCTGTTGCTACAGACAAAAGAAGAAGAAGGCCAAGTACACAGAAGCGTATGTAGTACATGTCCAGTATTTAACAACTGTATTTTTGTCAGTGGATACTATTTATAGCTACATTTATCTTTTTTATATTTTTTTTGCGGCAGGGCTCCTGGAGAAATTGAGTTTCATGACAGGGATGACATAGAGGGATCAGATGGATACCAAGAAAACAAGATTCCAAAGAATCATGACATAGACATTACTGAACAAACCCAACACAGTGAAAAGACTGGACTCGAGAAGTTAAATGTAGACATGGAAAGTACGGCTGGCAGTCACAGAAGTCATAGCAACCAGGATCGCCTTGATAACAATCGTGATCACTACCGTGATGATCATCGTGGCAGTCGAGATCGCCTTGACGATCATCGTGGCAGTCGAGATCGCCTTGACGACTATCGTGGCAGTCGAGATCGCCTTGACGACTATCGTGGCAGTCGAGATCGCCTTGACGATCATCGTGGCAGTCGAGATCGCCTTGACGATCATCGTGGCAGTCGAGATCGTCTTGACGACTATCGTGGCAGTCGAGATCGTCTTGACGACTATCGTGGCAGTCGAGATCGCCTTGACGATCATCGTGGTAGTCGAGATCGCCTTGACGACTACCGTGGCAATAGAGAGCACCATGATGACTATCGAAGCAGTCGAGATCGCCTTGATGAGGGTAGTCATCTTTATGGCAGCCGTGACCATCTTGACTACTCAGAAAGACGCCGGTATGAATAGTTGTGTTACTGAACAGCTTACAGAGTCACAGTATTTGAAAATGCAATGAATATTTGGCAAAGCCGTCCAATTTTATCTCATAATTTGATTACTATTATGTGATACTTTATATGTGTACTCTTTTATTTTGTACCTGTTCTTTTTATGCGGACAATAAAGACATTTTTACAGATAATTCAATTGTCTCCTTTGTGATACTTCACTCATTGCATTGGCCTCACGTGAATATATGTTCTGGTAATTACATTTCCACAAGTGCCCGTTTTTTATGTTGACAATATGAAATGAGTTTATCATTTTACAAAATAAAAATTTTCCTTGACGTTTCCTCCGCTGGGAGCACATGGCTGGGACAGTGAGGTGGAGTGGCCCATGCCTCTGTCATGTGCTCAGTGCTGCCGCTGTGTGGTGTCCCGGGTCAGTGCAGGTCCATGCTGTTGCTGTGTTGTTCTCCGGCCTCACCTCACAGTGGTACAGTCCCGTTACTCTCAGGCTTCAGTCCTGTTCGCAGCGCAGCCTGGAAGCGACAACGAGATGATCGTCCACCGGATAAAGTGCAACTTACACTGAAAGAGAATGAACATTTTCCAGCTGACTGTTTTATTGGGAGTATCAGGTGAGTTTTATTTTACAGTTTTGTAACAGTTTTTTTTGTCGAAACATGGATCGACTTAATCCCCGCAGGTTCCATCGAAGTCGGCCGTCGGTCTATATGTTTGTTAATGACTAAATAAAATATCTTTTGTACTCTTTTATCCTATATTATTGGTAACTTTAACTTAAATAGGCATACTTTACTCATGATATAGCTTAGTTATTAAAGCTTTTTATTAAAGTTTGAGAAAACAGTCTATTATGAGACTTTTGGTTAACAGAGGAGCGTCATTTTGAAGGCTGCTCTTATCTTCTTTTTGGTTGAGTCAATGTGAAGGAATGCATGACAAAGTAAAGGCAGGAAAATGAAGAGGAAAACTCTGCTTGTTTCAGGAAATATGCTGCGTCCAGGAGCTGACCTGAATATATTTGAGTGTTGGCTGCTTTAGCACAGTGTGTGGTTAGATAAGGCGTTGGATGTGGAACCAACCTGCTCATTACTCTACTGTGATGTGGGGATAATGGCCACTGTGGCACTTGTTGTCGGTGCATACAGTGCTCTCATCATCATTAAACAAACCAAGTAACGGTCTGAAATCTCTGTCTGGTAATTGGTCTATTTACACCCAGCTGGACTAATACTAAAGTTCCCATTGGCCAAGAGTTGTGACCCCCCTTACTCCCTCCATCCTCATTCCTCAAGTGGGACAGAGGGAGGAGGCTCTCAGCACAGCCTAAACAATGGACCAGCCCCCAAAAAATGCAACCCAGCGAAGGTCAGAGTGGGAGGAATGTAGGAGTTTGGGTGTCTCATTTTTATTGGTTAGGAAATTCTACACTTTAATGAAACAGGACATATTTATCTAACACCCAAGCATGCACATAGATGAAGGAAATGCTGTTCTTGGGAGACTGGAGCTTTTATTTAGAC
The DNA here is from genome assembly GCF_009829125.3 of Periophthalmus magnuspinnatus. Taxonomy (NCBI): domain Eukaryota; kingdom Metazoa; phylum Chordata; class Actinopteri; order Gobiiformes; family Gobiidae; genus Periophthalmus; species Periophthalmus magnuspinnatus. Next base: position 8,810,239 of record NC_047146.1, read on the forward strand.
TTCCTGACCAAGGGGGAATGCTTGTTCCTGCCCCACCTAGATTGGGTAAACTATCAGTACATCATCAGAAAGCACCCACTGTAGCCGCTACTCTGCAGAATTCCATCTTTCTATATGATAACCCCCTTCCTTTGCACAATCTTTCAGCATCCCCCCCAAGATACAGAACATGGACAGGAATTTGACCTTTCTGACCCAGTAGAGAGCCAAAGAGGAGCCCCCTAGCTCACCTAAATCTCCTCCTGTTTTAATAATCAGCCAGCTTACATCCGTAGAAGTTACTGTTTTATCTGTGTCACAACTGATGGCAATTCCCTTAATTACACAAAGGGAAATTAACAGATTATAGCAACTGATTAAAACGAGCAGCCATAGCCACTATCCCTACTGAGCTCTGCACATGAGTCAGACAAACCAACAAAATTTGTCATAACAGTAGGAAGGAACCAGGATCTGTGTCTCATCCTGTAAACAACATCAGGTGGAATATGGTCCCTTAAGAAACGAAAGGATATTACAGTACGCTATCGTTTTCTGTACTAGTGAGTCAGAATTTAAACATATTGAAGTGGATCTACAGCTGCAACTAATAATGATTTTAGTAGCCAACTAGTCAAACTATTATTTCTGTTGGACCTTTGTGATATTTTTATTGGATTTAAATGATTTAATTTTAAATTGTGCTAAGTGAAGGGTTGTTGAATAGAGATTAAAGGTCCTATATGACACAGCTTTAAGCCATATCTGACTGTTGTTACCTCCCCAAAATATTCCTGGAGTTGTGTTTTGTTTCATTCACACTTGTCTGAGTAACACTTAATTATTAGTTTCTCTACATATCTAAAGCTCAAAATGCTCTGTTTCGCCTTATGATGTCATTAAGTGGTAGTTTTTAAGTTCATGGCTATTTTTTACCTTTTGTGCAATATTTTGCAATTCCATGGCTGAAATTATCCAAATGATTCTAGTGAAGGTGTATGGAGTTTAAAAACAGGGAAAGGGAAGGGAGCACTTCCTGTATTACCACATGACATTATAAGGTGTCATGTGGTAACACAAGAATACATTATAAGGTTTTCTGTTTGAGAGAAGAACTCAGTCTAAATATGCAGGGTTTGTGTGTTAAATGTATGTGAATGAAACAAAACACAACTCCAAGTATGTTTGTGATGAGGAAACAAAGTTATAAGATAGATCAGAAAATAATGTAATATGGGCCCATCATTTAACAATAGCACTACCTTTGTGATAAAGTCAATTTTTCTAGTAAAAGGTATGTATTATAGTGTGTTTATACTTCAGATATTATTAAAATTAGTCAACAATTGATTCAGTAGTCAATTCCTTAAAATTTTTTCCCCGCAATCAATCAACCAATCTGAAGTCTTTTCCAAATCTCCGCTACTACTTGTCAAACTACAGTCTTATAAGGAAAATGATAATCGTTTCTTGGTTAACAGTAGTTGTGAAACACGTTATAAGAGCAATTAACGTACCAGCCCTTCATTATAATTCAAGTGTTCAATTCAAGTTCTGTGTTGAAATCACTGCAGATTGTCTTTTGCTACAAGAGGGTTTGGTTTTATCTTCATGATCCCTAGAACAATAGGTTGGATCTGCTTAATTACGTTGCCTCATATTTCTCAAGAAATAATTTGATTTGGCATCAGTTTATCTCTAAGTGACTCATTTTCTATAATATTATGATGAGCATTTCTTTTTATTTATTATGGTATGTACAATATATGTCGAGTGACCTTTTGAAAAGAATTATTTGTAGAAACCCTTTCCCTGTGCTTGTATTGCCAGCCTGCAGGTGTGATGGCGTCCACGTCTCTATGCAGGAGAAGCGACAGTACGCCATGCTCTTCCAGGCTGTGGTCCTCCCCTGTCAGTACCAGACATCCTCCAGGCAGACACCCGTGGTGCAGTGGTGGTACAAGTCCTTCTGCCGCGACCGCACTCAGGACTCCTTCTCTCTGCCCGAGACGCTGGGGAAGACCACCTCTGACCTAGGGACCAAGGCCCACCTGGAGTGCTCGGACAGCAGCCGCACCAGCCGCATAGTGGCCTCTGCACAAGGCGCCTCCATGACACTCGCAGAGCACTACAAAGGAAGGGACATCTCCATAATTAACAGTAAGGCAGGATTTTGGTTTGAATGAGTGATAAATTTAGCTGCAGATGACCTTTGGCCCCATAGATCTGTCCCTCTGTGCTGGCTGTGCTTTGTTTCCTGTCCTCCCTTTTTGTCTTTGTTTTACACACAGTCACAAAAGCCTCTGCCTCCTTCAACAGGGCCTTATCTCGGGAAAACACCTGCCCTATATAACCAACTTATCCCACAAATACATGTGTTACATACTGAGTTGGTAGTACAATACTTTCTGTTATAGTGATTTGTACAGTTTCTAATCTCCAATTGAAGGAGACCAAAAGAAACATGCTTACATTGGAAGCAACAAGTGCTTTTAGTCCATTGTATGTAAGAAGTTGTGATTATCTTATTGAATATTTGAATTAAATGATTATGTCTTATTCAGTGTGTTTATGTTGCACTTTTTCACCGAAGCAAGTTCCTAGTTTGTTAACTGTGTTCACAGACTATGGCAATAAAAGTCTTCTGATTCTGAAAAAGTCTTCTGATGTCTTCTTACAGAGGCAGACCTGCGCATTGGGGAGTTGCAGTGGGGAGACAGTGGAGTATATTTCTGTAAAGTAATCATCGCTGATGATGTGGAAGGGAAAAACGAGGCCCAAATGGAGCTACTTGTGCTGGGTACGTTTGTAAATGTGTATGGTTTATGTGCATTATGGTACTGGTACTTTAATGGGAGACCTTTAGGGGTGTACAGTGGTAACCGTGGCACCTGCCTTGTCCTGTTTGCCTCTTTACATGCTCTTAACTTGAGCCATGACTATTGTTTGGTCAGCTCTACACTTCAAGAGGGCAGACGCTGACTCATTTGAACTGTATTAGAGTATGGCTTATAGTATGACTCTTTTGGCTGCTAATTACATGGCAGCCTAAGTATTGTGTAAAGTTACTAAACCCACTGTCCTACTTTTAATTGTTTCCTGTTGGGGCTGTATTTATGGTGCACTCACATTTGGAGCCCCTTGTTGTCACGTGGCGCATAAGCCAAACTTTAAGCCGTTGCCATAGTACCACATTGACTTGTTTGAAAGACTTGTTCAGAAAAAGAAAAAAAATTAGGAAGAACCACGCTGAACTTTGACCTCCGAGATTAGCTTTAGTAGTGTTCTTCATTGAACTGACTTATTACAGTTTCCCCCTGCTGGCAGCTATCCTCAACAGTGCATTAATCTGATTATGAATGGCTCGCTGGAGAGAAGAGGAAGAGGGGGTTACACGCTTCAAAGTGTAAAAAAAAAAAAACGCCTGTTACTATTAAATAAGCCTGGTACTATATTAAAGATTACAAACATAACTGTCCCAAATTACATTAAAAAAAGCTGAAACCTGTTAGCGACACCTCTACTTGCTTAATTTTCTTTCATTTGCTTTCCAAACTTTTTTTGAGTTTTGCTTTCTGTGATAATACGTTTCCTGCTTACTTTTGTGCTCCCTCTCGTTCTCATAGCCTCTCTGTTTTACACTGCATACTTGTGTGGTTCTCTCCGGTTACTTACTGTTACTAAGCCTATGGCATGTGCTGTAGAGGTGCCAGGTCCAAAAAATATTACTTTTTATCAGAGGCCTAGGCAGTGAACATTTACTGAGCCATCACTTTTTGTAATCCACTCTGCAAACGTTGGCAATGTTCTCTAGGCTTTCACCCCTATAGTTAGAGGCATCAGGGAGTGGTTATTACAATAATCATAGTCTTAGTCTTAGTAAGAAAATATGTCCCAAAGTCAGCCTGGTTTCTCTTCAATGAACACATTTCACTTGTTCTATTGAGTATACATTTTATGAGATAAACGGACAAATTTCATTCAGTTAGTTCTGTATAAGAGAGCCATTGTTTTATGACTTCTATGGCATAATAGATGAGGCCTTTTTGTTGCCAACCGTCCCAGATCAGTTGTCCTAGTTTCTGAAGTTCCCTCTTTGTTTTCACATGCATGCCCCTTCATGCACATTTTGTTTTGTGTGCTTTGCTATGTACCTAACTGTATGGAGTTTTGCGTAGGAGTAAAAACATACACCATAGGTCAAATCCTTCAGCTAAGGTAGTGCTGACCAAGCCTAGCAACAAGATCATGGAGATGGGCCCCCGAGCACTGGAGGAAATGACCAAACAGCACTGAAGGATGGGTCAAATGCAGAGGACAAATTTCCCTACAGGGACAGTAAAGTGTACCTTAGCATTTTCTGGTCTATGTTATAATGTTGTTTCCTCATCAAAAATATACCTGGAGTTATGTTTTATTTCATTCAGACATTTAACTCACAATCCCTGCATATTTGGGCTTATTCTCTCAAACAAAAAACACTGTTCCACCTTGTGATGTCATACACCTTCACTAGAGACATTTGGATAATTTCAATCCTGGAATTACTAGTCTCTAGTGAAGAAAAGGTAGCTGTTAACTTTAAAACTGTTGCTTCACGACATCACAAGGTGGAATAAAGCATTTTGAGCTTTGGAGATGTAGACAGACTAATAATAAAATGTTGTAACGGCTAGTGCGGGTGCGGACCAAGGAGTGCAGACTCAGGGCAAGTTGACAGTGTTTATTTACAATTTGTGCAAAAGACAGTTTAGATCATTTATCATACACGGGACGTTGGTAGCGAGAGGCAGACCAGACGGGCGTAGGGCAGGGCAGGAGCAGGAAAACCAGGGCCGGAGCGGGAACAGAGACTGCAAGGATCGACGAGACCAGGGACAGGACCAGGGCAGACTGAGCAGGGGTAATCCAGAGAGCGGGAGCCAGAGCAGGAGACGGGAAGCAAGCCGGAGGCCAAGACAGGGCAGGAGGCAAAGCAGAGGGTCGACTGTACTGGAGCTGGGGCGCAGAGGCAGAAGCGGGAATGAGCAAGAGCAGGAATCTGGAAAGTGGCAAAAACTCCGATGAGCAAACAGGCGGACAGGTAACAAAATACAAAAACTAGGCTGGAGCATTCACATTGACACGCGGACGGTCTGGCCCCGAGTGTCTTCTGCCGAGCCCTCAAATACTCGGCAGCAGGTGCAGGTATTTGCGCTGATGTGCTCCAGGTGCGTGCAGGAGGAGTCAGGAACTCTGCCCAGCTCCGGGCAGACAGGTAAGGGAGGGGGAGAGAGCACAGGAGGACAGGAATTGCAGGCATCATGACATAAAAGGTTACTCCAACATATGTGAATGAAACAAAACACAACTCTAGGTATGTTTTTGATGAGGTAACAACATTCTAACATGGCTAAAAGCTCAAAAAAGTCTATTTTTCATAATATAGGACCTTTAAAATAAAATATAATATCAACCACTGATATGATTAGTGTCACATACCTGCTTTTGATATCATAAGTAGGTGATAGTTAAACCATTATTACAGCGCTTACTATTTTGCTTTCAACACATAACTCACCTAATTGCATGAACTCTAACCTCTCAAATAGCTTTTTTGTTTCCTACTTCCTCTGCCCACCTTCACCTGTGCTCTCTCTCTCTCTCTCTCTCCAGGCAGGACAGGTGAGCAGAACGATCTCCTACCTGACTTTGATCTGGAGATTATGCCAGGTACGCCACCTCACCTGCACTGTTGTCTTGCATTTGCTTTATTAATCTTGCTAATATATTAAAGAAAATGACCAAATAGTACTAACACAAACGGGCTCTGATTGAGTTATCAAACAAATAATAAATACATTACATACCAAAGTAGAGATTGATATGTTTTTTTTATTTATTTTTTTTTATGGCTAATGCCTGTCTTTTTTTAATCGCGTGCAGTTGATGGTAATAAACTCTGCCAATATTTTGAGGCAGATATAGAGCAGATTTTGATCATTACCTCAAATGATATGATATATAATAACTATAAACTCAGGTGTGTTACTACAGGGCACTGCTCTACAAAGAAAAGTGTAATAATAATTAGGGATGGCCGATATTGTGATAAAAATCTAATCTTGTTCTCATTCCTGTGAAATAGTCATATTGTGATTCAGTGCTTCTCTGTTTAATTCTGCTCAAATACAAAAGACTCAAAAGACTCAACTCAAAAGAACTTTGAGGGGCTAAGTCTTTGCTGCTGCTGCCCTTGCCCTCTCGAACTCACTCCCACAATCCATCAGGAACTCTGATTCATCTGACTTCAAATCACTATTAAAGACTCACTTGTTCAATCTGGCATTCCCCCTTCTTCTGTTTTCTTATTTTTTATAAGTGTCTTTGAGTGTCCAAAAAAGTAAGTCCAATATTATTATTGTTATTATGATTGTTATTGGTATTGTTATTATTATTCGGTCTTAAAGGCAATGTTAAGATACATGAATCATGATAATGATTTCGATGATGACTCATTGAAATTTTGATCTGGCTCCAAGAAAATTTTGATATAAGTTTTTTTGCATATCATGCACCCTTCATAATGACATAGAAAACATTTCATAAAGGGATGATATTTCTTTTTACACTTTCAGCCGTACCTCATTGCAAACCTATAACAGAGCAGTAGGCAAGGCAAGGCAAGTTTATTTGTATAGCACAATTCGTACACAAGGTAATTCAAAGTGCTTTACAGAATAAGAAAGATATTAAAATCACACAAATCAAACATAAATAATCACAAATAATCATCATAAAATCAACATTAAAAGAGAAGAGTGCAGAATAAAAACCTGTCAGTCATATGCACAGCTAAACAGAACTGTTTTGAGTCTGGATTTAAACATTGTCAAAGTAGAGGCCTGTCTCACATCTTCAGGAAGACTGTTCCAAGTTTTAGCTGCATAAAATTTAAATGCTGATTCCCCATGTTTAGTCCTGACTCTGGGCACCAGCAGGAGGCCGATCCCTGAAGTCCTCAAATTGCGAGATGGTTCATATGGCACTAACATGTCGGAGATATACTTTGGACTTAGGCCATGGAGAGACTTATACACAAGCAGAGCTGCTTTAAAGTCTATTCTTTGAGCTACAGGAAGCCAGTGCAGAGACCTGAGCACAGGACTTATGTGCTCATACTTCCTGGTTCTAGTCAGGACCCGAGCAGCAGCGTTCTGGATGTACTGCAGCTGTGTTAAGGCTCGTTTGGAGAGGCCAGTGAGCAGGCCGTTACAGTAGTCTAACCTACTGGAGACAAATGCATGGATAAGTCTCTCTAAGTCTGGCTTTGACAGTATACCTTTGATTTTTGCAATGTTTTTAAGGTGGTAAAAAGCTGCAGATGTTATTGATTTGATGTGGCTGTTAAAGTTCAAGTCTGAGTCCATTATTACCCCTAGATTTCTAGCCTGATTTGAAGGTTTTAGAGAGAGAGACTGGAGGTGACTGCTGACACTTTCTCTATGTTTCTGTGGGCCAAAGATGATAACTTCAGTCTTGTCTGAGTTTAGCTGGAGAAAGTTGTTTTGCATCCACACACTGATCTGTTGGATGCAGTGGCAGAGTGAATCCACTGGTCCATATTCACCTGCTGCTAGTAAGTAGTAGTCACATTTAGTGCAGTGCCATCTTATGGGCCTAAGTTAATGCTGCACTCAAGTATTCTAAAAAGCACCATGTATCTCCTTTAGTCAGGTTTTTGGCTCAAACTAAATGTCAGCCTCTGCTGGAACTTTAAGGCCGAAATGCCAAAACATTTCAGTCCGTGGAAATTTTATAGTTTTACAGTGGATGTTGTTGGTATTTTTCCTAAATGTAAAGATTAACATTCAAAGCTCTAGAAAGGCGGTGTCACCCTCACAGTTACAGTTTGAACATTTTTGGTTTTTGTCTTGCAGAATGGGCATTTGTGGGCTCTGTGGTCCTGGGAAGTGTCTTGTTCTTGTTGCTCTTGGGGATCTGCTGGTGCCAGTGCTGCCCTCACTCCTGCTGCTGCTACCTGAGCTGCTGCTGCTGCCCCGACACATGCTGTTGTCCACGTCACTGTGAGTACTTAAAGACTTCTAACTACACATGCTTGTAACTTCAATCTATCAAGCATTATTTAGAGAGCCCTTTACAACAGTGCTTTCCAGTGCAATCAAAACCACATAAAACCATAAAACCATAGCCCAATAAATTCAACAGTGCAAACAACAAACTGTACAAAATCAAGTGCATCACTGAATGTTAAAAGCCAGTCTGAATAATTTTCATTTTGTGTTTAGATAAATTGTAATATAATTTGCAATCTTCAAATGTGTATTTTCTTCTATTTTCTTAATATTTAGTGATGTATTTTTTTTTTTAGTATATGAAGCTGGAAAGATGGCAAAGTCTGCAAAGTCTGCTCAAATACCTGTGTATCCCTATTACGTCCCTGGAGTTCCTTCTGTGACCCCGTCCGTGGTGCCACTTGCCCCATCTTCTCACCTGGAGCCCAAAGTGGTTTCTCTTCCTTCAGTGGAGAATAATTTGGCTGGAGGTTGGTGTAAAGACTTGTCTTTGAGACTTCCATCTAACTTCCATCTAACTTTCATGTACTCATCCGTTTTCATCTCTAACTTTATCAGCCATTGTCTGTCTTGTCATTCATGTTGTTTGTCCATGCTTGGTTATGTGCTTGTGTGTATTTGTTTGGCCACATCCACAGTGCGAAGTGGTTACCGACTGAAAGCCACTCCTCACCAGGACTCAATGAAAGTCTTGTACTACATAGAAAAGGATTTGGCTGAGTTTCCCTCTGACAGGATGGCTACACTGCAACGTAAGCCAGTAGAGTAGGTGGCTTCATGTCATTTGTGTCTGTGCCCCTGTTTTGTGCTTGTTTTATGTGTCCTTTTCATAACTGTTCATAAGTATTGCTAGAACGTGCTAACTATGTGATACTTCTGTTTTTATCAGCCAGAAGCCTCTCTGAGCTGAGCTCTCTTCATGAAGGTGGAAACCATGACTTCAGAAATACTTACCAGAAGGTCCAGATGAAGGCGCTCCCTCCCATCGCAGACCTGGATGACCAGTCGGTGTCCAGAATGGCTCCAGCTGCGCAGAGTTACAGGCACAAGTGGGACAAAGCCAGCCGCTCAGATGATGAACTAGATAAGAGGTATGTTTTACACACACCATAATCTGAGCCTTCTTCTGTTATTACTCAGAGCTCCAACTGTATTTGTTATTACTGTAGGTGGAATCCTCGCTCTGAGCACATGGAGAGAAAAACTTTAGGCAGAAGGGGGCGCACGGGCTCCCTGGATGAGTTGGAAGAGTTTGCTCACTCGTATAGTACCCGCTGTCATCGAGATCGAACTTACGAGCGTGACTATAGCCCACCTCGACGTACCTACAGAGACGAAGAGGAGGACTGGAGACGGCACAGCCCCCCGCCTGTACCACGGAAACGTTCAGACACATGGGACAGTGATCGTCCAAGTCGCCCATATCAAAACAGAGGCTATGATGATACCTACCTCACCAGCGTGCTGGAGAGCAAGGCGAGGGGTCGAGGAGGGGAAAGAGGAGCAGCGAGGGCGGAGGACGACAGTGACACTCCCTCCAAAGGCAGCTCGAGAGGGAAAGGTAGTGACAGCTACTACAGTAGGTCTCCAAGCAACCGTCCAGAGGAGGACGACCCTTTACCTCCGTACTCAGAATGGGAGGCGGAGCGTTACCGCAGGACTGGTCCCACCACAGACCGCTATCGGACTATACAGCCTCCAGGGACAGAGAGCTATAGAACCTCTGAGACATCCTCAAGGCCTTTCAGTTACACCCGGCCACCTCCTGCGATGTCCCATACGCTACAGGGCAGCCGGGAGGACAGGGACAGAAACCGAAACCTGGTGAGTTACCTATAGCAAGAACATGCTTAAACATCAAAACTACTTGGACACAAGCCTTTTATCTTAAGCCAAATGCAATATCTTATTTAATATACGTCTAATGTTAAAGAGGCAATGAGGCGTTAGTTTTGCTTAGTCTTCACAAAGTCAAATGTTTGTGAGAAATTTATACACGAGTAGAGCATATGCACTGTCAATAGCCTTAACAATGAGTTTATTATGTGCCTGTACAAAACTGTAAATTGAAACTCAAAAAAATTGCACTTGATTCACATGATTTTTCTGTAGTTTAGTGCCACTCACCTGCAGATGAAAAATGCACATGACTCTAATGTGGTGTCACTGTGTCCTTAACAGAGCGCTGCACTCAGCAGGGACTCTCTCTTAGTGTGACCAGCCTCCGCCTCCAGACAGCACCGCAGTCCATCCACTTAAACCGTCCTGTTACTGCTCTACCAATGAGCCACTTGAATTGACTGAAAACATTTAGCATAAAAACACTTACACTGGACAAACCTTGAGTTGCATGTGCTTTGTGTATCATATTTGTGGTGAGGTGGTTCTGAAGGCCACTACTGTTTGAGTGCCAATTCCAACAAAGCCTTTTTTATTGTCTTTGTACTTTTTTGGAGTATCTCAGGATTTACACATATAATTTTTTATGTTGGTAAAAAATAAAAAAAGTATTTTCATTATCTGTTGTTTATATTTGCACTCTTTTTTTTAAATAAAGAACCACTGTTAAAGGTTGAATGTAGTTGTTTTTATTATTGTTTTAAATTACAAATCTCTATATATCAGTTTAATCATATTGTTATCCTGTATAAACATCTCACTTGTGTGTACATTGGTTTAATCTGTTTTGTAATTATATTAACATACAAAATAAATAAACATTATGAATTTACTCTGTGAACCCTGCACTCTATCAGCACAAAGTCACTATTTGCACAGGGAGAGTGTAGATATGGCTTTGTATTATTCAGTTCTAATCTGCAGGAATGACAGACGTGGTGATTGTGAAGAGCTCTTAAAGTTTTTAGAAAACCCTTTCAGTTCAGCTCTTGTTTCGAGCCAGAAGCCTCTCAGAGCAGAGGGGAGATGCAAACATTGCCACAAAGAGTCCAGCAAAAGTCAACAAAAGGGCTCACCCCCCTATATGAAGCGACCTTTACTCACAGAGACTACAGGGATTACAGGGAAAAAGTGTTGAAATTTGCAAAAAAGGGTAAATATCTAGGCCTATACGAGTATTTGACCAAGGATAACAATGATAAAAAACCATAACTTTTCATAGAACAAACAGCCCAGCAGCACGCGCCCTTCTCCTCTTGCTGCACCTGTCTCTGGGCGGGGTCAGTGATGTCACCTGAAGCTGGAGGGGGAAGGGTACGGCACGAGCAACTCTCCCTTCCAGATAGTTTTTTTCTGCGTCTTTGAATTACAACAGTTCAGTGAAAGGGAAAGTATTAACGGAGTGGACAAAGGTTTTGGATGATGCAGTGATGAGTGGAGGTGTACGACGATTGTGTAAAAGTTTCTTGGACTTTGTTGCTCCCACGGGAAAACAGGAGTCGACAGGGAGAGAAGAGAGGCCTGTTTAACGCGATGGGAAATTTGATGCTTTTGGCGCTGCTGCTGCTTCATCTTCCAACAGGTGAGGATTTAACTTATGTAACGTGTGCAGTTGTGTTTTATCTGCAGTTTACTTTTGTCTTTTAGGTGTAGACGTTGCTTGTTTTGAATCCTGATCGAAACCATCTTTAGTTAATTATCAACAAGCGTAAATAGCACAAGGCCGCGTGTATCACGTGACAGCCTCAAGAACAGTTTAGCTGTTGTCATGACTTTATTATACCTTTATTACACTAGGCGTTGTTTTGGGCCCTTATGAAAAACACATAGACTGTATAAAGAATATATACAGTCTATGGTAATACTGACTGTATAAAGAATATATACAGTCTATGGTAATACAGCATATTGAATTTTAGCCTAAATATTTCAGCCAAGTAAAGATAAATAGTCCTTTGCCATCTGTTCTCTTTGTAAATAGTCTATTCTTTCAACATGCATTATGTCTAACTTTCTCCCAACAAGTTCAATGTAGCTATATTTAAATATTACTTTCCATGTTATCTAGGATCTGTTTTATGATCTTATAACAACATACTTTCCCTGTTGTGTGGTTGTGTTGGCAGCTGCTTACTATTATGTTAAAGACTTTAAAACTGTTAACCAGTCAAGTCACATTCTTGTCCCATCCTTAGAAAGCTATTATAGACACACAAGACAGATGATTTCTTTTTGAAGTAGACTCTATTGTATGTGTTTGACGTGTATTTTCTTGTGTTAGATGTCTTGTCCATTCAGGTGAGTGTTCCTCACACAGAGAGGAGCACGACTCTGTTTGCCTCTGTGATTCTCCGCTGTGACTACAGCACCTCTGCAAACCCTCAGGATGTACTGGTGTCCTGGAAGTTCAAGTCCTTCTGCAAAGACCCAGTGCTTGAGTACTACTCCACAGGTTTGTTTGCACAGACCATTACATATTATGCAATACATAACGTACTATGTTTATTTATTATAATATATGTTTGTGATTTAGTAACTAGTCACACAAGATTAACATTGGAACATTTTTTTCTCATAGCGTATCAGGCAGCACTACAGCTTGGTCAGGACCCTTCCAATGACTGCCCAGACCGCCAGCGCACTGTCCGCACTGTGATCCAAAAGAGAGGTTTAAATGAGCCCATTTTAGGGGCAGACTACAGAGAACGAAAAATAACTATACAAAACAGTGAGTGGTGGTATCATTTTATTATCATTCAATTATCATAGCATTATTGTTTGGTTAATCTTTTTTATTAATATAACTGAATATAAAGTCTTAAAACATCTTTGTGTTGCAGAGGCTGACCTAGTAATAACAGAGGTAATGTGGTGGGACAATGGAGTGTACTACTGCACTATTGATGCCGCTGGGGACACAACAGGGGACTCGGATCGTGAAGTCAAACTCATTGTGTATCGTAAGTTGTTTTAAGATTCTGAGCTTCTTTGAAACTTTGAAAAGAAGAAATACTGTAAAATATCAACATATCTGACTTTTTCAGACTGGCTAACAGTGCTGTTCATCATCATTGGGGCGCTCCTGCTGATGATGCTTTTCTGCATCTGCTGCTGCCAGTGTTGCCCTCAGAAGTGCTGCTGTTATGTCCGCTGCCCGTGCTGTCCACAGACCTGCTGCTGTCCTGAAAAAGGTACAAAAGGAGCAGTAATAATTGAAAAATATATACAAATGTATTTGAACAGTTTTAAATCACATTTCAGCGGTAATGCAGCACAGAATGATACGAGATGCACAAAAGGCCATGGTTCCCTGGATGCAAGGCCATCCCATTTATGCTCCTATCAGCTCCAATGCATCCACACAGGGGGTCCCAATATTATACTCAGGTCAGTCACATTGTAGGTTAACTTCATCACACACAATGTGATATTAATGAGCATTAAAATACCTGAGTCAGGTAGACTCACCTTTAAATTTGGATTATTTTCTTTTTATTTTAGGGTCCTACTCAGATTACCCCAAAAAACAGAACCTGGCTATGGCTCCCATGCCGCTTTCACCAATGGCCCTGCAAAACCATGCTCCTCCTCCGCCTCTGGTCAATGGCAGCCTGCAGGGCAGTGTGCAGGGGCCCAGTCAGATGCTGGACTTCCTGGAGAACCAGGTTCGAGGACTGGATGTTTCTTCACTCCCTCAGCATATGGCACCTTTACAGTCCCACCCTCCACCTGGCCCACCGCCTGTCCCCTACACACCAGGACCTCCCAGCATGCTGTCTGCACTGGACGACATGGGTGTGAGAGGAGTGGAGAGGCGGGTAATCACTCTGCCTCCTATTATCCAGCGCAACCCTAGCTTTAACTCTCACAGGGGAGCAGGTGGAGCCGAGCGAGGGCAGCCTGGGCCTAGACTTTCCAGTAAGTCTAGTGGGAGTACTAATCGCTCAAGTGCCCATGGATACAGAGACACCTCTCCACTGCGCCGTGGGATCTTAAGAGACTATAATGAAGACTCAGACTGGGACAACAGGCGCAGCCGAGCTCCACACAGGAGGGACGAGAGAGGGGGGTCCTCTGGGCGGAGGAGTGGTGGATCCAGACCTCGCGCTCGGAGTCGTGATGACCTGATGGAGGCGCTACAGAGCAGAGAGCGGCGGCGAGAGCGAAGTTACTCTCCTCCTCAAAGACACAAAGGGTCCTGGAGCTCAGATGAAGACAACAGCAGCAGGAGGAGGAAGGCCAGCAAAGAGAAGAACTGGCCTGAAAAACCTCCCAGCTACTTCTCCATTGAGATGCAGCCAGGACACAGCAGAAGAAACTATGACCGTCTCTCTGTAAGCACACTAACTTAACATCACTACTGTCTTTTGGTTTGCCTGCTTTCATTATTCTTACTGTGTGTGTCGCATGTCTGTGGTACAAACACTCAGGTTAAGTAGCTTGGCTCTATCATCATTACTGATATTCAATCTTTATTTCTTCTTTCTTTGTTTTCTTCTTTCTCTTTTGCCTGGTTTGGCTGTGGTGAGTTGGTACATCATTGATACTGTCTTTAACTCCTCTTTCTCTTGTAGGATAGAAGCTCCCGTAGCGGCATCAACAGTGTAGTCATCTGAAACATTTCTCTCTTGTTTGTTATTGCATAGATTTCATTTTGTAATAGTTGTTGTTGTTGTTGTTGTTGTTGTATGAGTATTAATGATTAATAATGAAGTTGACTGTATTTTTTGGCATCTAAATGCTATTTTTGTGTTGTTGTTTTTTAATTTCTTTTTGACTATGTAGACTGTATTTTTGTTTTGTTTAGATAAAGTTGAAAATGAAATATAAAAATGTAATCTAAATATCTTTCATTTTGCAACAATTCTGGCTTGTTATTTCTAGTATTTATTTTGTTTTTGTGAAACACAGTCTGTTAGCCTGTGTATCTCTTAATTGACATTTTTTATATTATTCAAAATTGTTTAACTGAAATATTGTGAATGTTTCAATAAACATTTTTTACACCATTTCATTACTTATCTATGACATAATAACTAGCGTACAGATTAAAAAAAAAAAAAAACCTTCACAAAGCCTATCGAACTATCGATTTCTTTCCGCGTTCAATGAAATTCCAGTCTCATTCATTCTCATAATGGATTTTTGGCAGTTTTAACTTTCCCCAGGGCTTTGTATTATGTTGTTTTAAAATTTAAAACAGCACAATAACAGTGGTTTTCCTCCAGAGATGAAGATAAATAAATCTTGCTGGAAAATGGGCATTTTTTTTAGCGTGAAAAAGATTCTGTCACATGTAGTTGTGTCTTTATTTCATCTGGAGATTCAGACAAACTCCATATTTCTGCTGTTTGTAGGAAAAGGAAATCAGAAAAGTATTATATCACAAAGTCGAAAAATGTGTTGGTGCCTAATATGTTGATGGGTAACCTGCTTTGACGCCTTACTTCCAGCAGATGGCGCCACCTCATAAACTACTGATGGCGCATGACCAGCGTATAAATCATTACTGCCAATCAGTGTCAAAACATCAACAATATGGCAACAATCTTAGACTAGCCTACACGTTTACGAAGTCAGAAAGTGTAAAACTCCTTAGATAAAGCGGTCAAAGTCATGGGTCCCAGTGCTGTCGCGGCTGAGGACTGGAGGGATGATGGATGTGCGGGATGGGGGTTGGCTCTCCTCCGGCCCGCCCTGTTTTTGTGTGATTGGCCTGTCTGAAGGAGTAACTGGGAAGTGAAACTGCCAATGTCAAATAACGCCTGGATCAGCTGTCGAACCACCATCCTCTGTAAACATTTTTTCTGAGTGCCTCTAGTGCACTTTTACCCGTTATTTCCAGGTAAGGATAGAATCAAAAAGAGGACGGAGCTTTAGCCGCGGCGCAGTTAGCATTGTGCAGAATATGATGTTCAGTTAGCAGAGCTTGGAGCTGCTAACTGCCTGCTAGCTCTTGTACCATTGTTTGAACACAGCATATCTCAATCATAATATTTGCATTCAAATATTGACATTCTCTTTAGTAGTGTATTGGCTTGCTATTTCGTTATTTTCAGACTATTATTATTACTACTAACACAGTGAGGAGAAAGAGAAAGAGAGAGATGAAAGTGTGCAGCTTTCCTCCTGCTTGTTTACTCGAGATGTCTGCTGTGGAGATGAGTGGCGCGTCTGAAGTTTCCAGTGTGGATCTTTTTTTGAACTGTGTTGACCTGGGCATGGCTCAGATCAGCTGTTTTACTCTGTGTGTGTATGTGTGTGTGTGTGTTTGCAGGCACCATGAACTCCTTCACGTGTCCAGCCAGAGCTGCCCTGTCGCTGTGTCGTCGTCCTGCGGGGGGCTTGAAGGTGTTTGGGGGGTCTTCATGTTCCTCTATTGGACTTGACAAAGCCTGTGTTCAGGCTGTGAGGGTGTGTCACTCTGGGACCAACCGAAATGGCATTGTATTCACTAAGAAGAGGGGCTATGACATCACAAGAAATCCTCACCTGAACAAGGTGGGTCTAGTTTACCATTCTTCCCACAGTGTGCAGAGAATGCATATTTTTATTCTCCTGCTGTTCTTAAACTGTGCATTACAACACTGGAATTTCCTTATTGTGGGACAAATAGAGGTTCTCTTATCTTATCTTGGTCTAAAGCAGTAGACTACCATCATCATTTCACACATATGAAACAT
Organism: Periophthalmus magnuspinnatus; assembly: GCF_009829125.3. NCBI lineage: Eukaryota > Metazoa > Chordata > Actinopteri > Gobiiformes > Gobiidae > Periophthalmus > Periophthalmus magnuspinnatus. Next base: position 8,826,875 of record NC_047146.1, read on the forward strand.
GCTTTCATTCGAGACCAAAGGTATCTCCATTTCATCACTCATATGGAATACAGAAGTCCCAGAATGAACTTCAATATGTGTTTACTGTCATTAGTCAAAACAATGGCCCACATTCCCACTACACCACTCTACGCACAAGGCTGAGATGAAGCATAGTGTATCTGTTTACATATGTATCACTCTACATATGAGTATCACTCCGAACTCCTGAACAGAAGACAACAGTCTCCATTGTGTCTTTGCATTTTAGATGTGAAGTCAGTTAAAATATCTGCTTCATTTTCAGACAATGACCCATACATAGGTGATTGGCTTGTGAATTTGTTTGAGTGTCTTGGAATTTGAGCTTCTTTTTATCACAAACCTCATGACGTATATGGAAGTCAAAATTATGAAATACAGTTTATGTAGTCATTATAGGGCCTGACTGGTCAGTCCTACAGTCACTAAATAAAAATCATACCAATACCAGTACATACTGACTTAGGGTAAAGTGATGAGATTTAATATTGTCCAGTCTGGGTTGTCCGTCAAGAGATTAAACATATGATTTATGTTTATCCTAAATCTGCTAATAGTTTTAGATATAATAGCTATCTTGACCGACTTTCTAACATTGCCATTATTTCACATTTAATGCTGAATATGGATTTTGTGTTGAGAGTTTGAAAGAATGCACATGACAGCTCTTCTAATAAAGTTGCCCTGTCATCAATCTCTGGCTCAGGAAATCTTTTCAGGAAAACTTCAGATAAAACTGACTGAGAGCACACAGAAAGTGCATTTGCTCTTTACTATGTGCAATTGCACTTGAAGAAATTATGTTTTATCAATGTATCTTTATATATTTGCTGGGTTATTATTGTTTAATTTTAATGTCATTATGCCAATATTAATCATAAGTATAGTCTATAATTAAAAACTGCTATCCTAGGCTGTACTGTCAAAATATTTGTAATTGTCTATCTATCCTATCAGGATATTTCTAGGCCTACTGTCAGAAAATCTGTAAAAAGCTTCATTCCAACACTTAAGTGTGAAGAGGATACTGCGTGTGACTGCACATTTCTCTTATCAAATTTGTAGTAAAACATAAGTTATATCAGTATTTTAAAAAAAACAAGTCCATCTCTAGTGACAATATACTATAGTGTATTTTCCATTGTTCATTTTGTCAGTTTTACTTTGGAACAAAGGGAGTGGTGTAGTATTTATGAAGAGGCCTGAGGAGGGGAGTGAGTTGACGCTGCCTCACCATTGGATAGAATAAATAGATGAAACAACTCGATCTTTGGGATGGCAGCCAGCAGCCACAGATGTTGCTCACAAGAACCAGAGGAAGCTAATCGACACAAGGGACTACATAGCATAGGGAAAATAAGACTTACTTAATTCAAATGTAGAATTATGTTGAGAAAAATACCCTGTTAAGTTTTTCCACTGAAAACAAGTCACATGACCTACCAATGAGTCATATAATCAGTGTGGTTTCTTATTTAGGCCACACATGGTAAACTGTAGTTACTGCCCTTATGCTATAATTGTCTGTCCTTACTTCACAGGGTATGGCTTTCACACTGGAAGAGCGTATGCAGTTGGGCATCCATGGCTTGCTGCCTCCCTGCTTTCTGTCTCAGGATGTTCAGGTCCTACGTGTCATGAAGAGCTATGAACTGCGCTCAAATCCACTCGACAAGTAATAAAACACTCTTAATAGTTTATAACCTTCAATTATGCAAATAAACATTATATATTGATTATATTTTTCCCAGGTACATTTTGCTCATGACATTACAGGACAGAAATGAGAAGCTGTTCTATCGCTTGTTGACTTCTGACATAGAGGAATTCATGCCCATTGTTTACACTCCTACAGTTGGCCTGGCCTGCCAGCAATATGGACTTGCCTTTAGGAGGCCGCGGTAAGGCCTGAGGTCTACGCATTTGTAACCAAATGTTTGCAAAAAATCATCAATTATTAATTATAATTTTACAAAATACTTTCAGCTTTTCCTTAACTAGTTTTGATATTGAATTTTCCAAATATTGATGACTTGGCTTTATCTTCATTTATAGAGGGCTCTTCATCACTATCCATGATAAAGGGCACATTGCTACTATGCTCAATTCCTGGCCTGAAGAAAACATAAAGGTAGTTCTTCTACTTATTGTGATATGAATATTAAATAGAACTATAGTGCCCCTGATGATATGTATTATGATTATATCTTTCTAGGCCATTGTAGTGACAGACGGCGAGCGTATCCTGGGTCTGGGGGACTTGGGCAGTTATGGTATGGGCATCCCTGTGGGTAAACTGGCTCTGTACACTGCCTGTGGAGGGGTAGCACCTCAGCAGTGCCTCCCTGTACTCCTGGACGTTGGCACCGACAACCAGGTTAATATCATTTCAGAGCTGCCAACTACACAATATAATTTTATGACTTGTTACAGTAGAGCCATTATCTTCTGCTACGTGAGAGGAGCAGATCGCTGCATGGAGGCGCAGTACAGTACATTGCTGATACAGTTTCTTTCTGTTTTCTTTGGCACTTAGACACTTCTCAATGACCCTTTGTACATTGGACTAAAACACAAGAGAATCAGAGGCAAAGAGTATGATGAGTTGATTGAAGAGTTCATGCAGGCTGTGACAGATAAGTACGTGCATCCTATAACATACTATCAAACACCAATGCTATTCAACCAATGTATACATTTACTGACCATAAATATATGTATAATCAAAATTCACTCTGTCAACAAAAATGTTCTGCCTTTGGTCATTTGGTCAGATATGGAATGAACTGTCTAATTCAGTTTGAAGATTTTGCCAATAGCAATGCCTTTCGCATCCTCAACAAATACAGGAATCGATACTGTACCTTCAATGATGATATTCAAGGTGCTTAATAAGATTTAATCCTTACATCAGAACCTTAATCACCTCCATATGGACCGATTTACAGTTTAATTTCGTTTAGGCACTGCCTCAGTGGCTGTGGCCGGAGTTCTGGCTGCACTAAGGATTACAAAAAACAAACTTTTAGACCACACGTTTGTGTTCCAAGGAGCAGGGGAGGTGAGGAGACATAATCTTTCTTAAAGATTTTGCTGTTGCATCTTGTCCCTCAACAATAAGCTTGTACTGCTCTAAATATTACACAGGCTGCTATGGGCATTGCCCACCTGCTCATCATGGCCATGTCTAAAGAGGGAGTGAGCAGAAAAGAGGCTGCCAAGAGAATATGGATGGTGGACTCCAAAGGTCTTATTGTTAAGGTATGCAGTGATTTATATTATCATTCTCCAATGAAATAGAGACCAATCTGGTATTGTTTCATACAAAAACAGGGTAGAGGTAACCTTAACCATGAAAAGGAGGAGTTTGCCCATGACCATCCACACCTGAAGACTCTAGAGGAGGTGGTAGAGACCATCAAACCCACCGCCATCATAGGTTTGTGACTGCATGTGATATAGTTAAGCAGGTGTTGCATTGGAGAGCGTAAAAAGTACATTTGTTAAAAGTATATATATGTTCTTGTTCAGTGGCGGAAAAAACAACGAAACCTTTAAAGGTGATATCTTTACTGTTATCCTTTTGGAGGGAAATAACCTTTTATAATTTAATTATTTTTTCAATTGAACTAATTCCTCTCATACATTAGTCAACAAAACTGTCAGTAATTACATTTGTACGATTGAGCATAAATTCTAGTTTTGTGTTTTAACATAAACTATTTGAATCAAATATTTTCTAATGACGTCTTGGTTAGATTAGACATTTTCACACATTAAACACAATAATATCAAATCCAGATCATTTTAATATAACCGATCATTGATATATTATGGCATGTGACTTCAAGCAATAATTGTTTTTATTTTTTCATTATTTTTTGTTATTGCAGGTGTTGCAGCAATTGCAGGAGCATTCACTGAGAAGATTATCAAAGACATGGGATCTTTCAATGAAAGGCCAATCATCTTTGCTCTGAGTAATCCCACCAGCAAAGCAGAGTGCACAGCTGAACAGTGCTACACACTCACAGAGGTACACGTGCACAGAAGAGTGCATTGTAGAGGTAAAATTTTAACTTGACCTAACCTCCTCTTCTCTGTGTTTAGGGTCGGGGCATTTTTGCCAGTGGAAGTCCTTTTAATAAGGTGACTCTAGCAGATGGACGCACCTTCTACCCTGGTCAGGGCAACAATGCATATGTCTTTCCGGGAGTTGCTCTGGGTGTTATCGCCTGCGGGGTGCGCCACATAAGTGAGGACATCTTCCTCACAACAGCAGAGGTTCATAAATGCTTTGTTTAAATGGTCAGTGGTCAAGGTAGTGTCATGTAGCCCATCATTTGTATCTTTTCTTCTACATGCAGGCCATCGCTGACATGGTGACAGAGGAGAATCTAGCTGAAGGCCGATTGTATCCACCTTTGAAGACCATCAGAGAGGTTTCTTTTAAGATTGCAGTTCAGGTAAATAATCAAGAACCTCCAGTTCCACGGCAAATACAACAGTGATAGAACAATTTACTACCAGGATCCTTTTCCTTCTAGCCATAGATTTAAATGTTTTCCCTGTTCCTATTTTTTCTGTTTGATTTTTGTAGTTTGTTAATGCTTTTGTCTTCGCCCACAGCTCGTAAACTATGCATACCAACACAACATGGCGTCCATGTACCCTGAGCCTAAGGACAAGGAGGCGTTTGTGTTGTCCCACATCTACAGTCCTGATTATGACTCCTTCACCCTGGACACATACTCCTGGCCTGAGGAGGCCATGAAGGTCCAGGATGTCTGATTCTTGCACCTTATTGTTTATTATGTTTTTTATTATTGTCATTGTGTTTCTCCTACAGAAAGGATACATAAGAATTTGTTGAAGGTTTAGGTCTGGAATCCTTTTGTTTTACTTCTTTGTATGATTTTTAAGTAACTGCATATCAAATTATTGTATGAATCTCATTCTTCTAGACCAATAATTATGAGATGGGAGAGTCAAAGTATGGTTCTCTGTAGTCTATTTTCCAAAGAGATTTACAGCTATTACAGTGCCTCTTTAACAGTAACCAAGACATCACTGCCCCCAGTCATTTTTAAGTAAAAATTGCACTTCCTTTATTATTAATTTAATATGGCAACTGGACTGAAACACTCCAGGAAATATCTGACTTGACCCTGTATGCTGTTTACTCCAATGCTTAATGCTACTGTATTGTGCGCCTTTATTTGGTGTGGCCATGAAGAGGGTTTGTGCACTGTTCGCTGGACCCAATGCTGTTTGTCATGTTTAGCCATGTTATGGATGCATAAAATGAACTATGTAAAAAACTACAGTATAGTTATATTGACGTTTTTCATATAAAATTTACTTTCGAAGGGAACACACGGCTTTTGAATAAAGATCTTAAAATACAACTGTTGAACTTTAATTATAGGAAAGAAAATAGTATAGTAAAATAGAAAATAGTAAAATGGTAATAGTAAATGTTGAATGAGTCATACTGCCCTCGTTTGGCTTTCCTGTGAAGTGCATCTTCTGGTGTACAGTAATTGCTCGTCTATCCATCTCTCTCTCTCTCTCTCTCTCTCTCTCTCTCTCTCTCTCTATATATATATATATATATATATATATATATATATATATATATATGCGCTTGGCTCTTGACATGTTTACTCACATGAGCTTTCACCTGCTGAAAGTGTAAAATGTATATTTATTTTTTTTACACAAATCTAACAGCTTCTTTCAAAGCGATAGTTTGATACATAGAAATAAATAGCTTTTGATAAAAAGTACATAACGTTTATCTTTTACGAGTGAGTCTAGGGCGGGAGCAAGTTACTAAAAGATATAAAACCCGGGCGTAGGACAAACACAGGTAAATCCACTCACCAGCTGCTGAGAAGACATTTTCTTCCTTGAATCTTACCAAACCAGTTTGATGATGTAACGCGCTAGGGGGCGGCAGGGAGCCAAAGTGTGTGAATAAACAGTTCAAAATGATTTGAGCTTAAGTATTATTATTTGTATATTAGAGAAATATAGAATAATAATTAATAGGCTATGTTATAAAGGTATAATCTTTACACATTTATAATTTATATGCATATGCTTAATAAATAAACTATTTTTGTTCAAAGAGTTCAGTTCATGATTAAGTTTAAGTAATTGTGTGTTTGTATTTTATTTTATTAATAGTCTCTCATACAGGCATGTAAATATACACATACATTTTCATTTCAAGCTGAGCAGGTTTCTATAAACAAAAATATAAAAATACAAAATAACAGAAAACCAAAGAACACTTAAGGTAGGAGTGGGGTTAAAGAGAGAGCTTAAATACAGCCATAGAGTCTTCTTTGTCTTAGAAAGATATCAAAGAACCCTCAGGGAGACCATTCATTCAAGTAAACATTAAAGAAGGGTTGTGTGTTTGTAATCCAACAGTTCCAAAGTTCTGAGTTAATGAATGAAAAGGGTGTGACAGTTCTACCCACAGAAGTATAATAAAATCATATTCATATTATCCCAGGCTCGCCTCACTCGGCACCTGGTTCAGCTGCAACTCCTGTGTCGGACCAATTCAGCTGCGGTGTTCTTGTATTTTTTACTATACAAACCGGCCACCACTGCACCGCATGCAGTCTGAACAGAATTACCTTTAAGCCCAATAATAAATAATTGCTGCTATTAAATAAACATCAATAAATAAATGCCATATTTCAAAACTATATACACAATAAGCAATAAGCATTTGGTCATCAGTAATAAACTCTAAATTGACAGTATAAATAAATATTCAAGTAGTTTTGTTGCACAACAGATAGGGATGAGTCAATTGGGCTTTGAGAGTAAAAAGTTACAAAAAGTGCAATTAACGTCCAAAGTGGCATAAATCAAATTATTATTTCAATAAGCGGAAAACCTCGGAAACCTTAGGACAGGCCATTTCCTGTGGTCCAGAATGCGACTGGTGCATTCACACTGGCCCACGTGCACCGCTCTTTTTGTTTTTGTATGCCATGTTAACATTAGCTTGGCAACATTTTGCATGAGTGTTTCCACAGATTCATAGATCACTAATAACTTTAATTCAATCTCAATTTTCGATGTATTTCTGTAAAGCCCAAAATCACAACAGCAGTTGCCTCTTAGGGCTGAACATGATAATTGATTTAACCCACAGAAAGTTAAAATATCTAACATGAAACAGACCTGTGAATCACAGTAAATTAATCAACAGAAAACAAACACATGGATAACTGTCCCAGAGCATCCCGTCCTTATGGGCTCGACACACGGGGAGCGACTAACGACAGCGACTAACGACAGCGTGCAGCGACAGCGACTAACGACAGCGTGCAGCGACAGCGACTAACGACAGCGTGCAGCGACAGCGACTAACGACAGCGTGCAGCGACAGCGTGCAGCGACACTCATCGCAGAGGCTTTAAAATCGAGCACACGGGAAGCGACAAACTGCAGTGACGAGCGGCAGCTTGTGACGTCACGCCCTGTTCCAGAGCAGATCGCGAGCCTCCTACTCGTCTGATTGGCTGTTTATTTGGAGGGAATTTTGAGGTTAATAGCGGTAGATGGGGAAAAAGAGGCTAAAATGAAATCTCGTAAAGTTTTGCTTCATTTGACTAAAATATTACAATTGGTTGCAATCTACAAAACTAAAAAAAAGCGATCCTGGGTCCACCCTATTCTGCAGCTAATTCTGTTTGTTCTATTTAATCCTTAAATAAATATATATATTTTTTAATGTTGAATCAGTCTTTAATACATTTGGTTATTAGCCTCCATAAATTTATCTGAATTAACAAATTTGCGTATGTTATCTTACCACTCATATTCACCCTGGCACCAACGAGTTCTCAGGCAGATGCTTTTTTTGATATATCTCAGTAGTCTCTTTGAGATATGTCAAAAAGAATTGGGAAATCCGACACCGTGAGTATAATTTTCTCCCCCATGATGTTTCTGAAGTGGACAGTGCATTGGCTCGTCAATCAAACTCTCGCTGATTGGCTGTTGTGCAGCGACAGCGATAAAAGTAGAACATTTTTCAACTTTCATTAGTCGCGTCGCAGGCCCGCATGTGCACGTCGACATGCACGAGCGCGAGGTTTTCACGTGCACGACTTTCGCTTGTCGCGGAGGTGAGAGGCACGAGCGATTTACGCAGTGACGCACAGAGACCATGGAAAATAAATGGAGAGCGAGCGACGTCGCTCCCCGTGTGTCGAGCCCATTAGACTTAGCCCTTCTCGGCAAAGAAAAAATAAAAATAAAACAATTAAAGTAGCATCCTGACTCGCCGCTGAACAGATAGTGATAGGGATTGAGGGTGAATACAGCCACTGTTCTGATCAAGTTTACCTGACAGATTCTATTAAGTTTCCATGACAAACACGCCAGCCAGAGTGAGAGCAGCACCGGAGGAGAGGAGTCCGAGGAAGTTTGACAAGTGACAAGCTATCCCGGCACCATAAAGCTGTAAACGGCAGTGGGACCACTTGACGTGGGTTACAATCAATACCAATATCAATAAAACTCTTTCAGAACATTTTAGAATTTTCAGCATAAATAGTTGTACGTTTTATGTGAAAACAGTACTTAAAAAGGTTTTACAGGAAAATAGCACTGCATGACATCTACTTCGTATGGCTTTTCTTTTCAGGGCAGATGTAGGACAAAAGCATGTCGATCATGTTTTTCACAATAGCTGGAGGCGGGTGGAGTGCGTGAGGGAGTTGGTGGGCCTGTGTCATCTGCCAGGCATCAATCATGTGCACATTCAGTCCCTTAAACATGGCTCTCAGCACTTGGTCCAGTTGCAGAGAGTACCAGTCACTGTTGTACAGACTCACTTCCTGATCCAGTGCTTGAAGGTTAGCAGTTCGGACCACCACCATCGTTCCAGGGGCCCGGTCCATAAGTCTCAGCACAGCCCTGCGAATGTGACGCAGCCGTCTGATGTAGACCTCCACAGGGAAGGTGCTAAAGTGAGCCCAGATACTCAGGGCTACCACTGTGTTGGGGCCCCCCGAGAGCCCGTCCAGCTCATTGGAAATGTAACGTAACTCACTGGACAACACCGTGGAGAAGCGGATTGGGGGGCCGTGGGACCGGTACTTCAGCAGAATGTTATGGCCACTGTCCACTGCCATGAAAGGTCCTACATTCTTAGGACTGTGTAGGTTGAACTCCTTTAAATCTAAACAACATCAAATGGATCAAAATCTAAATAATAAGTTTTACATTATCAAAACTTAAAATTAGTAATGATGTTACCTGGTAATAAAGCAATTAGGTATTCAAACCACTGCCGAACTGTAGAGTCCCCGTACATGTAGATCATTTTGTTTGTCAGACATTGAGTGGTGATATCAGAATTACTGAACTGTCGCATTTTAAACCCGTTTAGTGGCTTCCAGGAGTTGTCATAGTAATAACCAGAAGGGGCGATTTTTGTTGGCTCTGGATTTAGAGTGGCACTTTTGACCGCAATTTTGTCTGTGAAAAAAAAATAAAAATAGTTAAAAAAAAGGATGTGAAAGTACACAGACGTAAATTTGGACATGAAACTGCTGCTTTACCTTTGAGTGGAGGCAGGACATTGATTCTGTCTGGGCCAGAGGCATGAATGTGTACTTTAAGATTAACACCACTAAAACAGAAGTATTAAACATTAATTAATCTCTAAGAATCTGTAAAATGTAGATAAATGTCATATCCGTTTTTTGGGAGGTTGTTTGACTTCAATGACCATAGCAACAAATTGCCTACTTCCTCTCTCCCAAACTACTAATATATCCTCACTATTCAGATTCAGACTGAGCAATTTTCACAATTTAAAAGATATAGTATTATGTATGTATAAATTGTTAATTGCTACCACTCAAATGTATCTGAAAACATTAACATCAGTTATATCTCTCTACATTTTCATCACCTAATTTTTCTCCAGACAATTTATGGCTTTATAATCCTTAAAACACCTTTGTTTCCTACACTCACCTGGACCTATCTATTCCACTGTTTACATGGTGCTGTATACTAAACTATAAACTTTAAACGGTCCTATATTACACAAAATTGACTCTTGTAAGTTTTAAGCCGTGTTACAATGTTGTTACCTCCATAGATACATATCTGGTGTTGTGTTTTTTTCAATCACACATGTTTGAGTAACCCTTTATTGTTAGTCTGGCTACATCTCCAAAGCTCAAAATGCTGTGTTACACTTTGTGATGTCATGAAGCTGTACCTTTCAAGTTAACAGCTACCTTTGACCTTTAGTTAAGTAGAAATAATCAATTCCAGAGCTGAAATCATGCAAATGATTCTAGTAAAGGTGTATGGAGTCTAAAAAGTGGACCACTTCCTGTGTTACCGCACATCATAAAATGGAACAGTGAAAGTGTGTTGTGTGTGAGAGAAGACCTCAGCCTAAATATGCAGGGATTGTGTGTTAAACATGAGTGAATTTTACAAAACAGTCCTCATATTATTGGTTGTCTATGCCACAATGCAAATTTTTAGAGGAAGAATAACAGCATACAAGAACAGCAGCAATGCAAATATATTATATATATTCATTTTTTTAAGTTTAGAATGTTTAGAATATTTGATTTTAATTTTCTTCCTGCTCCTGTCAGCAGCTCTTCACATGAGACACATTTTTCCAAGAGGCACAATTGTTGTTTCTCATTTTGTTTTTACATTCAGGACAAATGTTGCTGTGTTCAGGGTCTTAATAAATAGTTTTTGTAAATCATTATTCAAATGTTTTATCAAAATGATTAAAATGTCCACATATGAGGACATTTGATTTACATATTTTTTCTCAGAAACTACATAATGTAAAATGATAATTCTTTGTATTTAGACTCATCAGGTCCCAGTCAGCCCAAATAACAAAGAGAAATGAATAAAGCATCTCATGCAAGAGCTCGGGTCTCAGGAGGTTAAACCAAAGAAGAAAGAAAACAGTGTAAGATGGGCTATAAAGTTTACAAACCTCTGGAAGAGCAGTGCCTCATTATTGGTGACGAGATGTTTTAGGTAGCCTCCCTTGGCGTGGTTGACCCGGGTGTCACAGTTGAGCATCTTGGGCTTGTAGCAGAACCAGGGCTCTCCGGTGTGCAGGTCGGTGAAGTTACATAGGGGCTGCTGATCAGGGGGCAGGCACAAGTTGCACACAGTCGTCTCAGACAGAAACCCCAGGCGAAATAAGCTTTTAAAAAACACTCTATCCGAACGTTCTTCTCTTAGGCGCTGCAGCACAGCAACGGCCTCACTCGGGTGTACTAACGTTACCTCAACCTGAGCAGAGCCAGTCCAGAGGAGCGGGAACAGGGCTGAATAGAAACCGTTCTTGTGGTCCATCACTGTCCCTGTTACCCCTGCTCCAAGCTCCGAAGAGTGAAGCCTAGCCAAAATAAAATCTCCCCCATAGTGTTTGGGTCGCCCCTGGAAGTCATGTACTTGAACCAGGGCCTCCAGTTGGTCCCCCAAATGCCATTCCCGTCCCACTTTAGGAGGCAGTATGGCAAAGAAGCTGTGCACCGGGTCAGTAGTGAGCCGCAGAGAAAAGGGCGCAGGCTGGTGGGAGTGCTCGGGCCAGGAGATAGAGTTCAGAAGGTAGTGCTCCTCCAGCTCATCCTCAGGGGACGGTCTCTGCCCCAGGTGGGAGCAGAAGGTGCGGTTGTGGTAGAACTTGGGCAGCGATGCCGGGTTGAAAGCCGTTTGAATTCGGCTCTGCAGCTGATAGAGAGCCGAGATAGTGTGGCAGTTCCAATTCTAAAACAAGAAAGGTTTCATCTGTCAGTGTACCTAATTAGATAAATAAAATATAAATATATTTTCAGATGATTGGGACACACAGCAAGAATTATGACTATGTTGAAGGCATCGGCTAGTTTCATAACATACATTATATTATTTCAATATACTTATCCAGCCTACTTATCCAAATCTGCATATTAACAATAAATTTACCTGCCCTTCATTTAATAAAAACACCACAGACCTGTTTGCATGCAACATAATTTAAAACACAGCCGTTCCTATGCAGGGTATATGTGATGGAAATGTCTGTCTATCATGTTATAAGAGAATATATTCTTATCATACATCTGTGTAAATGCGTTTGATCTGTGTCAGTCTGTCAGAGACCCAGACCAGACATTAACATGTGTAAAGGCTCTTTCACATCCTCCTTGAAAAAATGGCTTGGCTGAGCAGTGGAACGTCTTTACTCCTACAACTTTTTGTCCAGTTGACAGATTTTATATTTTCTTTTATTATCCTCCAGGAAACCCTTTGTTGTTTTATCTCTCATATGACTGAACAGATGTGACCTTGCTTTTATAATATACAATGTTTGTCATTCTGGTATAAATACTCAAGAGCTCAGATGCTCTGGGGGTAAGAGACTAGGGGGAGATTCATCAAAGATAGCAATATATTTATGGAAATATGAATAGATTGTTCCCATGGATAACACTACAAACTGAGCACACACAGCAACTGCCAATAGTGCAATCATTTTTTAACTTCAAACTGTTACGCAATAAAACAATAAAGAACTTGTTTTTACTAATCTAATATCTTATACATAAACTCTGTTACAACTCACCTCGACAGTATGAATGTTACCGAGTAGAAAGATTAAACCAGACAGAGCTAGGAACAGGAAAATTAGTGCGTATTTGGACAGATTTCGACACATGGTGACTTCCCTTTGGTCATGATTGTGCCCCATTGGAGCCAATGTCTCCGTGTCCATTAGTAACCAGGGCAGAACACTGAAATCACACATACACACATATATTTACATTATACTACCAATATACTACCAATACCATGACATGTAAGCAAGCCTAAAGCAATTAATGAACAGAAAATAAATCTTAATTGTATACTTATTCAATATTCCAAAAAAAAGAGCTCCATTGGGTTTCTAGCATTGTTACTTTAAGTTTAAAAGAAATTAATGAAATGAAATGTAAGGTAAGGAGGAAAGAGGTGTGCCATTATTTCCTTTTCTTTTGCTCTTTTGCTGTGTCAAACCGTTCAATAGCTCATGAATCATTTCCTACAACTAAATTATGAGCTCTAGTCTAAGAAAAAGGAAAACTAGTCCATATAAATACTAATCTTTCAGTTTGTGGTAGACTATAGCCAGTTAGCTTAGCCTACTAACTGTTCTTGAGCCCCCCAGTGTTGAGAGACCAGGGAATTTGATTTATCCACCTTCAGCTGTGATGTGCCAGTGCTTGTATTATAATATCAATAGAAATTCAACAAATTTACACTGAAAAGAGCTCATTGAGATCTGAAAATATCCCACATCCTGCCATTATCTGCATGACTCGGAAGGATGATGCTTTGCTGTTATAAGCGTCGTGGGAACTGAAGTGTGGGGGCGGTCGCTCACATCATATATATGGAAAAAAGCCTTACACTAGATAAATAATGTCTACTTACCCCTGTTACATTGAGACAGAAGTGTAACACAAGCTCCTAGTAATAGTGGTAAACGCTAATGTAGCAGCATCTTCAGTGAGTGCGGAGGGATAACAACACGCACAGACACGCACAGACACGCACAGCCGCCCTGCAATCACATCAGCCCCCTAGTGGACAGAGCGGGTAATGCATGGAGATTTCATTCCAGTCTATTTCAAACCTACAAACACTTTAAAACAGAAACTGGTTCTCAAAGGACAAAACCCAGAGCCATAAATAAAATAATGTGTATGTAGTCTACTCCATTCCGTGTAGTGAAGAGTGCAGTGAGCGTTACATTGGAGAAACTAAACAGCCACTCCATAAGAGAATGTACCAACACCAGCGCGAGAGTTCCTCTGGACCCCAGTCCGCCGTGCATCCCCATCTCAAAGCCTTTAACCACTCCTTTGAATATAGCAAAAGACGAAGTTAAAATCTGTCAACTGGACATGGACTACCCTATTCAGTCCTTAAGAGGGTAGTTCCTGCTGAAACTGGAGACAATAGATGTTTACAGTTTCAGTGTAGTTAGCCCCTCCGTTTAGATAGATTTAAAGCAGTGGCCACCAGCAATTTGACCAGAACTGAAAAAGCGGCTTGGATGAGCAGTGAAATGTCTTCACTCCTACAACGATTTGTCCAGTTGACAGATTTTAACTTTGTCTTTTGCTGTGGATCAGACCTGGACGACTGAGGGTTTACACAGATATCCTTTGAAGATAGTGAGGTTCAGATCTTAGAAAAAAGAAATTGTTGGAGAGGGGAGTTCAAGAAGCTATTTTTGTTTTCTTAAACAGGAATGGGGACCTGAGACATAATCTGACCAGAACTGAAGAAGTGGCTTGGATGAGCAGCAAAATGTCTTCACTCCCACAATGATTTATCCACTTGACAGATTTAAACTTCATCTTTTGTTATACCACAATGTCAGTTTCAGATTTTCTAGCAATCACATTTCTTAATATACAAACTAATTAAACATCTCTGTAAGCACACAACCTCATTATTAGATATGGACTAATCAAACAGACAGAGGATGTCATTTAAACCTTTAATATTAATTATACCTGTAGCTTATGTGAACTACAATGCACTCAGCTCAGTAACAATCCTTACATTGTTTTATTTCCTTACACATTAAATAAGTACATACAGTGAAATCAAGTATAGAGTAAATAAAAAATAAATAGTACATTCAAACTGAGCTTAAGTTGGCTTTTGCTACCCACACTAAACAGGTATTTTAAGTGCACCGTTATTTGAGATCTGGGTCAGCAATCAGCTGATTGGAGTGACTGTGACTTCACCCACCAAGTCCTATTTAAGAGTCCCTTCTGTACATGCAGTTCTTTGCTCCTCTGGTTGGTCTTTCTCAGTTACTTTTATATTGTGACAAAAAGGTGAATTTGACTGAAGCGTTTCAGACCTGTCACTGAGCACTTCCTCTGCCTCTTCTTCTCTCTGCTGAACTGAAGACAAATACTGCTCCAAGAGGCTACAGTCTGGGCTGTCATCTGCTGTATTTGTACAAACTATACCAGGGCTCAAAGCTCGCACAGTTTTCAGAGAGTCACTGCCGCTGCTCAAGAAGCTATCCTCTGGAGCAGCCTGTTGTCCACTACTTGTTGTCTGAAATCCAGAGTCGGGGAAGGACACATCTATGCTGGGAGGGTTTTTAGTGCTGGAAGAGACAGGTGCAGCAAATTCACACGGTCTCAGAAGTGGGCTCTGGTTTACTTGAGTAAGGCTAGCTAGCTGATGCTCCACAGACCGCTTCCACTCTTGCATGGACTGAAGCTATGAAAGAAAAACAAATATTTCATCAACAAAGGAAGCATTTTACAGTATTTCAAGTAAAAAAACGTTCTCAATGCAAACCTCCTTCCACAAAAACTTCACAGTTTCTTCCTGTACCATCCTCTGTAGTCTTTCATCTTCATACTGCTGTTGCACTCTGTAAAATATAATAAAATGTTATTGTATGTATGGCCATTTTGAAGTTCACTTCAAAATATTATTTAAAAAATACTTTATTACCCGTCTAATCTCTCTGACAAAAACAGGATGTGGTCTTGCATTCGCCTCAGCCGAATTTCATTTCGTACTTCTTTGGCTTTCGGGTTTAAAAAACGTGTGTACTGGCCCCTCCACCAAGACTGTATTTTAATAGCAGCCTTGTTAGACTCGAGTTTGGTTTCTTCTGTCTGTTCACTGACTTCACTCCTTACACATTTGTCATAGCAAGGTTTTGCCATAATTTGTGGCAAGCTACCACTATTAGAATTGATATTTAGAAGAGTAACACTTGCACAGGCCTCTTGCTTTGGAGTCAAAGGAGAGTGATGCTCTCTCTTGGAATTGTTTCTTTTGGGCTCAGAGATTTTTGGGGCCAGAGAGTCAGGTTCAAATGTTTCTGTTTCATCCTCACTGTCAGAGGGACCAGTATGGAGTTCAAGTTCAGATTTGAATGGGACAAATGTGGACTCAGATGACAGCATATTACTGTTAAGTTTGTCCACATCTGTTTGCATATCTTCCAAATAGATTGGCTCATCAAGTCTTGGGCTGTGATTCACAGGTAGGGACACATGGGCTGCCTCACAGTTCACCCACGTATTAATCTGCAACACTGGCTCTAAAGAGGGTTTAAACAAGGAAAGAAGGAAGGAAATCACAAAGACCTTGAACAAATAAAACCTTGAGGCATAAACTTAACTATTACATACGGGTCTCTTGATATGGTTTTGCAGTGGATGTTGCGTTCTGCAAATCTCTGGCTCCCTCTTGTGACAGGGATGCGCTATGTGCCTCCACATCCAATTGTACGGGGCGAGGAGGGCTGGGACAATCTACACGCCTTTCCTCTAAGAGCTGCTTTTGGTGCAACCTGTGGGAGGAAATTATAAGATGATCACTATATTTTATAAAAAGTGAAGTTTTAAAATGTTTTTGAAACCTTTGCTTCCTCAGGATCTTCTCCAGCTTTGCATCTTCTGCTGTCTCCAAAGCTGGTGAGGAGGTCAGAGGACACACAGTGGCCAAGTACTGAACCAGCTGAACGTGTTGCCCTGGTCGAAAAGACCTGCCTTTGCCTTGACTGTACAGCCACTCTGCTTTCAGTCTAAAACGAAAGAAAAAATATTCACTAGTGGAAAACACACCCATGTCTATACATTTTCAATCAAAACACACACATACCCTTCCTTCTGGGACACTACATAACCATCTAAAACTTTTAGGTTCAGGCACCAACTCATGATGTAGGGCCTATAGTCAAATCCTGGAAGTGAAGGAGTCGCCATAACACATGGGTTGCTCATGATAGACAGCTGCTCTAGGTCTTGAAGGGGTGCTAAATATGACACCTAAAAGTAACCACAAAATGTCTCAAGTCAATTTTACTCCTACATACCACAAACAAGGAAATAATATCCACAGAGACCATGTTATACCTCATTAAGATCTCTAATTTCATTTTCCGCAAGGGAGAGAATAGATAAATGAACAGGTAGGTGTGCAGGAACTGTACGGAGCGTTGTAATGCTGTTTCCATGGAGTAACAACGTCTGCAAAAGAACAATCAAGTAAACACATTTTACAGACAACACATGCAATATCAGTGCATTTACCTTTAATTCAATGAGTTTGGTCAAATCTCCAATAACTGATATGTTATTATCAGAGAGGTCCAGGTGTTGAAGTGAAACACAGTTGTTAAGTTGCTCAATGACCTTAAAAGGTAAAAATGAAAAAAATGCATGTTTTGATGTGACATCAATTAGTTAAACAACAATATAAAACTTTATTTTTACACATACCTTAATGTTGTTACCCGATAGGTTAAGCCATTTCAAATAAGGCATATCTCTTAGTCCTTCAATATAACCAATACTGTTGTTAGGAAGGTTCAAGACTCTGAGTTCAGTTAACCGAGACACACCCATCATTCTCACCAAACGATTACTGGCTACAGATAACTGGGAGAAAATAGTAGAAATATATTACAGTATTAAAAAAAAAAAAAGTCATATTCTGACATTACACAGCAACTTAACTACATTACCTGCTGGAGGCCTGGATTTCTTTCCATATAATCCAACTTCATGATCTGATTCCGGTCAAGAATAAGAGTATGAGTATCCTCCGAACATGTGAAATTGGGATCCAGCTTCTGCAAACTCTGGGCTGAAAGATCCAACACAAGTCCTGGAAGGTTGATACATACAAAAATATTTTAAATAGGGGTGCACTTTGATTCAGCATCTTGATAATTAATTGTTGCGATGGTTTAGCTTTTTAAAAGTAAAGTAGGTGAGGGCTGAAGCAATACTCGTCATGCATCAGTTTATGTAACACAACATAGATTTTTGTCTATATATATGAACCATCTCGCACTCTGAAGACTTCAGGGACAGGCCTCCTGCTGGTGCCCAGAGTTAGGACTAAACATGGAGAATCTGCGGTTCAGTTTTCTACAGCTAAAACCTGGAACAATCTTCCTGAAGATGTGAGACAGGCCTCTACTTTGACAATGTTTAAATCCAGGCTCATACCAGTTCTATTTAGCTGTGCATATGACTAAAAGGTTTTTTTTCCCTGCACTTTTCTCCTTTAATGTTAATTTTATGATGATTATTTATGTTTTGATTTGTTGTAGTGTGATTTCAATGTCTTTCTTATCCTGTAAAGCTCTTTGAATTACCTTGTGTACGAATTGTGCTATACAAATAAACTTGCCTTGCCAAATACATATATTAAAAAGCAACGCTAAAAAGTTAACTGTGATTGTATATGTGCTAACGGCTAGAATGTTTCAGTGATCACCCAAAAGAATAGAAGATCAACGTTTAGACCCAGTTCCCGAATAAATCTACAAATAAACTCAAATGAACAAAAAAGCATGTATGTGCAGCACCTACCGGTTTTTGAATCAGACAGTAAATCCGAAACACCCATCCTTTCACCGTATAATAGTTAGCCAACTCCACTAGCTGCAGAGACGTTCGTTAGTTCGTTGTGTTGTGATGGCAAGAAGCACAGCAGCCGCCAGACTTAGCTTGGTTGTGGGAAATGTAGTTTTCTGAGCTACCAGAAGATTACTATCGTTGAAAGCGAATACACCTACTCTCGAAAATATATTTATATGTACATTTGCAAAAATCTAACATAAATATATATTAGTTTAACTGTTGTTAGTCTCGTCTTGTTAGCAGATGCATGTTCAATAGATATTAATATTGTCGGTAGTCTGCACTTCCGTTTCCGTCGTTGATGACGTCCTTTCCGGTTGTTGCCCTCTCGTAGCCATCATGAAGTAAGTGTACGGAATAATATCTAAAGCCATCTATGACTGTTAGACAAACGTACACTGGTACTAAGCATGTTAAAAGCGGGTACATGAACGTTTCTTTTGATAACGTGAACCATTTGTTGTTTTTAGGGTCGAGTTGTGCAGTTTTAGCGGGTACAAAATATACCCGGGCCATGGCCGCCGATACGCCAGGATAGACGGAAAGGTAAAGCCTGACACCGGCTTGTGTGTTGTGCCTGTTCGCTGTTTGTGATATTATTATAACGTCAAGATAAGACTGGTGTTACCTAATATAACCAGTTCCTTATTAAAGTTGGTTAAGGAAACTCGCTGTTGACTAAAAAGCACTCACTATTAAGAGTTGGCTAGCATTAGCATCACAGTTCGCTTGGTGTGTAATGAACAGTGTGTAACCTTCTCCAAAATCACTAGTATATAATTGTTTAACTGTCACTTTGAAACATCTGTTGTCATATATATTTATTGTTTTAATGTGGTTGCAGGCATAATTGCTCTGGTTTGCTTGTTGTAATGGGAGTATGCATGTTCACTTTCAGGTGTTCCAGTTTTTGAACGCCAAATGTGAATCCGCTTTCCTGGCCAAAAGGAATCCACGACAGATCAATTGGACTGTGCTGTACAGACGCAAGCACAAGAAGGGCCAGTCAGTAAGTAACTTGTACAATTTACAAGTACTGAAGCTGTTTTAATTTAACCTATAATACGGCTGCGGGTGGATGGTGTGCATGGTGATGGTTCATGTATGTGTTGCTGTGAGTCTGTGTTTTGCAGACTCTGCAGTAACGCTCACTCCACACCTGCAGCCATAGAGCACTCAGGAGATCATAGTACTGGCCTTTGACTGTCTTCAGTGACTTATTCCCATTGGCTAGCCTCCAAACTCTCCAACACAATCTGTTTATTTTCTCCAAGAAGTTAAAATTTTGCCATTGCTGCTTAACAGGAAGAAGTGACAAAAAAGCGTACCCGCCGCGCTGTTAAATTCCAGAGGGCCATCACTGGAGCCTCCCTGGCTGAGATTATGGCCAAGAGGAACCAGAAACCTGAGGTCCGCAAAGCCCAGAGGGAGCAGGCAATCAGGTAATCCCACAAAGTTTGACTTAAATTCTAAATTTTTAGATTTTGCACAATTTGTGTTAAAATGGTACATATGAAATATTATTAAAAAGCCCTGTAATCCCATTTTTGTTTAAAAACTGCTGTGCTTTGCATGTGGAATTCAACTCTTTCTAATCCCAATGTTTTTGTTTGTCCCCCCCCCCCCCCCCGTAGAGCCGCTAAGGAGGCAAAAAAGGCAAAGCAGGCAGCCAAGAAGCCAGCTGCTCCTAGTGCAAAAGTAAGAATTCAACATGTGAAAAATATTTGGTTGGGGGCTGTTCATGTAAATGCAACTGATTGAAGCCTTATGCTCAATGTTTGTCCTGTTTTTTTGTGTGTACTAAAACCCTCTTTTACCTCCTTTAGACCTCTGCAAAGACTGCACAGAAACCCAAGATTGCTAAGCCCATGAAGGTCAGCGCTCCTCGTGTTGGTGGAAAACGTTAAACCTTATACTGGTGGTTAATAAACTTTTGTGGTTTATCATATTGGTGTTTGTAATGAATGCTTGGGACGGTTATGAAAAATGCATGGCAAGAGGCTTGTTATACTAGTTGCTGGATATAATCTACAGTGCACAAAGCTCAAATATGCACATGCCTTGAGTTGTAAAAACTAACACAATGGGTCATATTGTTTTTATTAGCATCACATAGCCTTCATGTTGCCATTGGTTAATTCATGTCAGGTACAAGTCATATCACCGAAATTGTCGATTAAGGCTTACAACGTACTGGTCAACGTCTACTTCATTAACGTGTAAAATTCAGATATAAATATTAAGTTTTTCCATAAATTAATAAAGCATTTAATTGAGTTTTATGAACTGTTAAAGCATGGAATTAAAAATGACAATTTAATGGAAAACATTTACAACCTATTCAACCTTGTAAGAGTTCTGCCATAACTGCTACATCTGTATATTTAAGGCAAAAACTTCCCAGATTGATGCTTAAGATGAAAATGTACAATCAAACACTTGTATAAAACAAGTCCTTGTGCGCTAATGATGACAAATCTGTTGACTGTTAAAATGTCCCTTTTATTTCACCCTGAGGAAACTCAACACTACATTTCCGTCAGGGAAAACGGGCGCAGTGTGGTGAAACACAATCATGGCATGGATGTTAGTGACGTGAATGTAGAAGTATTGAAAAGTGGGAGCTGATTAAGGGCCCATTGTATCATCTCCATTTTAGTCCGTAGTCGGTTGCATTTAGGACTCTTCAGCCACCTTTGCCTCTGCCTTCTTATCTTGTTCATACCTGAAACAAAGAAAAAATAAGCTTATTTTTTGTGCTTAAAATAGTTAGTACAGGGTCACAATTCTAAGCGCACCTCCAAATCCTGTACAGCTGAGAAACACCTGCACTGCCAACAAAAAAGTTGACTGCAAAGAGATTCCAGTTTTTTGGGATAATCACCAAAGAATATCTGGACCAGATCAAACCTGTGGAGAAAGGAAACAGTACAGATCAAGCACATGTATGTTTTGGGTAAAGAGTAACTACTGATAGCGATCTGTTTGATGAAATGTATTGCAAAACTAAATGTATGATGACATTGACTTTTGACACACAAAGCAACAATATTTAGTCAGACCATCTCACCTGTGGCTGTAAGTACTGCTGATTGAGAAGTGCTTAATTTATCTGCAGGTCTTGTCATATCGGCCAAACCAGCAAGAACCAAACCCTGAATAAAAGAAGATAAGTCTTTTTAACATAATGAATTCACATTCACAGTCTCAGCACGCTGCAGCCAAACTTACCCATTTAAACATCGGGGCCCAGAAGAAAACTGTTTTTGGACCTTAAAAAAGACCAAAAAAAAGGAGTTGTCAATGTAATATAGTATCAAATAAAATTTATAATGGCTTACACTTGTAATGGGCTTTTTCAAAGCCTCTCAATGCGCTACACTATAGTCATTATTCATTCATTTCCACACTTGGTGATAGTAAGCTACTATTGAAGCCACAGCTGCCCTGGGGCAGACTGACGGAAGCGAGGCTGCCAATCTGCGCCATTGGCCCCTCCGACCACCACCTATCATTCGCGCACCACTAGTGCGCACCACTAATACTAGGCAATGTGGGTGAAGTGTCTTGCCTAAGGACACAACGACAGAACTTGGTCTGAGCCGGACTCGATCCTCCGACCTTCGGGTTGGGGGACCAACACTCTAACCACTGAGCCACTGCCCCAAATTAGTATTTATTTTTATGAATTCACTGGTTGCTGGGCTCACTCCTGTTTGATTTGCAGTCTGTATGAATTATGAATACATAGCTTCACCACTTCTGTAATTGCAGTAGATATGTGAGCTGCTACTAGCAATACTAACTGGAAAAAGAACAAAACTGGTACAAGCGGATTTAGTGAATCAACTGTTCAACATTCCTTCCCAAATACTGTAGGCAAAACGCAGGACCTGTCAACTGTTTGTCACTGCCTCATTTACCTGGCCAGAAAGTTGCCCTTGACTTCAACAGAGCTAGTATCCTTCACTCAGGACAAACAATCATATAAAGATAACGGTCAAGTCTGACTCCTCCTTGCTTATGTATTTAATCATTCATTTAAATTGCCTATTTGAGTTTATTGTGTGAAAACGTTTTTAAAATAAAACATAGCTTTGACGGCGCTATGCTGTAAATCTGGGTGAGGTATAACACAATCATTACATATTCTATGCTCACAGCAGAGACTGAATGGAGGGTGTCTTAATTTTGGTTGATGTCTTAAAATGTTATTACTAACTAACCAACACTAAAGCTCAAGTCATTCTTTTACAATATTAACACCAGTAAAACCCACATAGGGCAGACGGATCTGATATCAGTTGTTAACTGTAAACAAACTCGATCTGTAAATTAGTGCAGGTACATCGCAGTACCTGATACCATACACAATTTGCATGCTTAATACAACATTAAACACATTACCTGCAGGGTGATTGTAAATAGGTCTCAGTTTGGCTGGCAGTATGTGCTCGATCCTGTCCAAGATCCTGTGGTATGAAGCTCTGAGTGCAGCCATGATATTAAAATCGTTCAGAAAACAAAAACACACTAGCTCGATTATCTAGCGGGCAAAGTTATCTTCGTGACCTCTTGATGAAGGTACTTCTGTATTGCAATGGGACACAACAGCAAAACAAAGACGAATATGTGGCCGTCCTCACTGTCGACCTTCCAGTTACCGCTCCTCTACCATGCTAACACTGCTAGCTAACACTCCTAGCTCTCAACTGACCGCGGAGTGAGGTGACTTTTCTGCAACCTACCTCCAGGGGGCGGGCCTAGCGCCTGTCTGGCCTCTGATTGGCTGCTCCAGACGGAACGCACTGATGATTCGTCGACCCGGGGTTGTAACATTTATTACCCAGCGTATGCCGTGATTTTAATAGATCTAAGGCCGAAACATCAGGGTGTAATTTTCAACGCGAAACTATACGTAATATACCATTTTGTGAACTAATTTGCATAAACATTTTGCATTTAAAACCACGTTGCGAATTTTATTTACACAAAGAAAAACAATTGAGTTCCACCCGCCTGACATCGTCCTGCTGTACAGATCAAGCGCACAGATCCCGGGCCAACCCAAAACACGGACATTATCGCGTTGTGTGAATGGTTCTGTGCTCACAGCTGACCGCTGTTTGCAGAAATGCACTAGGCCAGACGCTAGCAGGACAGTGCAGTCCAGGCGATAGAGGTCCAGAGAGAAAGCTACTGTCAGCGTGGAGTCAAGAGGACACAGCCTGGAACAACTGTGTTTATTTCTACAGTGCAAGAAATGTCAGCGTCACGCCTCGCTGCTCCGTGTTAGCTTTTTTGGACTAAATACCAATGGCAAAATCCAAACGAGAGTAAATAACAGACGACATCTCCAGAAAAGGGTTAGCTTAGTTTCAATGTTATTGTCAACTAAAATCCCCCTTCGGCTACAATGTCCTGTTCAGGAAACCTGGTTTGGGACGTTAATAAACGTGTAATTGGATACAACGAGCCTTACACCATCAGGACCAACTATTTAGGTAAGAGCAACAACTCTATATTCAATTGAAGGCTAACGATAATATTGTAATAGCATACGCGTACAGCAGTAGTTCAGTCAGTGCAGAGGCATCTTTAAACAAATACATGTTCACTATAAATATACTGGCTGCCTCCTCCCTGGTGCAGCCCTCTTGTTGTCAATTTCAGAGTAAATGTTTGCAAAACACTGTTCATTTGGTCAGTTTTAAAGAAGCAGTGGAGTAGTCTCCACTGACTGGTGTGTGCTGTTTTTAGATATGCCCAGTGCTGCTCCGTGTTTGCTGAGGACTTGCAGTCACAGTGTGATGTTGGCAGGGCTCTTGAAGGATATATTTGGCACAAATGGGAGGGGGTTCTTTGGTGGGTGCCACAGTGATGTGCACTAATGAAAAATGATCCTTTGTATCAGAAAGGCATTTTCCAAACTGTTGATGAGAGTATAGGGTCATATTTTTATGAGAAATAAAATTCAATAAATAGAACATATCAAAGAAGCAATGTCTTTTGAAAACAAAGAAAAACTTGAACATGGCTTTAAAAACACATTTGATCTGCAGGAACCTTTCAATTATCAATTAGTGTAATCAGTGTAATTGTCTTGGTGCTTCTTTTGTCATCTTTTTTATCTTTAATTATAGTCTGTATTATGTGTGTTTTACAACAGTAACATTTCTATCTCCACAAATGATACTAAACATGAAAGCCTTGCATCATGATGACAGGCTCTATTTTTCTCTTACAGGTAGGAGAGAGTTTGTCCAGAGGCTTAAACTTGAATCAACCCTCAATGTCCATGATGGCTGTGTAAGTGTCCTCCTTTTTCCAACTGCATGAGAACTTGAACCCTTTTGTCAATTTCTACAGTTTGTTTGTGAAGCTCCGCTGCTGAAGACAGTGTAGCTCTGGTCAGGTCAGCTGGTGTCTCGAGAAACCTGAAGCGGACATAACAGTCACACATCCTGTATCCAATACTCCTCACAACAAGCACCAATCTGTAACAGGAGAGCTACAGTCACTATAGCTTATTCAAAACACTGGAGAGACCAAATACACAGAGATGGTCAATACTAACTGTTGCTTTGCTACATAATATCTGTTACTGTGTATTACCAATTATAGAACCCAACTACTAATCTTTATGTGCAATGACATTAATACGCTCACTATGACCTGTTGTTAAGAATGTAAATATTAAGATTCTGTTGATTCTGTAAGATTTTGTTCCTTCACTACTGACAGTGACCTCTATGACCCACCCAATTCTGAGCCATGAACCCAAGAAATGCACAGAAGTGCTCCACAGCAAATTATATATATTTTTAGCTTAAGCACAAAAACTGATCTAGACTAATATACAAACTTTAAGACATGCCATGATGTGCTGGGAAAGGTAAACAATGTTTTGTCCTGGTGGATCGATTGTGATAATATAAAAATGTATAATATTAAGTAGATAATGAATCAAATATATCATTACATAAATAACATTGGAAACAATTTGACAATGTGCCATTTATATTTTGATGGAAAATAAGACTACATTTAACTTGTAAACATTCTCCGTTTTTAGTCCATATTTATGTTACATTAATATGTTTAAATTGTATTAACAAAAGCCCAACAGAAATTATGATTTGATCGCTTACAATAATTGTTCGTGGCAGTTCTGGAGACAGAATGATTGAAGGCTGTCAGACTAAACTGGTCATTGTCTTTGATCCTTGATGGAGAGTTGTTGATTTGGTTCGTTATAAGCTATATTTAAATGATGCTTCTGTGACTCTGACTCTTGGCCCAATGAGGTTGGAACTGACTGAATGGAATATTGATCCACTGCCAACTGAATAGAGAGAATTAAACTGTGTGAGCTAAGTGGGGGCCGTAGTGGTCTAGAGCAATCAAAAGATAGCCCCTAAAAGTGACTGAACTTCAACAAGTATGTCTTCTGTGCAGGTCAATACTATCTCATGGAATGATACAGGAGAGTACCTGCTGTCAGGATCTGATGACACCTTTTTGGTTATTTCAAATCCATATAATAAAAAAGTATGGCATACTCTTTTTAAGTTGTCTGGATTTTTGCAATACTAGTAATTGTTTTCTTCATTGTAATGAATGTGGTCAGGTTAAGAAGTCTATACGTTCAGGTCATCGAGCAAACATCTTCAGTGCTAAATTCATGCCCCACACAAATGATCAGGAGATCGTGTCGTGCTCTGGAGATGGCATCATCTACTACACCCATACAGAGAAGAGCCCTGAACTCAACCGGCAGTGCCAGTTCACCTGTCACTATGGAACTGCCTATGAGGTCAGCTTGGGCTTTATTTAAAATACACCACTGTTATGTAATTTCCATTCAAACCTCTGTTTGTTTTAGATTATGACAGTACCAAATGACCCCTACACTTTTTTGTCATGTGGAGAAGATGGCACAGTGCGGTGGTTTGATCTTCGCACAAAAACAAGCTGCACTAAAGAAGACTGTAAAGATGTAAGACCTTCACGTTTAGTTATTTTTTTCCTTTAATAGTGTCTGGTTTACTGTTTGTCACTGCTATTCGGAGCATAACGTCCAAATCCTACTTTCCTCAAAGCTGTCGCTGCTCTTTGTAAACAGCTTTGTCTCTAGACTAGTGTCTGATGGAGAGAATCTCTCAAATTGTTGTTTAGCTCAAGGCCAGACCACATCAGACAGAGCTGGCTGCCTGATGGGAGTGTGTTGTCTCAGAAGGACAACACTGTATTCTCTCATACAGTGATATGAGAGCAGAATGAATATGTGAGACTTTAGACTACTACACCCATATAATCTTTTCAGTTTTACCCCTGTTTTCCTGCTTTGTTTCTTGCGGCTTGTGTAAAATGGACTGTTTTAGTTTAATTTAAATCAAACTAACCCTAATCCCCTTTGGTTTTATCTCAGGACATTCTGATAAACTGTCGGAGGGCTGCCACTTCCATCTCCATCTCCCCCCTGATGCCCTTCTATCTGGCTGTGGGCTGTTCTGACAGCTCAGTGCGCATTTATGACAGGCGCATGCTGGGAACCAGGGCGACAGGTGAGACTTTCCATTATCAACACCCCCGGATGGTTTCATACACTACTTCTTTTCTTTATTACTTTAACATTAGCTTTCAATGAGCTATTTTATAATTTTTTTAAACAAATTGTTGCATGAGAATATTTTTTCTTAAATTTTACTAAGTAAAAGTAAAAAAATAAAAAAAGTAAAAGCATACACTTTTGTCCAGGAAACTACATGGGGCGTGTAAATACAGGCATGTGTGTGCGGTTTGTTCCTGCTCACCTGTCCAACAAGTCGTGCAGAGTCACCTCACTGTGCTACAGTGAAGATGGTCAGGAGGTGCTGGTCAGCTACTCCTCGGACTACATCTATCTGTTTGACCCCAAAGATGACCAGGCACGAGAGCTCAAAGGCCCTTCAGAGGAGAGGAGGGAGGAGGTGAGAACTATTCCTGTCTTTCACTGTCACAAACTTTAGTTTACATTTCATTGTTATTGAAAATTACAATCAAACAGTGGGAACATGTGGAGTGAGATGACATGAGAAAGATTCATGCCTTGTCCTCGTGCTTTAGTTTCAACAATAAATTAAAGCACGGCTGCTTTGGTTCTGTAAAGCTGATCTCTCTTGAACGTATGAGCTAATGATGCTAATGGTGTAGACGCTCATGTGACTGTGTGAATGTGCTGGTTCACGATGTCAGAGTTGAAAGCATTGTGGTGAGTTCAGCTGTGTGGAGCCACCATACACATTCCTTTCCAAATACAGAACACCCTGCTTCACTACCCACTAAAATAGTACAGGGCAATGTCGGGGAACAACCATCTCCCTTTGCTCCTCATGAGACCTCAGTCATTTTGTACGTATCATCCTCATAAACCTTGGTTTCAATTCTCTATTTCAAATCCTTGTGGCCATATCTATCTAAAAATATGCCGTTATTACCTTCTCTATTGAGACCAGTTTCTATTTTTGTCTCTCAGTGTTACCCTGCAGAGACCTGGGGGTCCTCAGTCAGGGGTGTCACTTTTAAGAGGACACTGCCAGAGACAGGGCTGTTTTGCTCTTGCAGCAGGGCTATTTCTGACTTCAGTTTGAGTGACAAACTACTAATCTCTTCTGTGTGTGTTTCCACAGTTGAGGCAGCCCCCAGTCAAGCGGCTGCGTCTAAGAGGAGACTGGTCTGATACTGGGCCACGCGCTCGCCCTGAGAGTGAGAGGGAGCGAGATGGTAAACACGTTTTTTGGTCAGAGATGATGTATATGCCCATTTTGAATAAAATGATATATTATATAATATAAATGAAACGCAGCACAGAGGCACTCATTCTGGCTGCACAGGAGCAGGTCTTGAGCACTAGAGCAATAGAGGCCCAGATCTACCACACCAGACAAGACCCAAGGTGTAGGCTGTGCAAAGAGGCTTCTGAGACAATGCAGCACATAACTGCAGACAGAGAAAGCATACATGGAGCCAAGTGATGGGCATAGTGTACAGAAACATCTGTACAGAGTATGGACTGGAGACCCCAAGGTCAAGGTGCCAGAGGTACTGAAGAATGAGCGAGCCAAGATCCTGTGAGACCTCCAAATACAGACAGAATGGTGATGGCGAACCAACCAGACATTGTGATGGTGGATAAAAACAGAACAAAGCCATTGTGTTGGACATTGCAGTACCAAATGATGGGAACATCAGGAAAAAGGAACATGAGAAACTAGAGAAATACCAGGGGCTCAAAGAAGAGTTAGAGAAGGCCTGGAAGGTGAGACACTCGGGGCAGTAACCCCCAAACTGGAGGAATGGCTACAGCAGATCCCAGGAAAAACATCAGACATCTAGGAAAGTGCAGTACTAGGAACAGCAAAGATACTGCACAGAACCCTCAAGCTCCCAGGTTTCTGGTAGAGGACCCGAGCGTGGAAAAAAAAGATGATATATATATATATATATAATCCAATCCAATCCACTTTATTTATATAGCACATTTCATAAACAAATTGTTTCCAAAGTGCTGCACAGAGACAAAGTGACATAAAAAAATAAAATCAATAAAATCAATAAAACACATAAAAATAAATAAAATAAAAGAAAAACACAGAGGACCACACAACTCACGCGGTGTTAAAAGCCAGAGAATAAAAGTGGGTCTTAAGACGAGACTTAAAACACTCTACAGTGGGAGCTGTTTGAACGTGGGGGGGCAGGGCGTTCCACAGTTTAGGTCCAACCACAGAAAAGGCCCTGTCCCCTCTGGTTTTAAGTCTGGTCTTAGGAACCACGAGTTGGAGCTGGCCCTCAGACCTCAGAGCGCGCACCGGGGTGTAAATTATATATATATATAAAATATATATAATATATATATATATATATATATATATATATATATATATATATATATATATATATACCGGTGTATATATATATAATATATATATATTATATATATTATATCTATATTATATCTATATTATATATATATGTATATATATGTATATATATGTATGTATATATATATGTATATATGTATATATATGTAATTAATTATACATACATACACACACACATATTATATTATATTAGATTATAATACAGTATCAACATAAAATCAGTAGAAAGGCCAGACGAAAAACTAATGAGTAATAATAATCTTAATTTATGTATTTCCTTATTAATGTGTGTTTTTACAGGGGAGCAGAGTCCAAATGTGTCGCTAATGCAGAGGATGTCTGACATGTTATCCAGATGGTTTGAAGAGGCAAGTGAGGCACAAAGCAGCAGAGGAGCCCGGCCTCAGGCTCGGCCCAGAGGTAAATCAATACAAACTTAACACCTTTCAAAGAGTGTTTTACTTCTCATATCTCTATCTTGCTCAGGTCTGTTCACTTTAACTTGTTCCCTTGACCACTGTGTTATCAGTTTGCTGATTTTTCGACCAGTAAATCAGCACGATAGTTAACAAAAATATATTTTTAAAATATGTTTTCTTCCCCACACAAACACTTGAATTATTGACAATTTTTTTATGAACTACGTTTTTAGATGTAACACTGTCTGTTACATTGAGCTGTTACAGACTTGATGTAAAAACACCTCTTTGTTGTGCTGTTGTAAAAGGAACAGCTATCCGTCCAGAAGGTCCCTCGAGTGCACCTGGTGCTGCGTCAGGGTCCGATATAGGTGCAGGTGCAGCGGCTGCAGACACAGAGTCTTCAGAGGTCTCCTCTGCTCCTGCCACTGAAGCACTCCACACATCTTCATCTTCCTCCTCAGCATCTTCATCCACGGTCACAGCCCCTCCCCCATCCACCTCCACGTCCTCGCCTACATCTTCCCCCGACTCCCCTGAGCAGAGGAGTCAGGACACCGCCGGGACCCCCACTCCGACCGCCACACCCACCTCTGAACCAGCTCTCTCAGGTAGGATGCACAGGAGCAGAGGCTGTGTGCAGCTCTATGGTGAATGTTTGTGTTGGGCTACTCCACTCTCCCTCAGTGACCTCTGTCTCCCTCCTCCTGTTTCTGCTCCTACCCTTCCTCTCAGTCCTTTTGTGTCTAACTGTACATTTACTCTCCCCCTCAGCCTCTTTGTCAGAGTACGGCCCACATCGGCTGCCCATAAGTTTAGTGTGTAGGCGTTTGCAGAGGCTGCTCCGGCTGGCCGACCCTCCGGGCATGAGCCATCGAGCGGCTGCTGCTGCTGCCGCCGCCGCCGCCGCCTCCTCCTCCTCCTCTTCTTCTTCTTCTGCTCCCTCTGCTGCCTCTGAGAGACAGGCTCAAAGAACTACAGCAGCCCAAAGGCCCCCTAGTGCAGGTTACCCCTCCGAGCATTTGCCCCTGCCACTATTCCTCATGTGGGCTGCTCCATCCTTTACTTTAAAGCTGACATAGATTCAGCTGGACCTGGGCATAATGAATTACTAACTCTTACTCTCTTTAACTCTTTAACCTTGTATACAGCTGCAACCTCTGCTTTTCACTCACAAAGCCTGTCCTTCATTGTCACCTCTTTCTCCTGGAGTTTCCCTAAACACATTTTATGGAGTGGCACCTCTCTGTATGCAGCTCAATATTGAGTGATTCATGGCTCTCCCCTTCTGTGATGAGCATTTATAAAATTACTTAAAAGTAGTTCTACTTAAAAGTAAAAAAAAAAATTTAATTATCATGCCTTATATTAAATTATTATCTTAAAATCTTAACTGTTTAATATTGTCCACATAATTTCCTTCCTTGAAATCAGGGATTTTTCAACAATAAATGCAGACTGTGAAATTATATTTTGATTTTAATATTTTAAGCTCTTTTATCGTTTATGTGCAAATTTGAAGATTTTTACCTCCTCATCTCAGAGAGGAACAGTGCGCACATAAAGTGATGAGGGGGAAACGGCATTATAGTCTTAAAAAATTACCTTGATAATAATAATTTTAGTGATGTTTTGGTATGCAAAGGAAAGTGTACTTACATAAATAATAGGTCACTGTTTTGTTTTAACTTGAGTAGACAGCAGGCCTGTGCTTGTGCACTGGAGGTCTGGCATGTAGATGCATTGGTTGCTCTGGTTTGTGTTGCAGATTCTCCCTCGTCTGTGGTAAACAAACAGCTTGGATCCATGACTCTAGATGAACAGCAGGGTGCGTCTTTCCTTTATCACCTCCTGATCTGTCCACCACTGTTCACACTCTGGCTTTATGAATAACACTGGTTCTTATCAATTACTGTTAATATGGCTTCAAATCAAATATTTACCACATGGCCATCATATATACTACACAAGTACACTGCATCACTATACGTGTAAAAAGGCAAAAGTCTGAGCTTAACGGTGCACTTTGTAACTTTTCTGGTGGAGGGAGGATATGCCACTTGCTTCCATGAAGGTGTTATTTCTGTGCCTGGAATGTTTCATAGTATGGCATTAATTATGGAGACAAATAGGTGACACCCTCCAGCCAAGCTGCAGGTGAGGTTTGTAAGGGGGCAACCCCAGCTCCCTATTTGGAGCAATAAAAACAGCAGTAATATAGATAAGTTTACTGACATATTGTAGGACATTTCAGGCAAAGCAATTACATCCCCATGGTGTGGTTGTGCCTTTTCTCACCAGAAATTTTGCATAGTAAACCTTTAACTGTATAAGACTCTTACTCTTAATTTGGCTAAAACACACAGGTTTAAATGTGACCATTATAATTCCAGTCTGTTATGTAGTAAGACCTGGAGGGTTGGATCTCTGCTGAGACTTTAAAGCTGGTTGTAGAAGATGGTGCCGTCTTGTTGTCATTTTTGCCGATCTATTTGTCCGTGTCCATGTGCATTTACCGCATGTCCCATATGGTTCTGTTGTGAGTATTTGTGTGGTTGTGAATGCATGTCTCTTTCTAAAAATGTCAGTTTTCTAGTTAAATAAACTTTTACACTGTGCAATAATTGTCTATGCCTGCAGGAGCAGCCGAACCTCCAGCATCTACCCCTGATGAGCCCACACCTGTGCCCAGCAGCAGTGGTCCTGGGCGGAGTGTGGGGGCAGAGCCTGTCCTCAGCCTCCACTACAGCTCTGAGGGAACTACCACCAGCACTATTAAGCTGGACTTCACAGATGAGTGGTAATGCACTGTCAGTTCTACAATCCCTATAGTTTAAAATGGAGCTGGAGACAGGTCAGAATTCTATGGCTGAATTTGCTGTTTAACTATCACAGTGTAGATTTGTTAACCTTATATATGTCTGTAATTACTGGGCTTATTCACATTAAATAAAAACTGACACAAAGTTGAACATTGGCTCTGTCAGTATAAACAAAACTTATTCAAAAATGAGTTCTTCAAAATAGCTTGAGAAAGTGATACAATTATTCAACCCAAAACTTTAAGACATAAGATTAATATGGCACAAAATGATAAGGTTCAACATTTGTATTCTTTTCAGTTTATTTCTTTCAAAAACAGTAAATCTCTGTAGAGTCATACAAGCCCCTGCCCTCCAATCATCAAATTTTAGAAGGTGGCCAAGTGTGACAGAAGCAAGAACTAAATGTGGTCTTTGTCACATTGAAACTGCAAAATATACATTTCAAACTAATTTGTGTAAGACCAAACATGTATAAACTACACTGATGAGCCTATGAAATCTATTTAAGCATGTGTTTTGCTTGTCCTCAGGAGCAGTAGTACATCAAGTTCAATGGGTAGTGGAGCTCCAAAACCTCCTGAGTCTGCAGCTGTGACCCGAGAAAAAGAGAGCTCTGTTTCAAAACCAAGTATGTGGCAGTCAAACTGATTATATACTTTTCTGTCATGCATTTCACTGAATAGCTTCCCTCTGTAGAGCCCTCTGATTCAGGTGAGCAAAGTGGTTCCACGTCTGGCACAGATCCTTCAGGCACCACTCCCCCCAGCACTTCAGCTCAGGGCCCATCGGAGGGCTCCTCTGAGGGGGGCATCTCTTCAGCCCAGGAGAGTCAGCCTGAGGGAGTGGTGGAGGACACATCAGGGGGCTGCAGAAGAGCTGAACCCGCCACGGAGGGGGAGGGGCAGGAGGCGGGACAGAGCCAGAGCCAACCTACTCGCCCCAACCAGGACTCTGACGACAGTGATGATGACCCTATCCTCATACCCTCTGTGAGGTTCAGAGGACAGGGACAAAGGTATGCACTCCGCAACAACACACTACTCCAAGCCAACCATGTACCTCGTGATGTCTTTAAGTCTTGTTGATCGACTGTTTCACTACATAATAGATTTAATTCCAGAGGATCTGCTGTAGGAGATAGAATGATCAGGTAAAACGTTGCATCGGCTCTGAAGCATCTAATTTTTAAAATGCCACAGAGAGAGCACCGTCTGAAGTCAAGCATTACGTTTTGATTCTCACAAAAAAATCTTTATAACACAACAATGGCTATGTTTACATGCGCACCAAAAATACATTATCTGATTTATGGAGTCGGATTATTGTCATGTAAAGGGAACATCTGATGTGAGGACTCAGATTTCTTTGTGATTGTTCACACCTATGCTGGTTTTGACAAGAAAATTGTGCAAAAAAAGGGCAAGTTACGGTGGTAAAGAAAAAAACTAAAGAGAAATTGGTCCATTTTGAAGGAGTTATTTTAAAATTTGCATAGATTTCTCTAGGGCAACACACACCAAAACTCAGATCTGATTTGTTAGTCTGATAGTTCTAGTCATCTGACTTACTGGCCATGAAAGAAATGTACCCAGTGGTGTGCATGTGAGCTCTGCCCCCACCCAAGGTTTTTATCTGGCATTATCTGACAGAAAAAGTTGTGCATGGATGGCATTGTCATTATAAGGTGAATTTTCCGCATAAATCTACTATACAACTATCTTAATCTACTTCAAATGGTGCATTATTATAGTGTTTGTTGCTTTACATTGTGTGCAGAAGCTTAAAAACATTGACCTGAGCAAAAACACATTTTGAGATTTTGAGCATGGTGGTCTTGAGCAGCACTAACAGCATGGGGTGGTCTGTCCTCCAGGCGTTTCTTTTCAATTCACACTTTTCTCTGGTTTCACAGGCGCTCTGCAGCCGCTCGCATCCAAGAGCTGTTTCGCCGCAGGAAAGAGCGGCGGGAGATGGAGGAGAGCGAGACGCAGAACATCAGAAGGCCTTCCGTCAAAATGGTGTACAAGGGCCATCGCAACTCCAGGACTATGGTACAGTTTACATGTAACAGATGAGGACTTTACATGTAACTGATTAGGACCTAGGGATGTCTGGATTATTCAGTTAAATGATAATTGTGATATTTAGATGAGAGTGGGGCTGTCAAAAGTATTGAAAATCAGATACTAATCAATACTAAAATGAGTATTGAAACTAGACTCATTTGATCAATACTAAAAATCAGTACTAAAAAGTCATATTCACAGGATAGAAATGAACCTTTCTTGAATAGTTTTAGAATGATCCTGAGCTGTATCAGAGCAAGTATAAGACCAGTCATACAGACCACTATGTAACATTCCTGGACGATTGAGGAATTACACAGATATAAGTCCACATGGTAATATAAAACAAAGTCCTATGATTTATTGTTGAAAATCACATTCTGTTCTCTAAAGAAGAGTGTTTTTTTGTACTATCATTGTAGGGTTGGAATCGGTATTGAGTAGTTTTCTCCCTAGTAGTCTGGATCAAGTTTGAAATTTTAGTATTGTGACAATACTAGGTGACAGGTTATAATATAATTGTTAGAACTAAAAAAAAAAAAAAACATTTTGGCTGTTTATGTCACAGTATTTTTCTTTCTTATCTAACTTTTACCAAATTTGGATCCAATTTGATTTCGTAAAGCTGGTCACGTTGTAGTGGAATGTTGATCTGGACAATGTGAAAATGAATTAAAGATTTCATAGTTGTTTGGTCATGGTGTTAATAGTTGTAAATAATCCAAACCATTGTGTTTCCTCTCATAATAATCACACATCACAAAAATTTTATGTAGTGACATCCCTAGTGGCATCACACGCCCTCAAAAGCGTGCCAGAACAAAATCATTGTGGTACTAAGAACTAGTCCAATTCCCTTAACAAGCTTGCACTATTGCTCTGAAGTCAGGGCTCAAGTACTGTTTTTTTTTTTATACACATAGTATCAATTTTCAATGAAATGCCACATGTTAAACAAGGGAAAGATGTCAAACTATTATCTCAGAATGTATCATTTGGAATCTTTTAGTATTTTTTTTTTTTTTATATTTTGCGTTCCTGAATGCAAAAATACTTGACTTGATAATTGACACACTACTAAATACAAATATACAAATAAATAAATACAGGATTTAAATGCCATAAGATATTCATTTCTATCCATGTCTAAAATCCAAACTGTGGCATTTATTGACCTTGTTTATAAAACCCACGTCTGCATTAATCTGATTTCTCCTTTCACACAGATAAAAGAAGCTTGTTTCTGGGGAAACAACTTTGTGATGAGCGGTTCTGACTGCGGACACATCTTTATCTGGGACAGGCACACGGCAGAGCACCTCATGCTGCTGGAGGCTGACAACCATGTGGTCAACTGCCTACAGCCACATCCCTATGATCCCAGTAAGGCTTTTACATGGACTTCAAAGGATATCTGCTTTTATTACCCCTTAACACTTCCTCTCTGCATTTCTGTTTGCTCCTAGTACTGGCTTCTTCAGGGATTGACTATGATATCAAAATTTGGTCACCTCTGGAGGAGTCTCCAAATTTCAACAGGGTTCTTGCAGATGAGGTATTTGTTTTCCTACACAAATATGTCTGGGATGCAGCACTACAATAAAATATAATATAGGCTTGTTCAATGCGACCCTCACAATGCAATACACATATGGCTCGATACACTCATGATACTACTACTACAGGCACTACTACAATCAACGGCATTTGTTACAGCAAGAAAACGGTTAAGCAGTCTGCTATATCCAAACAGAGAAGGCATAGTGCAATTTAATGTTTTAAATAGTTGATTGATAATTAGCATAAATAAAGGAAACATTTATTTTTGTTCTTCTGAGACCTAAAACATATTCACATCATATCCGCATCACGACCCATGTATTGACCTATGTATTGAATTGTGAGAAAACTGCATTGTTCCATTACTTCAAAGAGGCTCATTTCAATCTTCCAATATTATTTTTTTTGTTTTTTTTTTATATCAGACCAGTGGGTTGCTTAAACATATCTTGACATGTTTTGAATGCCTGCATTCTTCTCATGTGTCACTATAAAATTGAAGTGTATTGTAATGACAGGTTTTAAGGTTGTCAATACCCAGATGCTTCAGAGATTAGTATCAAAACTAGATACTCATTTGATCGGTACTGAAAAATAAGTTGGACCTGTTCTGTATAGTTTTTGAATTGCCTTGATCAGTATTACATGGTGATATTATATAAACAGCTCTTGTTTTGTGTGGGAAATTAACATTCTGTTGTATAAAAAGGCGCGCTTTAAAAATCATCATTGAACTCAGTATCAAGCTTTTTCCTTAGTGTCAAAATCGAGCTTGAAATAGTATCATGACAACCATAATTGGCTTATACAGTTGCTGATTGGTAAAGTAATGTTGTTTCTATCTTCCCTCAAGGTAATCACTCGAAATGAACTGATGCTGGAGGAAACGAGAAACACAATCACAGTCCCTGCTTCTTTCATGCTCCGAATGCTGGCCTCCCTCAATCATATCAGATCAGGTAGTTCACTTAATACAAAAATATACTTGAGTACTTGAAAACTAGGCTGCCTTGGGTGAAAATTAGCAGATGAATACAACTAGCTTATCATTGCAAGATAGGACTAATGGTGTCTTTGTTGCACATGTGGTAGGCTCCCTCTAGGGCAGGGAGTTTCTGTGAAAGAATTTCAAGTTATGTGTAAAGAAAAAAGGTAAAATGTTTGATAATCTAAGTCCCTCTCTCAATTGCAGATCGACTTGAGGGCGACCGCTCCGAAGGTTCAGGACAAGAAAATGAGGACGAGCAGTAGCCTGAATTTTGAGTTTGAATTTTTGTTGTTGTATAGCACTTGAAAAACCCAGGATTTGTTAAGTTTAGTGTAGATTACCTCCTTTTGAAAAGCAGTGTAATTTCTAGCCTCCTTTTTTAAAACGTATTTCTTACCAAGTGTCTGTATACGTTTGTGTGAATGCAGTAGCGGGATGGTGGTATGTTATACTGGTTGAGAGTACAATGGCTATGTCTGATGTGCAATATTGTTTTGTTTGGAGAAGGTGAGCGTTGAACAGTGTTATTGTGTGAAGTTCTGAGCACAAAACTAAAGGTGTTGTGTGCTGCTCCAGGAGTAACGCATGTAACGGAGTTTACATAAACTATAAATGGAGAATGCTTTAATTTCTTTAAGAAAAAAATATAATGGCTCTCCAAAGGGTAATGTCAATAATACTTTTACATGGTTTGAAAAAAATAAAGTCAAATGCACTAAAACGTGCCTTTTTTTTAATCAGTAGATGGGGGCAACAGTAGTGTTGTTTGTAGAATGTTTGTCCACTGATCCAAAGGTTGGTGGTTTAAATCCTGCTCTTGACATAAACACCATTGTTGGAGCGGTCAGATCCCCTGACCCACAGGTTGGCGGTGCAATTCTAGCTTCTATAGATAAAAAGCTCCTGTGTCCTTGAGCAAGACACTTAACCCACCTCACCCCCAGTGTCTTTGTACGCTGGTGTATGAATGTGTGCATGAATGGGTGAGTCGTTCCTTGAAAAGCATTTTGAGTGCCTTGAAGGTGGAAAAGCACTATATAAAATGTGACCAGTGACCATCTTCATACAAAAGATTTAATGCATAATTGAGTTCGTAACAAATATAAGTTACATTAAGACTTAAGAATACAACTTTTAAATACAAAATGTATCACAATAAGACAATATGAGGTAAGAGTTAAACCAACAGCTAAACAACAAAATGCTTTCTTTATGATAAATTGGTACATTGATTAAAACAGTGCACAAAAACCAATAAAAACTCCTTTTTCTTAAAGCATCTTCTAACCTTCACGAAAACTACCATTTCCACTTGGAAGGTACACAAATGCCACAACACAATAAAGTCCTCTTGACAAAGAGAAAAGTGGTATCTTGAAAAAGTGCATTATGAAAATTATGAGTCAATGGGCAGATATATACTTGGAATGTATGTCCAGCATTTGACACATCTCTGGTCCTTAACATCCATTTGGAAAAGTACCATAATCTAACCCCCCCCAGGTTCTTCATAAGAAATAAATAGCCTTATCACAACAAGCGACTACAACAATAAGAAGATGGACTCGTACTTTAAAGCTTTTGTTTGCTAAACAAAATGATCTAAAAACATTTTCCTGAATGTTTTTGATAATTTAAAATAGCCAAGGAAAACAAACTGCTGCTAAAATGGATAGGAACTAAAGAAAACCCAAGTGCATTACAATGTTCGTAAACGATACAACAGTTATGAATCAAGTATACAGTAGTTTGGGCTGTTTACTTGTGACCTATATACAAAATGTAATGTTGCTTGATTGACACTTGGTCCACCGTAATAAAAAAAGCTTTCTGAAAATACTCTATGGATAAAAATTTCAAGTATAATATAAAACTGGAGCCATTTTTTGTTTCCCCAAAGGCGTTCAATAAACACAAGTTATAATTTCCTATTTGTAGACCAAAGTCAAAGTCAAATCCAAAATTTTCAGGAGAATTTTTCCTCCATATCGGGTACTTCTTCATCTTTGTCGTCTTTGACTATTCCTTCGTCGATGCTCTCCAGTCTGAGCCTCTGTCCGTCCAGGTACCTTGGCCGTGGCGTTGCCCTGGTGGTGAACAGTCCTGCAGGTAAAACTAACCCTTCTCCAAAGAGAGTCACTTTAGCATCGTTCTCAATCGCCTTTGCCAAACTGGAGGCGAACGTGTCCAGGGATTTGTGGACCTCTGCGTGAACTTGGACGGAAGATGAATTTTCAACTGAGGAAAATAACAGAAAATAATGTAGCACTTTACAGTAGTGAAAGTGTTAAAAGTATAATTATGCTCATGGAAACAGGACACTTCTGTTAATATGATAAATCTTGAGCTAGCCCCCAAATAAGTATGACTGGTGGTAATAATGCATGTTTCCCTCATTATCTCAGTTATCCTGCTATTTCTGTACTGTAGACTAAACAGCAAGGTAAAATCTAAAGTTGGAGCATTTTTGTTGTGCAGTCCTAGAGTGCAGTAGGACTAGTTTGTGCCCAGACCCTGATGTTTTTAGTGCACGGTAATGACAGATACCTTTGGAATGCTCCACCTGGTCTTCAAAGGTGACGGAGCTCCGCCTCTTCCCAGGCACGCTCCCCTGGGACAGCAGGTGGGAGGAGTCATCTGTGGTGAAATGATCCAGCAGCATCACATCTGTACCTGCACAGACAAACACCAGTGAGTTTAACACGTGGAGGAAATGTATTGTAATCAACTATGACACGAACAGTTAAACCGTGCCTGACTCTACTTGTCCAATTTACAAAGCTTCTGAGATGAGCTTTGACACAGGAATGCAAGTTTGACTGTAACCAATGACAGATGTGATGCAGCTAAACATAACAGTATGCACTATCGAGCAAGTCTCCATTTTTAACTCAAAGTGCCTTAACATTTTTTACAGAACTGTATGTTGAATTAGATATTTCACAAAATAAACTTGTCAATTTAAGTAATTGAGTAATTCTGCAATCAAGTTTTGAGACACTCACATGAGTCCTGAGTAAAACTGAAGCCAGTGTCTCCTGTGCTGCTCCCAGGCGCCAACAGATGCCCTCCCCCGGCCAACAGGGCTGTGAGGTGTGGGGACATACCCAGGTCTAAAAACATATTAAACCATTATAAACAGCACACATTAATAATACATGTTTAAAATACTTGGATTACCTGTGATTCTGTTGGAAATGCTAAAGAGGCGTGAGGTCCTTTGTCGCGTGGCAAAAGACTCTCTGTAGTAGCGGTCTCCAAAGCACATACCGAGTAGCTCCTTTCGGACCGTTTTATTCCAGAGGCCGTAGATGAGCGGATGGCACACAGCGCTGCAGAAAGACAACCACGCCACCAACGTCTCCAGCATATGGGACGCACTGCCCTGTCCGCACAATGCCTCCATGCAGACCACCACCACATAAGGGCCCCAGGTCACGAGGAAGGTGCCTATCACCACTAAGATGGTGACAAAGGCCTTGCACTGGCTGCCGGCGTAGATAAGACTGCGCCTGCTCCCGTTGGAGGAGGTGGAGGTGCTTGAGTTTTTGCGGCCGTTCCTCTGAGCTGCACCAGAGTCATCCTGCGCCACAATAACTGTCCCACAATGCACTTTTCTCGCTTTCATACGAGCCACACGGAAAATGACCCCATAACAAGCCAGCATCACAACAAAGGGAGGAAGGATGCACCAGGCAACCCAAAATGAAGTGTAGCTCCAGTCCTTGTGCCACGAAGCAACACATGTCCATTTGTAACAGTCGAATTCAAAAGAAGACCAGCCGAACAGAGGAGGCAGGCAGCCCACCAGAGAATGCAGCCAGACGTATGCAATGACCACCACGGCCCGGTTTCCTGTGATCTTCATGGGATAAATCATGGGGTAGAGCACTGCGTAGTACCTGAAAAGGAAAGGCAAAAGTATCTAGTGCATAGAACCATAGTAAGTTCCTTAACAAAATATTTTAAACCGCTGATGCTGAAGCAAATTCTGTGAACAGGGGGCTTTGTATTAGCTAGCTATGTTGTAAGAAAAAAATCGTTGCATAAGGTAACTCT
Organism: Periophthalmus magnuspinnatus; assembly: GCF_009829125.3. NCBI lineage: Eukaryota > Metazoa > Chordata > Actinopteri > Gobiiformes > Gobiidae > Periophthalmus > Periophthalmus magnuspinnatus. Next base: position 8,868,226 of record NC_047146.1, read on the forward strand.
GCTGGCAGGAACCCTTTGTAATAGTTTGCGAAAGTAGACAGACCTCTTAAACATGTTTTTTAGCCGACTAGTCTCACAACACTGGATACTGTTACATGTTCTATAGGTCTAAGGTTTACTGTTGCAGCCTTGCTATTGTTGTGCTTTTTGCCTACCTGTCAATAGCAATAGCTCCAAGTGTCATGACACTGGCGGAGCTGATGAGCATGTAGAGTAAAGCAGTGAAGTTACACCAAACCACTCCAAACATCCAGTCTCTTCTGGCTGAGCTCACGGCCACAAAGGGCAGCACCAGTGCGGACAACAGCAGGTTGGACAGGGTCAGGCTGAACACAAATTTGTTGCTGGGTGTGAGCAGATAAGGCCTCCGATAAAGAGTAACCACAATCAGGAGGTTCCCCAGGCAGGCCAGAAGAGTGATGGCCACAATGGAGAGGGTCTCCAGCACTGCCAGGCCCTCAGCCTGGGCCACAGAGCTGCAGTTTCTACTGGTGTTCATAGTCAGAAGGGTCCAGAAGGAGGACTAGAGGGACCTAGGTGACACTGAGAGCCTGTGGGAGAGAAAAAACACTGTTCACTACATGTAACTACAACGATGATACACATTTGTGCTCATAAAAAGACAACAGCCTAGTGTTAATTAGCCAACAGATTTAGACAAAAATGTTTATACTAAAAGCCTATTTAAGTCTACAGGATTACCATTTGGACCCCAAATACTATTAGTATTAGGATCGCAAATACTATTACTGTCTCTATGTTTATAAAGTGGTTTATAAATGTACATAGCACAGTCTTATGTTGCTTTTAACTTTCAACGTGGAAAATGTTGCGTTTAGAAACACAACGTAAACACTGCTCGTCCAATGACACGATTCTGCAGTTTTAGGGGAAAAAAAGAGAAAGTTACATTGTATTCACACTGTAGACCAGATCACATTATCTGAAGCTCATGTTCAAACCATTTACACTCTGTTTTCCAGGTTAAAAAACATCCAGTAGGCCAAATAAAATGCAGTGTGGACATAACTCGCGCTACACGCGACATCTTGTTTTCGGGGGAAGCGCTGAGGCCAGACAAATGTAAACTTTGAGAGTGTGAAAAAGTAGCGGTGTAAAGTAGCTGAAAGCAGCCCTCGAGTTAGCCGAGCTAAGCTCAAACTTTCACCTCTGTTCCAAACAAACGCGCATATTTGACCTGATTTGGCAGAGTGTCTGGGCTCCACATGTCCCGCTCCAGTGAAGACATCCGTGCGCTACTCTCCGTGCGACCCAGAGCCGAGGGCTGGGGCAGAAAGCCAGTTTAGCTTCGACATGGTAAAGTTTGGGCTGGTTAGTCCCTCCTCATCCACAAACGGACCAGCTGCAATGGCGTCCTCCTCCCACCGTCCCACCGCCCCCAGCCCCTGCTCTGCGCCTCAGTGGGTGGTCGTCTCTGCTCCAAACGCACTGCTTTTTAACCACACAGCTTTTGCGTTGCTCTGACTCAGTTTATTCAAATATGTATTATTCATGCGAATGATATTTATGTGATCTGAACAAAGAAAGACGAGCTAAAAACAATTTACAATTTCTTATAGTAGCGACGCAAATATAATATGTGAATGTTTGTGACCGGTGGGACAGGTCTTCAAATGTGTAACGTAGTTATGAATGAAGTTAATCGCAGCATCATTTCATCAGCGGCCGTGGGACCACCCACGGAGATCAAAGCTTCCCGCACTAAAACGTCACAACACACGGACCAATCAGAGGAGAGAAGGAAGCAGCCTGCGCCACGAGGGGGCGCTACATGTGTGCGCTCAATGAAAATGTGAATCAAATTTGATGACAATGACATTTTTTAATCGCTGAAAAAAGAAAAATAACCAGAAATGCCATAATATTGAGCCTATTGGCCTATAGGCTTTATAATATGAAGTAGATGAGATGACAGAACAGACATCCCAAGGCTTTAGTTTAAATTGAACTTGGAAAAAAAATCCTCATATTGATTGATCTTGATTTCCAGTTTATGTTTATTTTGAAAAGCAAAAATCAAAATGGCTTTCAATATTGATTCTATGAACATAAACAATACAGACTTTAATCCGTTGCCATTTTACACAAAACCTTAGCCTTATTTCTTCCTCCAAAGTCTGAACTCTGCTCCAGACTACACGCTTTTCATCATTATCATTAATAATTAGACATGACTGAATCTGGATCTTGATTAAAATTCAGTTAACATCCCAATCCTAAGTTCATCTAATAATACTTAGGCATGACAGTCATCTTTAGTGGTTATGTTATGAAAATGTAAAAGCATAAAGAAGTCACAAGCTCAAAATTTCATCATTGGCATTTTTGGAGAGTAGTCAGTCAGAAGTGACACCATTAGACCCTAGAAAACAAAACAGCTTAGAAAGATTGGGCTTACATTTCTCTGATCACAGTAAATAAATACAACTCCACAGCTCACCATAATAGTCCACTTTCTGTTCTCAGCTTCAGGGAACACCAGAGAGCGGGACGAATAGAACACTTGGTCATCCACCTCTTCAGATTTCCTCGGGAGACAGTGAAGGAAAGTCCAGTCTGGTCTGGCCACACTTCCAGTCTGCAGAAGCAAAACAGGGCGTAACAACTACAGAGGCAGTGCATTACAATCAGGTAGATTACTAGAAAGCACAAGAATGTTAAAAATGGCAAATATCATATTATTATAGTTGATGCTTCCTTTTTGTTTTACTTGTTACGATACCTGCATAGTGATTTGGTAACCTTCAAAATCCTTCAGTCTCTTTTTCTTCTCTTCCTCTTGTCCCATGCTGACCCAGGTGTCTGTTACCAACACATTGCTCTCATGTGCCGCCTCCATTGGATCTGTTGTCAGGACTAACTGGGTCCCATACTAAAGGTAAAATCATATTTACATGAATCAGTTCAAGCATATTTGTGCTTTTTATAGTCCAAACCTTTTCAGAGAGTCTCTGTGCCTCCTGAATCACACTCTTTTCAGGTTCATAACCCTGAAAAATACAATGTTTTAACAAAATGAATGCTTTATTGATGGACCATGTACATTTTAGTGCATTATAAAATGTTAAAATTGCACTGGTGAAAACCTTTGGTGTAGAAATCTTTAGGTGAACACCTAGTTTGGCTGCGGTCATCATGAAAGAGTGAAGCACATTGTTCCCATCTCCGATCCAACTGACTGTGAGTCCATTTAAAGACCCGTAATGCTCCTGAACAACAGAGCACTCTTTTAGCCAACAGTACTAGACTTACGTGGGGAGTGCATTATAAAGCACAGTACCTGCAGAGTGAGGAAATCTGCTAAAATCTGAATGGGGTGGTACATGTCGGACAGACCGTTAATGATGGGGATTGAGGCCTCTTTAGCCAGGTCCTCCAGTGTGGAGTGACTGTAGACTCGGGCCAGGACAATGTCACAGAGGCCTGAGAGCACCCTGCAGAGCGGGTTTAAAAAGGCAGTTTAAAATCTACATTTAAACAATATGTATTTATTTACTCACCTGGCTGTGTCTGTAGAGCTTTCATTTACTCCAAGGTGAATGTCTTGGGATGTTAGGAAACAAGGATGCCCTCCCAGCAAAGCAAAACCTTTAAAATAATGTTCAATGATAATATAGTGTTCTATCTGTAGAGTCTAAACTGTGATTCACTGTTTTGTCTGTAGAGTGTCCTGTCAGCAGTTCTATTGTCCCTGGCCTGTCTAAACACTGCATCTGTCACTGCACAGAACACGGCCGATGCATTTACTAATATGTAATAACGTAATTACTATCTGTAATAACAATACAGTCTGTCCCCACCTGTTTCTGTGGACATTCTGGTCCTGGTGCTCCTCTTCTCAAATATCATTGCAATGGACTTGCCTTGCAGAAGAGGAAGATTCTGAAAGTACAAAAAAGGCTTCCTTCACTTTTTTCCAAAGTTATTAGGACTTAATACCAGTCTCAAGCTGTGTGATATTTAGTCTACCTCATTGTTTTGTTTGATGCGGTGTTTGACGTCTGCTGACACCCACAACATCTTCTTGATTTCATCGGGACCAAAATCCTTTAAAGTCAGACAGCTCCGGCCTTTTAACTTGACAGAACCGAAGGCAGCTGTCCCCGTGCTTCAAATATAAAATGTAAAAGCACGTTGTTATGAGCGGAGCCATTTTCAACCAGCAATATTTCACATTTACACACCGCTGTGTTAGTTTCTTACCTAAAAGCCCGTGGGTGGAAGCCCGCGACAGTTAGCAAACATTTGAAAACATTACTATGTGCAGTTAACAGTTTAGCTGACATTGTGATTCAAAAGAGGAAAAGCCCATGTAATTTTGCGGAAGATTTCATCAGAGAAATCAAACTCTCGGCTTCAGAGACACGCAGCCAGAAGCGAAGCTCTCAGCCAATCAGCAGCGAGCTCAGTATGACGTAAGACAAACGCGTGTGGGCGGCTTTAAACTCAGGATATAATATGCACATAAAAATAATAATAATTATGCGCATTATGCAGGGTATGGTTTATTTCAGCCATATTATAAAAATCTGGATATAGACTTTGATTTTTATAGACTTACAACAAATGTAATGTGTCAAATTTATTTTTAGCAGTATCTGGACTATTTTTGAGTTGTGTTTAGAGATTAAACGTTTGGTGATGCTGTCATTCTTTTAGGAAATACATGTACGTTTAACATAGTATAATAATAATAATTAATTATACAATTTATACAATAGTGCATTCACAGCACGGTTGTATGACTGCAGATGTTATTGAATCACGCTAGGGGGCAATGTTGCGCCATACAACACCAGACCTTTTTTTTTTTTGTATATGTGGCTTAAGTATGATTCTGTTACTTTCCTTTCAAGAAAGTTCTGAGAGCGTTTTTCGTCTAAAATATTTTGAAGATGCCACACCATATCCCCCAGTCCAAAATGTTTTTGATAAATATATAACCTCATCTTTATCTCTCTGGACATAGTCTCCAACATCTGTAAGCTCACTGCTCTCCCAAAGAGCCAAGTCAAACTCCCACCAGAGTCCAGTGATCCAGCAAAGATAAACAAAGCCACATTTCCTAGCATTTCACAAACTCCAAGCAAACTTCTTTCTATGAATGTTAACATGTACAAATCCCTTGTGTATTAAAGTTATAAAGCATTGCATACTTAAAATGTGTATGAAAAACACATTTACTAATGGACAACATCTTAAAAGCCCTATAGGTGTGTTATTGAATGAGCTGTCCTCTTGCTCCAAAGCAACACTGCAGACAAAAGAGACATTAATCAACATCTGCAAAAGGAAGGAAATCTAAAAAAAAAAAAAAAAAAAAAAAAAAAGGCTTAATATTTGTATAGGAGTTGACCAATTAATCATATCAAAGCAATATATGCCAGCTTGCCATTACTCTGGAAAAAGTGAAAGTGAAATATTAAAAAGCCACATAAAAAAGCCACATACAACAAAAGATCTATGGCAAATATTGAGTGCATATTGTTCATTTTTGTATGTGTATGTGAAACAATAATTTGCACAGCAGACGTCACGGTCTTGATTAAGTGAGATTGAGGACGACTTTCCAGCAAAAGTGCAAAGCTCAGCATAAACCTACTACAATGTGAGGGAGTTGCTACAGACACATGTGTAATACAGGGGCGTTTTTTCCACTAGCTTCATTCAACCTCATGAACAATAAACTGCTAACGCTCTGTCAGGTTTGTCTTTGGCTTTAGTAGTAAGTAATTCCCTGAAAACAAACCACAACAACCAAATTGTTCAGTCCTGATTTATTCTAATTCTACTGAGTTGCCACCATTGTAATTTAGAGAAGGGTTGGGACAATACAAAATTTGGATCAAATGGGTAAATGACAATCATCTGTGGCACATTTTGTATAGTCATGGAAGTCGGCCAAAAGATACACTGGTGTTAAATTGTATTGAATTACACCACCAGAATGTCCAGAGAAAAGCTATTGCAGTTCTATTGCAGATCCCTTTTGTCTTTACATAGGCTATAACAAAGTACTTCAATTTTTGTTTAAACATGGGACATATTCATAATATTAATATCCATAACATTTTCAGACTTTTTTCATTTTCAGTATTTGTAATAATTATTGCACAGGCCAAACAGCAGTGCAGAGTATTCAGTCTTCTTGTCCCTAGGCAGGGTACTAGACCAGGGGATTTCAATGCCCATGTGGGCAACGCAGTGACACCTGGAGAATGGTGATCAGGAAGAACGGCCTCCCTAATCTGAACCCGAGAGGTGCTCTGTTATTCTGTGTCACAGTTTGTCCATAGCAAACACCATGTTCAAGCACAACGGTGTTCATCAGTGCATGTGGCACCAGGACACCATAGGCCAGAGGTTTATGATCGACTTTGTTGTTGTGTCATCTGACCCTCGCCAGCGTGTGCACTCGGGTGAAGAGAGGGGCAGAGCTGTCAACCAATCGCCACCTGGTGTTCCAACTACAGGGGAATCACAGGGGGTTTGCTCTGAGGATCTGGAGAAGGCATTCGACCATGTTCCTCCTGGTGTCCTTTGGAGGGGGGGGGGGGGGAGTTGTTTGCCTTGCTAGCAATAAGTCAGACTTGTTCCCTGTGCATGTTGGACCCGTCAGTGCTGTTCTTTGCCACTGGTTCTGTTCATGGTTTTTATGGACAGAATTTCTAGGTGCAGTCAGGGACCAGAGCGGTTCTGGTTGGGGGACCACAGGATCATGTCTCTGCTGTTTGTAGGTTTCATCAAGCCAGGACCTGCAACATGCACTGGGGCAGTATGTAGTTGAGTTTGGACTGGCTTTGGAGTGTCCAGGGTACAGGAAGTCTGGAAATTCCTGCTTAGACTACTGCCACTACAACCCGGCCCCAGGTAAGCGGAAGAAGATGGGTGGATTGTGATATTATTGTTAAATGTAATTTTTTTTAGCCATCATTGTGACACAAAAGTTCATTAATATCTCATGTCTCCACCACTGGCTCTGACAATGGATTTGACTGAACAACACGCTAAAATATACACATATTTAGTGTGCTCCTGATAATCTGGCTGGAGTCGGTCTCACTGTTTCCACTCCAGAAGCGTGAGGAGATCTGTGAAGGAGCCTCTTCCGTTTGCTTTGTGTCATAGTGCAGCATGGGGTGCTGAGTAAGCCATTCCTCTTCCATCATCCAAGAGTGAAACCAGCTATATATAGGAGCTATATGGAAAAATAATGAAAGTCAATGCCAAAAGACAATTAACAACTCGAGTAAAGTGTTTTCTATAGGTGACTAAAACCTCATGTCAATCGTATTCACAGGTGGAGAAATATAGATTTTTATCATTATCGCCATGGTGTTCTTCCGCCCACCATCAGATGACTGAGTTGATGAATGATGTATCCGTGCCCATCAACAACATATGGATAAACAGGATCTGATAATAATTACTACATTACTTTGGAATGCTTGATATATTTACTGTATATTAAAGTCATGTATATATAGACACTCCTACATATGGCTATTTCACATCAGGATATATTATTTATTATATTATAACTTAAGAGCAGTGTGTGTCAGTCTTCAGATGACTCTTTATATTTGTGTGGACTGGTCATGTTCTTGCCAAACCTGGACGCTGTAATTTAGTCTGTGTATCAAGGGGGTGGGATTTTGTCAGTGTTGGGCCAGTGTTTGTTACTGACCTTTCGTGGGATGACAATAGCTCAGTTGGTAGAGTGTTTGTCCACAGAGCCAGTTGGTTAGTGGTTCAAATTCCCCTCTCGACCTAAAAACATCATTGGTAGAGTGGTCAGATCCACTGACCCACAAGCTGGTGGTTGCGAAAGCTGATTACAGGCATTGTGTCCTTGGGCAAGACACTTAGCTCTCCTTGCTGCCAGTGTCTCCTTACACTGGTGTATGAATGTGTGTGGGAATGGGCGAGTGGTTCCTTAATGTAAAGCGATTTGAGTACCTTGAAAATTGAAAAATGCGATATAAAATGTGACTATTTACCATGACCATTAAGTATGTTTATGCTTCTATCATTATTTTACATTTTTCATTGGTTGATTGATTGATATTGATCTAAAATGGCTTTAAAATAGAAATGGGTCCATTGAGTTTCTGGTCAAAACTGCAGAACTGGTATCTTCACAGTGGCATGTCACTGTCGCCAGCAGCAGGTATTCATTTACATATATTTATTGTTGAAAAATGGCACTGTGACATTTTTAAACTTACATGTATGATCTGAAATCTGACTGTTTGAAAAATTGTGTTTTCTGATTTTCTGAGCACTCAAGCCTGGAATAGAGGATAGTACTATATTACTACCAATCAACAGAGACAAAAAAAATGTGCATAGCCAGTCATTTCAAATATATGTTGAAATCACTCGAGATCAAGACATGTGGTAGTACGAACCCACTCTAAATACTAATATGAAGAAAGGCTTAGTTGTCAGTGCACCTGTGTAAGGCAAAGAGTCAAAGACGGCAATTAGACCCAGTTCAAAGCAGAGGAGCAAGAGAGGAAGAGACGGAGAGGGTGGGGAAATTGGCAGATCCTGGCCCATCACACAACTCCTAAAGACAAAAGAGTCTATTTGGACAGAAGCAAAACTGAGCAGGGATGATAAACCATGTCTACACCATGCCTGAAAGCAAAGTGCAGATCAAAGATAAAGGTAAATCTGACTTTAAGGATAAAACATCAATGGAGAATATCTGGTGGTATAAAAGGCAGCCATTTTCAAAGCAACTCACACCTATCTGCTCCGTTTCCTCAAAAGACTGTGGAGGAACAGAGAAGCTTTGGAGTCAGCCCCTGGAGACTCTTCTGACAGGAATCAGCCTAAACTGGAAGGATAGCAGTCACACAGAGGAGAACCACAACACATGCGCCGTGTTTTACTGTAGATACTGCTGGTCCTTAAAAAGTCATATTATTTTTAGGTATTTTGTATTAAACTATAGCATATGTAGAACTGTATTTTTTTAAATTTTGTTCATTGTGAAACAGAAACAGGTCTATTTGACGTCCTGTTCAAAACGGCAGCTCTGACTTACTGATTTTTTTGTTTCTATTGTAAAAAAAAAAAAAAAAAAGCTATGTGGCATTTAATAATAATCACAAGTAAAACACAGAGGAGTTGTCACAGATAGAGGGTAAAACGGCAATTTTCTGAGCACTCGGTCTTCAAATGCAGGACAACAGTTTACTCAAACAAGCACGAATTGGAACATGGTTTAAAGGTCATAAAAGTTGATTTTACTGTCCCGTGTGAATGTGTCTCCTTTTGCCACTTTTGTGCTCCTTGGGTTGTTACTATAGAAACAAAGTCCTTTTAAACAAAACCAGTGGCACCTTCTTTCAATAATTTAAATGAACAAATTATATCCCAATTGGCCAATATTCACGTGTTTCAAAGTGATGAAAATTGCAACAGTTGCCAAAGCAATTACCACATCAAATCAAAATGTTATATCTTTTGAATGAGCAGATGTCCCTCAAAGGTCTTTCAAAACCGTAAACCCATGATTACTTCTAAAGAATTTGCATAGTCATTTTGCTTATGAAATACAACCCTAAATGCACCCTCCTATTCCAAAAAGCAGTGACTGAGTAAGACCCCGCTGTGCTAAACCAGTAGGTCTGTTTACCAACTATTCCCACCACTTCCGGTTGCCAAATGGGTAGGAACAAATGAAATCCATGTTCATAATTTGAAGAGCTTTTGTTATTGATAATGCTAACAGTTGGACTACATATACATTTAAAAGTTATGCAAGAAACTTTTGGCAGTTCAGTTGAAAATGAAACTGAAAATTGTCTAAAAAAGTATCAGCTGTAACTTGATTCCGCCTGGAGGAACAACAATAAGTTCAAGTCCACAACATCGATCAGGGATAGACATCTATGTGACCTTAGAGGCACCCGTGGGCTCGACCAGGTGAAACGGTCCACTCTTCTGAACTTCAGTGTAATTACAGCTCAGGGAATCCTCCTCCTGTTTCCTGTCAGGACAAGGCACACTTCAAGAGCCTCTTGTGTGGACTCGCCCCCTCATAACTGCACTGCTACCCAATACTGCAGGCTGAGTTTAGCTGAAAACCCTTACTGCTGCTTATCTCTTAATTAAACAGATGCGTAATAGTGCAAAAATACATGCACTTAATGGAGTATTTAAAATGATTATAATGACCATATTAAATCAGTGGTGTTCATAGTAATAGGATATGACACAAGCGCATTTTTGCATTAATTACATTTCAAAACATGTTGGCTTAAAGTCTATAGGTGTCTATATATGTTATCTGTATGATCTTTTATGGACTGATTCAGAAAAACACATGAGTCAAATCTCCCTGAAGACTTCATTCTGAAACACGTCTGATTTTTTAGAAAAGCATCTCCGCATCTCTCGTGTCGTCATTGTATCTTGAGATATAAAACAGCTCTTGTTAATAGCGCATTCATAATCCATTTGCAGTGATGATTTTGAAAGGTCAACGCTAAACCCAGCTAATCTTCATACACATAAGGAATAAAACAATAAATGTATATGCAAATGAATGCTGACATTAATATAGTGGGATTTATTGGAAAAGTCAAGTAGAAGCATTAAGCTGTTTTTGTCAAATAATCCCATGCAGATGCTCTAAAAAGCTTCTGTAGGTCGATGTTTTTCAATGTATTTTTGAAGAATAAAACACCAGTAATTCAACCCATACAGATAAGTTTAAAGAGCCCATATTACGCTGCTTTCTGATCTATGTTATAATGTTGTTTTCTCATCACAAACAGACCTGAAGTAGTGTTTTGTTTCATTCACACGAGTTTAACACACAAAACATAGATTCTCTCAAACTGAAAACACTCTGTTCCACCTTGTGATGTCACGTGGTAATACAGGAAGTGCTCAACTGTGTTTTTAAACTCCATACACCTTCACTAGAATCATTTGGATCATTTCAGCCACGGGATTGCCAATGTCTACTGAACAAAAGGTAAAAGGTACAGAGCATTTTGAGCTTTGGAGATGTAGACAGACTAATAATAAATGGTTACTCAAACATGTGTGAATGAAACAAAACACAACTCCAGGTGTGTTTTTTTAATGAGGTAACAGCATTATAACATGGCTAAATGCCCAGAAGAGTCACCTTTAATGCCATACTGTGGAATATTCTAAGAAATGCAATATCAAGCCAGTGCACCCATCCCTCCAGAAAAATGACATAGGGCACCTTTAAGACCTATTTCAAAAAACAAATGTGTAGTTAACCGTGCATTAAAAGATGCTGCTAGGGAAAGCTATGTGTGTTGTTTGCAGTATTTCTAATCTAAAACAGATCATGTCATCCCCTGTGCAGAGGTTTCTGTAAAAGCTGGGGTTGAGTCATTGTTGTGAACGTTGATTTGTTCCACCTCTGTTCTCCAGCTCTGACAGATCTGACTGCTGTGTGTGAAATGACACTCACAAATCCTATTTATTTCTGTTCAAAACTCTTGGTAAAATCGCTGTGATTTCTGAACCTTTACCAGCTGCTCACAACAATGTATTATCTAAGGAATATTCGCTCCGGTCCGTGAAACAAGACAAACTGTAGCCTATTATCCATGCAATTATAGAAACAGTGAAGCAGAGGAAATATTCATAATTGGGTACATATGCCTAAATACAGTCAGATAGTCACATATGAACAGACCTATGTAAATGTCATGTATCAGGTAGGTCTTAATGCTCTGGAGTAAAGATAGGGACCTTTTTATGCAGAAGGGTAACTCTACATACAAAAGTAAATGTTTGCAAACCCTCAGGACCTATAGCCTGCAGTTCCTGTCTGTCTGTCTGTCTGTCCCTGAAGCTGAATATTTTAAATGGTTTAAGCTCCTTTTCCCTGTTGTTACTATTAGGCAAGACTGTATTAGATCACAACCTTTTATTGCTTTATCCAGTGACATAGCAAAGAGGTCATGCAGCCTCACTGAACTGAAATCCTGTAGCTGGACGTTTTAATTAATTTCCTGCGGTGTCTCGAATAAAGTCAAGTGCATCCAAATTGCACAGTAGCCAGGACGAGGCGGCAGCTTGTGTTGATGATTATAGTCTAGTCTTGCAGAGTTTGGCACCTCTCTCATGTCTAAGCCCCACGCCGGTGGAGCCTGGCGGCGGGAGGAGAAGACTCCGTTGTTCCTGATCGAGAGGCGGGTCTTGGAGCAGCAGGAATGCGCTGGAAGTTTTCCTACAGTGGGCTCTTCAGAGGCAGACCGTCCGCCCCGCTGCTCCGTGGACATGTGGCCTGTGATGATCCTAGCCCTCCACCTCTGCCTCTGCGCGGGGTACGAAGGTAGGACAGGACTACTCACTTTGGGAATTACTTTCACTCTGCTTGCATCATCACCGGGACTCCATTCAAGAAACTAGTAAACCAGCTATAAAGTTTATTTTCTGGGCTTTTGCGTTCAGGTTTTTGTGGAGACTGGATTATTAGGTGGCGTTGACGCGGTTTTGGAGGCTTGTTGTGGGCGCGCAGTTATTTCTTGGTGTTTACGTGGAGGGCTGAGTCCGGAGGAGTGCAGTGTGCATCTGGGGGACATTTCTTCAGCCCTGCACAGAGCTCATGCATTGTTAAACTTCGCTGGTCCCTTTCACACATTTTCCTTTTAAAGAAATCTTAAATCTGACCTCGTGATCTTAAACTTTATTCTACTGTGGGCTTTATAATCTCTCTGGATGATAATATCTTTGGGTATTTTAGTGCCTCTTTTACTATTTATGGCTTCTGCTCCTTGTAGCAAAACTTGGCTTTTTCAGTAACCTAGTAACATGCAGCATGCTTTTACAGTAGTGCATAGTAAGACAAGGACAAGGAACTTTTTTGATCATTTAGCTGAGATGGATTTGTATTGCCTTTACACAAATATCTTAGCACACTTTTAGATTTGTGCACTCTTAAATGACTGCCACACTGGATAATTAGCACAACCCCAATGCAGTTTATCCTATCCCAATCTGAAATAACACTTGATGAATAGTAAAGAGTTGCATCATAAAAACCATGACCCTATCATGTTCAGATGACATTTTGTACAAAGTTGCACAGTCACAGAGCTACAAAGGCTACACAAACGTTCTCTAATGTATAATGCAAACAAAATAGTTCTCATATCAGAGGGTTGTATCACACCAAAGCTCAGAAACATCAAAGCTGCATCGTGCATGTGTGTTTTGGCTGAGAGTTGTTGGCTATGTTGGTTTGCTGCTGTGTGATGATGCAGGCTGAAACATGAAGACCCGGACAGCAGATTTACACAGTGAAACGAGTGTGCAGCTGACAGATATGGACTCTGGTGCGTGGAGTTTATTTAACGGCACTGTGCCATGTTTGTTCTGGTAGTGACAGACCTCATTTAGTCCTTATGAGAGTGCATGACTGGTGGAGCCCTGGAGTGAAATCCTTAGATGTTACAGGATCCAGACAGAGACAGCTCTAGTTTTAAAGCCTGATCACAGTTTCCAGGATTCTTCAGTCATACTGCTGACAGTCCTGGAAAGGGCACCGCGAGCTACGGGCTAATTAAACACTATAATAAATTGCTTCAGGGAAAACCTTTAAAGGTAAAATAAGACAGGAAAATTTATAACTGTTAAATCAACAAGACAACAGTTTATTAGTGTATAGGACACTTCTTGTTTATTGCAGTTGTATAAATAGTGTTAAGTTACTGCCCCACAGTTAAAAGCTCTGTCTACACTGTCGCCTTGTTCCAGCATGGTCAGAATAAGTATACCCATGTAACCTTACAGTATTATCTAAAATATAGCTACAAGCATGCTTTTTTCTGCATCTGTTCCATGTCTTTAGTGTATTATTTCCTTAAGTGGAAAAGTGTCATGTTTGTAGCTCAGAATTGGAATTTGGAAGTAAACTCTTGTAGTCATCACTTATTCAGAAGCATTACTGTTTCTAAAAGTCTAAGTGAGACAAATGCTATTATGCCTTTAATACGTTTTATTTAAAATGCTAATCACCATCGACAAAAGTGTACCGAGCTGGCTAATTGAATTATCACTAGACACAGGACACACTAAATGATGAACTTAATAAAATACACGTACTTACTTACTTCCTCATTTACCTCTTCATGTCAAGTCTACATGAATTGCGATAAAACTGAAATTGTGGTTTGGCTCCAAGAAAAGTGTGATATCATTTATTTGGCACATCACTTCTTATTATCAGTGTGTTTTAAATTCCTGGAGTTTATCATGCAGGTGCTTCATCACCGGAGCTTTGAAGAGTAAAAACATAGACGCTGGCTGCGCTTCACATCGACATTTTTATTGGAATAATATATGATAGAGATTGTAAATATATAAAGGGCAAACTGTAATGCAGCGTAATACAATTGCTTTACATGATTATGAGCTCAAATTCAGCACTAGCATACACTGTGCATATTGGGCTCAGTCTTCAGTAGCAAAGTTGTTATAGGGCTAGATTTAGGGAGGATGTCTGTAATTACATTCACATACCTTTCTCTGTCTCCTCCATCCAATTAAGAAGCAGACACTTAAGTTTCCCCATTAGGCTGCTGAAGTGACTCAGTGCATGCCTCTCTCCACTCAAGGTGCGCTGTGTGATCAGACTGACAAAACCACCCACTGCTGTTGTGGCCTGTGTATGCCTGGTGTTGAATGACTGTCAATATAGATTTGGATCCGGACTGCTTTTATTAAACTGATAGAAAAACAGGAGGAGGAATGAAACAGACTGTATCACGTTCAATGACCAACACACGGTGGAAATATGAGGCTCCGCGATGAGGAAAACAGTCCCGTCTTGTGGATCCTGAACACTGGACACATTCAGTGTGGGGTTCAGGGGCGCGCAGGCAAAGACACTGCCCTATTTTGGCTAATGTCTTATTTCCAAATATGTATCTTAGTCCATAGTTTAAACCAGTACTAAACAGGACTAATGGGGTAATGGGTCCATGAGAACAAGGTGAGACATGAAAACATACATACTTATTGCACTTTTGAAACATATTTGTTATTAATGCATGATTTCCTTGGCTGTCTAATGTAATGTAAGCTGTTGATTGGTGGCAAATTAAAAAGAAATTAAATATATATGACAGTGGAGGGACATCTTACAGAAGAAGAGGATTAAGCTTCAGCGTGTTTGTGTTTTTGTTTAGACTTTATTTTTGAAATGCAGATGACAAGGTGAAGTAAAACAGCCTCCTGCGCTGTGGTACAAAAGGTTTCTGCTCCGCCTACTCCATGGTGGCTTATAACTTGGTCTCCTTCTCTTGCATAATCTCTTTGACATCTCCAATAGTATCCTGAAGCTTCTCCCAGTCCAGATTTTGGCAGACCTCTTGCTTTCTGCTCTCAGCTTGATTTCAATTTTGCATCTCCAAAACGTACTCATTCTGATCCTTCAGTCTCAGGTGAACTTCAGGCTTCTAAGAATTTCCACCTCTTTAATCTTCTACATTTTCTCCAGATGGGATGTTGTTTGGTTCATGCCAGTATTGTCTAACTTGTTACACTGTTTTGGTTGTCTGAATGATGACAGGAAGTTGTGTCTCTTGCTGCAGCTTTCTCTTTTTTGACCGTTCTTCAGATCTTTTTTCCACATCTAATCTGAGCATGTATCACTCATCTTCTGCTTTCAGCGTCTAACCAGTATATAAACAGTATGTACCTTCAATTAGGCTAATACTAACTACCCAAAAGACCAAAAGAGGAGTCCGCTTCAGTCAGAATAGATGGACTAAACCAGATCCAACAGTCCAAACTCCTCACTCTTGTCTTGTGTCCTGCATGCTGCCATATTCAGTTTATGACTCACCTCAGGTCCGTGTAAATGCCTGTTTCACTGCTTGACAGAGGTGTTCACATTTGATTTACAACCTGACCGCCAGCTATCTGTGGTAAGTATTATTCATGAGAGCTGTCCTGGAAAAACATATTCAGACAGCATATATAACAAGGGTCAAACCACAAACTGGAAAATGAGGATCTTTGGCAAAGCTGTACATGCCTTTTCCAAAAAATCCACAATTTTCCTTCACATGTAAATAATCGAACAATGTTTGTTTTGCTTACAAACATTGCTCAAGGACTTAGCTGTGGCTTCTTTGGCCAAATTAGTTTCTTCTTTCTTTCTTTTGCGCCTAGGTTCGGGACAGTACCCCTATGGAGATGACGAAGATTTCTATTCACACAGATATAAAGGTAAAACATGCATGCGCACACTTTCACTCAAACTAAGAGGTTTTGTAAGTGTTTTTGTCCCTGAGTAATGCAGTCCATGTAATTACAGTTCTTTCCTAGAGCTTCAGAGATTATTAGATCTGAAACATTAGCTTTATTAGTGAAATTGCGCGTGTTCATTGTTAAAAATAACACAGTGCCATCTGTTCTTTACAGTCTCCAATGTAATTATTATTTTTCTCTCTGGTTAAATTATAGTTTGTAGTAATTTGTCTTGTAATTTTACAATGATCCATGAGCCTTTTAACACCAGACAATAAAATAGCTGTTATTAACATAAGTGGTCTGTTGTTAAAAGGCTCAACACTGCATCATACTAAATGTGTATATCTGATATAAATAGCAGTGTGATCTATAGTCATCCTACAGAATAAGTCAGTGATGCTTTGCCTTTAGACGACACAGTTACGTCAAAGTTTCTCCCAGCCTCAGAATCCAGGTCGTTTGAATGTGGAACTTTCCTCCCAGAGCCAAACCACACTCTTGTCTTGTGCTAAGGCTTAAATGTATTTTCTCGTATTCTGTGGTTGTGGGGACTCTGCCAATATAAACTCACAAGCAGTAGGGAAGAGGTAGTCAGGGACGTTGTGTAATGAGTACAGATATTTATTCCAACTGGAAATTAGTGACTCCAACTGTACTCCTGTGTGCGGACAGGTCCAGAGTGCAGGAGGCAGAACATTTTGATTTCCAATGCACTGTAAAAAAAGAACCTTCAGGCATTTTGAACTGTTTTAAAGGTGAAGAAAAACCATGAATGTGCACCATTTAAGCTTGTGAATTATATTTTATAGCAACACAAAACATAATGTTCAGTTAAATTTAAGGGGTTAGTTGTAGAGCAGTTGACAGTTTGATTCCCAGTTTCCTTGAGTGATTGACCGGACTCCAATTTCTGTGTGAGCCAGTTTATGAATGAGTTTGTGAGTGTGCAGGAGGAAACGGGTGGAAATAAGACTATATTAATAAGATTGTATTGGGTATCTTCACCTATGTAACTCCCAAATGACTAAAATAAACAGTAATTCAAAAATACAATTAATATTTTTGTGAATGGATCTTCTGGTATTTGTATGCACAGGCACATAATCTTTTAGCAGGGCTGCCTCTTTCCCGTGAGAGCCCCAGTTGGATTGGGAAATGGCAGATAAGGTAATAAAATCCACCACATCTGCCTCTAATTAGGGGATTGGTGGATTTTACATTACAAAGAAAGGCTTCTGTAGTTTTGTTCTGTTCAGGTAAGTAAGAGTCAATTGGCTGGACACTGTAGCAAACGTAATAAAAGGGAATTGTTGCATGTCCTTTATGATTGTTGCCTGGGATCCAAAACACACACTTCTTCAATACTTTATGAAGATGTGAGTCTGGTCACTGGTGACTCTTGCCGTTTTTAAATGGGTGTGATTGACCGGTGGATTAGCCAATCGTAGACAGGCATGGTCCATCTGTATCTGTAAAAAATAAAGGAAAAAATATTACAGCAGGCTGAAAAACATCACAAATTTCTGCAGAACTAATGGGCAAAGTACTCAACTCTATTAAATTTGAGGTGAGATCAATTTGATTTTATTTGTAAATCAGAGTTGACATGATCATGAGCTCCTTCATTTCACATGTGAAAAACACTGAAAAAAGACAAATCTGATTGGACGATGTTTGACGAGCCTTGAGATGCAATGGAGGAGGTGGGGACCAGACTGATATCAATCTGTATAAGAAATACAGAGAGATATCATTCTGGATTTGTCAGGCAACGATAATTGTAGAACTCACCATAGTTTATTTTAAGATTGTTATAGAATAGGAACAACTACTAGTTTGCATGTTTGTCCATTTCTTTCTGTCTTGCCATTAAATATACTAATTTGCTTTCATGGTATTAGGTATTAGATTAGGTAATAGATGGTATTAGATTATTATGGGATTATGTATAGAAAGTGGACACTGACATATTTCTCTACAGCAGAATTAAAGTAAATATTGTAGATGAGCAGCTGTTAAATTACTAATATGGTGCAACTGAGCTGTATTGAATTTTAGGAACGCCATGGTGTGCCCCAATCAAGGTGAAACATGGGGATGTGCGCTGCCGGACCCCTCGAGGAGAACATTACAAGAACGTCATGGGGACCCGCTGTAAGATCCACTGTAAGAGAGGATATGAGGTCATGAGCCCGGAGGTGGTGTGTATGGCCAACAAGCACTGGTCTGCAAACTATGCCTGCAGTGGTAAACCTCAGCACTCTTTATTTTTATTGTAACATTGATCTACCACGATATTCAGTTTTGTTTATGTAATTGATTGGTGCTCTTCTCTCTGTTTATGTACTCATAAAAGAAACACAGCTCTGTATTAACACTATAATTTCAGTATTTCCAGCCTCTGATATGATCTTGTATATTCTCCAAACAGAGGTGCGATGTCCAAAACAGGAAATGCCTGCCAATGGTGGCTACAAATGTTCAGGAGGCTCTTACTTCAACTCTCGCTGTGAGTTTTTCTGTGCCCCTGGATTCACCCTGAAGGGACAGAAGATAACGACCTGTCAGCACACCAAGATGTGGAGCTCGGGGGCGCCTACATGTGTCGGTGAGACATAACTCTAATCTGTCCCATTTAGTGCTACAGATGGTAGTTATGTAAAATGGCTTTATCATCAGCTCAAAGCATGTCTACTGAGTAAACTACTCAGCATACTGCAGAGGAGACCACTTTTCTTAATAGGAGGTTTTGTGCTGTAATTATGGTTAAGAGAAAAATATAGACTAATGCGATATTTCATCCCTAGTCATTCATAAAATGCTACTTTTCTGCAGTTCTGTTATTATACAAGCAGGCAGTAGTAGAAAGTCAAACAAATTAAAACAATAGTCTTTTTCAAAAAATCTTTCTTTCTATGTTTCAAGTTGCTTACATATTTTTGTGCAGATATTGATCCTCCAAAAATCAAATGTCCCACCATAAAGGATAAGTGGGCTGAGCCTGGGAAGCTGACAGCGCGGGTGTCCTGGGACACACCGGAGGGCATGGACACTGCAGACGGCGTCTTGACAGAGTCAGCCTCCTTTAGTCTTGTCCTATATTGTATTCCTCTTCTTCTTCTTGTTCTTCTTCTTACCCTTCTTCTTCTTCTTTCTGCTTCTTCTTCCTCTTCTTCTTCTTCTTCTTCTTCTTCGTCTTCCTTCTTTATTAAAGCACTAACCTTGTGTTTTTGCAGTGTGGAGTTAAAGGGACGGCCTCCAAAATCAGACTTCCCAGAAGGACTCCACAAAATGTCCTATACTGTGTTTGATCGAGCAGGGAACAAAGGCACCTGTCGCTTCACTGTCAGAGTGAGAGGTACTTCACCAGGATCCTTCTTTATTTAGTGGTTGTGCCACCTGCAGTATATAGTGCAGTATAGTATTTCCAGTGTATGGCACAAGACAGTATGCAATCAAATGTGTAGTATTATTGATTATCTCAGGACATTAATAAAAAAAAATCCTATAATCATTTCCATAAAATGGAAATGATTATTTCCATTAAACACTATAATAATAATGTCCTGTTTAATATAATTTTCCATATCCCTGTTCAGTCAATACACTAATAAAGACCAGTATTAAATCTCTTATCTTACATTTTCAGCTCTAGTGATTTCAAAATGAAAACCAAACAAAAGTCTGTGATATCACTTAACACGAGCTGTATTCTATCGTTGCTCCGTTTATCCTCCTGCTTATCTTGGTTTCTTGTATGAATTCAAAATATCAGCAATGGGTTCATACAATATTAAACATGATCATGAAATATTTACAGTAGAGATTATTTATTTTTTGCCCAGACACACAGTTTTTCCTCTTTTCCGACTGGGTTGTTTTTGTGCAGTTCGCCGGTGCAGTCCGCTGTTCCCTCCAGACAATGGCTTCATTAAGTGTGACAGTGACAAAGACAACTACGGAGCCAGCTGTGAATTCAAGTGTAGTGGAGGTTTTGATCTCCATGGCAGCGCGGCCAGGGTCTGTCAGTATGGACTCACCTGGTCTGGCTCTGATACCACCTGCACACGTATGTATACACAGAACAACCCGACAGCAGCGGAAAATGCCTCCAACAACACTACGCTCTATTGATTTGTACCACCCCCGCACATACACATTACCAACTTTGGTGGAACTTTAAGAACATACCCTAAGCACTTTGCAAACCAGTTCTCTACTTAATGCATTTGACTTCCTGGAAACTTTTCTGAATTTGAAATGACGAGTTAGTGCCAAAATGATGAAAACTTATTCTGCATATATGTATATCAGTTTGACTAATATACTTGGCACCAATTAAACCTAACTGTGTGCCCACCTCATTACATTTTGTTGTTGTAGAAATGTCAAACACCGCAGTGGGCAATTAGACTAGAAAATATTTACTAGTTTTCCTGTGGAGTTTGACATTTGCTTACATTAGCTATAGATATTTGATATGGACACCTTGTCATGTCTCTGAGAAAGAGTAATTAGAGTTATTAGAGTTAACTTATTCAGCCTTGCTTTGATTAGACTGTCTGTAAAGAGCTTTTGGGTGTTGTGAAAGAGGTTATATAAATCCAGTGATTCATTAATTAAGTTAATATTGGATGCAAACACATGTTCCAATCTTTGCTTCCCATGTCATTTAGTTTACATCATTCTATTTTGATGCTAACAACCTCTGCAGACCAAGAACAGCTCACACGATTTGCAGTTGTAAAGATGCTCCGACCCAATCATCAGCCCCATGTTAAAACTCAAATATGCCTAGTATTTACTGTATTGTGATTGATTAGTAACTTTTGTAACTCGCTTGTCACATTTAACTTCTTTAAACTTAACCGTCCTTGTTTTGTCTCAGCTATGAACATAAATGTGGGAGTGCGTTCGGCCGCAGCTCTCCTGGACCAGTTTTATGAAAAGAGACGTTTGCTCATCGTCTCAGCCCCTACAGCTGCGAATCATAACTACCGCTTCCAGATGACTAACCTACAGGTGAGGCACGACTCCCGACATGTGCGTGTGTGTGTATATGTGTGTGTGCGTGCGAGTCATGCATAGTGCGACACAAGGAGGCTCTGCTGGGGCGGGCCAAAGCGGTGACACAAAACATGGGGAGGGGTGTTGGATGAACTGCAAATGTCAAAGTGATGAATAAATGATAGAGAGAGTGACTCTGATCAGGCTATTCTGAGATGAGCACGTTTTCTCAACTCATCACAAGCCATTAAGTCAGAACCTGTCCTTATTCCTGATTCCTCTGACCTTTCTAAAGCATGGCCTTCTCAGCTGCCAAGACTAACAAACCACACATTTTAGTTGAGTGATCGCTCCCAAGAATCTGTCAAACTGTAGCCCTATTGAAATGGCTATTTATAGAATGTGTTTTATCTTCTTCAAAACTTGACACAAACTGTAAAGGTCACAAAGCAACACTCGCAAACTTTTTAAGAAGCTGTAAAATGTCAGACTTTGTGAACAAATGGTTTGCAGAATGAAAAAGTAGGGCTGGACAATATGACGGTAAAAGTCGAATTGTGATCTGATTCTTTGACAATGTGCTATTTCTGTGGCATATATGGCAGTATTAAGACATTTATCCAGGAGAGCTGACATATCCTATTAATTTATATTAGGGACAGCCTATGTGAGCTTTCTTGCCCTGGGGTCCCAAATTTCTGTCAACAGGCCTGCATTCATCTATCCATATCTCAGTAAACTCTTTATATGTAAGTTAATTGATAAACATGTGCCTATGATACGTATTAGATTCACACCTGCCTGTTTAAAACCAATTACTACCAATGTCTGCTCTCAGGTTCATTGTTCGTTGCTGGTTTACGTAAGAGCTTTTTAAAATTAGCTTTCATGAAACTATCCATTTCACTTTGTTTGACTGTTTTGCTTGAATTATCAGATCTAGCTTTTTATTGAAACTTGAAAGAGAATTGTGAGAACTATATTCAGAAAATCAAGGTTTAGTTTGTTTTCATACCTGTTTTGGCGGCTCATTAGTGGTCTTCCTCAGAGTGGTCACGTGATGTTACTCTGATGTGTCCGGTCATCTGATTTAAACAGGTTTTGACACTGTCTTCCTACCGGTGGAGGCAGGACGACAGCACCATCTGCAGTCTGACTTCTTCAGGACAGTATCCAAGGTGTGTGAGAGTAAAGAGCCCCCTTCGTCCCGATTTAAGGTTTCGATTGCCTCTTTAATCCATCAGCGATGTTTGCCGTCCTCTGTCCTAATGATGTTTGCTATGGACCAGAACAGGAGCAACTCAAAGTGGAGATTTTTCACCATTGTTAAAGAGAGAAACAAATTATAGACTGCAACGGATCAAACATAATCATAAATTGGGATGAAAGGCCTTTGTACTTTCACACGCCTGGGATACTGTCCTGAAGAAGTCAGACTGCAGATGGCGCTGTTGTCCTGCCTGCAACATCACGTGACCACTCTAAGGAAGACCGCTAAGTGAGCAGTCGAAACTGTTAGATATGAAATCAAACTAAACCTTGGTCTGAAAAAAATATCTATTAAAATAAATTAACGGAACACCACTTGAACCTCACTGGACTATTATAAATTAGCTATCGACCCCCAAATCGAAAGGCCAGTGCAAAAAAAGATGTGTTATCATTGTAGGTTGTAATTTGCCCTTTGCCTAAAATGCATTGATTATACCTTGTCCACATTATACCTACCACATTAAGCACAAAGGAACCACGTGTAATAAGATGAAATCCAGTCCCCCACACGTTTATCTCTTACTACCATTTACTTGTTGTTACGTGTTGATTAATAATAAGAACAATAACAATATATTGCTGTGTTTTCTTGATGTTATAAACAGCCTGCACAGTGTGGCCTGGACCTGAGGCATGTGACAGTGATTGAAATCGTGGGCACATACCCCGCTCAGATCGGCCGAATTCGACACCGACTGCTGACTCCAGGACTGGCCCTCCAGCTCAGGTAAATACACAAAACACGCTTCAATCACATTAAACAGACACATTGAATAGACGGAATGATTATGATAGATGGAACAATACTTTTTGGGGATGTCTGTGTAATATCTCAGTCATCCAAGTATGATCCATAGTAAAATGAAAATTCAAATCTGTCAGCTGGACAAAAAGTTGTAGGAGTGAACACATTTCGCTGCTCATCCAGTTCAGTTCTAGGCAGATTACTGGTGGACACTGTATCTGTCTGATGGGAGGAGGTAGCTACACTGAAACAAACACACCTATTGTTTACAGTTTCTGTTTGTAGGCTAGGTCTAATGAGCTGCACGAACTGTGAACTGTGCTGAGTCAAACATTTACATAATCATTCAAACCCCTAATGCGTGTTCTCCCACTTATTAGCATACTGGCCAGCCCTGTTTTCTTTGTTTTCATTTGGATCTCAGGATGGAGTTATAAATACGGGATAGATGCCTTTTTGGGGATCAATATTTATCGTGGGATTTGTTAGTTATTTTTATGTAGTATGATGAGCTTTGACCTGTGGCCTGTCACAATAACACATTTTGAAGTGTAATATGTTGCTGCAAAAATATCATGATAAACTATTGAACCCTCTTCACACTAATGACAAAATAACAAATAACAGATACTTTAAAAAATGTTTAATATATAAAAGCATTCTGCAGCTTAAATCTTACTGTACTACAAAAAATAACAAAAAAAAAAGTCACCACTAGTGCAAAGATGTACACACGAAAATTATTGTTCTTTCTATCCTATATTGAACAGTAAGTCGGTATACACTACCAGTCAAAAGCCTGGACACACCTCTCAATGTTTTTTTTTTTCTTTATATTTATGACTCTCTACATTTTAGATACATAGGAAATACATCAAATATATAATGCAAGATGCGTGGAATTATGTAGTAAAGAAAAAAAGTTAATTTTATATTCAATTCCTCAGAGTAGCTACCCTTTACTATGTTGACAACACTGCAAACATTGGCCTGTAATAGTTTTCACTTCACAGGTTTGCCTTGTCAGGGTCAAGAAATGACCCAAACGAGTGATTAAAGCAAAGGGTGGCTATTTAAAAAACAAAACCAAATCTAAAATCTGAAAGTTGAGTTAATTTGCGTTTATGATTTGTTTACTATATTGCATACATGTTCATTCATAGTTGATACCTTCTGTGAGAATCTACAATGTAAATAATCATGGAAATAAAGAAGACAGCTTTAGCTTGTGGGTAAATCTGGCACAGAGAGCATATTTTCTCTTGAGATGAATGCTTTCCTCTCCTTGTTTTAAATAAATAAAAAACACAGGCCTATATAGAGGATTGAGTAAATAACTTCTATGACTCATAATAAATACAAACTCTACCATAATCCTTTCAATATTATTGTGTATCGTCATTTCTTCAGTAATATGTCTCAATTGAAAATAAGATAATGTGACAGGTCTACTTACACACAACCTGTTCTTGTATTGTATTCTTGAATTGTAGGCTTCTGCTGCGTATACCTCAGCGCTCGTTCCAAATGGTGCTCATAGACAAACAGGGCATGGACAAGCAGCGTTACCCTTTCCCCATCACGGCGGCTGAGCTGTTCACCACCATCGACACCTTCCCACTGCGCAAAGACGAGATGGTGCTTCAACAGGAGGCGGGACAAAGCTGCTCGTAATAGCGCCCCCTGTGTGTCAGAGCACTTTTTTAGGACTCACCATCGATGTCATCCGAAGCAGCGTCATCTTTTCCCTCCGCGCCCGTCTCATTTCACACACTCCTACCTGACCCGGTCTCGGCGTTCAGTGATTTCAAAGGTTGCTATGTCCGTCACGGAGCAGGTCACTAAATGGACTGAGTCATACAATGCTACACAATCATATTGATTACTGTGTCTTCTTGTCAAAGCAGAGGTATGTTTTAAGTGTTTTGTACAAAATAATTTTACTGTATAGACAAAAAAATAATCACTTTTTATATTTATGTCTCACATCTGTTAAAAATATTTGACACTTATTTTTGTTTGAGTGTTTTTTTTAAGCTCAGTACAGTAGACATTCATTATGGTTTATTCATATTCATATTGGGGAGGGAAATTGTAAGCAATAATCATAATACAGTGTATTCAGGAAGTGTAAATTAGCCTTTAGAAATTATGCAAATATGTAGTATTGGAAAAATCAAGTCAATATGGTTGACTATATACGTAAACATTTTTTTTTGGGACATTTACAAAAATTTTATGCTCTCAATCAAGCTGTAGACATTTAAAAACTTCATCTGCTTGATAATAATCATTTCATATTTTTTAAGGGAAGCAGAAGAGAAAATAACAATCATTGTATGGAAAGATGCATTTATTTAAAAATATTCTTGTAACACATTTGGACAAAATAGTTGGATGCTTGAAAACTTGGACACAACAGAAGTAGTTCATGCTGTACATAAAGATAATGTCTTCAGTAAAATGTATTGCACGGGCCTCTTGACTAAACCACAAACACTGTGGATTATTATTTATAATTGTGCTATGTGGGACTGCAGCTCCGATATCAGGCTGGGATAAGCATCTAAAAGTAGTGTTGAGAAATGGGTGTAATTAGACATGAAGGTATAATAAGATCATATTATAGATCTATAAGGACAGCTGCAATGAAAAGGCTCCTCCTCCGATGAAGGGGGCCATCTCAGCTGTGACTCAACACTCCAAATCAAACTGACGTCACATTGAGTGCTTTGCAGTTTTTGTTCTACGTGTTTTTCTAACACCATGCTGTTTTTGTTTTTACACTGATACAGTGCTATGTTGACTTAATCTAAAACTAATTGACATTTTCTATAATCTACACATTTGCAGACAGCCAGAGGTGGAATGTTACTGCAAGTACATAAATATTTATTATAGGAGAGAGAATAACTTCAAATCTTAAGTGTTTTCTACATTTATATAATACAATTAGGTAGATAATCTGTCATGTACAAAATGGAAAGGGCTTTGATTAGGCCGTTTTACAACTGTCTTTTTGCTTTTGTGCTTTTCTCAATTTTGTTCCTCTTTTGTGAGAAAATTAGTCAGAGATAAGAACCATTTCCACCTCTGTTCAAATTTTGTATAAGCATCATGTGTCAGACCAAGACAAAGGACAACTCTGCTGCCTTTAAAGGGAATGTTATAGAATTGTAGTTGCCCTTGTTGGCCTTGGTCCACTATTACGACATGCAGAAATGGAGGAGTTTTATGTGCTTGATATACAGCAGTAAATTACTACTTGGTTATTGTGGACGATGGTGGCACATGTGGATGTAAGGCATGACTGGCTCCACAGATATGGCCCAAGCCACACTCCTTCATGAATGATTTCCGATCTAACACAAACTTGTTTGTCCGTCTGCTTTCTCCTCACGTCGATACTGCTTCTTTCGGCTCTTCCTCTGATATTGTCTTTTGTGTGCTTGGGGGCAGCTCATGTGAAGTGCTTGCGCATACTGGACCGCAGCATCAGCGTACACTCATGAGGGACTTCTGGATTCTCAATCATTCGCTGCCATAACCTCTGCTCCTCTCCATATGAGTCCATCCAGTCCACCTCTTTCCCATAGCTCTTACCTAAACATAACACAGTATAGATTTTGTGTGTTTTTGTGTTGTATTTATTGGTATTTTTCTAGCAAAATCTCTACAACTTCTATGTTTTATGAGTAATACAAGTGCTTGTTATGAAACAGCTTCACCAGGAGATACACCATCCTGACAAACACATTGGAATAATTGAAAGTATTGACAAATTTAATTGAAGAAGTATGTGTCTGTCTTTATCTAGTGTCTTACTTTCTATTGAGCAACTCTAAATTAATCCCTGCTTTTGCTCAATGTTTTGTTAAAATGAATATAGAGGGTGTCCATAGTCTCTTTACAATTTAAAAATGTAATTACAAAGGCAATTGATAAGATAACTTAATTAGACTTGTTCTATTGTACTCAGTGGTTTCCAAAGTTTCTTTTTTTGGTTTCTTTTTTTTTTTTTTTAACCTAATTTAATACACCTCTGTATGGGCACCATTAGCCACCATGACGATATTCGATTTCTTGCCATGTTGCCACATGTTGCCATCTTGCCACTGTAGCATAACCTCATCAATGGTTGCAATCACATCTATCTTTTCCTATAGTTCAGTAATGTCCTGTATCTTTGTTCGATACATGATATCTTCAACATAGCCCCATAGAAAGAAATCCAGAGGTGTGATATCTGGTGAATGTAGTGGCCACAGAAATGATCCATCCCCTCCAATCCAAAAGCCTGGAAATGATTGAGGAACTCACGAACATGCAGACTCCTATGTGATTAAAAACGTTTATAACCACTGAGTGCAATAGAATAAATCTAATTAATACATATACTAATTCATATATCTTATCACTTGCCTTTGTAATTAAATAAAAAAATTGTAAAGACACTTTATGGACACCCTGTACAGTAAATGTTTACATCTAACTATGTCATTTCTTGATCAATTGTTGTAGTCAATATGTATGAAATGCTACAAACCTGTCCCAGCTCCAAGTCGGACCCCTCCAAGGAAGACATTGCTGGCCAGTGCCTCTTTGTCCCAAACGGTCAGCTCCAGACACACGTTGTTGAGGTCTCCTGGCTGCAAACCGCAGTAGGTGAAGGTGTGGTTCCACATGGGGTTCACTGTGCCCCTCACCACCTCCGTCTTGTGCTTGGTTGACTTTGTGCTGTCTGGGAGTAGATATCTGAGAGACAGAATGTTTAAATGATCTTTTTAAACAAGCAGACAAATATAAGTATATTTCTTTTGCTGGTTATATAACAGAAAAGTGTTGTACCCTTTAACAAATGGATCAGAGGTCCCTCCAGATTTGACTGCTGTTAAGTTTTTGGCTCCTCTCACAAGCAGCTCAACCATGCCTCCTTTTGGTAGAGTGAAGCTGCTGGTCTTTTTGCCTTTCAGGAAACTTTTTTTCACTAAAAACAAACATAAAAGTGAATCGGACAATCAGTACTAGAAAATAACACTTTGAAATGTCATCTCAATCAAGGCAATTACAATGCGTGGTGCAAAGCATATTATATATACTCATTTCAGTTCACTGAAGGCCAATTCATTTAAGTGGGATGTATAATAGAATAGAAGTAATACAGCTTGTTAGAGAGAGACTTTGATTAAAACTCCTGATTTAATTTAAACACACACACAGCGTTGACATTTCAATTAAATGGCGCAGTAGTGAGTGTAATGGCAAATATAACAAAGGATCAGTGAAGCAGTATATAATTATAAGTGCTTAAGTCACTATTAATTAATTATTGTGGTTTTAAAAGCTAGAATGTGTTGGATATATAATGCACATGCTATTATTATTCAGCCAAAAGAAATGCGTCACTTAATAAAACTAATTAGCACATTAACAGGAAGCTTGTATAGCAGGGGTATAATTCAAACTAATTATTTGAACTAGCTTTTTAATACATGGTGTAATTTCCAAACAACCTTTTTCTAATACCATTTTAATTGGATTACAAAATGAAGTCAATTTTCTCTTACATCTATTAACAAACTAATTAAATGTACAGCACTTAGATCTCTTAACATGATGGATGGACTGATCTGTGAAAATTATATAAAAGAAATTATATACATCTGAAGTAGGGTGATTGCAATAACAAGATAATAACTCGAGACACAAAATATAAGTAAAAGAACAACATAACAGCACATGCTAGTACTAGGGGTGGAAAGTAATTGCAAACACACTGAGTACATTTTAGGGGTAATGTCATGATCCGCACTTTCCCGGTCCTTGTCTTGCCTCCTACCCTGTTCTCTCCCTCCCCCACATGCCGGAGCAGGAGCTAGGCTGAGCCCTGGCTCCTCCCGCGCGCACCTGCAGTTCATCAGCGCAATCAAAGCCACCTCCCGTGGATAAGAGGAGCCAGGACCAGACACTCGGGGCCAGATCGTCCGCGTGTCAACGTGACTATCTAGCTTGTTCTAGTGATTTTTGTATTTGCTTGCTGTTACCTTGCTCATTGGAATTTTGTATGCTGCCCTTCAGATCCCATTCCCTGGTTCCTCCCGGCTCCTGCGCTCCCGGCTTCGTTCCAGTCCTGGTATTGTCTTGTCTCGTCTTGTTCCCGGCATCTCACGTCTCTGGACCCCGCGCCGCACCCTGCTCTCTGTCCTGGCTCTGTTCGCCCTGTATCCGCCTCAGCACTCCCCGTTCCCGGACCCCAGCTCACGCTCTGCTCCCCGCCCCGGCGCTGTCTGCCCTGTCAGCCCCGTTGCGCCGCCCGCATCCAGCCTCCTGCTCCCTGCCAGATCTACCCACGTTTTTGAACTGTATTTCACATTCTGTAAATAAACACTGTAAACCTTTCCCGAGTACTGCACTGTTTGGTCCCATTTACCTGGCTTTACAACAACATTGGCCAAAATAGTAGGAGTTACTGAGCAGCAGTCCCAATTGTCCCACCACTGTATATGTTCCCTTCTGTACCTATGCATGGATTGTGGTTTAAAATAACATTACATTTAAAAAAAAACCCTGAAATACTGCATTAAAAAGTAACTAGGATTAGAATGTAGTGATGCAAATTTTGTAGCAGATTTGTAATTGAGTTAAATTGTTTGTGTCAATAAACCAAGGCATATAAGGGAGGCCTCACATAGACCTTTACCTTGTTGTACTTGATCCAGCGGCAGTGTGAGGTTCTTCTCTGCCGGAATATACTTCAAAACTACAGTCAGCTCCCCTTTGTACTGCATGGTAGTGTCCATAAAGCTCTCCACCTACGCATTCACAAACCACTTAATCATCCATATTTACAAGACGAGAGAGCCCGATAGGAGCATGACTACCCTCTGAGTCAGGCCTCGTACCTTGGGCTGCAGCGAGTACCACTCCTCTATTTGGGAATCAAACTCCCAGGAGTCAAAGGACAGCTCCACTTCACCCAGAAAGCTGTTGTGCCCAAAACGGTCGTGGTGCCAGACGGAGACCTGCAAAGTTCGGGTCTCCAACTGTGAGTGGCTGATGACATACTGTGAACACAAGAGAGCCAAAAGTTAATTATGATTTCAGCTTCTTGTTCAAACAATTAAAAATGAACCAAGGGACTCACCCGTAGATTTTCATTATAAACAGGGTTAATAGTGTTGGCCTTAATAGTGGTTTTCCTCTTGCTTTGACGAGACATATCAGGAAGAAGGTAAGTCTTTACATATCTGCCACAAAACACATTCTGCGTCAGTCTTTTTGCATTATAGATAACAGCTTTTTCAAAAACCTATATACCTGTTCCACTTATCATATCCACTCAGAGGGATCGCATTAAATAAACATAGACAAACTGCATGTTGTGCTTTACTTGACCCCTGCTTGAAGCTATTTATTGCCTGTTGTCAAAACTGGTGCAATAGGTAATCTAATACAACTATAATCGAAAGGCAGAGATGCTTTTTTTCCATTCAGTGTCACCCTCCTCATGGCTAATGGTTTGACTTCATGCGTGCTGTTCCTTACACACGGTTTGTGATGCATTGGCTGGAACCCCTATACATTTACATAGGCTTACAACTTGATTAAGAATAAATAATGCTGTTTTGTGCTGCTCCCAAGTCCAGATAAATGAGTAAGCTTGCATCAGTTTAGTTAAATTTATTTTTCAGTTATATGAAAAATACAGACTTTTAATCATTGCCATTGAATAAAAAATTATAAACTCTGCTCCAAGTCACACGCTTTTACTGACAGAGGATTGGATATGGCTCTCCGATTAAAAAAACCCAAGCTGATAATTGACGATTAGACATGATTGATTAAATACAATTAATTACACTAATTACACAGCCCTAGAGCAAAGCAAAATGTACAGACTACTGCACTCTAAAGGAATATTTATTTATTTTGGATATGGTTATGGCTTGAATGTAATTACAGCTGTAAAATCCTTACTACAGATCATAAAAACATTGTTATTGAGTTGCTGAAAGCGGAGTAAGTTTATGCAATGAGACAGCTGCCTTTTGTATTGACTACTTACGGATCTGTGCGTTGCCGTCTGTCGTCTCCCGTTGCTAGGTTGTGGCACTCCTTCACCAGGACATTGAGAGCCCCGGTTTTGTAGCTGTAGCTGATGTTGAGCAGGATCTCCCCGCTCACCCGGGCGTTGCCATAGTCACCGGTCTCGCTGTACATGCTCATCATGCTGTTGATGCTACTCTGTGGAATCAAGACAAACCGTGATCAGAGGAGAAGGTCAAACATGGACAGGGAACAGATACTGAACTTAAAACGATTCAACCTCGGAGTAGGAATGGGACAATAAACAATAATACCGTTTATCTCCTGCAGGTGCCCAGAGTCAGGACGATACAGAGAATCAACGTTTCAGTTTTATGCAGCTAAAACCTGGATCTTCCTGAAGATGTGAGACAGGCCTCTACTTTGACAATGTTTAAATCCAGGCTCCAAATGTTTCTGTTTAGCTGTGAATATAACTAAAAGGATTTTATTCTGCACTCTTCTCTTTTAATGTTAATTTTATGATGATTATTTGTGATTATTATGTTTTGATTTGTTGTATTGTGAGGTCTTTCTTATTCTGTAAAGCACTTTGAATTACTTTGTGCACAATTAGATACAAATAAAATTGCCTTATTGTGATAAAAAGGGGAGGCAATAATCGTTCATGGGACATTTCAAATAATTGTGATAATTGTCCAAACAAAGATAAGCTTTATGCCTTTATATCACCAGAATATGCAGAAAAAAAAATACTTTTCCATGATGATCTCTTCTATATACTTTAACAGCTGTTTAAATATTGAACTTATTCATACTTTTAAAACTATAATTATTCATATTCATAACATGTTTTCAGCTGTCAGCAACTTTAATAATTATCGCACAATTATTTTGGCCATGATAATCGTGACACCGAATTTCAGTATCGTCCCATGCCTACCTGGGAGGAAACAGAAATACCAAAAAATACAAAAAAATATTTAAATTAATCATGGGGAAAGAAAAAGATTTGGAAAAGTAAAATGCGACTTGTTTGACAGAGATGAAAGCAAATGGTCAGCAGCGATTTAACAAAGCCAGGCTGTTGACAACTATGAGCCAAACAGAGCTTAGACATTGACAGCAGACTGACGCAGAATAAGCCAAGATGGATTGCGTCCTCCACTGAATTGATTCCTTAACTTTTTCCAATATATTTTTTTAAAGTGACACCTCTTTCTTTACGAAACATTCTCCATAAGCAATACTATGTGAGTGAATTAATAATGAGTGTGCAAATACCAAACAAAATTCAGGCAACTAATGTAATATTTATCATTTAAATTACAATTTTGACATGGCCACAAGGCAAAAGAAAATCTGTGAAAATCAACGATAGCTGCATGCTGTACCCTAAACTATGAATATTGTATGTCAATTCATAGTTTACTCATAATAAATACATTCATAATATAAATAATTGTGTGTAAGTGTTTTCAAAAAGTCAATGATAAATGTTATAAATATTTAAGTTTCATACATGATAAGAAATTAACATGAATAAATAAAGTGCATGTTTGTTGATAACCACATGCAGATGTGTGTAAAGGGTCTTACAGTCTCTGCATCCGAGTCTGGGACATTGAGATAACCCCAGCGTCTCTCTGAAGCGGGAGTGGAAGACTACATCGGCCGACCAATTTAAGATGATGAGGTAAAACAGAAGAAAAAAAGCAGAGAGAGAGAGAGAAGAGAAGGAGAGACAGTGCTGAGTGCGTTGATGTGTGTTAGAGAGGCAGAAACCCGACAGCAGACCCCCACTGGCCCCGCAGGAGAGGCAGCTGAAAGCCCGGACGCAGCCACAAACCACATTACACGCTGTTACCATGGCGATTATCAGATCAAATCACAGAGATTACGACTCATCTGGAAACGCCCGAGAAATCAACACGGACACGCCGGACACACACACAATGCACTTATATTACTCAAGTCAGGATTCATACATAGTAACCTCTGGGATCTTTGTGCATGGGGAAAATGTATAAACAGGTGTATCTGAAATTTGATTAAAGTGATTCGATTTAATTTAATTTAAATTACATTAGTCTACTATAAAACATACGCCTACAATATACAATAGAGTTTAAAATCTGAATTATACAGAAATAGTTCACTTTTTATATAATCTGAGGAACTACTTTTCTATGATTAAACGATGGGACTAAACAGTTAAACTTTGCCTATACCACATTTCAAATAGAGCTGCTAAACTGGGACGGATTAAAGAAGAGAATGAAAGAGGGAAAAGGGGCAGGGTCTGGACAAATGAGGAAAAGTGTGATTGGTCTAACAGGTATCCACACTTCAAACTCCGCCCCCCTGCAGCCAGATGTTTGTAATCAGAAACACCTTGCTGTAATCAGAGCGGTTGTAATGTTACCAACTACTGGACATTTTTTTGACCAGAAGGTGGAAATTTATCTACTTTACAATAAACGTGGCAAAAATTGACTAGAAACAGTAGATTATGCTATTCAAATACCACATACAGAGTTTAGTGGTGAAAAAAAGTGGATTTAGTGTTTCGTTTCACTTTGAATTAACATAAGTAAATTCATGGAAAACATTAAACCATAACACATACTAAAACACATACACAACTACTCTGCATAACATGTGAAATAAGCATTAAAAAGAATCTAGTGGGGGACTATATTAACCAGAATTGAAGTGAGTCATGTTACAGTGAGTTGATATCTCCACTGCATAATCATTGCTTCTTCCTGTTTCTCTAAATGAGGCGGTTGTCTACGACACGACGTGGTAAATAGATGCTTCCCTACAGCTCGAATTACACACACAAACTCCCAGTGAGAGCACCACAGACCAACCACAGTATCTGAATAATTGGGTTTATAGGCTGCTAAGGCGTTTCATAGTTAATTACGAGCATGTGCAACAGAAAAATGTAAACAATATATCAATTTGATGTCATTCATAGCTAGTCCTGGTGTAAACGGTGGGAAATGTGCAAAGAAAATTACCGCGAAGTCTCCAGGGAGCTGTGTGATGAATAGGGGAGTGTGTTAAGGTGTGTGAAAAAACATAACTGGTG
Organism: Periophthalmus magnuspinnatus; assembly: GCF_009829125.3. Lineage (NCBI taxonomy): Eukaryota > Metazoa > Chordata > Actinopteri > Gobiiformes > Gobiidae > Periophthalmus > Periophthalmus magnuspinnatus. The sequence goes on from NC_047146.1 coordinate 8,902,683, forward strand.
GCAAAAGTGTTTTTTCCCTGCAAATTCAGAACTATGTAGTAAAAATTAAATTGAGGTAAAGGGTTAATATATTCAACCTGCAAGTACACACTTGATATGATTAAATAAAGTAAGTTGGGGAACACTAAGCACTATTATGTAATTGTTAAGAATGAATAGACTACATGTTTTAGGATGTTTGTCCCTTACACATTAAAGTTAATAGGCTCAGATATTCTAGGTAATGTAGACCTTTTGCAGATACCTTTTCTATTTACATTTGCATAAACGTGTTGGTGATGATGTGGCTGGCCTAAAGCACACTGTATTTGCTGAGTACATAAACAGATGCACTGACAAATATGTCATGTGACCGGGTCTGGTCAGGAGGAAGGCTGTAGTGGTGTGTGTTATGAACAGGTGTTCGACAGGTGTGTGTTACCATGGACACTGTGTTGCTCAGGCGTTGTCCGGCTGTGACACTGTGAGCTGACATCAGAGCATCGATGTCCTCTTCCTCATCAGAAAACTCCTGTCAAATATTCATAATTATTAAAACTAAAGTGCTGTGTGAATGAAAGAAAGGGCAGACGCACTAGTTAACAAAATGTAAAATGTGAATAAAGTAATCTTGAACCTAGATTTCAAGTAAAAACATTTGAAACTAGCTCTCATAGCTCTTAAGTATAGTGCAGATTTCACTAATTAAAGAACCATTGTTGTACAGAACTGTAACGTATCAGAGCATATGTGCAGAATTTCTCCTTTAGTAGAGAAATGATTGTGTGACCACAGTTAATCAAAAGGGAGGCAACTGAAAAAGTGACCAGAGGCTTTTGTGAACTGCAGAGTTGTCCCTCTGGTGGATGCGTGGGCGCTGGATGCAGCCAGCTTCAATAACTCCAACATGACAAGGTTGGCCACAGCGTGACAATTTGTTTATTTGCTGCCCTTGTGTAAAATGACCATATCTTTTTCGCTGAATGAATGTTCAGTTTTGTTTTGTGAGCCTTTGATTATAGATGAAAACTGGGTAAACACAAACTGCGTCAGATCCTCTCCACCTGTTCCCAGTTTACATCTATTTACACTCTGGTCACGCTCTTTTGAAGTACCATTCTCCTACACATCAGACATGGACAGTAGTACACTTTATCCATTACAATCTACTGCAGTAAGTTTGTCTGTGATGTTAATTCGTGTTGAGAGCTGTGGAGGCTTGAGCAGGGGTTGGGGTACTCACTGTTTCATTAAGCCCAGGGACGGAGCGGCTTCTCAGGCTAAAGGCGTCTTCACTGTGCTCAGTAGCTGGAGCTGACAGATCCATCTCTGACCGACTGTGATCTGGAGAAATGAACAGAGTCAGGGCTGTAAGTGCAGAAGAATATTCATAAAAGGGCTGAATTTACTTTTAAATAATGCTGTTTGAAGTAGGAGACTAGTGTGGCCTCATATGCTTGAAGAAAGACATAGTTAAACAGTCTCCTTTAAGAGATATAGACCACAGAACTTCAAACCAAGCATCAGAAATTGCCAGATAATTGACTTTTGGCAAATAAACAGCTATATGAGGAAAGTGCAATTAGTTGAATTTGACTCAATCGATTCTAATTGTCTTGAGGTTTGGAGCAGTGTTCAGACTTTGGAGGAGGAAATATAACTATTTCTTGTGTTGAATGCCTTGATTTAAAAGTCTGCATTGTTTATGTTCAGAAAAGCAATATTCTAAGCCTTTTTATTTGTTTGTAATAAATCTTAAATATAAATTTGTTTGTCATCTTGCCTGGCTCCATGATACATTTTCACATACAGCAACGTCTTTGTACCCAGACATTTTAGTCAATAGAACTGCATATCAATGGGTATTTATGCAAAACACAAATCGATTATGTTAAAACTAGTGGATGACACATTTGGCAGCTTGTTCAAATTCGTCGCTGTTATGAGATTTTCTTGCGTTCTTGCTTCATGTGAACACAGACTGGTTGGTCAGAGGCAGTGGAGACAAAAATTAATTGATGCTCTATTAAACCCATCATGTTCGCTGCAAATTACCATAGATGGCCTTTAACTCAAGACCAAAAATAGTCATCACAGTTATTAAGCAATTGGAGGAGAGAAAACTGCAACAAATGTATTCAAAAACATAGAAAAAACCACATGGTAATTGGGGCGAAAGAGCTACTGCAAGGACAACCGCAGTACATAGCCCTAATGAGGATTGGTCTCTACTGCAACAAGTAAATAAACGTTTAGCTGAGGCAGATAGTGTAGGCTCGGAGGAAATATTCACCTTTATTTGAAGTCTGCTACAGAGCTGAAAGGGCTGACAGTAGAAAGTTTTTATAGTTTAAACTTAATTTTGTCTGAGAGCGCATTGGATTATAATAGAAGGAGACACAGGTGCTAAGACTAATAGTGTAATTAGTGTGTGGATGGGTGACTGCTCTTGGCATACAAAAAAGCACTTTGTCCTTTAAGTGATCCCTCCTCAGAGCATTGTTTTTGTCTTGCTGCACTGGCTCCGAGGAAACACAGTCACATAGAATATAATGAGTGCGGCGCCTCAATATGTGGTCATCGTGTGTGTTGTGCTATTGTTTCCAGAAAATATCATTTATGATGCCAATCTAGGTTTTCTGCAAGTGACAACCATGTGAAACACATGTATACACCTACATTTGCTCATTGTGATGCAAGACCATTTGGAGATAAAGAGACGTCTCTTGAGATCAGCACACAGCAAGTGGTATGAGACATCAATGTAATAGAGCCAAATGATATTAAGCATTTTGCTCCAGGCCTGCAAATCTAGCAGCTTCACTTTTACAGTGTATAATTCAGTGGTGGAAGAAGTACTACAAGAAGTACTACAAGTACTACTAAGTATTTCATTTGATTTTTTTTTTTTAAGCATATCTTTTTAACTTTGTGCATGCCCTTATTTGTATTTGTATTTGTATTTATTCAGTGTGTTTATGTTGCACTTTTTCACCGTATCAAGTTCCTAGTTTGTGAACTGTGTTCACAGACTATGGCAATAAAAGTCTTCTGATTCTGATTCTGACATTTTGTTACTTAAGTAAAACTACAAATACCAAAGCAAAGAAATACTCAAGTAAGAGTAAAAGTATCACATGAAAAAAATCTACTTCAGTAAAAGTATTAAAGTACGTGTTTAAAAATGTAAAGAGTAAAAGCATTTTGCTCAGATTTTGAGATCTAATAAAGCTTAAAATGTGTTGATTTTAATCAAGATTTGTGCTGAATTTTGTTAAACAGAAACAATTGAATTGGATTTTTTCTCTAGCTGTTTTCGTTTGCATATTTTTATTTGCTCAAACTAAAGCTGCATTAAAAATAAACCCCTCAAATGTTTCAGGTCTCAAACAATCACAAAAAATTAACTGCTGTCTTATAACTCATTTAAAATAGTTTTGGCAGTATACTGCTGAGAAAGTACACATTTAGAGAAACAGGAAATGCAGTGATCACCTGACGAGACAGAAGCTCTGGACACAGAAATGGCCGGAGCGTCTGGATCTGTGCAGTGATTGTCCTCAGGTTTCTTCTCAGAGACATTGTCATTGGAGTGTAAACTGGCCACACTCTCTGCTCCATCGGGCTGCATGTGAAAAAAAAAGAATGTTAGATGACTGTTCAAAATGTGAGCTTGTTGATGTGAATACGTCTGCCTGTCGCTGACCCTGACCCTCCGGCCATTGCTGGACGTAGATGTTCGATCTGCAGTTTGTGGACGAAGGTTGTTCAGTATTGTTGGTGTTCCTGAAGACTCCAAGGCTACAGCACCACCTCTACACACACAACAGAAAATGAAACACTTATTATTGGCACAACAATCAGTAATGTTAATGGCCCTGTATAACATAAAGTCTTATGTTCAGACAATTAAAAGTGTACGTAGTTTAGCTTTGGCATTGGATAAAGATTAAAGGGGACATATTATGCAACAGTGACGTTATAATGGTCCCCTCAGTATTAGTTTACTCAGGTTCAAAAATGTTGTGTAGTCATTTATCAACAGTAAAACATGTTTGGTAAATGGAAATCATCAGCTTGCTATGGTGAAATTAAATTTATAAAGAAGCAAGCCTTATCATTTCTACATTTTGCAATAAGAAGTCAATGGATCAATTTTGTGGTTTAGAATGAAGAAAATTAAAAATAATATTTAAGTTACAGTGTCTTCTTTAACTAAGAGTGATTGTACTGTTTATATAGAAAGAACAAGTCAAATCTCATGAAATCGACTGGTGCACTGCAGAGTAAAGCGACTGGAACTACACTGAAAACAATAAGGTTGATTAATAATGTGTCCTGAAACTTAAAAAAACCCCATTTGCAATGGAGGTGAACTTTAACTAAAGGTACTTAAGACCAATACAGTACTATGCAACAGTATAACACTAAAATTAGTCAGACCTGGAGCGAGGACTGGGAGCCGAGCGAGCGCTGTACACACTCTGAGCGTCTCCTTCTGGGGCAGACTTCAAACTGACACTGTCGACTCCATTCTCGGGCTTTAGATTTGGCCGACTGCCCCTTTTGTCCATCTTCATCCTGTTTACACACACCATCATTAAGATCACCATCATTACAGTCTGTTTCCAGCCTAAATTAACCTTTATAATGTCCAAGGGGAAATACTCACTTAAATTTGATTAGCCTTTATTGACAGAAAGAAGCTATTTACCTTTTCACGAAATGTCAATATGGTTTTCCCTTTGGATTTGAACAGGAGCGTTTCTAGCTTTGAGGGACCTTGTTTGCCAAGTCACAATTGAGTAATTCATTATTTCCAAGCTCCATGAACATATCACAATGATATATGAGGCAAAATCTGAATAATTCAGTGATTTCTGCTCAAATCAAGCAAAACATTCAACTTTGTGGAGCTTACTACACAATCTGTATGTAATTTTGTCTCTTACCCTTTCCTTCTGACCCCATCCACAACATGGCGCACTGCACTTTTGGCGGATTTAGCTGATTTTGTAGATTTTGGAGTCTCCGGCCTCTCCATTTCCGTGGAGCTCAACACAGGTTCAGGGGATTTTTTTTCTGTAACTAATGTTGAAAATCACATTGATAAAAATAGTGTAAAAGGTGCACTACGCAACTGTTTTGGTGGAGATTTGGCAACTTGTTTGTCGCTATGAAGATGTTAAAGCTTTACCTGCAATGCTCCACATTTTGGCATCAAAGTCTATATTGTATTCATTAAATTATAGCAGAAATACAACTTATAAACAAACACCTTCTTTCCACAGATCTGACCTGTAGGTTGTGCTTGTAGATTAAATTAGATATATTAAAGATTATTTTGGTTAATAAAAGATTCCCATAAAAGCTAACATTCTAAATAAGCCCATACAAAGCAAGACAATACAAGACAAGAAAACAATCAAAGACCTCTAGGTATAAAGTTTTCTGGTCTCGCTCTTGGTGTAAGTTTAAGTTTGATGCCATACTGTGGAATATTCCATAGAGACAAGCAGGTGGGGTCCCCTCTACCAGAAAAGTTACACAGTGCACATTTCTGTTAACTGTTGGATAAAGAGAAGACAGTCCATACTCACCAACGGGGCTGCTTAGAATGGTCTGTTTAATCACATCGCTGCTCAGAACTCCCTCCTCGAAGCGCTTTGACCTCTCCTCCAAGAACCACTCTCCCGTCACCACTTTGAGCTCTCTGTAAACACCACGTTTCAGACAGTCACCCCCTCAGGTCTCCATACTAGACTGCTGCCCGCATCGATCAATAAAATTATTTCAAATGATCACTTTTCCTCAGCTACCTTGAATAGCTGTTAGTAAATTTCTGAAAGTTTGTGTTTTCAAATGACTGTATTCAAGCTATTGTGATCGGAAAAACAGTGTTAAAAGCCATTTCGCAGTTTTCCAACTTAATCTTCCCTGCCACCTGAGGCCTATTGAAAACAGCAGCACATCATTATTCATTTAACTGGCTGGAGACCACTGCAGCTCTGAACACTTATCACGCTGGTTTATTGGAGCCTTACGCCACGCCAGACCAAACAGGCTAAGCTGGACTGCTGGGCTGAACCGAATGAGAAATAACTGCAATAAAAAATAAATCCTTTTTAATAAGATCATTCAGCAATCAGGTGAATATTTATGGCCACCTGGATCCTGACAACTTTTTATCAGAGCCATCCTACACTCCCTGCTCACATTAGCTGTAGGTCAATAACATTTAAACCAATCCAGCCATCTTGGTTTCATCATTATTATACTTCCATGTATTGACCACATCCTCAACAGAGCTCAGGACGGCACGACATGGAAATGATAATGGTAATTTTGTAATGTTTCTGGCAGTAATACAAAAGGCTCATAGAGATCTAAAACCACTGTGAAAATGTGGTGGAATGACCCAATAAACTGCTGGATCACTCACATTATCACTCTGTAGTGTCAGAATATGTTTGAATAACTACATTTAGTACTTAGCATCTTAAAATCTCCATTCGTTTAATTTTAACATCTGAAAATGATGGTGAATGACGGATGTGGAAACCCTGCAAGAGAGATTGTTTTGATGTTCAAATCCTGCAGTATAACTACGATATGACCACTGTCTTAACGGTGGTCATTTTAATGATATACAATGAGATCATGAGTTATTTGTCATCTGCCAAACTGGAGAGATTCTTATTTTGGATATCGCTTTTCTGTCAAACACTTACGCACGTCATTAACTTTTCCCCAGCCTCTTGTCCTATTGGTCAGCTTCCATCATGATTGACAGGTGGATATAACCACAGTGTGAACTCTCAGATGAAGAAGATAGTTCTTAAAGGTAAGTTAAAGCTACTATTTGAACAAAAATCCTGGCAAAAAGATAGAAATTATGATAGAAATTATAATATATACAACCCTAGCTAACCACAGCGACCAGTATTTACTATGTTATGTCATTCACTTCAACTGTTATTAGCATTACTACTCCTGATTTAGTTTGCTGTTGCTCTTGTTAGTCTGGTTTGGACTTACAACATCTTTGCACACACGTTGCACCTCCACTGGCGTCCTGAGGGGGCAGCGGTGCGGCAGTCATTGCAAACCCGCAGCTTACACTCCTCGCAGAGATCTCCTCGGTCAAAAATCAGCCCCAGATTCTTCAGGCAGCGTCCACACTGTCGCTCCCCCACATCCTTAGGCCTACGAGAGCCTTTACGCTTTATTTCCAGCAACTCATTCTTCAATTTCCTACAGAAGCAAAGGACCAAAATAAGAAAAGAAAATGCGGACTTTTGAAGAAGAATGCTGCTTTAAGCCTCACCGTATACGCTTCTCCTCACGCTTCCTCAGTTTTTCATCTTTCTGTAACACTTTCAGGATCATGTCTCGTTCATGTTCAAGTAAAAAGGAGAGGTTCAGGTCCTCGCCGAGCTGCTCCATTAGTGCCTCCCTATAGAGCCAGCAGCCAGACAGGTACTTAGAGAGCACTACATTGTACTGTTATGTTGTCTCTGCTTTTCCGGTGGTGCAGATGTTATTCTTTCTTCATTCAGGATCTTGCAGTTTCCTTATCAAATCTTCTTTTTTGAAGCAGCTCCCAGAAATCCTAAACCAGGTAAAACAGACACAAGGAAAAGTCAGTGGTACCAAAGATTAAAAGCATATTCCTGTTTTAGTTTTGTCGTATTTTTAATGTCTTGTGATTTGTGTTACAAGAAGTCTTAATTAATAACAGGCACCTCTGGACATCAGAAGAGAGGCCTTTGGTTGACAGTTGACAGCTTGTCGTAAAATAAAAAGCCATCCAATTAGTCCTTGAGGCTGACAGCACAGCATCCGCAATCTTTAGCCTCAGTTTGTGACACTTGATCTTCCCCTAAAATACACAACACGACTCAGGCTAATTATCTGGGCTCCAGCAGAGAAAACATTCAATCATTTCCCTTGACGTTTACACTCACAGACAGCTAAGCTCTGTAGCTGAGTTGAAGCGACTGTCGTCAACTAGTGGATCATTTTATGAAGCATTTAGTAAAATTCTATCCTAATTCTATTTTGTTCTATATTATTTCTTTTCTCATATCACCCAGCCCTAGTAGCCAATGTACTTTTTCCCATTACCAAGCCAAGTTATGTTGTCATGGGCATCAGATATACACATGGATTATAAAGCAACACACTGCAAATTAGACACTTTTTGTTTGTGGTGAGAAATGAATTGGTCCATAGACGGAGCCCTGTGGTTCTCCAGATTAGACAGTGTTCTTGGATTGAGTGGTTTTACCCCAAAAATGATATAGATGATAAATGGATGCTATTGCTCTCTTAAAACAGACTTACATCTCTCCTTAGCTCTTCATCACAGCTGCAGTCAGAGCCTATAATCACGCTGTACTGTCGCTGCCAGTTCATTAGCGCTAATTCATCTAAAGCGAAGTGAAAGGAGGAGACGAAAGAGGTGCACGATAAAAGCGACTCCTGATGCATTTTTCAGTTCACTTTTTTATATTTTAACTGGGTTTACGCAAACATTTCTCCGAACACAATCTCATAACCTCCTATTTATTGCTGTTTTATCTGCAGGACTTGGCAGGGTAGATTCATTGGCTTTTTTATGAACTCCAGCGAGATTGGAAATCCTGCTTCTGTTTGTGCCAGAGTGGATCATTTGCGACTGTAATGCTCCGGGTTCAGACGCAATCAGGCTTTTGATCAGAGCCACTGCCATCGCACAACATGAAATCCGGCATTTTGCATAAACCAGTCCAACTATTTTTTAATAATGAGGACGGCTATGAGGAGGCAAATCGGCTTTAGTTTTCTTTCTGAAAATTGGGGTATATATAACAGAGTGAATTACTACTAAGTTTTTCGGAAATAATGAGATTAGCTTTTATTTTTGATGAAATTTATGGTGAGGTCGTAAACAAATGCAAATTTTCAAATAGCTCTGTGGGATTTATAGTTTGCCTTGATCTCAGTTTCCACACTGCTTCACCATAGATCAAATAATATCTATACCAATGAATTTTTTGACATCCACATCACAGCTCTGTTTAACAACAAACCAAACGGTAGTCACTCTTTAAATAAAACCTTCTTTGCAAGTTATTAGTCTATATTCTTTGTTCAGAATATAGGCTAATAGCTCATATTCAAAAAGGTGATATTTTGATTGTCTGTCTCTACAAAGAACTATTCAAAAATGTCATAAAAACTGACAAAAAAATAAATAAAAAAATAACAGCATTTTCAACAGGAAGGAAGCATTTGTCTAAAACTCTTGTACTCATGTTTTAATCACACTTTCTTAGTTAATTACATGAATTAAATAAACGTACAGAGGCACTTAAAATAAAAGCAAACCATATTAACAACATGGTACTGCCAGTGCTGCAGTAGGCGTGGTAACTTGCCTCCTAGTGTAAACACATTCCTCTCTCGGCCTTAAGCAAACTCTACTCAGAAAAGTATCTCTGGAGAAAACAAACCCTATTTAATAATGTAGTAAAACGTTGTGAGTCAGCCCAGCATGCAGACAGTGTCCATGTCAGCACCATTCATGTAGCACAGGCATTTAGCGTCTCATAAGAGTATAGGTCGATATGTAACAGGAAGTGTTGGGGCACTGGGCGCTGCCGGGGGTTTCCTGTTCTCTCCGTCCATGGCATTTTAGCTCCAGTCGGTCTGGTGTTTTTTCAGCGGGAGACCGGAGCCACAGACAGCAAAATCAATCTGCCAATTAAAGCCCACAGGTGTACAGGGAGCGAGTGGGCCGAGCTGGCACAGAGGCAAACATTTATCAAGTAACAAACTCAGTCCAGAACCAGGACAAAACATATTAATTATACAGGACCTTGATGAGAATGTAAACTGCTACAGCTATTTCTATTCCTCCTGCTACTATCAAAAGTACTTTGAACTGAATGGGTATTGGACAAATGTGGGAGCAACACTACATACATTTGTTCATTATAAGCATCACCATCAATTAGTAATATAGTGACTCAAATTGTGGTATACAGACACATTTTCAGTTCTAGTTTGAAGTCATTATCTTATGGTGCAGTCCTTTTTTACATGGTTTATCTGGTGGAACTCGGAAGGCTACGCTTAGTATTTTATTATGTGTTTCTTGGTCTGAAAAGTTGAAGAATCACTGCTGTAAAATCTATACTATAAAACTTGTCAGCCCTAGTATAGAGCAGTTATAGTCATGTCATAAAAATGGTTTAGATCTGGTGGTACTTGGAAGGCTAAATATTTTCTTAGATGCTACTTGGTGTGAAATGTTTGAGAACCACTGAAACAACACATTGTAATTAACAGTATTCATTCATAATTAATTTGCATTCGTTTGGCTATGTAAGTTTAGGAAGTGTATTGTTTTTACTTCACTGTTGTATGTAGTAACTGTATTAGCTGTATTTGGAACGTCTCAAACTTGATTAAAACAAAATGCTAATTCAAATGTCTGCGGTTTGACATTTTACAGCTGCAATGTTCCGCTGCTACTAGGAGATCTGGATTGACCTCTGTACAAATCTAATTTACTTTAGTGAACATTAAGTTATGACCTGAGCCTACACCCATCTCACATCGACGGCCATGCTGGTGCTGGCAATACAAAGACAATGCAACAGAGGCATATTTTTATAGCAAGCATCTGCATTATGGAGCTTTGCATTGAACAGTGCATTTATTTGTAACTGGGCAATGGCAGCACTTTTTTTTTATTTGGTTAAAACAGGCCTATTCTGCAAAATTGACTTTTTAGAGCTTTTGACCATGTTATAGTTGTTTTCCATCACCATTTACTCCCCCAAAGTTATATTTGGAATGATTTGTGCATGTTTGAGAAATCTTTAATCGCTTATTTTCAAGACGGCATATTGCAGATCAATCCCCATTTTCATCACCACCGGCATACGCCCACTGCTCTGTACTTACTGCGTTTTCCAATTTTATTTTCTTAATATTGGTGATATGTGCTGGATTTTGCAGCATTGCGTAGTCATTTTGGTACAAATGAAAAAAAAATCGGCTGCATCTGCATCTATCCATAAGAGGTGCCAAGTCTTTGTTGTGATGACGTTTATGGCGACAGCAGCTCCCATTAAGCACAATTAGGCACCGGAAGTGAACAAACTTGTTTCTTTCATTAATTGTTTTAGATGAATATTGTGATATAAAATGTGCAAATTATAACATAATGATCTACAAGTGTCATAGATTATAACTATGTAGCAGACACAGGCACAATGGGTCTTTAACATTCTGCTCCAAAGAACTGAGTAGAAGTTGTATTGAATCTCAAACTAATTATGCTGTAGTAATCATTTGACTCTGCAATGTGTGAAATATCCCTATGGTGCTTGCTTTGCATTCAGTGAGACGACAAATACAGGATTCTAGTAGTAAGATATTTTGTTAAGTGGCTTCTGACTCACCATAAACAGCACAGGAAACATCTTTCTAACCAACAAGTTTCCTCTTGAAAACTAATGAGTTGAACTTTTGTAACTCTGAGATATCTAGTCTTTCTTTCTTTACATAATTCCCTCAGGCAGAGACACTTTTGACACACAAAGCTCAGGTGGCACGAAGCGCTAAGAGTACATGTTTTAAATAAATAATGTATATGGGCTATATATATGTGTCTGTGTGATGTACATTCTAGGACAGTCCTGGGAGAAGCGGGTTGGGCAGCACTTAAACTTAGTGGTCTATGTTGAAAAGGGGCTGGTGGCAAAAAGGGATGGACTAAATATTGTTGCATTGGTGATACTGGGAATGTATTATCTGTATCTGTTCGAAGTTGAAAAACAAAACAAATGACACCAAATTGTATATCCCTCATAAATATGTTTTGCACCTGTTTACAATAGTGAGGTAAATTTAACTTCAACTTATTGGCCTTGCTATAGATTAAAATCTATGAATATTGCTTGGTATTGATATTGGTGAAAATTGTTTACTGGCCAGAATATCAAGAAAAATACTGGACATCGCTATCAACTGAAAAAATATAATATATACTGGACCAACCCCTAGAGACAAATGCTGTTCTTTGTCGTTAACGTTCAGTGGTACCATGTTTGTTCTCTGTCTGTGTAGTGAACATAGTAAACACTTCCTTCTATAAATAGTCCTGTTTTCCCATACATTCTGACTGATCCATGTTGTATGTCTGTTCATTAGCATGCATGGTCCCAATCAAATTAATAAATATTGTTATTACTCCATGAAAAAAATACTTTAATGCACCAATCCTGTATTGTTGCATTTTTCACTGATCCCACAGGTCCCATGTGGACACCTGGAATACATGAGGATGCTGTGTAGTTTCCTGTTGAATTATAAATATGACACAAGGGGGCAGAGTGTGCTGATGATGGATGGTGAAGGGGGTCTCCGCTGACCACTAAGTATCAGGTCATACTCATTGGAGCTGCATTAGCTCAGAAAATAGCACATGTAGAAAGTGTGAAAAACATCCATTATTCATAGACAAGTAGTAAATACAAAACAGAAGAGGCAGAGGTAGAAACTCTCTCTATATATATGACTCTATGTGTACCAGTAGCTAAGTCATATTGAGTTTAATTCATTAAATGTCCTATATTAAGCAAAATTGACTGTTGTGAGCTTTAAGCCATGTTAGAATGTTGTTACCTCATCAAAAACATACCCGGAGTTGTGTTTTGTTTCATTCACACATGTTTGAGTGACCATTTATTAGTCTGTCTACTTCTCTAAAGCTCAAAATGCTCTGTTTCACCTTGTGACGTCATGTAGTGGTAGATTTCAAGTTCACAGCTACATTTTACCTTTTGTTTAGTAGAGATTAGCAATTCCAGGGCTGAAATCATACAAAAGGTTCTTTTAAAGTAGTAAAGGAGTTTAAAAACACAGTGGAGCTCTTCCTGTATTACCACATGATGACATCACAAGGTGTAACAGTGCTGTCTGTTTGAGAGAAGAACACAGCCTAAATATGCAGGGTTTGTGTGTTACATGTGTGAATGAAACAAAACACAACTCTGGGTATGTTTGTTTACAACATTATAACTAGTATATGTATTATCTATAAATAGTGTAACATGGGCCTTTAACGTGCCACCGTTGCATCAAGACATTTATAATGACCTGAACGTATGGAAAGTTGACAGACTTGAAGTGAAACAAATCATCACTTGGTTCCTAGGCAACAACAACTCTTTCGCTTTGAGATATTTTCATAGATTTATAGCAGATACTCACTGACCACTATTATGTTTCATTATTATGTTTTATTTTATCCTCATTACCTTGTTGAGAGAAGTGATACTTACGATACAATGCTTACAAGTGTTTAGCAAAAACCTGAAATCACGAGCGCATTTACTGATGTTATGAGTTTCAATTGTTTTGATGTGACAAAAGCCACTCCAAGTTATTTCTTCTATATTTAGTCCATTAGGAATTGCCACACGGAGAGATACTGTGATAATGGACCAGTCATTAAATTATATTGCCCCTTCAAAAGTATAAAGCCAATGTGGTGGATATAAAGTGCCATGTCGAGTCAACATATGTTTTATTAGCACCAGAGTGAGCTAAAGCTGCAACTGACAAAGACCCATAAAGATGAATGGTGTGGTTAAAAAAGTCAATTCAAGATTTCTAACCTATCTCAGCAGAAAGCGACAATACGCTTTAGACTTGAAAGCATCATGAATCTTCTTGTATGTAATCCACTAGTGTTGTACGGGCCACGGATTCACAGCAATCAATGAATAACCATCTTATATATTAGAATACGGCTCTAGTTTACTGAAAGGCCTCAATGTGGCTTTTACTGGGAATAGATCAAGCCTTTAGTGAATATAGAGATAGTAATAGTAAGTTTATACATTCATTTTCAAGATATAAAACAAGTTCAGGATTTAAAAGGCACACATTTTACTTCAGTGGTGGAATGTAACCAAGTAAAATTAGTAAAGTATTGTCCTTATGGTAAAAACAAGAACAGGACTGAAAAGTAAAAGTATTTTTTATTATAATTTGAGGCCTTAACATGTGCGCAGCAAACAAAAATACGCAAATAAAAACAACTAGGAACAAAATTCAGCACAAATCTTTATCTAAATCACTACATTTGAAGCTTTATTAGATCTGAAAATCTGCAGAAAATACTTTTACTTTGTACTCTTTAAGTTCCTTTTTTGAACAGGTACTTTAATACTTTTAATTTAATAGATTTCTTCATGTGACACTTTTACTTTTTTGCTCCAGTATCTGTACTTAATACAATTTTGTACTTCTTCCATCACTGTTTGCTCACTCACTATTTAGGTATACAGTTTTAAAGTTTAAATAGGTTAATATTTTTACAGCCTAAAGTAGTCGTCACTTGCAATCACCATCATGCAATACTTTGGGGTGAAGTTTGTTACAAATTCATTAAAAAAACAATTTCTTTCTCAGCCTGTTAATATTGTGCAAATTAAGACTCACCAACAAACTGCGCAAATCCAAACAATAATTGAGTAAAAATGTGAAAACTTGCTTGTCAAAGATATAAAAAAAAGAAGCTAGCATTGCTAAATTATCAAGTAAAAAGTCTATAGTAAAAACAAATTAAAAAAATTATGTAAAAAAGTTGACTAAACTCGCTATATATCTTTCAAACAAGTGTATAAGGGGATGTATCTTTACTTTAGTGATGACTGTTACACTCCATTCATGTTCGGTGCAATAGCTGAACATTTAAGGCTCGTTTTAGGACGTTTCTTGTGGTCTGCTATGTACAATGTGATTATCGCCTGGGATAACTGAAACATTTTTAAACTGAGCTAATTTAATATTCTCTCTTAGGAGGTGATGAACATGACGTACCAGTCCAAGTGGAATATCTCCTCTCCTATATCAATGAACTGTTGACCCTCCAGTCTTCCTCCTTCTCTCTGACGCTCAAAAACATTCAGCCCTTGGGGAAAAGAGCATATCTGGAGCAATACACTAACGTCCCTGTCCTTACTGCCCGTGTCTCTGTCAGTCAAACCCGTACCTGCCACGTCACATCAGCGTCATATTGTTGGATTTCACACAGCGCTGTCTGTCAATCACGATCCAATTTGAAACCTTAATGACTTCCACAGCCACAGAGTTAATGAAGCATCGTCCGGGGGCTGATAACAGGAGCCCGCCTCTTTCCCGCACAAATACAACCTCCTGACGTTGTGAGGAAGAGAAGGAGGAAGAAGAAGAGGAGGAGAGGTGAACATGTCACTCTCAAGAATATCTCAAGGGTTTATTTCAATCACGCAAAGAAAGATTGAAAACTGTCACACATACTTGGAATGCACATCTCTAGAAAATGAGAGAAGTAGAAGGCAAAAATCTTTATTACAACGGTACAATGCTGAAGTTTGATAAAGATGTCATTTTCTGAAACTTGACTTTTATTTTGCCTTATATGTCTGCAAACACTGAACACCTGGCGTTATTATGTGGTTTGTTTTTGATGTCTCACTTGAAACATGAATGCATTAGGGGCCTTCCATGAAAATTTTATAAAAAATGGAACATAACTTTGCATCTTATCTTGCTTAGTTAGCACATAAACTTTCTGGTAAAGTATGCACTATTTTTAGCAAACAGAATTGCTGTTAGCCCTATGCAGATTCACAGAGTAGGCTGCAGACTTTATATATTATTATTAGATTGCTTAGCTACTTTTACTAACTGATATTATTCCCTTTGTGTCAGACACACATAATTATAGCATAATTATCACATAAAACTACAAGTGTTTCTTCCAATTCAGTTTGACTTGCTGTTTATTATGCCTATGGGAAAATCTCACTCCTACTCCACTTGAGCCCAAATGCTTTGCTTCCAAAAAGTACAAGGGTTTATTTTGGTCAAATCAACTGCATACACTTTATGTGACTCACAAAGCACATTTTCAACAGAAACATTAACATCTGACCTGATTAATACAAGAGAGTTTGGGGAGTTTAAAAGTGTGTGATATATTTGATATTTGATTCACTTGACAAATTCGCTGTATCTATTTCTCTTCAAAATAATCCCACTGCTTTTTAGTGAAATTTGAACAGTTTTGCAAATTAGCCTTGGCCTTAACACTGTGATACCTGCATCACATTACTGAATTGTTAATCTATGTTTGTTGTATTTGTCCCTGTTCCAATGAACAATAAAAAAAAAATCCCATACATTTTAGAACATGTTTGTATTTTAGCTTTTTTTTTTTTTTAAATCAAGAGGTATTTTGTTGTTTAAACTGTATCACCTAAATAAATGGAGTCAAATTGATAACTTATATGACCAATGCCATCCTTCTAGTCTGGCATATCTAGCTCTACTTATGTATGAAAACAGAACGCCTGTCTGAGAGTGAACAAACAGAGACAGTTGTTTCTTGGCGTGGTGTATTTGACTTCCATCATTGTTTAAAGCGTTTCCTCCTCATCCATGACTACCACTGAAACCACAGCCCTGTCACTACACATGTGTCAGGTCCCTGTGGAGCCATCAGCAGTAATGACCTGCCCGGGCTTTCGGAGCGCCTGCAGCACTCGATGGAGCAGAAAATCAGAAAACAAGAGAACAGGCCTGACAGCTACCCCCCCGTCAGAGGTCTCACAGCATTTGGGGCTACAAAGCTGTTTGTCCATTAAATCCTAGATTGTTTCTTATTCACCTGGGAATGATGGAAAAAGTAGTGCAAATGACAAGAGAACTGATACCCAGACACTAAGCGATACCACAAAGGAAAGTAGATATTCGTTTGAACATGTATTGATACTGTATAAATAAATAAACAGGACTAAGTAGGATCTTTCCTGTCTAGTTTCTGAATGATCTTAATCATTATCAGAACTAGTGTAAGACCCACAGAAAAAGGAGTGGACTAAGAGAGTGAGACCTCACCCATACTGTTTGGCTCCTGTCCAATGAAGCTCATCGAGGGCAGCAGTTATAGCGGCAAATCTGAAACTGTGTTTCATATTTAGAATTCCAATCGCGAGTATCATAGAAACCAAACAGCCAATCCAGAGCGAGACTGTAATGCCCCTTCGCTGGTTTAGCTGCAATAAATTAATAGCAGAATGAAAAACTTTAGCACTTAGTTTGCATTAATTCAATCTCGCCAAGAAATAAAATAAAACATTTATAAAATCCCAGTAGTGCAAAGAAAATGTACACATGATACATTTTGACACCAAAAAAATCTTGTTCCAACTCCCATATGCTGAATGATAAGTCGATATAGTTCTGATGACAGGCCTACTTGCTTTTTTACAAAACAAGAGGACTCACTGAATAATACTCCATTATGGTCGCCTTGCGGGAACAGCCTAAATCCAATTCCCAATTCTTAAATATGTCATCTTTTTACTCTCTTTAAACTTTGGTTGAAGGATTAAAAGAAAAGAACAAGCTATTCTCAATAAGACCCAACGCAGGGTTCTATGGTACATTTACAAGCAGAATTTTATAATTTTGTTAAACTTGAGATGATAAGAAAATGTCAATCATGTGTATTTTTATACTCATAATTAATTTGTTGCATTACAGTCGCGTAGAAACACTGTGTTCCCAGGCACTAAAAGATAATAAATTATATTATAAAATCATCTTATTTTTCTCTTTGAATAAAAGTACAACTGAAAAACAGCTTTGTCCTGAAATAGCAGCCTGTAACCTTGCATAGGAAATCACAGACCATCCAATCAACAAATTAACTATTTTCCTTAAATAACCCAGCATTCCAGTGTTCAAAGCCTGGTTGTGTGATTCATTATGCTTGCGTCAGCTAATGTAATTAATTAGGACTGAATGCTTCTAATAAGAGGAGAGGGGAGCTATCACTGTCACATGCACTTTGAAAATGACGTCAGTAAATGAGTAAACACAAGCTTTGTTGAGTTAAGCTTTGATTATCCTGCATGTGGAATCTGACTGGCTTTGTGTCTCAGGAGTCTTACTATAGAAGTCATAGGAAGGAGGGTTTTTTCATCACATGGATCTTATTAACCCAGTTTCAGGGCTAGCCTATGCTTTGAGGGATGTGGGGGTTAACGCTCCTCTCTCCTCCTCTCTCTCCGCCTGATACAACTGAATATTTCATACTGCACATTTGTGTTTAACCGCAGCTCCAATGCATTGTACTGCTACTACTGAGTCTTAATGGTACAAAGAAGGGAATCCTCCATCTCTGTAGTTAAGCTATTAGAGCAGCTAGTCTAAGTCAAGTGCGTATAAGGCTGTGCAATTCATCTCAATTAAAACTAAAGTTGCAAGTTGCTCTGTAGTTTATACCTCAACAAACAGAACCGTACTGTTGTTCTTGTATTGGTTTAACAGGTCACATAACAGTCTTATCTCAAAAATGAATGTTCCTGGATGTGTTTAAAATGTGTTTGTTTTTAAGACAAATCACACTTAGATGTTTTTCCACCCCCGGCACTGTTATAGAAGGATTATTTTAAAATACTGTGTCCAACGTAACACCACACTGAAAATGTATTAAATGCAATATCAATGTAAAGTGCGTCTCAAACCAAGAAGAAGAAACAATTTGACGAAGTATCACCAACTAAACCAGGTCTATAACTGGACTGTTCCAAGTCTAAAAACTACAGCTAAACCCGGTGTAAAGCAGGACTAAACTATGACTACAGGACCTCTAAACAAGCGCAAACTGAAAGGACAAGAATGTGAATAAAATTTACTCTAAAATAAACAAACACTAGTTCTTTGTGTACCACCAGAAGGATCAGTGGTGCTTTGTGAAAATACATGTTTGTCCAGTTACAGCGTTCAAAGTTCCAGTTTTGCTTTTTTCTGTTTGTGATGATTCACAGCGGCCAGCGAGCTATAATATTTCCTTTCACAGTCAAAGTATATTTGTACAGTGCAGACAGTCGTTTAAATAGAGTAAATTCAACCTGGAAAACCTAACTCTCTGCTCACATCTACTCACTGCCTCTCCAGAGTTTACCTGCTCCTCAGCCTTCATCACCTCACTCCTATTACTCCTCCCACACCTCCTCTTCATCCACCACCCCGTCTGCCCTGTTTAAACCTCCATCTCAGACACAAACGCACGACCGCTACAGCTAGTGCCTCACCTCAGCCTCACCTCGACCATCTCCAGAGTCCAGACCCAGGGGGAAGACACCTCCTAAACGTCGTCTAACTGGCCAGGCCTTTCATCGCAGTGTCTTCTGAGTTCTGCCAAAGACAACTCCTTCGACAAAGCCTACTAATACTTTTTCTTTCATGCCCATCTACGTCTTTCTACGCTGAAATAACAAAAACACATGTAAAAAGCCTCCATTGCTGTACCCCCACTTGTGAATGGCTTTGGGGAGAACAGTATGTGAACCGTAGTCTAGTGCACTGAACTCAGGACATAACAGCCATAAACTTTGAAACTGGGACTTTTTAATTGGCCACTGATTCATCGTAAGCCCCTTAGCAGATTTAAAAGTGCTTTATTAGGAGCTTATGTCTAATTTATGCTCCTCGTAAGAACCACAATTAAACATGCTCCAATGGACCCCCTCTATGTCACATGTTACTCTGTTGAACACGAGCCCTGGCCAAATCACGTAATAATGAGTGAAATTGATTGTAATGACAGTTTTAGTCCCTCTTCACTGGAGATTATGTTATTACTATCGATGGGTGATTAGAACGGGCCAGGACACAATGTGGATATATGCTTTGGAGTAGAGGACGTACTCAGCTGATTTGAGAGCTACGATGTTTATTTCAGGAGTAACTAAGTAAGAAACCATGTAAATTAGCTTTAGTTTGTCAAAAATAAAGCAAATGGCCCACATAGAAGTCTTATTGTTTGAATCTAAAATGCAGGACAAAAGCAGTTCTTTGTCTTTTCTTCTTACAATGTGAAATTACAGACTGTGTTCCACCCCGCACACACATTCGGTGAAAACAGCAGCTCATAATTGTGGGTACAAACATCCAAACAATCAATGCAATGAATTACCAAAATGATTCTGCCAGGCATTCGCAATCAGGTTCACAATGAGACAGCAGAGAGAATAATGGTTACAGGTGTGACTGCCGGTCTAATCTGACAGTGTAGAGAAAACAAAAAAGCACAGTGAAAACCAGAAATGAGCAGAAACGCATTTAAAAGAGACCAAATTTTGAAGTGCGATCTATTGCTGAAGTAAATATAAATGATAAACGATGATACTAAAACCAAACCATAAAGCAGAATTATCCTCAAAAAAGTGTTTTAAGTAAATAAATAACAAAATGCAATGCTTAAATAGTGAGTTTGTGTCTATAATGAGTCATAGAAGGTCATAATTTTACCTTCTACACATCAAATCTCATCGTGGTACAGAAAATTAACCACATATTTCTCACTAGTACAAAGAAAAACGTGAAAAAGTCCCACGATAAACATTGTTACATCTGTATTGGACATTAACTCAATATAGTATTTATCGTAACAGGCCTAAAAAGAGCAACAAAATGCTCCAAGAAACAAGAAACTAAGAAGAGTGTATATTGTTACAAGTATGAACTCTCTAAACTTCCGTCTACAATAATCAGCTTTAATTATATGTCATTTTCAAATACATCATTGTCTCTACTTTCAAAGGCCAAGAACACGATAACCTTTGCACATATTGGGTTACATATAATGAGTAGGATAATGATGAAAAAAGGCCTAGTTAAGTCACACCTCAACAATTATTAACGTTTCTTGTTACAAAAACGATCCCAATTAGTGTCACATTGTCTGCTGCTGTATATTAGTGGACAAGTACATACAGTATTATTATACACAAAACTAATAGCAATTGTTGGCACTGGCTTTAGCAGCTCTTCTTTCTTCAGAGGTGAGCTTTTATTTCCTAAAGACACTAATTAGTCTACGTGAGAGATCATCAGTAAATGTCAATGGTAAGTGGCCATTATCCAGGATGTACATTTACCTGCAGTCTATAGGACAGCTCCTACTCTCGTTACAAACAAGCTCTGATATCGGACAAAACTTCTCACTCTCAGATGGAAAATGTATTATTTATTTTTATTTTTTACTTGACTCGAGTCGGTCCACAAGAAGAAAAACACACTGCCAGCTAAGACACAGCTTTACTTTGATTCTTCAAAATAGAAAGTGGCAAATGAGTGATGAGTGAAAATGACTGAATTACATCGACATACTTAAAGACGACGTATTGTGCTTCTAACATAATGATCTAACGGTGTCATAGATCATAAATACATATTCTGGGATAGATTATAACTGTATATAATTATAATCTATGACACAATTTTAAATCGCAATAAAACGACTTAACATGAGAAAACAAGCCTGCTGAGAGAAAACTGTCGTGCCATAAACATCATCACAAAGAAGTTGTCGACCACCGCTATACGTTGTCGAATCTAATGTGTATCACCGTTTAATAAAATAAAATTGGAGAATGTACCAAAGTAAGTACAGAGCAGTGGCTGTGAAAACAAGAGTTGAGTGGCAAAATGACGTCTTGAAAATAAGCAATCAAAGGTTGCTCAAACAAGCACAAGTCACACCAAATATAATTTTAGGGGAGTAAATGATGAGGGGAAACAGCTGTAATACGGTCAGAGGCTCTGAAAAGGCAACTTTGCATAATAGGCCCACTTTAAGGAACAAGACTTTTAACTTATCTCATACATATTTGTGTTATAACTGTTTGATATTTGCTGCTGACTTTTCTGACTCCTCAAAGCTCATGCCGAAAGCCACACTGTTAAAGAATGAAATGGTGCTGTCAGTACTGCGCACCGGCCTGACCTACACTGCTACACCCCTGCGTCTGATCGTGTTAGGGGATCAGTGAGCGATCCATACTCCTCTCAGTCAATTCTCCTGGCGCCTGCTCTAAATTACGTTTCTGTTTTTAAGGTTGTGCTTTTCCCTCCCTTCTCTGCAGAGCTGCACATCAGGCTGCGTCTGTGATCGAATGGGGGCTGCCTTTGGGGCGATAGAGCTGAATACTAAATGTCCATGCAGCGTGCACAAGAGTGCAATGACAGCGCTCAGTGAGTGGGTGGGAGGCAGGGAAACCCCGCACAAGCTCCGCTGACTGATACAATGATGCAGTGGTCATCATGTTCATAATCCTATTGTTGAGTCTCATAGAGATACACTGCTGTTAATCTGCAAAAATAACAAGCTGCAAAGGGCTTTATTTGGGATGGTGCCAATGGGATATACCTCTGTCAAGCAGCTGTCATGGGAATTCATGGTTTCTACAGATGCATGATACTAGTGCTCTCTCGTCTCGGTTGGGTCCTATAAGATCTTAATACTGCGAGACTGCACCCCTCTGAGCTGCTGCTGTCTGTCCGCCCGCACGCTCCAACATAAGGGAATCCCTGCAATCCTGGCTCCCTCCGCCCGCGTTCATTCATTCAGACATTTACTCTGTCTCCAGCCCCTGGCTATAATGCTGCACAAGGAGCGCGCTTATCATTAAGGAGGCAGTATCCCGCCCATGACGAAACAGCCCCAGCAAATACAGCACCTACTGTCATGATATGCTAAATAAGCCATTTTATAGAGCACTAGTTCATAGAATACATTCCTGGGTTCTACCTTCCTCAATAATATGATAATACAGCACATATATACATGTATTAAGCATAGGTTTCAATGTAGTTTTATATGAAATGATCATGCATAGCAACATGCCCTCCTTCACTCCCACGACATGAGTGGATCTCTCTGTGTAATAGAGGTGAGTAAACAGTTAGTTTGGAAATGGCACCTGCAAACTTCATAAATGACTCATTGCAGTTGCAACACAGGTCCTCACGCACCAACCAGGGACCCGACGACACGCCAAATCCAATTTACACATGTAACCTTCTATGGCACAAAGCAGCGATGTGTAATGATGAGTAACACAAAAGTGCTTCTGTCACAGAGACAGATGGTACTTACATGTAATACAATTTACTCAAGTCTCAAAATACAAACACAACACAGACAGACCCTATAATTAATGAGTGAAAACATGTTTATTTAGCCTCTGATCCATTTCCTAGATAGATGCAAGTCCTGGGGCAGCTTAAAGGTCCTGCCTGAAGCTCACAGCTCAGCCCTCTTTCAAAGGGCTCACTTTCTTTATCAGAAACTTCAAATGGATGCTACTCTTCAGAGCCTGTCAGACCTGAGCAGCAGCGTCACTCAAATAGGAAATTCCCCTTATGGCTAAGATGCAGTCAGAGAAAGCACCGAGTGTACAAAGAAAGATCTACCTGCAGATATGAAGCACCATCAGCTCACAGCAGGGGAATACCACAACCTAAACAAAGCCATACAAGCTCCATAATCAGAACATACAAGTTCACACAAGGTCACCATTTTGGACGCACTACACACTGACCCTTCAAAAAGTTAATCAAGTCTTTATTCTGTGGTGGTACACCTTAAGTTGTAGTCTGTCGGGGAAGGCATGCACGAGAAGGAGGAAGGGAAATTAACGTTTTGCTGCATTGCACCTGCTCAAAGCGCTCTAACTTTGGCTGAAAGGCGCGGGGGAGTCACGTCCCATGATGACCACAGGGTATATCCTGCTGTCGTGCAGAACATACAACCCTCAATATACACAAAAAGAGCAAACAAACACGACAGAGCGGCGGCGGCTCTGCCACACGCGCTGTACGCGGCCGTAGTACTGTCCGGTGTCTTACCTCTGATCACAGACAGTCGTGAGGAGCAGCACCGGGACCACGACGACTCCCTGTCCACGGGACGCACCGCTCAATGCACGCGCGGAGCTGCCTCGGCAACATCTGAACGCGGAGATCCACAGGCGGCAGGAGGGTGTTCCCGACGCGAGGGGGCGTGGTGTGTCTGTGAAGAGTAGGGAGAGGGAGGGAGGGAGGGAGAGAGGGGAACACTGAGGGAGAGAGAGACTGAGGGAGAGAGAGGGAGGGAGAGAGGGAGAGGGAGGGGAACACTGAGGGAGAGAGAGACTGAGGGAGAGAGGGAGGGAGAGAGGGAGGGGAACACTGAGGGAGGGGGAGACTGAGGGAGAGAGAGACTGAGGGAGAGAGGGAGGGAGAGAGGGAGGGAGAGAGGGAGAGAGGGGAACACTGAGGGAGGGGGAGAGAGGGAGAGAGGGAGGGGAACACTGAGGGAGAGAGAGACTGAGGGAGAGAGAGACTGAGGGAGAGAGAGGGAGAGAGAGAAAGGGAGGAGAACACTGAGGGAGAGAGAGACTGAGGGAGAGAGAGGGAGAGAGAGAGGGAGGAGAACACTGAGGGAGAGAGAGACTGAGGGAGAGGGAGGGAGAGAGGGAGAGGAACACTGAGGGAGAGAGGGAGACTGAGGGAGAGAGGAGAGGGAAGGAGAGAGAGAGACTGAGGGAGACTGAGGGAGAGAGAGAGGAAGGGAGAGAGGGAGACTGAGGGAAAGAGGGAGAGAGGGAGGGAGAGAGGAAGGGCGAGAGAGAGGAAGAGAGGGGGGGCGAGAGAGAGGGGAACACTAAGGGAGAGAGAGACTGAGGGAGAGAGGGAGGGCGAGAGACTGAGAGAGGGACACTGAGGGAGACTGAGGGAGACAGAGAGAGAGAGGGAGGGAGAGAGAGAGAGGGAGGGAGAGAGAGAGGGTGAGAGAGAGGAAGAGAGGGAGGGCGAGAGAGAGGAAGAGAGGGGGGGTGAGAGAGAGGGGAACACTAAGGGAGAGAGAGACTGAGGGAGAGAGGAAGAGGGAGGGCTAGAGACTGAGAAAGGGACACTGAGGGAGACTGAGGGAGAGAGGGACACTGAGGGAAAGAGAGGGAAGGAGGGAGGGAGGGAGACTGAGGGAGGGAGAAAGAGTGCAAGGGAGGGAGAGAGGGAGACAGGGAGAGAGAGGGAGAGAGAGACACTGAGGGGGAGAGGGAGAGAAAGAGAGGGAGAGAGGGACACTGAGGGAGAGAGAGAGAAAGAGGGAGGGAGGGAGACTGTTGGAGAAAGGGAAACGGAGAGAGAGGGAGACTCAAAAGAGAGAGAGGGGAACACTGAGGGAGAAAGAGAGGGAAATGGAGGGAGAGAGAAAAGAAGAGAGAGAGAAAGGGAGAGAGAGGAAGGGAGAGAGAGAGAAAAATGGAGAGATATAGTGAGAGAGAAACGGAGAGAGAGAGGGAGACTGAAAAGAGGGAGAGAGGGGGATGTTGAGAGAGAGAGGGAAAACGAAGAGAGAGAGAAAAGAAGGGAGAGAGAAAGTGAGTGAGAAACAGAGAGAGACAGAACGAGAGAGAAGGGAGGGGAGAGAGGGAGACGCTGAGAGAAAGGGACGCAGAGGGGGAGAGAGAAAGAGAGAGAGACAGAGAGGGAGGGAGGGAGACTGAAGGGGAGGGAGAGAGGGGGAAAGGGAGAGAGAGGGGGAAAGGGAGAGAGAGGGAGAAAGGGAGACTGAGGGAGAGGGAAATGGAGAGGGGGGAGACAGAGAGAGGGAGGAGGGAGACTGAGGGAGAGATGGAAACGAAGAGAGAGAGATAATGAGGAGAGTGAGAGGAACACTGAGGGATAGATGTAGAGAGAGAGGGAAACGGAGAAACGGAGAGAGAGAAAATAAGAAAGAGAGAGAGAACGAGAGAGAGAAAATGAGAGAGGGAAACGGAGAGAGAGAGAGACCCACACCAGAGACTCAGCCACTTAAGTAAATTAATAATACGAATTCCACCTCTAATCATGTCTGTCGTTTTACTTTGTAATGGTTAAAATAGGATTAGCATTGAGTTAAGGTCACTGCTTCCCCAGACGCAAACATAATCTAACATGCCATTCTTTAAGCGTTTTATGATCCTATAATCCACATAACTTGACCCACTCATCTTTATAACTTCTGCCAGTCTTTAATCGTTTTGAGCGGCCACATGGTTATCCTGCTGTTTGTGACGACGTGAGTCTATAATCAAAATAAATACTAGGATGGCAATGACACCACGCCCACTCACTAAACAATATAGAGAAAAACAAACATTAATTTACCATGGAAGTTTATGTTCATCATGCTGCTGTGCTGGAGTACTCATTTTGTCCACACGAGGGCAGTATGAACCAATTTTTGGCTCTACATGTGCCAAATCAGATTCATACAGTACAAAGTGATATGGCCGGATTCATTTAAATCTTAATCATTGGCAGAAGTTCATGTGCTAGTGGAAAGAAATAACCCACATTTTGATTTGGGAAAACCTTCTGTCTATGTGAGAAAAAAAACAAAAACAAAAAACCAGCCATAATCATATAATACCAGACGGTGGCAGTAATGAGACTACACGGATGTACTTAAGCGTAAAAAAACAGCAGAAGAAGTTTTGTGTTTTCTTTAACAGAACCAAAAACTGCTCAACAAACACCGGCCCAATCAAACATTACTGGATTTAAAGAAGAGCTGATCATGGAGGAATATAACTCCGGGGAGGAGGTAATTACATATACATGTTTTTCCTTATAATGTCTTGAATCTTGACCATGCAGGTTAACGTTAGAGAAACATGGGAGCTAGCCAAAGAAGCTAAATGCTCCTAGTGTGTAGTGTGTTTCGAGGGTGTGGTTGGAGACGCTTTTTGAGGTTTTACCATTAAAAACTACATCAGAATTTGAAACTGAAGTTGCCACTAATATTACCAAAATTTACTTTTTTAAACATTCATATAGATGGACGTTATCATTCATAATCTTTATTATTGCAGATCCTGTTTAACAGTGATGAGGCCACTGCACCAATTAAAGAGGTAAGTTTTCTCGTAAAAACATGTGATTAAACCTGTTATTTAAAATAAAGACACGGATGCTATTTTTCAGTGTATTGAGGGAGTGATTGGTGGAACAGACTATAACCAGAACAAAATCAACCAGTGGACTGCCAGCATCGTGGAGCGCTGTCTGAACCACTTTGTAAAACAAGGAAGAGCCTTCAAATATATAGGTAAAATTGATTTACGTTTATGATTTTGGTTATGAACATGTTATGCAGTCATTATATGGGGACAGTGGCTCAATAGTAAGAGCAGTCATCCCCCAATTTAAAGGCTGAAGGACTGATTCCTGGTCGGACTGATATGTTATTATTATTAACAGTAGTTTATTTTTTTCCAGTAAACTGCACCATAATGCAGAAGAGTAGTGCCGGTCTTCATACTGCAAACTCGTGCTACTGGGACACTGCCACAGACGGTAAATAGCTATTATCATTGGGGTATAAACAAAATATCTAACTAACTAACATGTAACTAACTCATCTTTTTAACTAAATTACTACCTTTCCTGTAACTCCAGTCCAAAGAGCATAAAATGAAATAGCTCTCAAAGGAATTACTGGAGAAAAACACTATAAAAGTTTGAATACTCATGTTATGAGGACTATTTATGTTTGAGAACTACTAATGTAACTGATTGTACAACATTATGCTCGTTTTCAGACCTGTCTGCTAGTTTTAAATTACAGATTCTAGTTATTTTGAGAATTATTCACCAACTATGCAAAATATTTTTTCAGAAAATGCATGTACCTGAATCAATCAAAGCTAGTGATGTGTGAAATTTATATTCCCGATAGCTTTCTTTAACAACTTGGTCAGCTCTGTACTCAACTAGTCAGTAAAGCTCTGTAGAATAAACTCATGGCCTATCCTGTTGAAATGTGTTTCAGGGAGCTGCACAGTGAGGTGGGAAAACCGCACCATGTACTGTGTGGTCAGTGTCTTTGCCGTTGCAGTGGCGTAACATCACAAGACCTGTTTTTTTTTCCCCCTCCCAAGTTTTATTTTGCCTGAAGCTAGAATTTAAAAAAGGCTCAGAAATAACAAGCACCCTTTTACAAACTGTTGTGGAGAAGACAAAAGACAACATAAAGAGACTATTCAAAAACTTCTTTGTAAGCTCAAGAGTGGACTGATCAGTCAGTGATAGTTCTGACCAAATCATTGCCGTTTCATTCAAGAAAAGAAGATTGGGTAGGTTGGCTTTTTGACTTGAGTAGTAGCAGTTTAAGTTTGGCTGACTGAAATAATTGAATGAAAAAGTTTATTGTTTAGATGCAAATTCCCATTTTCTGTATTTAAATGTTAATATTTGAAGGGTTTTGGCAAAACTGTAAAATGTTAATTTATTGTGGGACCACGGCACTTAATAAAAAGTGTAAGCAACACTCGTCCATACTGCATGAAACATTTTTTTTTACCACTAGATGACAGGAGAAACTAGCCTTAATGACACAGTCTGTAGTTTTTTTTTTATTGACCAAACTGAATGAAGGGCATAAACAGATCACATTTAGGTCGTATTAAGTTACGCAGTGCACCTTTAAACTGCTCAACTGTAGTGGTGAAGGGTATTCCTCCAGTTTGTCTCCATGGAGAGGTTATTGCTTTGCACAAAATGGTCCAAACATTATGCATCATTATGCAACAAGCAGGTAACAAAACCTGTGTTAAGTTACAAGTCAGATCTGTGGAGAGGTAAGTCTCTTTAGAGTAGAATGTATATTTCTCCCAGGCAGGTATTTGAGCAATAAAAACGCCTGGCCTGAAACAAATGATAAATTGATGTGATAATTAATGATAAACAGTACAAAGGAATCAATCTTCTCCATGGAGACAAGCAGTTGGCAGACCCACCACCACAAAAAGTTATAGTCCTAGAAAAAGTAATATTAAGGTTATTTTACTTGGCGTTTTGGGTGACAGGATATGTTGAATCATTGATTTTTAGCAAGGATCGACACATTTTGCTGATATAAATATAAATTTATTTTTGCGTTATTTTAAATGTTTTTATAAATGAGAAATACGTGTGCAATACGTTTTCTTGTGGCTTTTTTTTTTTCTTTGTTAACAAACATCAGAACCTTCGAATTTACATTTGTTAAAGAATGCCTCTCACACACACTGCAGTTAAAGGTTAGCTGAGGCATCAGACATGTGCAGTTGTGTTAAGACCAATGGCACACATAAAAACATTACATTTATGAGTACACATTTCCATCTAGACGTGCAAA
Source organism: Periophthalmus magnuspinnatus (assembly GCF_009829125.3). Lineage (NCBI taxonomy): Eukaryota > Metazoa > Chordata > Actinopteri > Gobiiformes > Gobiidae > Periophthalmus > Periophthalmus magnuspinnatus. The sequence continues at coordinate 8,931,712 of NC_047146.1, forward strand.
AAATGGGTGAGTTGTCCACATGCTTCACACAAAAATGTTTGGTGTTGACTGTACAGGCATATTACATAGAACATCAAGTTAAAATTCTCATTCAGCAAAATTACACCATAGAAGCAGCACATTGTAATGATAAAGCTATTATTTAGACATTTTCTTCAAAAGCTGATTGTTTGCAGCCACTGGCATTAAATACTATTCACTCCAGTTCACTTTGTTCCACACATGCACACCTCCATGCTTAATAGATAATACGATCAGCTTGAACTTGTGGCTCACTGTGATTTTAATAATGCAGCATAAAAGTACAGTGTGTACTGACCCCAAGCTTTTAATTCGCAAAATGATTCAAGTCTGTTAACCTTAACTCTGCACTTGTTCAGCCGTAGCTAGTAAACAAACTAGTTAAGGACACACTTTCTCTTTCCAGGATCAGATGGAAAAAGTATAATATGGCTTCTAATATGGAGATGATGTTAAGAGTAGACTCTGTGATCCACGTGGCACTTAAGAGTTTAAGATGCATGGTTCAATTTTTCACTATAAAACAACCTAAAAATAGTTTTACTAATTTTACATCAGCCATGCTTTATGTTAAAGCAGATAAAGGAACTGAATGAGTGGTGGGCAGTGCAAGTAAATCCAAAATGTATGCAAGGTAAATTGCAGAGTTTTGAAAAACTATTATCTTAATCTGTGCCATTTCGTTCTGCAGTGATCTGTATTTGGAAATATATCCATTCTTGTATTTTTCTTGCATTGTTCAAAGTGGTGCTTTTATTCTGTAGTTTAAATGTGCTTAGTGCTGGTAAATAACTAAAGTATTCATGCATTGCAGGGCTCATTGTAGCCAGCATCGCCATTGACCCCTGTGTCTGTGATAACGGCCATGTCACTAGGACAGTCATAGATGGTGTCGTTGAGAATATCATAGGTTGTATCATTCGGCATATCTTCATACGTGTCACTGGCCCGGTCACTGGGGGGCTCTTTGCAATCAGAGCTGGGGGGCTGGAGGGCAGCTTTACCTGTGGTCCTAATGGGTGATGGAGTCGTGTCGCACATGACACAGAGCACAGAGGAGCAGTCCCAAAGGCCCTGGCTCATACTGGAGGAGAAGAGTCTTCGGCACGGGTGGCAGAACTGATAAAAGACGAGCATGAAGAAGATCCCAATGGCGTATGCTACAAGCAGCTGTAGCACCAGCAGTGGAGCGCAGATGTCATTGTAGAAGTCTGTTCTGAAGATGTACCACAGCAGCAGCAATGAAGCATTCTCCACAAAGCGCAGCATGTAGTAGACAGCCATGCGATACCAGTTCTGTGATTTGTTGATGAGGTCTGGGTCGCACAGTTTAACCTGCACTGCAGACCAACAGAACATGTTGATACCTGCGTAGAGGAAGGTGAGCAGACAAAGCACGATGGTGGTTCCTACTCTGGACAGAGTTTTCTCGATATTCTCAGGGAAAGGAGAGTGGCTCCACCAGAACAGGATCCAAGGGTAGAGGAAGAAAACCAGGAAGTTGAGCAAAACCACGGGCAGCACCCAGAGCTGCAGTACAGAGCTGAACAGCACCAGCACCACCACCCGAGTGGCAATCTCAAAACTCCTCCATAGAAAGATACACATATACGCCAAGGGCCGCACGTCCACTTCATAGTCGTCATATTTGATCTTTATGGCAAGAATATTGCAGCGCAGTGCTCCATATACTATAGACAGTAGGCTGATCACCATTAAAGTTCCTGGAGAGAGAACAGACAAAACCAACTAGTGTGAAATAGAACTGTCAGAGTGAAAAATATCCTAATGCATTCGGACTGAGCTCCAGTTCTTTGGCCTGGTGTCTGACTTTGACCTAATTCAGCTGAAATGTGTAGAGACATATGCTCCCACACAAGCTCTAAGGACCACTGCACTGACTGATCCCAGATCAGCACCAACAACTCTCTTCAGTTACATAATAATACCACATTGACTCATGACAACACTGCCTCTTGTTTCCAATATGTCACTGAGCACTTCAGCCCACATGATAGAGGAGCTGAGGACTGGCACCGGAGGAGGACAGACGCTCACTTTAGCTGGACTGACTCAACTGAAAATAAACAAGTCGACTCCTCACCAGGTTTTGCTTTAAAAAAAATATGATGTGTTTTGTTCCCAGTATATTGCATTATGAAATGTACACATCTCACCTCTGCCAATAGACACACCCCGCTGCAACACACAGATGTAGAGCTGAAGAGTGAGTTGGGGTGCAGATCCGAGGAAAGCCTGGATGACAGAGGTGCGGGCGAAGGCTGCTCTGTGGGTGAACAGTTTGCCTTCCGCCTGCCCCACCTGCCGCTCCACCTCCTCAGACTGCCCCCGGCGCGGCATCTGCTTCTTCCTGGTGATGCTGACATAGGGCTCCTCCACACGGCCCACGCTGCCATAGATGCAGAAGGCCTCCAGACACCTACAGCGCAGAGGCAGCACAAGAGTTCATAAGAGCAAGTATTATATCTCAACTACAACTACATGAACTACATAATATTATCTTCAGAACTGTGACATTTTGGTTTAATGCAATAGAAAAACAGCTAAATGAATAAATGTTTTCACTTGTCCAATGGGGAATTTCACAAATTCACTACAGCATTTGTTTACATAATCATGAAAAACCTAAGTATATCATTCATATTAACACTAAATAAATCGTTCTTCTTAATGAACTAGGGTCGAGGCTAATAAATTTCCAATCACACCCACCCTTACACACTGGGCTTACAATAACTAACTGTTGACGTGTTAAAGCGCTCCCATCTGTCTGACATGAGAACATTACTCAAGTGGAGAGAGAGGAGGAGAGGTCTGCCATGCCGAGCTGCTCTTGGGGCAATGACAGTAAATTACAGGCAAGAAAATTGACGTTACTGGAATACTGAGAACTCATATTTTACTCTCAGGTGCCGAGCCAGCATGAGATTAGAATGAGAATATTATGCTAAAAACAAATTACATGTCTGTTTACAGCAAAGAAATCATGGTGTAATCTGATGCTCACTGAAAGCAAAACAATTAAAGTGCTTGAAGAAGTGAAAACAAACTGCTACTTTGGCCTGACAAAACTCTTATAGCTTCATTGGCTCTGTATTTAGCAGTGCTTTTGTCAAGTGGGGAACAGTTTGTAGTTGGTCAGCATTAAAAGAGCATATCCCTGGGACAGTGTACTTATGGGAGTAGTAAATCTAAAGCACGAAGGCCAGTGGGTAGGTCAGTGTTGTTTTGGCAAAGGAAGAGAGAGGAGAATGGAAACGTGTGTTGTGAGATAAGGAAGCAGCAGTGACATGTGCTATTCTTAGATGGTCCCTTGACTGTCAAAAGTGTGTCCGGGTTTCATTTGTGTGCACACAGGGCCAAGGTCAAGTTGGGTCAAATCTGAAAGAGGAGCCCGAATGTGGAGTGGACCTCCTGGGACAGACATCTCCTCTGGGTGAAAACACACAATGTTGTCACTATACTATAACATATTGCAAATTCTGTTTTGAAGCCAAGCTTATTTCCACTGAATATATTTAATGATAGACTGTTGATTAATCAAGTGCACATTGTTTGGACTGTGCTTGCTTGAAAATATATCACTGAATTGTAACAGCTTAGGGAAGAACTGAGGAAGTTTATAGTAGAATTTCTCAAGATGCACTTCCCACCACCTCTAAAAGCCATTAGTTACTTTAACAGGAAGCATCTTGTATGAAACACAGTAGGCCCATTAGTCCGTAACCTCTGAAACACAATACTGATCCTTTGCTTTGCTTTATTTTGCCACTCAAATATCTTGGTGTTTCAAATATCTTGGTGTTATGATTGATGCCACCTTATCATGGAAACATCATATAGACTACATCTGTAAAAAAACTAAACAAAGACTGTACTTTCTCCGTCGCCTACGATCTTTTGGAGCCACTCGTCAGATCCTCCTACTGTTCTATACGGCTGTTATCCTCAGTGTGCTGCAGTACTGTAATGCTGTGTGGTACAGCTGCTTGTCCACATCAGTAAAGTCTGGACTTAAACACCTGATCAAGATCTGTTCCAAGACTGTGGGTCAGCCATTAGAAGGTCAGTATGAGGCTGCCTATCATAATAACACAATACGACTGGCAAGAAACATCATTTCTGACTCTAACCATGTTTTGAACTGTGAATATGCATTGCTTCCATCTGGGCGACGGTTCAGTGTTCCACGATTTAATAAGGTTAGGCTGAAGCATTCTTTTGTTCATCAGTCAATCCTTAAAATAAACAAGGAGCTTAATCCATAGCTATCAAAGTGCTAGAAAGTGACTTGAATTAATGTTTGTATCGTGTCTGTGTCGCATGTGTGATGTTAATGTGTAGCAACGGAGCCACTGTTTTTATGTGCAAGACAAATTTCAGATCTCTGATCTGACAATAAAGTATTATCTAATCTAATCTAAAACCACTTTGAGATAATAATTTTATTTTTCAGGAATATCAACACTATCCCCTGGTCCCCAGTAATATAGGTTACTAGTTCATGTGGTGTTGACAGGATTAGACTCATGTCTCCTATGGCTGAGGCAGATGGTCCATCCAGGACAGGGCTAAAAGGCAGTTAAAGCAGCTCCAGGGCTCTGTCACCAAAGCTCTCCACAGCTTCATATTATGACTTTATGGGCTTTGAGACAGAGAAGTCATAAATTAATAAGTCACTCCAGACCTTGTGTGGTCATGCCTTAAGTCAGGTGACCTCCTGGACTGGGAATAACCTACTCCAATCAGAAAATGTGAGTCGAGTTAAAATTGGAAACATATTGACAGCTGCATACATTGATCGTGGGCTGTGTGGTCCCTGGTGTGGATGGGTCTCACTCATTTGGAGTTTCACTGCAGCAGGCAGCTGTATGTGCATTATGCATTGTGATGTAGACAAAAGGAAAACACCCACAGCATTTTTGACAGCAGTAAGCGGATTAGGGCCATCAGGTCGGACATGTTTAACGAGAGCCCACGCGTGAACGCGACACCTGTGGACAATGACACTCACCTGACAATGGGTCCCAGCTGCAGAATGTGCAGCAGGAGGATGAGCGGTCTATCCCGGCTCAGGTCTCGGTGGATGAACGTGAGGGTGAGCTGCACGAGCACGGAGGGCACGAGCGTGAAGAGGACCGTGAGCCCCTGCCAGATCCTGTCCCCTGCGGAGCGGTACGTGGAGCTGAGGTACAGCGCGGCTGTGGTCTCGGCAGTGAACAGGGACACCGACACAAAGATGGAGATGGGGAGGCGCATCCTTCACTCACGCCGCCATTTGGGGTCCACCGAGCCCCCCGTGGATGGGACTGCGCTGTGTCGGACACACGCGTCCCCTGCCACCACGGTTCATCCGCGCTGCCTTTATGTCAGCGGGATGTTTTCAGTGAGTGGCTGACCACGGGGGGCGCAACTGAAAATACACTTCAGTGCGCAGGCGCAGGGTCCTGTCTGAGGTTGCACATTTGTCACTTGTCATGGCTGCTGGTTGTGGTCGACGAAGATAAGGGTTTAAGGCCAATAAGTTCATGAACTCAGTCATAGGCCTGTGTCATTCGCCCATCACCTCACCTCGACTTTTTAACACTTTCTCAGAAAAGTCTAAAAAGTTTGATACACTAGTCACAATAAAGGCTACTACAGTATTACATCACATGGCATGCAGATTTATTTCTGTAAATGAAAACCACTGACTCAGGGTTGTGCTGAGACACTTTATTAACATGATTTGCTGTGGACAGTTGTATAACAATTCTGCACATACAGACAGCATAGAAATGTCTCCACAACAGGCACAAAAAAGCACTGGGAAACTGCTTTGGTTTGATATTCACAGACTTTAAACCACTGCCAACCACAATGCCAAAATATTGTCATATTTCATTTATCAGGGATCCAACATGTTTCATGTCCCTTTTACATCAGTAAAGTGGAACTATCCAAACACTGGATGATTTTTAATGTAAGGCCTCATTTTCACAAGAGCTGTGCCGTCTATGCAAAATGTGCTTCACATATTTGGCTTGCAACAATAGCATCTTGAACAGTGAGCTGGAAGAAAAGTGACTCTGAGCATTGAGTTTCACCACAAACCTATTGCACTTATCATTTTACACAGGTTACAAATAGCACAGGGGAAAAGCCCCATATCAAATACAAACATCAACAGACAAAACACAACAGCTGGCTTTTCTCTATTATAGCTAATATCAAACACAACAGGTTTTTCACAATATCTGTTGTCTGGAGTGCACATGTGTTGATCTGGTCTAGTAACTGCCAGACAATTATGATACTATTACTATATCAGGACAATAACTAGCCTAAGTATTCAATGATGTGATTGTGGCATAGGCTGTAGGTGGTGCTGAGCTGGTGAAGAGCTAGAAATACTTTAAAGGCAATATATGGCATTTTCTTGTTTAAATGTTTTGAGATTGGGGACTTCCTTTTGTATTTTATGTGCATGTTTTCTGACCTGAGAGCTTCACCGAGATACAACATTTCACCCCTAGCTGAATACATTTAGTGCAAATAACTACATTGTAATGTCACAGAAATTATTCTTACATTTAACAAGACAACTTTCAACGGTTACATTGAAATTTTCTTTTCCTTAAAACCAACGTGGTCCCTATTTATACTGTGAGAACATTCATAACCATCTCATGTAGACTGGAATGTGTGGACCTTTAATTATAATTGTGATCTGCAGGGCCAAGTATAGGGGTGGTCAAGCCCGTCCACAGAAATTTGGGGGCCCATGGCGGTAAAGCTCACATGGGCGCCCCTCTAATGTAAATTCATAATTAAGAGACAAAGGTTGTGATCTGGGCCCCTAAGATCCTGGAGCCGAGGACAACAGACCCCTTCATTCCCCCCATTAACTCCTCTGGTGGTGGTTGAGTATTTTCAACAATCCCCCCCATTTCACATTTTCCTGTTCTGGCAGAAAATCATTAAAATATTACTTTCATTTTTAGTGATAGATCAACAAACCAGCTCTTCACATCATCTATCACTGTATAATTTTGGGTAATTTGAGTAGCTTTCCCAATAATATTCATATAATATTGACATTCTTAAGCTATTATAGCGGACATTTACAATATCAAATAGCTAGCAGCTCTAAACTGTGCAGTGTTTTTGCTGTTTAAGCAGTAGTTTGCAGTTAGGAAAGCTATCAAGCACCAACATTTAAATCAAGTTACCAAGTTGAGATCCAAATACTAGATAGGACTGAAGAGAAGCCTACTTTTGTATTTTCAGATTGGAGGCAGATATAGTTCACACAAAGACGCTGAAGAGAGGGAACTCCGACTGGTCCGGTTGCAGCAGGTCCACCAAGAAGCAGACGGTCCCAGATAAGCCTTCAAACAAACTGTAAATGCTGATGACCGAGCGCGAGCCTGTCTTAAATTCTTCAGTGTAGATGAACTCTGCAAACCTAGAGAGACAGAACAAATGGTGCCAGCAATCAGTGCATTGACATGGGTGGTAAAAATCACTTGAATAATCAGCTAACACAACAATTTTCAATACTTTGAATACTATTCAATCTTTAACATTTTCTCTGTCTTACTTCTGTCTTTGGCCAAGTAGTTTGCCCCTTTTCATAATTTCCCTGGTCAAAAATAATATAAATATATATAATATATATAATAAAAACAATGCATTGACTACAGTTTGTAGTCTTTGCTTACCACATACAGATTTATTAATTAAAGAATGAAGTTAATGAACAATAAGATGTCTTGCCTCTGAGCACGATAGATGTATTTGGAGTTTCCTGTGAGGCGGTAGAGTAGGAGGAAAACATAAGCGCTGCCTGCCACACCGTGACAGATCCCTGGGCCCTTCTTAAGCAGGCCCTTCTGCCACACCAGTTCCCCACTGCGAATACAAGTGTCCAGGTACTGAGGCTTCTTATTGATGAGATACGCTTTGGCGAAGAGATATGCAACACCTGAAAGGGACACACACACACCTACTTTCAGCTTCAGATCATTTTTGAATGAAATGACCATGGGGACACCTGCAGAATGACATTGATAATATTTAAAATGGGACACCTGGTGGTAACACTGAAAACTTCCATTTCTGTGGTCATTGTGACTCTCAAGGACAAGGACATATCCAAGTAGTATCACTAGAGGGACATGTTTGTGTGCAGACTGGTACACAACACATATGCACTGTCTGCTGACATGTTATACAACACAAATGCACTGGGATAAATGTCTCAAATGAACTAATAGAAATATAATTATATAAAATTATAATTAGGCGAACAGAGGGTGAATGGTGTGTGAACAGTGGCAAAGAGACACACACACCATTGTTGTGCAAATAACTTGAAACATTGGAATCAGAAGTGCATGTTATGTGATATCACTTTCCCAAAAAGATGATCAATTCTGATAGTAAACAAACAATATAATGACATAAGTAGTGTACCAGGTGCTCCGTGGCACCAGTGCACCAGCTCATTCTCCCTCTCGATGATGGCCCCCAGCTCGGCAGGCCAGTTACAGTTCTGCTCCTGGTTCATGAGGAAGTCCACACTCTGCCACACCAGGTCCTTCTCTGCCCCGCTCAGCATGTCCTGGTAACTCAGCAGCATCTGCAGCACAGACGACAGGCCATGGGCCGCACCTGGATAGAGGAGACAGACTGACCTTAACATCCAGGTCTACACACCAAAACCAAGATAGAACTGAGCAAAAGCCCTGCAGCAAGACTCTTGAAGTCTACTCTTCCTGTCACTTACACTAGTCAGATGCAAATGCTCCCAGACCCAACTACTATAAAGGCATGTGACGTCCATAAAAGGCATAGTTTCTGTAGGTCCCATGTGGTTTCCATTGTACATGACATTGTGTAGACGGAACAACTGTCTGCTCTGTTGTGAATCTGATCCAATGACAGATGCTCTTGACTCTGTGGTGTCTGCACTTACATTCACCTCTGAGGCTGCAGTCACTGGACTCTCATCCACAACGTAAGTGTAAAGTAAGTGTAATGGCATACAAGTGTTCTGTGCTGCATACAAAGCTGGACACTTTCAATTTTATTCATGTCATAAAAATGGTTGATATTAAGTTCTCACATATATCCATATTTTAGAATGTGTCTTTAATATTGTAGATAAAAATATAATTGAACCCTTAATTGTCAAAGGTAAGCTTGGTAAAACAGTACATTTTTTCTGAAGTAATGCAGATAATCCAGCTTCCAGAGTGTTTGTCTCCATTTAAAAAAAAGTTCTCAGGATCCTCCCTTGGACAGTTTTCCCTGTTTTCTCCCCCTCCCTTCTGTGTTGTCTGTCTCTCCTCCCACCTGGGCATGGGCTTAGCTGATCTGACAGCTGGCACATCTGGATCCAATTACCCGCCATAAAAGCATTTAACTTTTTCCAAGTTTTTGTGCTATGATTGCTTTGTCCTGTGTCCAGGTGCTTCTGTTTTATTTCTGGAAGCTGCCTGCCTGTCCTCTACCTGTCTGCTCACCTGCCCGCCTGCTTGCTAGCCAGCCCGATACCTACCTGCACTTCTGGACCACCCCAGGCTGATACTTACCAAATTTACTTGATTACTAGACTGGACAATAAACTGTTGCAGTACTTACCAGGTGTGTGCTGATTTTGGGTCCTAAGTAAAATCGTGACAATAGTGCCTTCAAAATGTGGCACATGCAATACAGAGGTGCTCTTTTAATTATATAAATGATGTCTTAGTGATCCTCTTATGGCCAGAGGTGAACTAATCTTAACATCTCTATATATTTCATAATCATAAAGTCAACTTGCGTAACATAAATCGGCTCAAATTTGATCTTACCGAGGTACTCAGTCCCATAATACGAGTACATGAGAGGGAAGGGCTTTCTCTTCCTCCGTGCGTACTGTTTCCCAGACTCGATGATAGCCTGGCAGATGGATTTAATTTGATCTTTGCTGAGGATCTGCAACAAATACTCCTGGTTAGTTTCAGGGTTAATCTCTTTGAAGGACATATAACATTTAACAAAACACAAAGCAAGTTAAGCGATTAGATGAACCATGCAGCAATATCACCACACTTATACTGGATAGGCTTTTTTAAATGTAAAAGTTTTACAACTTACTTTTATATAGGTGAACTATATCATTTTTCTGACCTCACCCCTGCCTGTCTGTCTCCATGGAGATGTAACTGCTTTGCATCGAATATCCCACAGTATGGTATTAAACAGAGACAAACAGGTCAGATCTGTGGAGAGGTAAGCCTGTTGACAGTAAGATTGCATGTTTTTCAAGTCTAAGCAATTAAAATGTCTGACTGAATAAATGCAAGATAATGCTGTAGACTGGAACATTCCAGGCAAAGCTGGAGAACGGCAGGTGGCGCATCCACCCGAAAACTTAAATGGCTGAGAAAATGTTTCCCTCATTGCAACTTGCACTTATGCCACAAACGCTATTGCTTCATAGAAAATATGATATTAACGACCTTGACATGAGGGCCACTTCTTCTCTGAAAACTTTAGCCTAATGATAAAAAGAGCAGTGTTGAAACTTTGTGAGAGTGTTACCTCGATGCCCAGTTTCTGCTTGAGGACCAGAGCCGCGCAGAGGTACCCAGCGCGCCCCACGAACAGCTCATCAGAGCCGCACTCCAGGAAATTGATGGGGGCACACACCTCCCACAGGTTGCGAAATTTAGTCAACGGTTTGACGAAGTCTGCCAAGCCCAGAGCCTTATAGATCAGCGCCGCAACGGCATAGATCCCCGCGCCCCCGAGAAGGAAGGCAGCGCGCATGTTCTTGTCCGGCTCCGTGTCCACATATCTCACAGATATGTCAATGATCTGCTTGGCCGTCTTCAGGTACACGTCCCGCTGCTCCGAAAAGAGCGGGCACTCGCTGACGTGGAAGAGCATGTACGCCACCCCGGCGGGGCCGTCGTACAGCCCGCCGTCGCAGTCGCTGACATCAAGCGGAACCTTCTTGAGAATTTTGTCCACTGTGGAGATTACTGCGGGGATGATGACCTCGGCGCCCTGTCCCGGCAGCAGAGCGCCTTTGTAATCCGCAAATCGGTTGGCGAAGCAGCGGTTGTTCTCCATCACCGTCCGTCACCACGAGCTCAAGGTAACCAAGGATGAGACGCGAGCTGCTCTCATTGCTTGTCCAATCACGTGCGTGTGGAGCTGATTGGCTGTCAGGACAGACGCGCGGTGGCTCTGGAGTCTGGGACGTGCGGCTCAGAGCAGGTTCAATACTTCACTAATGTAGACACATCCAGTCTCCGGCAGAAAACACACACTGTGTGATTTAAGTTAAACACCTTGTCAATTGTGAAATAGCAAAAAAAAAAAAAAAAAAAAAAAGCTTTATGCGTGTTAATCATAGCCAGGACAAGTTTTTGGCCGCTGCAGTTTATATCTCAGACCTTTCTCACGGCTGATCATCGCGTTGTAGCTATTCAGACAGACTCTCTCTTGTAAGTTAAATATCTTGAGTAGCCCTAAATTGTCGAGGGAAGGGTCACCTCATTATTGTACAGGACTTGTCTCCAGCCACACGGCGCAGGCTCAGCCTGGTGCTGTCCGTGGTGCTGAATTGATCACAGATGTGATGCTGCGAGGTGGCGGATAATAATAATAATAATAATAATAATAATAATAATAATAATAATAATACATTATCAAAACAGATATAATAAGTGACAGAGATTACAAAGATCAAATCAGTTACTTTAAAGATAATTTCAGAAATAGGCAACCTTCATGATAAGGGCTGTTCCAGAAAACTTACTGTCTTATTGTTGTTGTTTTGATTCCACAAAGAGGCTCGCTCTCATTCTGTTTTTCTCTGTCACTGCAATCAAAATGAATCTTTGAAACTAAATGGATCATTTTTAAGTATGTCACATTGGTATTAGCCTGTACATATGTATCTTGCTGCTCCAAAATAAATTAAATATTGGTGGCATTTTTGTGTTAATTCACAAGGTTATCACAGAGGAGATTAGACGAGATGCTTTGAACCAAGTTTTCATATGAAATTAGCTTTTAGCTACATTTGTTCAGAAACAGATCATAAAAACTGGATGAAAGCCTTTGAGATAACGTTAAATGTCAGACCACAAACCCCCAAAAAATAGATCAGACAGAAAGAAAAGCAGAGATCATGAATTCTCAATGTTTCATTATAGAGTTGTGGATCTATAACACAGCCTAAAATTAAAAGTGATGTAAAGAAGAGTATTTTGATTAGAAGAGGTTCAATCATTGCCGGTGAAAATCCCATCTCGAGTTAATACTTGAAGGAGCAGAGCAATCAGACCAGGCTTTGGAGTGTGTGCTGTGAGTTGGGGTCTAAAGATTGAATCATGATGAACTTGAACACCATGCTCTTTGAAGATCATTTGTGCCCAATCTTATGCAAACGGCAAACAATTGAGACACATTGCGGGAGATGAAAAAATTACACTCTTTGAAATTATAATGAACAACAGACCAGTCCAGGGGAATCAAAGTGAGGAACTCTGTATGATGCTTTTTTATATATAGGATCATAAAAACATATCATGTCATAACATATAATTTGCATTTATATTATGTTGAGTCCAAGTGGTTTACTCCAATCATACTCAACCTGCCTTGGCTTTAAAGCAATCATCAGTTGGTTGGGAAGTCAATAGCTTTTTGCATGTCAAACTATAATTATAAGAACTTTGAGATGATGAGATTTGTGAGTATTTTAGAAGCAAAACAAACAAACAAACAAAAAAAGATTTAAATTTGATGCAAAGTTTAATGGAGTTGGTCACTTATTGAGGAATGATAACTCTAAACCAGTGGTTCTTAACCTCGGTTCGATCGAACCCTAGGGGTTCGGTGAGTCAGTCTCAGGGGTTCGGCGGAGGTCAAGACATGCACCAGACTCATATGATTTGCAGACTGCCAGTGTCTCCAGAAGCCGGCCGTGTCCCAGTTTGACAAATGCACCCTTCGATGTGCCTATCGAAGTACCCGCCCGACTTAAATGTGCCGTTCTTTGATGAATTGAGACACAGCATGAGACACGGCCAGAGTAATGCCCAGCGCTGACTGTGAGGATCCCGGCGACAATTGCGCTCTGATTGAACATTTTACCGTAATGACAGTAACGTATTTAAAGAGCCTCATGCCTCTGCTTTGACATGCCGTCTGAATTTACATGAAGCACAATTGGTTGCGGAGTTACGGTGTGTGTTAAAATGTTAAAAATAATGAATAGCATGAATACAATAAGTTCATTATTATAATACATAAAGTTAAAAATTAAAATAATTTCAGTGTGGTAGTATTAAAAAAGGTCATGTCTTTGTGAAAAGGTATGTATGTAATTTGTTGTTCATGCATTGTATTGGTTTTATTCTTTGAACACAGTGATGCTAATGCATGATTCATTTTGTGCACCAGTAAAACATGTGTCTTGAATTTGAAAAAAAAAATTATAATAAAAAAAAAAAAAATCTAATTTTATTTTTCAATAAAGAAGGGTTCGGTGAATGTGCATATGAAACTGGTGGGGTTAGTACCTCCAACAAGGTTAAGAACCGCTGCTCTAAACCCTAACCCTTGACAGTGTGAATGCAGTGCAAAACTCAGAAGTGTTTAGCCTCATAAAGGTTTAGCTACCACATTCAAAGTGACTATACTCCTGTAAAGAGCACATTATGGGAGCATAGGAGTCAGAATTCCTGTGGATATCTGACAATCAGCTGCTGCTTGATGCCAGATGCGCACGTGACGCACGAGGACAGTATAAAGGCAGGCGCGCGGGCATAGTAGGTTTATGCTCACTCCGTGCGCTCCGTGCGTCATGTCTTTAGACGCGTCCGCAGCTCTGAGCGCAGAGGATCAGCACCTTCTCTTTGTGAACGTGACCCTGGAGTCCATCGCGACGCAAAACGGGTACAACATCTGGCTCCCGGGTGTGGGCATCGCAGCAGTGTACGGGCTCATTATAACTGTGGGTCTTGTGGGAAATGTAACTTTGATGAAAACATGTCTCCTGGTGAAGTCAATGCGCACGGTGCCAAACCTGTTCTTATCCAGTCTCGCACTGGGGGACCTGCTCCTCTTGGTCACATGCGCCCCTGTAGACGCCAGTCGGTACCTTGTGGATGAATGGCTGTTCGGGCGCGTGGGGTGTAAACTCATCCCGTTTATTCAACTCACCTCAGTGGGGGTGTCTGTCTTCACCCTCACCGCGCTCTCTGCGGATCGGTAAGAAACAACACAAGAAACAAACTAAGTTTAAAATGACAAAATATATTTCTGACATTCACTGACCACCTTACTCCTTAATTTTGACTTATTTGCAGTTATTTAGTGGCCTATATTCAAGTATGTGCAAGTTGACTCCTAAATATCTGATATAAAATGGCCTAGAGACTGTATGCCTATAGCTACATTTAGTGTGTTGTTGGTTGCTTTTATTTTTTTATTATATTGCCTCAAGTATTTACTGCATTTCATACATTTGAATGAACAAGCTATTTATTACTGCATGTGGGTGGTGTCTGTGCAATTTGTTTTAACCAGCTGTTATAAATATTCAATTGAGTATTTAAATATAAACCAGGCACAAACTGAAATTCTTTGGAAAACGATCAAGAACCAGATGTGCCCAAACAAATGGAAAAGAGCTCAGCCAAAAGCAAATCTTATAAATATTCACTACTTCTCTTTTCAGAAGCAGTGCCTTCATTTTGTTCAGGAGGTATAATGTGAATGAATGATGGGAGATATGCCAAGAGAACCACTGTTGGAAATGCTGTTAAAAAATAAATGCAATCTTGTACCGTAAATTATTCATTATGTGAAAGGAGCCTACACTTGTCTTTTCGATAAAAATTGCGCTTTGACTATTTCCAGAAACCTTTCTTACGATTCTGCCAAAACATTTCTGCTGGGATATGACAAAAGTGGCAAAGTGATTTCCCATTGAGATGCTCTGGATTTAAGTTTTCAACAAAATAAGTTTGACGTGAACAGAGCTGCGGAAATCAGTTAGATAAAAATAAATATTTGCATGGGGCAGTTCTATACTTCACACACTTCCAAGTGACTGAATGCAGATGTCAAGGTCTAACTAACATCACATAAATATATATACTCTCATCAATCATTCAAAACATATCACACTCTATCAATTCAATTCAACTTAATTTGTACAGTGGTCAACATTATATAAGGCACATACACACACACATTTACACACATTTACACTCAAGCGTCTTCCATAAAACTCACACAAATGTATATTGCACACTTACATTTCTGTTTACATGTGCATGCCAGTATATAAATGACACTGTGAAAAACATGGACACCCTAACTCATGTTTGTGTCTCTTCAGGTACAAAGCCATAGTGAAGCCCTTGGACCTCCAGACCTCCACTGTCGGCATCTGTGTGCGAGCTGCTGCCATCTGGCTCCTGTCTGTGAGCTTGGCCATCCCAGAGGCTGTGTTCTCTGACCTGCACACTTACACCACCAGTCACACCAATGAGACCTTTGTGACCTGTGGACCATACCCCCAGGCGGGAGACCTGCACCCCAAAATCCACTCCACGGCCTCCTTCATAATCTTCTATGTGGGACCACTGCTCATCATATCAGTTTATTATGTCTTCATTGCACGCAGTCTGATGAGGAGCTCAAAGGACCTCCCCGAAGAAGGACACCAGCATCTCAAGAAACAGGTTTCAGCCTCACAACAAATATTGAATTAACAACCCCAATGAAAAAAGTTTAATATAGAAAACTGAAACTGAAATGGTGCCTTAGCGAATGATTATGTTATTTAGTTCATTTCCATGGCCAGTAAAAATCTGATAAACCAATACTTAGATAAGATTTTTGATGTGTGTTTACATTAAAAACACTTGGTGACATGTGTTAGTTAATTAGTGGATTATTTTTTTGAGTAATTGTTATATTTAGAAGGCAATGATTCATTAATTTTCTCTCTTTCAACCTTTAACATTTTCTTTTTGCCACATTAGTCTGAACCATTTTTCCATAATTTTCTCTGACATAACCTGCAAAGGTGTGAACTCATCAGGTGCAGCTGTTAAATGAGATTTAACTAATCTGATAACACCAGAAATCAGATATTGAACAGATTTTTGGTGTGCATATTAATATAGTCATGTGGCAGCTCTTTCCAGGATATGTCCATTCTAGAGTAGATGAAAAAATATATGTCAAAAAACAAAAAAAAACAACATACCAAAAGTTAGTCATAAATAGCTTTATTCATTCAACATACATGACCATTCACACAGACAATGGCTCCCTCTTTTTTGAATTGCTTGAGAAAAAAACAAATCTAAAATACAACTCTGCCCATGCCAGTTTATCTTTCCCACAATCTGTTTTATTGACTTTTGTGTGAAGAACTTTCATCAGCTTAAATTGTATTTTAAATAAATAAATAAATAATAAATAATAAATAAATAAATAAATAAATAAATAAATAAATAAATAAATAAATAAATAAATAAATAAATAAATAAATAAATAAATAAATAAATAAATAAATAAAATTGAATTAATGTTTGGCTTGTTTGAAAACTGTAATGTCTGAAATATCTGTTATGACAAAATGGGGGTTCAAATTTCACCTTCTCTAATATAGTCATATAATTACTGTGTTCTTGTGCAACCACCTTTACTATGTGTGTTTCCAGATGAAGTCGAGGAAGCGCTTGGCCAAGACTGTGCTTGTTTTCGTGGGTCTGTTTGCTGTGTGCTGGCTGCCCAGTCATATCATCTACCTGTATCGCTCCTACCACTACAACCAGGTGGACACTTCACTGGGCCATTTCATCGGCAGTGTGTCCGCTCGGATCCTAGCCTTCACCAACTCCTGTGTGAACCCATTTGCCTTGTACCTGATGAGCAAGAGTTTCAGCAAACACTTCAACAGGCAGCTCCTGTGTTGTCACCCTGAACAGCGTCTACGCAGCCAGAGCAGCAGGAGCACAAACATCACTTCTGTCTGATTCTGAGGGTAAATATTTACATCTGAGATCAAACTGAGGAATAAGCTTTGTTATAAAAATGTTTGGGGATTAACACTGTTCCTCAAAGAAGTCCTGATGATTCAAATAAACATACACACCAGCATTATGTAGCCTAAGTGAAGGGTCAAAATCCCATTATCTTATATATTTGCACTTGATGTGTGTTTACCAGTTTTTCTCCACTTGTTGAATAGCAAACCACTTTTACCACTTGTTGAATAGCATAAACATTAAGCTTAATCATGTGTAGAAGTCAAATTTTAGATTGCATAAGCCATTAGTTAAACGTTTTGATGTAAAATGCACAACAAAATCACAATGATGATGAATTACTGTTTTGTCAGTTTAGTGGTCTTGTTCTAGTGAGTGGTTTATGCAAAATGTTCATAAATGTATTATTTTTTCTAATAAAGAAAAGTGAAAATGTGTGTCTGAGATGAAAGGAAGGGCAGATCTGTGGAGATAAAAACCGCTGAACTAGATTTTTGACCTTTTCCTATTCAACACACCTAACTAGATGATCTCAACCTACAGTTGCATGTGAACAAAATGTCAAGGTCCTCCTTTCAGAGAGGTGAAGAAGACATTTGCAAAACATTTACGACATTTTACCTTGAGTCCTTTTCAGTGTTTAGCAGTGTAAACTTGTAATAGTGCTTTTACAACATGACTACAGCTTGAAGTAAGAACAGGTCAAGTTAGATTTGTTTAAAAGTCGGTCTATCTCGCTCCCTTTGTGACCTTTCATGCTGGCATTTGAATAAATGTCCCTTGAGAAAAGAACCAGATAAAGCTTTACACGTCAATTCTTCTCAGTGCTGTTCTCTTTTTCTATTAAACTTTTTAAGCCAGGCAAAGTTCATTCCATTATCACCTATCTGTATTTACGCCAAAATAAAGCACAACTTATTTGTATTTATTTGTACTAATTTATTCTTATATCAAGTTAAAAAAAAGAAAAAAGTCCTTTTTCGGTATCAGAAACATGGCCATATGAACAAAAGATTTAACAACATAGTAACAACAACAATAACAACACAACATGACAACAGTAGAACAAGAAAAAAAACACCAGATTTGTAAACAAATGTCACACAAATGTATTTGTTTTTCAGTGCTGCTTTTCCTTTGCCCTGAGCTGTCACCTCAACTCAGTTCAGCTGTTGTTTTGTTGAATAACACAGCTGGTAGAAGATAACTATGTGAGCAAAGAATATCTTTGGTGGAGGTTTGCCTTGGAAAATAAAAGCTCATCAATGTGTAGAATAAGACAATTGTTCAGAGATGTCAGTGATAAAGCAGAAAAGCCTTGATGCTGCGAGGTAGAAAGAGGCTGGACGCTGCGTGTAGTCGACTTTTCCCCAGACTGCGGCGCACTGATAAGCGGCACAGCTGTGACAAGGAGCAGGGACCTAAAGCAAACAAACAGATATAACCTTTGCATTTCACACAAGAGGGAAAAATGTGAACCTGAATGCCTTTTCAATACCTTTTGTCAGCAGTTTACTTCTCACTGAACTGTTGGGCTTTGCAATGTCAAGAGGAGTCTTCCCATCTGCATTCCTCCAGCTCCCATCAGCCCCATAGTCCAGAAGCAGGTCAACAATGTCCACTTCTCCTCCTTGCACTGCAGCATGTAAAGGACTGTCCTGCCCACAGCCTAGTCGCACATCAGCCCCTAAAGAAAGAAACTGTAAGCTCTTATCTTGAGGCAATGAGAAGTAAAAGCACCAATAGATTTGCTTTGGGCAAGTATCCAGAACATTTTACCTTAACGTTTAGGCCAACGATTGTAACCTCTGCCACAAGGGGTCAGTAAAGAAAAAGATAATCACTTAATGGTACATTTAGGCTGACAGGAACATCTTGATAGTGGTTATCATATTAAAAAATACCAATACTGTAACAAAATACCTAGCTTACTCAGAAGGGTTCATTTTTACATTATAGTAAAATTTCTGAGGACATAGAGTATTGTAATCCCTGTAAAAACTCACCCAAGAGCAACAGAGTCCTGATGCAGTCTGTGGCCCGGGTCAGACAGGCACAATACAAAGGAGTCCCCAACACTGGCAGCTCCAAATCAATATGAGCCCCATAGGAAAGTAACAGCTCCAGACACTCACTATGACCTGAGATACAAAGAGCATGAAATAAAGCAACTGTTGTTGCATTACACAAAAGACCACATGTGCAAATGCAATATAATTTTGTGAAAGAATATTAGCAGTTCTAACCTTGTTTAGCAGCTTCATGTATGGGTGAGGCCAGCTGGTGTGCTTGGTGAATGAAGGCCGTACACTGAAGGATTAATCTGACACATGCTGCATTACCACTGCTGCAGGCATTGAAAAGAGGGGTGGCTCCATCTGTTGAAATGATGTTTACCTGAGAACCAAAATCATATGTTCAAGTACATTAAATAAATGTATCATGTTTTTATTTTGAAAAACTGCATTTTGTACATTTGCTCCTTTGTCCAGTAGAAACTTGGCACAAGCATAATGTCCACCCAGACATGCCTCATGGAGAGGAGAGACTCTGTCCATAGTGAGAGTATCTACATGGAAACCCTACGGAGAGCAACAATGAGAACAATGCTCTTAAAGCCCCGTTTCGTCTCAGCAATGATTTAAATATTCATTCATATGAAAGAAACGAAAACATGAACTTAACCTCAGTAATGAGGTCCCTGAGTTGAAGCAGTCTGCCTTGACATGCAGCCTCATGCAAGGGAGTCCTGTCTGCCCAAGAGTCTGCAGAGTAAGGAAGACGTTTTCTTGTTTTATTTATTTGGGTCTCCACTGGCAATAGCAAAACTGTTTCTGTTCTTGTTGGGATCCACAACTGTTATTGACATTTAATACAACAAATATACTATAAAACTATAAATATTCTTGAATAATATTGTGCTACCAGACAATGTTAACAGCAATTATTTGCACTGAAACAAACATTCAAGGCAACAATGGACTAGCCAGCTGTGTATAGTCCAGGCTATTACTTCGCAGCATATGTTCATTTTGCAGGGCCACCATATTTAAACAAAGAAACAAACAACATAAAAAAACATACCAGCCATCAGTGCATTGCATGCCATCCCTCTGTAGATGTGCAGAGACCAGGGCTGTGAGAACAGGGACTGCTCTGTCTGAACAACAGCCATGGTGAAGATACTGCAAACTCCTTCACAATTCTGCTGGACTTTAGGAGGGGACTCAGAGCCACAGGCAGGTTTCCTCTTGGTTTTATCTGACCACCACCTCCCCCACACAGACACCACCCGCCTCCTCAGCCCAGTGCCACACGTGCGTAACAGTAGTGGCAAAGATTCATTTACAGCACTTCACATGTGAATGAAAGTATAAATAAATAAAACTGCTATCTTGGAAAACTTTCTCACACTGTTAAAATACCGGTAACTCAATGGTTTATTCAAGGTGAATACGTTGTTTACTGGTAATATTTAAATATCTCAAGACAATGTTAAACAGAAATGTTTTTTTTATCAACACTGCCTGTTTTGACTGGTAATCTACATTCCTGAGAGCCGCCCCAACCAGTTCTAGTTTGGCTCTGCAAGAAATGTCTTTAGACGAAACCAACAGGTCCAGGTATAACATTTAAATATGTTTGATAATAAACAGTAATTATTTACCACGATGTAATAAAACCAACCACAGTCAGAAATAAAAGCTTGTGTTCCATTGCAATGCAACAGACTGTGCTTTATTACAGTAGCCAACAACAACAGTCAGTAGTTTGCATTAAAATGCACCCTGTCAGATAAACCTTGTCAGATATAATTAAAAAAATGGCATCAACTCCCGAACAGGATGCTTATGATAAAGAAAACTGATATTAGGTCAGTAAAACTTATCCTATCCTTAAGCAATAAACATGTTATGAGAGTATGTATAAAAAAGTGCTATTTAATGTACTTACAAGACTACCATCATTTCCCTGAGCATTTCATACAGTTGTACAGTAGTGGCTCATAGCTTCTGGTTTGATCATCAGTAATGTAAACAATTATATATTTTAGAGACTCACCATGCACTCTGCTACAGACTGTGCTCTCTGCTTAATTCCCTTTTACTATCTATCTCATCTTTTTGTTCCCCTTTCCAAATTCCATGAGGACCACTGGCATCTACGGCAACATCCATAACTTGATCTGGCACCAGCCACTGCAGCAGAAGCAGAAACAGGAAGTCTAATACAGCCACAAATGCAAAGATGGTCCCTGCCACAGGGCCACAGTGAGTCCTTAGCCGGTGTATCCGTCTGTCCAGTGGAAGTACCTCCTCTCCTGCCACTCTGTCATAAACCTGAAAAAGACATACCAATTGTATATCACATACATCCCAATTTAACAAATGCATATATGATGAATATATTTTCTTATTTATTTTCCTTGTCACTTTATGGTCACATTATAATTACAGGGTTAATTAATTACCTATAGTATACAATTCCCACCTTTTCAGTCCTCTCTGCGACATTTCTCCAGGTGTACAGGTTACGGACCCGTGCATGAATAGAAGCAGGTGAAGGCACAGCTCCAGTACGGTGCTGTGAAATGACTGACTCCAGACCAGCGCACAGTGACCGCACAGTGGGCTCACACAAAGTAATAAGGTCCTCAGGCAACACCTCAGGAATGCCTCCAACACGAGTACTCACCACCTTTGGATATATGTAAAAAGTACAGAAGATGTATGAATGTAATAAAAGTGTGGTACAGCATGCAAAGACGGTATCGTCATATAACAGTCAAGCAAGCTATGGAAGCAATATGAACTATTTTTGAATAGTTTTGGTTTAAAATTACAGTGGTTACTGAATATGTTTTAGAATTCTCAAATTAATATGAAAGAGTTTAGACCATAGATAATTGAAGAGACCTGATGTTGAGTTTGCTTGGACAATTCCGATGATAATGAACTTATAAGGTTTTCTAAAACCCTACAACAGATATGGATTAAATATACATGTAATGTAATCGTAAGATATTATTGTATTAATTTGTTGTATCTGTGTATATGATCAATAAGCAACCTGCAGTCCACAGCTGGCTCCTTCCACAATGGCCATACAGAAGGCTTCAGTTAGAGACGTGTTCAGGAAGATGTGGCCCTGCACCAGAACCCCCCGCACATCCTTATGCTCCAGAGCTCCTAACAGACGCACCCTGCAGGTCACATTAAAGTTAAACATGATTAAAAGCCCAATGTAATGATTACAATACATGCAAATATGATGACGGCTGTGTGTGTAAATGCACAATGCACCTGTCATGAAGTTGGTATTTCTCTCGTACTTCTTCCAAAACAATTCGTTTTGGTCCTTCGCCTCCTATTAAGAAGTGTAAATCTGGATATTTAAGGCAAAGCTCCGGGATTATTCCACCTAGAAGATCAATACCTATAAAGAGATTAAAGAAGAAATTGAGTCAAATTTGAATATTTAAAGGTGCCTTATTTTTCGCAATTACTGTAGTTTCTCACCTTTACGATAAACAAGGCGACTTATTACAACAATTGTAATCTTATCATCTTGACGCTGCGAAGGGTCAGGGGTAAAGTCTGCAGAATCCACAGCATTGGGAATAACAGACACTATTTCTGGGTTGAGAGCTGCTCGCAGTACTGTGTTCTCTTTACTGGTATATGAGACACACACTATATGGTTGGTATCACAGAGTGAAATTGTCAGAAGTTTGTTGGTCAGCACAGAACTGATGTCAGCAAAACCAAAGAGTGAGTGGTCAGTGAACACCTGTAATTGCACAGGAATTAGTTAAAGAGCACTACTACAAACATTACATTGACAGTACACATACAGTATTGAGGCCCAGGGTTTTGGCATGGAAAAGTGCGTCGTGGGCCATGGCAGAGAAAGAACTGTGTGAGTGCACAATGGTAATGCGCTCTCGGACAAACACACAGCGCATCAGGGGCAGGCTGTGGAAGCATGTGGTTGCTGTGGACTGGTTGTACATGACCTGTAGTGGGAGGTAGTACACTTTCAGACCATTTGTGAGGTGCCTGATGCCTTTCCTCCTGCCATAGGCATGGGTGACTATTACCACCTTGTGTCCCATAGCAATTAGACATTGGGACAACTGGTAAATGTGACTCTCCACACCTCCCATATTTGGATAGAAAAAGTCTGACACCATACAGATGTTGTGCTTCTTTCTGAAGACCTCTGCAGTAGGGCCGCGGGATCTGTGAGAGAACATGGCTTTGAAACCCGCCCCTCTCCTGCGTTGGTCCATGTTGTTCTCTAGAGCAGCTAGCCGAAGAGGGGTCAGAAAGGGAAGCATACTTATTATTATAATACGTTTATTACACGTTCCAGTTAAGCACCAATTAGTAGCCTAATGTGGTTTTCGTCCAAGCTATTAGCACGAACCATAGACATTCAATATGTCAATGGCATGAACCAACATATCCATTATAAATCGTCAGCTAAAATAATAAATAGGCTGTTGTTAGTGAGAATACTCACCGGGAACATAATCGAAACGTCTTTAAAATGTAGCATTTATATTTAAGCACTATTCCGGGGCATAATGACATAAAATATGATCAGCTGTTCAATACTTCCTTGTATTCTTCTTCTTTCTGCTACTAGCTCAATATTCCCTATGATTCGATTTGGCAGTGTCGCCACCTATAGGATAAACAGTGAACGGCAACTGCTAACTTTTACCAAATAATTATTTTCTGTGGTTTCTCTCAGTGATTTGTAATTGTAGCTTCGGTGGGAAATACAATGCAAATATATCTCGTTCAGATATTTATATATGCATATGTAATGTGTGCTGTATATAAGATAGTAGAGTAACACATTTTTGTAGCCTTATTTATTATTGCTACTATTTTCAGTATGCCTATGATACTTAATGAACTTTTGCGACCATTTCAAGATGCACCCATGGGATATATGACTGTGGAACAAGAATGCAAGTAAAGCACACCCTGGGCTGTGCTGGAGGACTGTAGAAAAGAGTCTAACCACACAGTCATAATCCACATAGACTTAATTATATACCAGAAAAGAGAGACCGATGCATCTGTTTAGTAAGAGGCCATTTCTTTGGGAACTGGAAGCCACACTGACATCCCCGAGAGAACGGCTGGTCTAGGCTATTTCTGTTTTAAAATCTTTCTGAATGTGACGGCTCATGGTGTGTGAATTGAGCTCTAATGTGGAGTAGAATGTCCTATCAAAAAGGTTTCTTAAATTGCAAGTTGCTCTCATGAATTTACAAATGCTGTAAGGTCACATTTATGCTTTCACAAACTATGGGACCCCTATCATGTCTGACTTGACTCCTGTTAGTAAATGTGCATGTTTGTGTTTGTTAACATTTCTTCCAGTTTGTGCATCTTCTGCATGTTGTATGCATCTGAGAAGGGCTTCATTCCTTCCAAGTTTACATTTGGAATAGCCTAGATCTCTAAGTTTTTATACTTACACACATCACATGTTATGTCCCGACAATTACTCTTACTTGAGTAGTACTTTCCCAGATAATTTATTACTCTTACTTACTTTCTTGGACCACCAGTTTGTACTTCTGCTTTTGCTATTTTGAAGTAACCTTACCCTTACTTGAGTACTACAGATTTTGAATTAAATCACAAGCTTTCTCCTTTTCACATTCAGACACCTTGGCTCTAATAAGGTATATATATATATCAATAGGCTACTGTAGGCTTACATGTCTCCCACATATGAGCTTTCAGATGGTAATTCTCAAGAAAATCTCTATAACCCTAGTCATAGTTAAAGCCTATGTGAGCCTTTTCATATCCAGTTTGGAGGGTGGATGACGCTTGAGAAGAGTTGCAGATGCATATTCCTCCACCAGGTTGACACAGAGGCACAAATCTTGGCTTCTACATTCATCTCTTGGCAGTGGTTGAGGAAGAACAATTTATTCCATGTGTCCCGGGTGCAGAGGTGCTGGATTTGCGCAATGTAAATAGCCTATAACGTTTATTCCCCCCTAAACCCAAATCTTCCATCACAACAACATCTTTATTTTAATAATCTAAACCCTCACTAAACCGAGGCTGCCAATGCCATACAAAAATGTCTACCAGATTGGCTCTATCTGCATCTCCGCCCCCACTCGATCCAACTCATCCTCAGCCTCACTCCGTCATCATCATCAGGAGCAAACGGGGAGGGATCAGTGAGGACCGCCAGGAGGATTTCTCCCAGTGTCGACACTTTCCCTTTGTAATTTGCATTTTTACTATAGCATAGACATATAAACATATTGAAGAGATAGTTGTGGATCCCAGGAGAGCGGAATGGAGGAGTACACGGCGTTCCTGGTATTACTGCTGGCGACCTTGACGCTTTCAACCGAGGTGAGCCTAACAGAGAAATCTCAGGCGAGAAAAATATTCTAAGCTTGGTTTAGTCTTTTTAACTTGTTAAATTGATGACAGACATTGAATTAAAGGCATACAGGTCACGAGATTATCTACCAGATAAACGATAGCGACAGACAAAATACCGCTAGCCGCTGTTAGATGTAACAAATCTGCTATTACAAACACCATATTTTGAAGAGGTATTTGTCTCAGACTGGAGGACTACAGATCACTACCTCATTTTAACAGCACATCTGCTCCACACATATGACATTGGTCAACATTTTGGCCGATGACTTTTCTATTCAGAATATGAGCTTTAATAAAAGCGTGGCGTCAGCAGGTCCCGGGCCTACCGTTACATGTCACTGACAGTTTGGCATTTTACACTTTGTTTTCTGTAATGTATGTGGCCCTGTTTGCTGTGCTTATCTGGCCTATTATAAATACAGTGATGCGCTTTTTTCACCATTAAATGGCGATGTGATATATCTACGTATGCTACCATGGCTAACACGATGATGGCTAAATGTTTAGCCTGTTAGCTCAGGGGATAGACATTGGCATGGCAACGGGTCAGCCCGCTGTGGGCGAGAACAGCCTCAAATTATGGCCCATTTTCACTCAACATATCACCGCTAACCGGGCAAATAGACGTTTTCTTATGTATGCATGGAAGCTTAGAGATGTTACGCACGTTTTATTACAATGTTTACCATGGGCTGAAGCCTGAGTGTGTCCAGCGCAGTGACTGGACCCCGCGCCGCAGCTGTAGGGCGGTGATAGGAAAGCTGCTGAGGAGAATGGAAAACGGTGCAGACAAATCAGGCAAGATGGCGCTTGTGGTCTGTTGCAACGCAGGATTAAATTGAAAAAAACAAACAAACCAAAACAAAGCACAATCTGGAGAGCACTACAAAGGCTAATGTTATCTAAAATCTGCGCTTGTGTGAGGACAGGGTCAGTTCATCTCCATGCACTGGTCAGGCTTAGAGTGACCACTAGTGTTTCCCGCGTCAATGCCCAATAAAGTCATAAAATTACCGAAGCGAATCTGTAAGATAGAGTGTATATGATATGTGTCTGGACTGGATAAATCTGCATTTCTAAATATGTAATTGAAATGCTAGAGCGAACATAGGACTCTGCCACATGCGGTTATTACAAAAGCGTGTCTCTGTCCATGTTTCTTGACATTAGTCTCTTTGAATCATGGTTACTGTGTCTAGTCCAGCTGATTCTAATAATAATACACGAGGTGGTTTCAGAAGGACACGAACGTATACAAATAAATACATGTGTAGAGTGATCCAGTCTTGAAATGGTGTCAGATATGCACAAAAACAGTAAACTTTATTGCTACTAACTGTTCACTACATGTACATCTGCTTCTGAAAGTTCACACTTCACTGTGATTAGTTAAATGGAACAGAGACAAACCTAATAAAAAACATATAACATAAAAAGGACATTTTGTCCAATTAAATCTTCCATTCTGTTTTTACTGCACTGTATACACCATTTACATTAAATTGAATAGATAAATACACAAATTTCAATACACTCTGTTGGGTAGGGATGTATATACTGATATGTTTTGATAAAAAAAAAATCACTACTAAATTATTTTGTGACTGCAGCACTTTTGTTACTTGTTTAGAGGAATGAAACTTGTTTATGCAATACATTTGACATATTCACTGTTTTGATGATTAAAATGGGAGTATTTCATATTATCTTTGCAGGTTGTGATCTAACAAGGACTTGTAGTATCACAGCCATGATTTAGCAGTTCTGTTGTGAGCCATCTCCATATGTCCCTTTGTACAAGTACATCTTGAGCTCGTCTAAGATATGGATGAATAAGCAATGACCAATGCAACAGCTGTATGTATTCTTGTAGTTAGTAACATGCTCTAAACAAAATGCACTTGTTATGTTCATGAATCTTATTTTTTACTGAACTCCATCAAATCAATTGGAATGAAATATATCATAGCAAATTGTATTGAACGGTATCAACAACCTCTTGATGATACCCAGACCTTGTCAATTATCATAGTATCCCAGTGAATTAATATTTAGATGATCGTATTGTACCCTAACTCACTGTTTCCCAACTTGGGGTGTGGGGACCTCTGGGGCTAGGCGAGCACTTGGGGAGTGTGGGACAATGCTTTGGGGGGGATGCAAGACTTAAAAGGTTAGGAACCACTGCCCTAACTGAAGGCTCTTGGCCTCAATATTTTGCAGTAAACAAACATGAATGTGCTTCTCTTTGTTGTTGTCTGTCTAGGTCCCCGTTGATGACTCAGTGGGTTTGCTCACTGAGCCTCAGGTGGCCATGTTTTGTGGGAAACTCAACATGCACATCAACGTCCAGAGTGGCAAATGGGAATCCGACCCCTCGGGCACTAAGAGCTGCATTGGTACAAAGGAGGGCATCCTGCAGTACTGTCAAGAGGTACCAAAAGTGTCAGAGAAATGTGTAGTAAAATAGACTTGGGAACTTTAAGGGAGAATATCTAGAATTTGTGTTTATTACATCTCTATGTCACCAGATAAAGGGTAAATATATTCATTATTTCATATGTTTTCATTTGGAGGTTTGCTTCTCAAGCCTATTATCTAATCAGAGGCAGTATGAGCCTCTTATGCAAGAGTACAGGTCATATATCCTCTAACATATTGAAAAGATTGAAAAAGGGACACATGACGTTTTAACCATGTTGTAATGGTTTCATTAATCATTAAGATTTTCTTTTTTTTGCCACAAACTACTTAAATTAAATATTTTTTCAGGTATACCCAGAGCTGCAAATCACAAATGTGGTAGAGGCCAACCAGCCTATCAGCATTCAGAACTGGTGCAAGAAAGGCCGCAAACAGTGTCGCAGCCACAGCCACATTGTGGTGCCATATCGCTGCCTGGGTAAGCTTTTTTAAATGTTTAGAGTGCAACACAATATATAAACTTGATCGTTGATGTACTGTGCTTTGGCCACTGAAGGTAGAAAGGTGAAACATAAATGTATTTATCTTTATTTACCATTTATTGAAGGGTTCTCATGAAATGTGTTTATGTTACAGTTGGTGAGTTTGTAAGTGATGCCCTGCTTGTTCCTGACAAGTGCAAGTTCCTTCATCAGGAGCGTATGGATCAGTGTGAGAGCCACCTGCACTGGCACACTGTGGCCAAAGAGGTGAGGAGGGAAGGTTCTGTGTTTTAGTGGCTGATGATTAGCTTCAGTTATTAATGATTTTTTTTAACTAGGCCTGTTGCAATAAGGACTATATTGCCTAGAAAAAATTTGGGGGGCTCAATATGTGTGCCTTTTTTGCACTATTTTTGTCATTGTTGTATGTTAACATGTGAGCTGTTGGGGATCATCATAAAATCTTACAAATTATAAATGTGTATATGTGTATATATATGTGTATTTTTTTTGTGCTGCTCATGTTTTTGTACAACATGGTTCATTTAGAAAAGCATTTACTGGATTATCATACTTAGGGTTATTGCTGTGGCATAAAGTGGTCTTCAGTATTTTTATAAGTTTATAAATTGTCAGTAGCAATAAGTATAAAAATTTGTTATAGAGTCACATGGATTTTATACTAAATAACATCGTCACACTATGCATACAAAACATTATAGTGAATGTGTTTTGAATCTAGTCTTGTGGAGACCGCTCCATGTACCTCAATGACTTTGGGATGCTGTTGCCGTGTGGTATTGACCGTTTCCGTGGAGTGGAGTTTGTGTGCTGCCCGGCAGAGGCGGAGCCTCAGCCCGACAACGCTGAAACTGAGGGGGAAGAGTCAGATGTGTGGTGGGGAGGACCTGAAACTGAGTACTCTGATAACGGGTATGATAAGTGATGTCGCCACTCATGATGTTGTATTGCTTAAAAACAGTCAATTCATGTGAATTTTGTCTGCAGTGAGACTCGCCCTGCTGATGCTGAGCCTGCTGCAGCTGAGGATGATGAAGATGAGGATGAAGAGGCTTATGACAGAGATGCTAATGGGGATATTATCGATGAAGAGGAAAACATCGAGGATGAGGAGGATGTAACTGATGACCGTTACAGCGATGGGCAAAATAGTAACATTGCCATGACAACCACAACCACCACTACCACTGAATCCGTGGAGGAAGTTGTTAGAGGTAAGACTGAAGACTTAGAATTAACTATTCTTTTTGTCAGACAGGAGCATTTGTTTACCTGTTTTACATATTTATTTTGACTACTTTCTTTAGCCTTCCTCAGAAGCGCGATGGTGTAGTGACGTGTCTTGTAGGCTGCTTTACTTGGTTTTGCTAGACAGTAGGGGAAGATTACACTCCCTACTGTCTGACGCCTTCTCCAGGACTGCATCCCATGTGTGGTGGATAAGGTGCACGCTCCCTCTTCATCATTTATGCTCCTTGGACCTTGTTTGCGGATCTCGATGGCCTCGGATCCAGTATTTGTTGCTTTCAGCACAGATGACCCTGGCATTGTTCCAGTTCATGATGTTGTTTTGTCTTTTGCAATGGTTGGATATGGCTGATTGCAGATTTTCCTGCTCTGCTTGTTCTTTTATTGCTCTTGTTGGCAGTGTCTTTGCTAATATATGAGATGCCATGCCTATCATGCAACAAAACATATGTACTGGAAACAGGAAAACCATTTGGTATACGGACAAAAGGACATCAAAAAAGTGTCCATGGAGCATAAATCATGACAAGGCCTTATCACACAAATGGGATGCAGTTCTGGAGGAGGCGTCAGACAGTATGAGGCGTAAGCTTCCTACTGTCGGCAAAACCAAGTAAAGCAGCCTACAATATAGCATCCCACGCTTCTGAGGAAGGCTACAGGAAGTAGCCGAAACATGTAAAGCAGGTAAATGAACACTCCTGTCTGACAAAAAAGTTTAAAACTGAAGACAAAATGAGCCTTTACCAAAGACTGAAGACTATTGCTAAATTCCTTTGCTTGTCTTTGCATCTTAGTAATCAAATGATGAATAATATCAGACTTTGTTTTGTTTATTTTAATGTTACACATTTTGCTGCGTGTGTGTACACATCACAGCTGTTTGTTGGGCACGAGCTGACTCAGGCCCATGTGACGACATGTTGGAGCGCTGGTACTTCGAGCCTGAGAAGGGCCAGTGTGCTCCTTTCTTGTTTGGGGGCTGTGGGGGCAACAGGAATAACTTTGGCTCAGAGGAGTACTGCCTTGCTGTCTGCAGCAGTTCGTGTAAGTGGAGGACCTGAAGTCGTCATATCCAGTATCAATAACAGCATTATCCTCAGGCTGCTGTAACTATCCCACTTTCACTCTGCTGTCTCTGCTTCTAACTCCTAACCCTCAAAGAGCCTCTCTGTCAATGGCATACTATCCACAATTCTTTATTTAAGTAAAATGGTCTTTTTGTTTTCTAAACAGGCCTTGGTCACCTTGTCATCTATTTTATTTTCTGGGATATAAAACACTGTTTAAATGGAAGGTCCTCCATTTAAGGGCTTAAATGCTCTGAAAAATTGTGTTTCCACCTACCCCCTAACCTCCTATCATCTCCTATTTCCCATCCCCTATACCCTAGCTGCTAAAAGCTGTACGGTGGTTTGGGGATGTGAAGTTATTATTAGAGACTATTTCTGACTCATATTAAGACCATATTTATATTATTGTTTTAAATGCTAACCATTCATTGCATAACATTCTCATTAAAGTCAATAAAGGAAAAAGTCGTCACAGGCCCAACTGTATGTTTCTGCATGCATTACATTGTCTGCATGGCTTGTATAGTGCAGCGGCTCTGATCTGTCAGCAACCTTGTCTCACTTGACCTAGAGCTGATGAGTGTGTGTTTGTGTAAAGATAGTATGGCCTTGTTAAAGGCTGGTAGCTTAATTTTGCTTGTGCTTGCACACAATTGGGCCCCACCTTCTTGGTGCTGCACCTGCCCAGATCTTGACTCTGCACATTTTGTCTTATCTCCAGGCACCAACAATAAACAAAGATGGACATGCGGACATCTCTGGGAACTAATGTCTTTTTCTAGTGTTTTGTTACTAAATATGTAACTTGTGTTTTATGTTGATGAACTAGAATGGTTTGTCTTTTTAACAGAACATTATGTTTTGTCTCTCTTTACTGTATAAAAGTTTCTTATTTCACTCTTTTATTTTATCTTCTCATATGTTTATTTCTATTTTTAGTGCCAACGATGGCTCCCAGCCCCCCAGATGCTGTTGATCGGTATCTTGAAGCTCCTGGAGAGGACAATGAGCATGCTGATTTCCAGAAGGCCAAGGAAAGTTTAGAAGCCAAACACCGGGAAAAAATGTCCCAGGTATCTACACTGGTGCAAACAATACACTGAACTGATAGATTTACAATAATCATATCATATAATCATATAATGGCATTTTGAATACTTGTCTCTTGAGCAGGTGATGAGGGAATGGGAAGAAGCTGAGAGACAGGCCAAGAACCTTCCTCGTGCCGACAAAAAGGCCGTCATACAGGTATTATACACTATTACACAAGCCTACCTTTATGTCATTATTCATCACATTTTCAACACTTTGTGCCTTTGCAGCACTTCCAGGAGAAGGTGGAGGCTCTGGAGCAGGAGGCGGCCGGAGAGAGGCAGCAGCTGGTGGAGACACACATGGCTCGAGTGGAGGCTCTGCTCAACAGCCGCCGACGCCTCGCTCTGGAAAATTACCTCAGTGCTCTCCAGGCCTCCCCTCCACGGGTATACACATTACTTACACACATATATGTACAGATATTATACATACATTTATGGTATTAATAGTAGAGTTACATGACGTTGTTCCACTGGATGGCACAGTTACCATGGTGACCCACGTTGAGGTAATATAGCCACATGCGCTTTTGGTCAGAAAAAATACAGACAGCGCAGTGTCTTAAGTTAAATTTGCCTTCCAAACCTTGCCATAGAAATTTACTGTCCAAGGAATGTTGCATGATGCCCTTTAAAAAGTACAATAGGAAGGGTAAAATAAAGATAATGTTAGCATGTGACAATGCTCTCTTCCCCAGCCACGGCAAGTCTTAAGTTTATTAAAGAAGTACATCCGTGCTGAACAGAAAGACAGGCAACACACTTTGAAACATTACGAGCATGTTTGCACTGTTGATCCGAAAAAGGCGGCTCAGATTCGACCTCAGGTAAAAATATTTCAATACAAACAGAGTTCTAGGATAAAGAGTTTAAGTAACTTATTTAGAATGTTGTTTTTATACCTCTTAGGTTCTGACCCATCTTCATGTGATTGAAGAAAGAATGAACCAGTCTTTGGGCTTGCTTTACAAAGTACCTAATGTTGCAAATGAGATCCATAACCAAGTTTGTAAGTTTTATATATTTATTAGTTTTTATTCATTTAAAATGTTCGAAAGTAATACATTCTTATATACAAACATGTTATTGTTAACACTTGTCACACTCTGGCCTACTCACTCCTGTTCCTCTTGTCTCTTTCAGCTGTTTTAGTGCATCGGATTCAGGTGGAGCTTTCTCAGCAAGTCTCTTCCCTGCAGAGCGATGGGCGGGTGAGTCAGTCACACCGACTCAGTCTATGCACACAGCCTGTTCTCTATTAACTGTAATCAACATCGTAATTTTATAGTGGTTGAGTTATAATAATGTTGATTTACATAAGATCAAGACACTTCAGAGCTTTGCATTGCATTATTCATTAACTACACACTCAGTGGAGGAACTCAAAGCGTCAAACATAAAAGTGAAACTCATAAAACATGTTAATATGTTGTTTCAGTCGCACACACGTATTTACCATTAAAAAGTAAAATTTTAAAAAAGTATTATTTACCTTGATAATTGTATTTATATTGCTCAGAGAGAGAGCTTACACAATGAGAACTAAACCAATAAACAGCTTATAACTAACATAAAAAAAGCTTGACCCATATGAGACCCATGTGAGAAGTCATGCATGAGAGGATAGGACAGAGGTGAACTCATGTTGCTATGAGACCCACCCATTCTAACAAGGCTCCTAAATCCAGAGTTTGAGAAAAAGCATAATATTGTTTTTATTATTCACATTTTCTAGTTAATTGTGGCAGGATATTTTAAGGCACTTTTATGTAAACATTATCTGAGTGTTTTTACTGCATGTAATGTAATTAAAAAAAGACAATATACCCCCCCCCCCCTCAAACCTACACGATGGAAGTTCAGTTTTATGAAAAGTGGCACTGTTTTCCAGGTTGATGGCAGGATCAGTTATGGCAATGACGCTCTTATGCCAGACCAGGCTTACAGTTCTGCTCCTATGGATCCAGGCCTTGATGGGCTTGGCTTTATTCATCCTGAAAGTTTCAATCAGCCCAACACAGAAAACCATGGTAACACTTTGTTTTTCTAGTATTGTTGGAATAAACAAAACAAAATGTGAATAGACTTTGTCTTTTTCTGTAGTGGAACCTGTTGATGCCCGTCCTGTTCCAGACAGAGGATTACCCACACGACCAGGTGAGTCTCTGGCAAACATTTGGCATTATCTATTTTCATTTTTTGAATTATGGGCCTTCGAAACATTAACATGTTTTGGCTTTAGTATCTGCTTTGAAGCCAGAAGAAATGCCAGAAGTGCGACTTGACACTGAAGAAAGAAGTGCTGGTTATGAGGTTCATCAAAAACTGGTAAAAAAAAAAAAAATACATAAAAATAAATAAATAATAATAATAATGTATTTTTTAATTGTTAGGTTTGAACTATTATTTATGTTTAAACAGGTATTTTTTGCGGAGGATGTGGGGTCCAACAAAGGAGCCATCATTGGCTTGATGGTTGGAGGAGTTGTTATAGCAACCATTATAGTTATCACTTTGGTGATGCTGCGAAAGAAACAATATACTTCTATCCACCATGGCGTAATTGAGGTAATGCATTTAGTCTCAATCACAGTATAAATGGTTTACATGGAGCTAATGTTACTACATCATTTGTGCATCTGCACTACGATGTGTGTGCTCCTAATTTGGTGTGTGTGTGTGAAACAGTGAATCTCTCATAGAGTCATATAGGCAGCTGCTTTCCATCTGAAATTCTGAAATCAAACTCTAGAAAGTGAAACCAACCTATATTTTTAATTAATTAATTAATTAATTATTTTTCTATGAATATTATGAAACTTAAAAGTAAGAGCAACTGCGCAAACCACACAGATATCTCAAACTACTACTTTTCAAATTATGGACAGTATTATTACAGACAAATCAAATGACAGATGCACAAGTATTTTGCAATATTAGTACCATAGGTTAGATCTAAGCAATTTCACTATTTTTTGTCGTTTTTTTCAGGTGGATGCAGCAGTTACTCCAGAGGAACGTCACCTTGCTAAGATGCAACAAAATGGATATGAAAATCCTACGTACAAATTTTTTGAGCAAATGCACAGCTAAAAGACCAGTTCCTTTCATTACAAACTCGCCAATCATAAGGGTCTGTTCCACTCTTTTCCTTGCCCCAACAAATTAATTGGTTGCTTCGATAATGAAAATGTAAAAAATCTACATTTAGACATTGTAATGTATCTTCAGGTTGAACCTGTGTTTTTGGGCCACAGGAATCACACATGGAACAAAGCCCTTTGATCCCTGACGCTTGTAAATACAAATCGGCATGCATTACTGGATAGCTGTTGATGAGACTCATTTGACCTGTGCCCCTCAGCTAATCAAAGTAGAAATTTCATATTGTACTGAAATAAAATACACAATACACATATTTAAATACACCATATTTAAATTATTTATTCATACTAAGCTCACTGCAGGGACCAAAATCATATCTGGTCTTGCAGATGAGTTTCGTGTTCCCTGCTTCTGACACCTGCTTATTGCTTGCCAAAAGCATTGCTGTTGGGTATCGGGTGAGGGTGCTTTCCAAGCACCTTTTATGTGATTAATTCTTAAGCTTTTTTTTCCGAAAACTAAAAACAAAACACAAAAATATATGTGAACAAGGTATGTAAAGGATTGAAATGTTTGTTTTTTATTGATTTTATTGTTAATATATTAAGACAGAGATTAGCTGTAAG
The DNA here is from genome assembly GCF_009829125.3 of Periophthalmus magnuspinnatus. Taxonomy (NCBI): domain Eukaryota; kingdom Metazoa; phylum Chordata; class Actinopteri; order Gobiiformes; family Gobiidae; genus Periophthalmus; species Periophthalmus magnuspinnatus. The sequence continues at coordinate 8,967,322 of NC_047146.1, forward strand.
TATATGTAATGCATGGAAAAAGCAATGACAGATAAAGTATACTTTACGCCATGGACCTCAGTCCTTTTACTAGATACTATATAGCAGGATTGTACATTTTCTGTGTCTTCTTTGTGATATGTGATATGAAGAAGAAAAGAGTATTTAGAATCCGTTGTCACAGATTTGCTTTAATTGATTCTTGGCTCTATTTCCATGCTTCACAATGTTTTAGCTGCATGGACAGATGCTCTTTGTGTAATATATGACATGTAATCGTAACCGATGAAGATGATTGTGTTACTCTTGCATTCTATGCACTCTGTTATTTTGGATTATTTATCGCCTTTATGCTGTCCCTTATGCCATTTTCCTCAGATGTGATCAGTTGGGGAGTGATGACTAAAAAGCTTTGTGAACATTATAAAGAATATATATCATTCCACTTTAGTTATTATTATGTTATTTACGATTGTAAATATTTGGATGAACAATTGTTGCTTACATTACTGTTCTTGTCATTTTGTTCATGTGTGCTTGTCATGCTGTCTTCTTAAGCTGTCAGCAATATTGTACAGTACATCACTCTGTTTTATGCTGGTTTTCTTATCATATACATTTACCTGTACTAATCGTAGGCCATTTTTGTAAACATGAATGTTACATGCATATTGCATTGAAGAAATACAACACATATCACCTCTACACACTTTATCCACACGTGTAAAGGCACTAAAGTTTATTATGAATTGAATGTTGAGATTTGTACAAATGCTGTCACCTGTACCCTGAACGCTTGTTCTCCAAACCATTTGCTCCATGTAATAAAAGACTTTCTACACTCGATACCCCATGAATATAATTTTTCTAACATACATAAATATGTATGTAACATCCCATTAATACGTGTGACACTCAATACAAGAAATGAATCACAAGACTTAAAGAAAAGACCTATTATGGATTTCTACTTTATTCCCTCAATGGACAAAAAGTCCAATCATTTTGGGAACATTAACTAAATAAAATACAAAACAGGTCCTCTGTAAATGGAAGATATGAAAATACACTTGCTGTTGTGGCTATCAAAAACATTAAGTACCAGTATATACATTGATGTAAATAAGAAAAACTACAGACTGCGAGTAGCTGGGTACATAAACAAAGCTTCTCTCATTCATACATTCAGGCATCAAGTCACATGCACACAAAGACTTTACAACTCACAAACTGACCTCCTAACATTTCTTGATTTGCATAACAGAAAGCTAAAAAAATCTGGCCAGTTTGAATTACTAGAGCCACTTGATCCACTTTGAAGACAAGTCCACTTTGCATTTCTGTGGTCAAAAATATAAAAGTACATTTTCAGTCACTATTTGGATGTTGCTGCACATTGTTCTGTGTGGTCTCTTTTAGCTGTCCTTCTCCAGTGTTGTTGTGGCCAAGGTGACTGTAGTTAAAGGCTGACCGATCCCATGTATCTGCATCCGAGCTAGTTTCTTCTGCTCACACTCTGTCACAAGGGTGTTGAGCTCAGCAGCACTGTACCCAATCAGAGTCCTTAGGTCACACACAAACTTGTACACAAAACGCTTTCCTTGCACCTTGCTGATCATGTCACCGTCATAATAATACCTAGATGACAAACAAAGGGAGTCATGAGCTTGTCAAATGAGATGTAATTTAAGTAAAATATATAAATTACACAAACCAACCTCAGCGCTCGGCTCAGCTTCTCATAATTCATAGTGGGCTTGTTCTTGCGCTGTCCCCATTTCTGTGCCACAAGCTCAGGCTGGTTCAGTTTGAATTCTCCTTCATCACCGACCCAGGAGATGCAGTCTCTGGCATCTTTGTCTGTCAGCAACTCCAGCAAAAACTGCCACAACTGAATCTGACCATTGTTACCTATTGTAGAATAAAATTATGGAAACAAATATTAGTTTAGTTTAATTTTAAACATGATATAGTATGACTTGTGTGCATCTTAGCGAATCAAGTAAATAAATGCAAGATGTTAAGGTATTGTACCTGTACGATTGCCAGGAGAGCTGCGTTCTTCTCCAGAAATACGAGGTGTTCTTGGGCCACGATTAGGCTTTAACACCTTAATTGTAGTGGGGGTGCTGACTTGAGCTGGTATTATTTGGACAGCTAAGGACACAGAGTGGAACAGTGAAGTATAAATAAATGCACTCTCTCTTCCTAGATAAAACAAAATAATAAATAAAACTAAACTTACGTTGGTCAATTGTGACTGTAGCATCACTCCCACTTGGGTCTTGACTGGCCAACACATCTAAAATAGAAGTATAAATACAATGAAGCATGAGACATACAGTATGGTTTATTATGAGGCATTTTAAAAGCTTACATTTTCGTAAGAGCTCAAGGTGACTCCATAGGATCTCTCCATTGGGCACTTTCTGGAGGAACTCCTCTTGGCTGAAAGCACAGAGCTCGCGACCAGGAATATGGATGCTGCCAATCTCCATCTCATCAATATTAAACTCCTTCATTACCCATACAGCCCAGTGGATCACCTGGTCTGCTGTCCATAGGACCGGGTCTGTACAAAGCACAAATAGTCTTAACGTATGTGTACACTACTATTAAGATCCATAAAGAGTGACTTCTTACCATATGGTATACCAAGGCGAACCTGTTCTTTTCGGTAGCCTTCAAGTGCTGCAGCCCAGCGAGTAACCTGCTCTGAAGTTTCATCAGAGAGAGCAGATCGCTCCACCGCAATGAGCTGTCCTTCCTCCACCAAAGTCCCTTCCTCCCCTGCTGCATCAGGGTCTATCACCACTTCTACTGTTTCGACTGGCTTTACAATCTCCAAAATGTTCAGTTTTTCTTCCCCTTAGAATGAGAAAACATTGTTACAGATGAGCTTTGGTTATGCTAGCAATTGTAAAATCAACAGTTTTTTTTTTGCATTTTGTTCATTACCTGGTTTAGCTATAATCTGGAGACTCAGCTGCACTGTCCCGTCAGTTTTAACTCCTTGATCAAACAGGCTGTGATCAGGATGCAGCTATAATAGAACAGAGAATTCAAAGTTAAAATAAATTGGGACAAAGAAATACATGTTGAATATGTTATACTTGGTCTACCTGAATATCCTGCAAACAGATTTCATATGCATCAAGAGAAATCTGGACACGAGGCTCTAGAAGCTTCTTCAAGTTACCAATAGGTTCATTAATATCAATGTCTTGTTGAACTAAATCTGATGCAGTGATTGTTTGTTCTTCCACACTACAAATGAAAAATAAAACATTAACACATTTAAATGCTGAATTATAACTTTAAATTATATAATTATGAATATTTACCCTTCTTCAAGGCATGTCTGTTTATCCTGTCCATCAATCTCAATTTCGATCATCTCTTCTGGTTCACCTTTAGACATTTTGTCTGAAACCAGACTGTGCATTAAGAAAAAAGGAACACAATGAAAGACCTACACTGTACATTATTGGTTATTATGAGGCTGCAATAAAAAATATTACAAATGAGAAGGGGATATTTGCTACAGAAATATTGTATGTGTATTGCATTTACATAACCCTTACAAACACAAATGGCCCTTAATACAAACACGTTTTAAATATTATCCTTATTGACTATAATGGAGTGGGACGTTTGCTTCCCTTAGGCTTTAGGCCTCTGAGCCTGGACTCCTCATTGGCTGAAAGGGCGACTCCACTCACTGCTTTAAAGCTAATGTTAGCCAACTCGAGAACGCGGCTCGATCGAACCAAGGCCAGATTTTAGGCCAGTCTAAACCCAAACAGTCCATGTAAATATGAACGTGTTCAAGGCTATTTTGAAACGGATTTGATGTTATGCGGGTGTGTGTTGAAATGATTACTGTGAGGCGGGTTTAACATGGAACAAACATGAGCTAAAATGAGCCGCTACAGCGGGGCGAGGCTCTGCATTGCATAAGCGCGAGTCCTCGACTGGTACAGAAGGCTTTTACTAAATAATAAGCGCGTTCATGTTTATGAATCCCAAATATTTTGTCTAAAATGCACTTTAACGCTACTTGTGGAAAACTTTTGAAACGGAAATAGAATAAACGGAAACAAAACAGCATAGGGCAAATGGAAAGGAGCCGGAAATCCTGGCTAAGGTTTACAACGCGGTGAGACTTCCGAGACGGGTCCGACTAATTCCTCTACGGAGACGAGCTTGTGGTGACTACAACATCAATAATCATAGATCAGCAAGAAAAAGAAGATACACTCAACTATGACAATAAGTATGGACATGATCGGAGTCTTTATCCTTTAAAAGAATACGTACTGTGCTCAACGTGGAACAGCGAGTCGGCGCAGCTGCCTCCTTTCAGGAGCTAGTTGGGACTTTGTGTCATTAATTACCTTAAACACGGAAAGTCGAAATCTTTTTTGCTCTGCAATACACTTTTAAAACGATCAACCAAACATATACGTGAGGTATTGTCGGGCTAGCTCATCATAAACGGTCTGATGACTTGAGCATGGTCGGGCTGTTTGCTCTGCGCTCCCTAAAGCCAATGGGGAAATAAACAAGAGCGGACTAGCTTAGCTTAGCTTAGCTACTAAGCTAAAAAAAAAAAAAAAAATAGCGGGAAGATTGCAAATACAACAACCGAGAAATCTGTAAAAAAAAAAAACTTATGCGGACACACTCTTTATATTACATAAACCTACACACATACCTCTTACAATTATGACTTAGAATGATCTTTATCCAGAGAAAACTGGCAAAATTCACTCAAAAGTCGATTCGTACTTGGCAAGTTTTTTGTCAACTGCTCAGAGGGGCGGAGACTAAAGTTGGCATGGACTGAAGTCCTTAAGATTATATTGGAACTATGTTATATATTTTCGTGTTTTTCTATATACTGCTAATTTTGCCGGCATGTGCGTGTTTTCCCTCCTCTTTTAATATGTTAACATGTACTTCTGTACATGTCCGTCTTTATTTTAGATATGTAACCTATTTGGGTTTATCTAGTTTTGAGGCTGATAAAAAGTCCACAAAACCTTTTAGCAGCGCCATCAATGTTTAGAAAACGTTTAAGTAGACATTGAAAACTTGCATTCTTATTGGGCTTTATCATCAGTCCACACATGGTTCTGCTGTACTTGTACCTCTGAGTTGGGCTTGCCTTTCCACAGATCTGACCTATAACTACTTGTCTCCATGGAGATGGACAAGTTTAATACCATACTATAGAACATTCCAGTAGGGTGATATGGTGATAATAATCGAATTGTGAGCTCATCCTTGGGACAATCTGCTATTTTGGTAAAAAAACAAAAACAACACCGTATAGTGATTCCCTACTTTCTTGTTAAATTCATCTCTATGGTTAAAAACAGACACTTTCCACCATCCTCTCTGCCTATTGGTCAGGCGGATATAATCAATTACAGTGGAGTGAACGTTCAGAAACAGCAGATGGATTCAACTACTTTACCTCTTAAACATTGTATAAAAAATACAAAGAAAATATGAATTATGATGAGTTTGTGATCTGGCTCTAAAAAATCGGGATGAATTTTTTGGCATATCACCCCCCTTCCTGGCAAAGCAATAACATCTCAGTATCATGTCTCCACCAAGAAATTTAAATAGTGTTACTTTGTTACTCAGCACTGAAATATGGTCAAATGGTTCTTGGAAGTACTGTTCTTGAGTCAAATTTTTATTTAGGTCAGTGGTGACATCCTGCCTAAGGATTTTTGAGCTCTCAGCAAATAAAAATAAGTACACATTTTTTGTAATCTGATTTGAATTTCTTTCATTTCGTTAGATTACTACATTTGACTGTTTAATAGTTATATTTTGAGTGGTTCATGTATGCTTCACTAATTCTGTATTGTTTTACATTCAAGCTCGAGTGCTCAGAAAACACCTGGTTTCAATTGCCCCCTGTTTCTACCCGGTGCTTGCCATTGTTTAAAACATTTAGACTCCTGAAGCATGCACTTTGGGTTGAAAAATGTTGCATTGCCATTTTTCAACAATAACACATATATGAAAACGAGATGCTTGCTATGGTGAAATGCTTATGAAGGGGCCACTCTGTTCTGCAACAGGCTTTTAAGTTGTTCACATTGAACAACATAATCAAGATTTGCATATGTTATGTAATTTTCTTAACTTTATTTGTTCATTCTTATGCTGGTTGACTGCATGTCTGTAAAGAAAAGAATTTCCACACTGGGGATGAATAAAAGTCATTCTTATTTTAATGTTCTAGTTGGTGATAAAATATACTGTGCTTATATTCTTTTAAGAACAATGTTCTAAATATGAATTTCCTGTGCACCTCATTTAATAAAATAAATACTTCAGTACAAAGCATCTTTGCCTATTGTTGTTTATAGTTTTGCATCATATGTCTGCCTACACAAGTATAAGTCAGAGAAATTTTAAATTTATGAAAATTAGGCCTATACAAAGCAAGCATACAATTGGTTATTGTATACAAAGCTCATCTGGACACACATAGATTCTGTAGTTAGATGAAGAAGCTAATGTTTGAATCTCACTTAAAATAATGAATTTGTGCTAAGTGAGAAAAAAAGCCTTCACTCAAAAGTCGTTATTACTCCAATACAAAAGTTTTTTTTTCTAAGTTTAAAGGAAAAATTCGTTCTTTAAACGCACGCATTGTTTTCAAGTATAATTACCATATTCAAGGTTGCTTTTAAATTTACAGAAAAATGTATTGTTCTTTGTGATGATTGGTAATGCATGTAAACAGCAGTATTAGATTGGCTGAAAAGTAGTAATAGAAGTATAATTTATTTTCAAATTAAAAGTCGTGTAGTAAAAACTAAGTGTCTCAAAGCTTCGGTGTTGACATGCTGTGTGTTTTATTTTGTAAAATAAATTAACTGTAGCTAAATATTGAAAATAATAATTATAGAGCTGTCTATTCTATTGGCAGTAAATGAATAAGTGTATTATTTTGAAGTATTCAGGAAGTGCTGTTGAGACTGCTAGGCGAACACAAGTTAGCATCAAGATGGCAGAGTATCTTGCGTCCATTTTTGGTACAGAAAAAGATAAGTAAGTAGTTTTTGGTTGAATTTTTAAATACAATTGTGACTTGGTTTGTCATGAAATCCACCTATAAGCCATTATAAGCCATTTGCGACTTTTGTGCTTTTAACCTCCCCCTCGCCTCCAGCGGCGCTTCTTGCAGCATGCTAGCAGCATGCTAGCATCATGCTAGCATTTGTTCCCACACATTTGAAATCCCAATGGCTACCCGCTATCATGAGAGAATCCGAAAATAAATAACGTTATATCAGAATTGTAATCTAATATTCATTTGCAAGGCTTTTATCTGCGTATAACATCATCGTATCATATTAGTTCTATTACATATTTAGCTGATACATCAATAGTCTTAAAATGTTCTTTGAAGACTTCTCGACCACAATTGACCTAATGTAGACTATTCACTGATTCGGACAAATGTGAGTGGCTTGAGATCACTGGTCTAGTGCTGTTAGGGTTATCCCAAACAATATTGTTGTTTTTCTTTAATTTTTTTATTTACCAAATGACCAGGTTGTATTTGGGTACTTGACGTGATGCCCAGTTCCGATATGTTTTTTCTTCCTCATAATGTATTCTCAACAGTGCACAAATATGTCTATAAATTACACATAGTTTTATAATGAAGTCGCGTTTCGGTTTTTTGTATTTTAACAAAAACACTAAAATATCCTGCGGTGTGACTGGAACACCTTTTTCAAAACACTCTTGAATGAGTCTCTTGTGTCAGAGGCGGTGGATAAAGGTGTTGTTATTAAGTTAATGTATGTAATGTATACATTATTTAATAAAATGACACATTTAGCTTTACTTTAAATATATAAAATATGTAAGCACTTTAACGCTAACATGGCAAATAATACAATTTTATTTAATATTTGTAAAAAGGTTTCCTTACAATAGTTGTAGAGCTATTTATTTATTTTTTTTAATCATTTTTGTGTTTTGCTACAAAGGCGTTGTCACAGAACAGAAAAAGTCATTATACCCCCAAATGTCTAATACTAAAATAACCATAGCTGTAGGCCTATCACTGGTCATTGTGGCTAGTCCTTTACAAAAGCTACTTGCCTATTGGGGTTTAAATACTGTATGATCATATTTTTTAATATGTCTTTAAGTTGTAGTTTAATAAAAGTTCTTGCTAGGTATTACCTCGATATAATCACAATGCCAATTAGCACTCTATATTATGGCAAATTCATAAATAGTAGAACTTGGTTTTTACTGTTCAAGTAATTTACCACAAAAGAGTAAAAACATAATTTCATACTTTTTGTTGTACTTTACAATGCCGTTTTATTTTAATTTTTAATCTGATCTTTTTCTGACTTTTAAAATGGAGGCAATATTCTCAGTATTCTAAATTTGCATCTCTTTTTTTTGTTTATTTGTCATTAATCAGATCAGTAGTTGGTGCTCTCTGAAAAAACCTGCTGTAAGTCTATTTGTCAATACGTTGTTCTTTCATCAACAGAGTGAACTGCTCTTTCTATTTTAAAATTGGTGCCTGTCGTCATGGAGACCGATGCTCTAGGCTGCATAATAAGCCTACATTCAGCCAGGTAATATTACTACTTGGCTGTAAATATTAGATTTGTTTCTGTAATAAGTATACTCAAATTAAAGAGGTGTTTTTCAGACAATTGCCCTGCTCAACATTTATCGTAACCCTCAAAACAGTGTGCAATCTGCTGATGGCATGACCTGTAAGTGCTTGAATCCCCCTCAAAGTTCTTCATCCCACACAAATTCATATTAAGTGTGTTATTTATGACCATTAGGTGCCATTACTGATATGGAGATGCAGGAGCACTATGATGAGTTCTTTGAGGTAATGTATGCCATTCATTCAATTATAACTTATCAAACCACTTCTAATCAGCTTATGGAAATCTATTTTCTTAGGAGGTCTTCACAGAAATGGAAGAAAAGTATGGTGAAGTTGAAGAGATGAATGTATGCGACAACCTCGGGGACCATTTAGTTGGAAATGTCTATGTGAAAGTATGTAATCATTTTATTTTAAACTTGAATATATTGTGATTTTTAAAAATTAACATTGATACATTGTTATGGCTGATATTTTTATTTGATTGCTATATTTCAGTTTCGCTATGAAGAAGATGCTGAGAAGGCTGTCATAGATCTCAATAACCGCTGGTTTAATGGTCAGCCTATTCATGCAGAGCTCTCTCCGGTCACAGATTTCAGAGAGGCTTGCTGCCGCCAGTATGAGATGGGGTAAGTATGGCAATTCTACACACTGTTGGGTTAGAGCCAAGCGAGGGACACTTTACAGTTCAGACATTGTAGAACCACATGGCTTTGTGAGTAAATAAAGAAGAATAGCCTTGTACCTCCAGATTTATTGTTTAGAAGGACAATAAGTTTTGTATTACATTTGAGAGATGAAAATCAATGTATGGGGCTATATATCGGGTAGGATGACGGGATTCTAATATTGTGCCTTTTTGCAGAGAGTGCACTCGTGGTGGCTTTTGCAATTTCATGCACCTGAAGCCTATTTCAAGAGAGCTAAGAAGAGAGCTCTATGGACGTCGAAGAAAAAAGTAAACTCATTTGCTCTCCACTGTTCAGTGTTTGGTGTAAAGGCTGCTGTCACTAATGAGTTGTCTTACTTTCAGCCGTCACAGGTCTCGCTCGCGGTCCCGGGAAAGACGGTCCCGCTCGAGGGACAGGGGCAGAGGAGGTGGAGGAGGCGGAGGAGGTGGAGGAGGTGGAGGCCGTGACCATGACCGTCGTCGCTCTAGAGACAGGGAGCGCTCTGGGAGGTTTTGATCTATAACCACCAATAACTGTGCTCCTGTCTGACTCTGTAGCCATAGTGTTTTGTTTTTTTAAGTTTATACTTGTCTGAGCTTAATTTGGACTGATTGAACATTGTCTGCTTGAAATAGTGTAATAAATGTATTACTTTTTTCTTAAAACCTGAAAACAAAATATTGTTGTCATTAAAGATTTTTACTAAATATAAGTCCTTTATCAGTTATTATCCATGTTTTGGGAAGTTGGTACATTTTCATGTTTTGTTTTATTTACAATTCTCATTTGTCTCTGGGCAATTTTATGTCGAATACAACTCTAACATTCAACTTTTTGTTGAAGCTTGCCTCCAGATTGAAGTCTAGATAGAAAGTCTTTAATATTTGATCATGTAAAAATATCTTTTTACATCTTTGTCTACCTTTTACCTTTTAGGCCTATGTAAAGATGCAATTTATTGCACTTTCTCTGGCTGTGTGCACTCTGTAGCCACTGTAGTTTTCATTGCAACAAAAAAAAAGGTAAAATAGCTTGTTTAAAGGTACTGTTGTGTAACATTCTACTAGAATGTAGGCTCTATAAACGGCCGATTGGGGAGGAATATTGTCACTATGGAGTCGTGATCGGTCGTGGTCCAATCAGCGTCTTGGCTGTTACCTGGGCTCTGTGAGGCTCTGTGGGGGTCTGTGGTGGTCCATGGGTTCTTGCCAGTAGGTTTTACTCCGTGACAGCACCAGACTCTCTCTGCTCAGGTGAGTACTGTGCACTCTCATTGTAAGTTTATTCTGATGTGTGTGTTCTGAACAGGGCAGTGTGAGGTTGTTTGTCTTACTTCTTGCCTATTATACCAATGTTTACTGAATGACCCTCTTAGATTCGTTCTTTTTCATTAATTTATTTCTAAAGCAAAATATCTCATTTTAATAGCTAATTAAAACTTTTTAAAATGTTCATAATATATACAAGATCGTCTTTGACTAATTATTTTAAAGTCAAGTTGACATGTTGACAAATGACATTAAACAAATGGAGGTACAGAGCCAGTGGCATCTAAGCATTAGTGCAATGAAGGCAACATGTGTAGATTAGCTTGTTAGACACGTGACAGTGGATGTTATAAGAGATTAATGGCATCCTTTAAAAACTGTTTAATTGTTCAGTCTCAAGTTCATTGTATTTACTTTTGTATAGCCAGACCATGCTCTTCTCAACAAGCAGCAATGCTACTGCTCATAGACCCAACAATCAGGTAGAGAATGAAGAGGAATCTACCAGGGAGGATGAAGGCAGTGGGGAGCAGCAGAAGAACAAAGAAGCAGTCAGACTCATCCCTGAAAGAAACTGGACACGGCCCGATCTGCCCAGTAAATGCACTTGGCGATTAGGGGCATCACTTTCTCAGTCTCCTCACTTTCACTCACTGAGGTAGGTCCTGCCTTGTCACAGGAAAATGTGTTAGTTAGTACATAATATGTACCACAATATGTTGATGCCTACAGGACAAAGGCACCTAAAATCTTGCCAGACATCCTGTGGCAAATTGGAGACACTCCTTTGGTCCGGTTGAATAAGATCCCTAAAGATTATGGACTGAAGTGTGAGCTCTGTGAGTAAAGTACTGATGTGGGATATTATGAAATAAAACAAATAAACTCATTTGTGTGTGTGTGGGTGTGTGTGTGTGTGTTTGTATTTTCCCTTTCCCTTTTCCCTTTAAGAATGAATACTTAAGTATAGAGTAATCTCATGTTACCCTATGAGTGGTGATTCTGAGCTCAAATCAAAGGTGTGATCAGTGACCGGTGCAGACTGACTTCTGCGTGAACCTGAGGAAGAATCTTTTGATTCACGGGACACACACCCTGGCTTATACTATTACATTTACTCAGTTGAACAATTTTAAGCTGGTGGGATGGAGTTTATCGGTCAAGAAGTATCCAGTTTTATTGTCTCAGCAATAAAAAAGTCTAGTTAGTCTTAGGATCAGTGTCCTTGCCTGGTGTTTCCATTTCTACTTTTCATCTTTCAGAGTATAATTGCTGTTTTAAACACTGGAGATCCATTTGTCTGCTGTTCTTTTAGTGGCCAAATGTGAGTTCTTTAATGCGGGTGGCAGCATTAAAGATCGGATTGCGATGAGGATGGTAGAAGATGCTGAGAGAGCTGGGGTCCTTAAACCTGGTGACACAATCATTGAACCAAGCTCCGGCAACACAGGTATTCACTATACACAGTTAAGCCATCACACTAGTCTATTCTTCAGTGGTATGACTGCAATAAAAATAATTTAAACATTCAAACATTATTTTTACAAATTGTTATCCAGTCCATGGACTAATGATATAACTGATGTGGCTTTGTGCAGGTATAGGCATGGCCCTGGTTGCTGCAGTAAAAGGTTATCGCTGTATTATAACAATGCCCCAGAAGATGAGTATGGAAAAGGTGGGGAGCTGTTACTGTAATAAATTACTGTGATATCTTTCATTGGTAACCTAGATTTATGTTTTAGGTGAATGTCCTAAAGGCACTTGGAGCTGAAATTGTACGCACACCAAATTCTGCCTCGTTTGATTCAGAAGAGTCCCATATCGGTGTGGCTTGGTGTTTGAAAAATAAAATTCCTAATTCACACGTCCTTGACCAATATCGTAATCCCAGTAACCCCCTGGCTCACTATGAAACCACGGCTGAGGAGATACTGGCTCAGTGTGATGGTTTGTGCTTCATCTGCATTCTCTTTTGTTCATTTATTTAAACAGGAAGAGCCCAAAGAGTACACAGAGTCTCCTTTTCATGGGCACTTTATGGACTTTACAAAGCTGTGCCCATTCAATCTATTTTATTATGTATTGTCTCTTAACAGGTAAAATTGATATGGTGGTTGCTGGAGCAGGCACAGGAGGCACACTCACTGGTGTAGCTCGGAAATTAAAAGAGCGTTGCCCCAATATTAAGGCAATGAAATTTGCAATAAAACGGTCAATATATTTTGAAACACACAATCACACCTTCAATACACAAGGGGTATTTTTGTTTATTTCAGGTTGTTGCTGTGGATCCAGAGGGCTCTGTTCTAATTGAATCAAAAGAAAAGAAACTGCACAAACCATTTGAAGTTGAAGGCATTGGATATGACTTTATTCCTACTGTGTTGGACAGATCTGTGAGCATTTTATCATTTGAATGGAACAATGGAAGTTTATTTATTTATGTTTTAAAATTATTTTATAATTTTGTTTATTCTTTTTGTTTTTGTAGATTATTGACATATGGTATAAAGTCAGTGACACAGAGACATTTACTATGGCACGCAAGCTTATCAAGAATGAAGGTCTTTTGTGTGGTAGGTTCAAATATAAATAACAAATATATGCACTCCCATAGTTTAAAGTTACTTTGTTTTATTCATGTGAACTAAAATGGCTCAAAATGCCATTATGATCTCTTATTCTACAAACTACAAACTAAGTAACAAAGGTTTAACATGTTATTACACTGATGTGGTAATAAATGCTTTTTGGCAGGGGGCAGCAGTGGCTCGGCCATGGTCGCAGCAGTGATGATGGCTCAGCAGCTCAAAGAGGGTCAGCGCTGTGTGGTCATCTTGAGTGATTCTGTCCGCAACTACATGTGAGACCCAATGAAATGAATCACAGTGATGAAAGGAAATAGAGATCAGACCTGCAGCAGCGGGGCAAAACAAGTAGATGATTGTTTACTACTTGCTTTGTCCTGTCCCTTGTTTTGTGTTACACTATTGTTAAGCGTCTTTGAGTGAGTGAAAGCAATATGAAACTGATTTATTATTATTATTATTATTATTATTATTATTATTATTATTATTATTATTATTATTATTATTATTATTATTATTATTATTATTATTATTATTATTATTGTTAGTGTTGTTGTTGTGGCATTGTAGGTCAAAGTTCCTCAGTGACCAGTGGATGTGGGACAAAGACTTCTTCACTCCAGAAGCTCCAGTGGATGCTAGACCATGGTGGGAACTTATTCATATATTCTGTCCTGTAAAGATGACTTGTATACATGCAGTGTCTGTGATCTTAAAGGTGGTGGGACATCACCGTCCAAAATCTGCCCCTGTCTACCCCTGTCTCTGTGTCACCATCAGTCTCCTGCCAAAAGACCATTGAGGTCCTACAAGAGAAAGGGTTTGATCAAGTCCCCGTTGTGGAAGACTCAGGGTGAGTCCTACATAAACCTATACAGCTTTACATCATTTAGATGAAAATAATCAAAACCTATCACTGCTTACAGCACCATTTTGGGCGTGGTCACTCTGCAGACCATTCTCTGCTCCTTGTTGGCTGGTACTGTTGAACTTTCAGATCATGTCAACAAGGTGCTCAGCACAAGTTTCAAACAGGTCTGTGTAGAATTATTTTGTCTTATTTGTGAATTATTTTATTGTCTTGAAATAACTATCAAAATAACTGCATATTTTAGATCCATCTAAGAGACCATCTGGGAAAACTGTCGCACATACTCCAGGCCAACCACTTTGCTCTTGTGGTCCAGGATCATATTCAGTGTAAGGCATTTTATTACATTTTATTAAACTAAAAGTGAACATCTATACAAAAAAAAAAAAAAAAACCCAAAAAAAAAAACAATGTAGAAGTACATCTTTACAATAAGATTTTTTCTCAAGTAAAGTTTTCATGGTTCCAGGTAACACTGAAGGCTTGTCTTGTCAGAAGCAGAAGATTTTTGCAGTTGTGACGGCGATGGACTTTCTTGACTACATAATCACACTAGAGGCAGAATTGTGAATCCTTATAGATTAACTACTGTTTTAATGAACAACATCTGAGCATATATTCTACATATTACTATTTTCTCTATTTTCTCTATTTCCTCAAGCTACTTTATGAACAATATGTAGTCAATGGCTGAGTAGCTCCTGCATTAGATTTATATTAGAACCGCATATATCTATTAAACATAATTATATAAAGGTGTGCCGGGGAGTGGGATAGAACATTTAAACTGTTCCAAAAGTTGGGTTTAATGCTGATGCTGATGATAAAATTGTACAACACTATATAATAATAGTAAAGCACATTTTGTCTCTTATGACTTGTAATAGCCTTTGTCTACCAGAGGGAGGCAGTAATTATACACGGCCCACACTGGCCCCGCCACATGATAAGAACACACAGTTCTAGCTGTAACTTTTCAAATGACTTGTTTCCTAAAGATCGTCAATGAAAAGTCTTGTTTCGTTGGTTGTCGTCTATTATTTTGTCATTTTTACATTGGCTACATTTATTACAACTCAGGTGCTGTGCCTGTCACATGACAGTAAAAGGGAAGTAACAGAGTTTGTGTAGATGTCTCACTCTAACCTCTTCAAGAACCTGACCGGGCCCTAACTGAAAGTATGAACCTCGTGATGTTTTGTAGTTTGTTGAATCATGTTTTAAATGTCACAAAACATCACACCCACCTCTTCCTGACGTACGTTACTTAAAACATTTGAGAATTTGAAGTGCCTTTAAACTTAGTCATCTGCTAATGTCAATATTGTTGGCTCAGTATCAAATGAGCGTGCGTTAACTGGTTTTGGACCCACATTTCCCAATGACAGCGACATAACACAAACAAGTGAAAACTACATGTTGATCAAATCAGGAAGAGGGGATATTTGTGGATGATTTGGACTGGTTGGATTGGTTGTTCTGGTCTGGCTTAAGTAGTTTCATAATAATTTGTAATAGATTCCCCGTGTTGCATCAAAATAAAGCTGTGTTTATATTCATCCATGGTATATATAGGTATGTTATAGGTGGACATTTTTCTACACGACAACCTAATTTCATTCACAGTGCCACTTTGGATTTGAAACCACTGCCAGGGAATGCATTTTGGGCACTATTATGAGCTTGTTGACGCACTAAGAACCAACAGGTTACTGTATTCAACATTTGACTGGCAACTGAGAGAGGTAGGTGTGTTTAGAAATTAAAATGTGACGCACATCCTCTGCAGGTCCCAAATCAGACCCAAAATAGTTAGAGGCAAATTGTCTGTATGCCTCATCACTGATCAATTAAGAGGAAGAAATGAGCTGTATGCTACTCATTATCTAGCTTTAATAGGCCTATAACCAACAAAGAATAATGCAATTTATGTCAGTGAGCGGCAGTATATTTGTTATATTTGTATTCTATATAGTACACATGTTACTGTCCCCTTTAGCTTGTGTTAAGATTTTTGTTTATTTAATGGGACCCTATGTGCGTGACCCACCTTCATAAAACACATTACAGAATGTGTCATGCAAGTATAATTTAAGTTTCTTCCCTTTTTTCTATTTTCTTTCTCCTTTTTTGCTTTGTTTTTGGACAGCACTTGTGTAACACAGTATCAGATAATGCCCTGACACTGTCTGATCTGCTCATCGCCCGTCCTGTTGTGAATGGCATGAGCTGAGACCAAGTACCATCTGGAGCTCAGGTATCACACATGAACACTGTGCTCACTGACACATTAAACTACGACAGTCTGAGGTGTTGGAGAGTGACTTTAAATCACTAATAAACACTAAAGCTAAAGTGGGACAAAAAATGCATAATATCTGGTCCAATTCCATCTCCCAGTTTCAGTAACATGATGTTTAGTCAGATCTGCCAATTTCACGTCTGGCTGAAGGATTGTTGCAGTCATCTAAGAATTCCTTTTGTGAATAATTTTTGTGGATTCTGGAAAAGGAATAATTTATATGCCCACGATAGCATTAATTTAAATAGGGCCAGAAAAAAAAACTGCTGAGTGACAATATCTACCACTGACATCGACCTAAACTCCTTACGCATAGGAAAAAACAACGTCTCATGTGACGCTTTGACAAAATCAGTGCTCACTGGCTCAGATTCCGCGTTAAAACAAATGAATGTGCAAATTTCATGAAGGAAATGATCGGAGGTCATGGAACTTGGTTGATATCAGTATTACTAACCCAGTCAATCTCAAAAAGGAGTAGTATCCTAAAGAGTCAGGCCTATTTGATACGCAAAACTGCAAGACAAGGAAAGAACTGGGAATTATATATATGAATGTATGTAGAATCATATCTAAATTAGATTACATTAAACTGGATGAAAAGTGTGTTGAAACATTGAAAGACCTATGCAATAGCTTGAATCTCACACAACAAATTTCTGTTTTGAATAGACCTGACCCTAGAAACTGAAATAAAGACACACTCATTCATATAATTTTAACAAAGTGACCCCATAATTATAAGGCAAATGGTGCTTTTCCACTGGGTTTTAGTGACCACTGGGGTGACCAGTTGGGTATATTCAAAAGTTTAAAAGACATGCACCTAAAATAAAAATTAGAATGAAAACTGTAACAATCCTTGGTTCAGCTCAGAAATTGCAAGTTTAAATATAGAAAGAAATGCTGCCTAGAAAACCGCCCACACAACTAGGTCAGATTTGGATTGAGCATTTTTTATTTTAATTTTTTCATTTTAAAAAAAAGAAAGAAATTGCTATTTATCACCAGCTAGAAAGGCAAAAACTTTCTTCATGTCTGCACTGATAGAGAGTCACAGAAATCCCTCTCAGAACCTAATATTCATACAGTACCAACTGGATTCAGTTATTATAAATTCTAAAGAGGAAATATGTGACGCTTTTAATTGGCATTTTCTTTGTGCATGTGATGTTTTGGATAATAATGATGATCCTTCTGATCTTGATTATGTTGAATCTGAACCTCTGGCTGATACTCGATAGATTTTCTCTTTAAGACCTTTGACTTACATGGAGGTCTTAAATGCACTCCACTCCATAAACCCAAATATCTCCACAGGAGCTGATGACCTTAA
The DNA here is from genome assembly GCF_009829125.3 of Periophthalmus magnuspinnatus. NCBI lineage: Eukaryota > Metazoa > Chordata > Actinopteri > Gobiiformes > Gobiidae > Periophthalmus > Periophthalmus magnuspinnatus. The sequence continues at coordinate 8,985,032 of NC_047146.1, forward strand.
TCCAAAACATCTATCACCATCTGCCCCATATTTAATTCAACTCTATTATACAAAATGGCACATGTTTTACCTTTACATAAAGGTGGGACAACTAAAAATGTCTATTTCTGGTCAATGTCTAAATGACCTTGTTTTGCAAAAGTTTAAAAATTTTGGTGCAAATCAAATTACAATTTATTTCTATAAATGCTCCATTTTGAAGTCTTATCAGTCGGGTTTCAGAAAAGGACATAGTACTGCCACTACGACCACAAAAGTTTTAAAAGACATTTTCTCAGCCCCACTAAATGGTAAATTGACTGAAACAGTCATAAATCTATAAAGCTATAAATATCTTGGGTTTTGGCTTGTATCCTTTAAAATACATATCTCAGAATTATTTAACAGTTTAAAATCAACAAATCTTGTATTCCTTTGAATTACAGAAAATAAATTATTCAAGCAACCTTTCTTTCTGTACTAGATTATTGAGATATACTATACATGCAGATTTCAGCCTCTAATTTGAAACCTTTAGATTCACTCTTTTCACCCTTCGTTTCATAGCAGGTGATGAATGAACACTGTATAACATTTCTTTATAAAGGAATACTTGACGGACTACCTGAATATCTCACCTGTTTGTTGAACATGACTCTGTGCGTCTAAAAAATGGCCACACTAGAAATTAAATGGTGAATGGGCTTTTGGTTATTTTACTTCAAGGGAATATTTTTCAAGGACATGCAAAACTGGATACACTGGTGTCATTGATGCACTTTAATAATCTGGTGATAGACATTTATAATCACACCTGCTCCTGTTTTTCATGTTTTAATGGACCTATGCAGTTATTTGTTTTGTGCATTGTACTGTATCACAGGCGCCCGTGAAAAAGAGTCTGGTACTCTCATTAGGCTCTTCCTGTATAAATAAAGATAAATGAATGTGAAATCCTGATAAAATGGCACATATTTTGTCCCTGGCCTGTTGCCTGTGTCATTATGTGAGCCGGCTGGGAGCAGGCCCTGTCTGCAGTCCACTCACCATTATCTAACCAGCAGAGTGCAGTCACTGGGTCACAGGGCCCGCAGCACAGCAGCGCCTACAAAGTTGTACTTGCGTCACTGCTCCAAATGGTTGAATCTGAGTTATTACCTCCCCTATGAAATCAATAGGCATGAAAATAGCACATTAGTTTGACACTGTTAATGATGTTTGAAGCCATATACACAAACAAGTGTCTGCATTAAAGTCCCCTTACCACAAGTAAAACTCAAGCTATACTCTGTGGAAACCATATAAATGATTCTGAGAAAGCACTTTCCATAGAACATTGTTGTCATTTTTCTTTGAAGAACTATTGAAAATGTATCCCAGAAATGACCACAGAAGTATATGTTTACAGACTTGAAAGGCTTATAAGTCACATTTCTAAGTAAAATAAACTAGTTTCTTATCTTGGATTATTTGATGAAAGTGTCATGCAGTAGTTGGATGTTGGCTAAATAAATTGGTATAATTTAAGAAGAACCGAAATCCAACACCTCTAAATTGTTTACATAGAAGCAACATTTTAACTTCTCCCGTTTTAGTCCATCACAGATCCCTAAAGAACAAAACCACTGAACTGTGGCACCTGTCCTGAGTTATCATTTGACCTTTTCCCATGAGACCACGGCTAAGGTTTGTTTACTATTAATAACTGGAAGTCTACAAGCACGTCTTCGGTGGAGAACATTTAGATTTACTTTAGTTAATATATGTGCTAATTCCTCTTGTTACTCTACCACATCACCACCAAACAGGCTATTTATTTATGATTATTATTGTCTGTCATAATAACAACCGCACTCGCGCCCATGACAGATTAATTATGAGCTATGATTTATGGAGTCTGTGTTTAATGGTACATATGCCTTCCTCATAGTTTGCTTTGTTTGTCTGTTACATAACATATTGCTAAAGGAATATTTGTGTTATATCATAGATCTACCCAGTGAAGGTGAGCTCTGATGATTTTCTCCTTGAGAAAGCACAGGCAGGAGTTAATCCTGATAGGAAATAGCCCAAAGGAACAGGGTACAATGGAGGACATTGTGAGGAATCACAGGGCTTTATCTGCGTATGAACACGGAGCGAGAGGCAGTGCAAGGCAGAACATGTCCTGGTTTTAATTTTCTCAGTCTGCGTCATTCCTTCGTCAAAACGTATAAATCACAAATGTGTCCAAATGAAAGCAGAAAGACCCCTGGCCTTGCCTCTCTTATCTCCTCACTGTCTCGTGTCTGCTGTTTTTTATCAGAAGAATAAACCAGTACATTTGTGCAGTGCAGTGATGGCTCCAGCCTGTGTGAGTGAGGGTATGCAAGGGAAAAGAGGCCAGTGCATTTGGGTCCTGCGTCACAGTGTGGCCCCTGGGGGAGCTCAGCACTCTCAAACTAACCTCTGCATATTTACACAGGGTTAAAGGATCAACTGTTTATTGTCCCTCATATTTTCTCAGGTGTAGCTTTGTGCAGAAGAATGATGAGTTTCTGTGGTGATGGTGCCTCTGATGCTTCAGCTCCCTGCACACATGGACTGAGGTACACTTTGTCATCTAAATGACACTTGAATATTCAACATATCTAATATTTCACTTTTATTTGTACTTCAACCTAGAAAACTGACATGGTCCTCATGACTGAAATATTGTGTTCTCATGCTGATTACAGTCAGTGATTGCTGTTTTTATGTTGTAAATGTGCACATTTTATCTTGGAACACATAGGATTAAAACAGTGTGCCATTGTACCAGATTAATGTTGTGACACCTCAGTCATACAATGATTACACTTTTTTTTTTAGAAGTGTGTATGTATATAAAAAAATGTATACATGGAAAATGGTGCCTTTTAATGCCAGCAGTTCATTTGCCCCAAAAACAAGGACTTTTCCACACTGCAACAGTCATAGGAAGATTAATTGGAGAAAGTTCCACACAACTCTCAACTTTGTAAAGTCTATAGATGTGTTCATAAGAGGACATTGCAGACTCTACCATACAAAGTAGCATTTTTTTTTCACCAATAAACCAAATAAACAGTTTGTCTAACCCAAAAGTTGCTGTAGTTAGTCTAAATTGGAGCATGCAGACAGTGGCACACAGACCCAGTGGCCTTTTTTGATGCTGATTTGAGCTGAAGGACTGAGGCTCTGCATTAGACCAATCGACTGTTAGAATGACTCAGGTCTCTATACAGGCAGCACTCTCCCTCGCCCTCAGACAAAATGGAGGCGTCTCCCCAGGGACAAACACAAGGTTTGTCTTATGAAACCAGGCTCCAGGCCAAGAGCTCTTGAATCATTCACAAACGCCAGTGGCATTTTTGCCTGAACCACACCATAAAGTTTGATTTGAGAGTCATCCAACCATTCAGATTATCTAAGAGGTGAATCTATCAGGGACAAGGGATTTTAACTTACACCTGTTTCAAATCATATGCAGGAGCCTATTTTCTAAATGTGTATTTTGTTTCCCACAAATGGTCAGAACAGATGTCACTTTTGCTACACCATTTTCACCAAATCAAGCTCAATAAACATATTAACCTCAGTAATTCACATGGATGTTTTGACAGTGTTTTTAATCCAGATGCCCTTAATGACACAATGATATCTATTTGCACAAAATGTACAGCTGGTAAACTCTCTGCACTGGATATAAAACATGGACTGTTTAATATGGTTGACATGATGCAACCTAATTGCAACATATTTAACACATTCAAACTGTATAATTACTGCTCCCAACCAGCAATTACAAAATATTTCTGTGTTCAACCCAGTCATTTACAGAATGGCTCAGAGGTGGTACAGGCTTTTATTGTGTCTGTGGTCACCTTTTACAGTCATTACACAATTCTCTCCCCCTTTCTCACTCACTTCTTCATGGTCTTGAGTGTCTCTTTGTGGCGTGACCTTACATACTGTGGCTTATGTAAGTGCATTTGCATGTATGTGTAATGTGACCTTTAACACTGAAGTCTAAACAAGTGTGTGTGAGTCTGTGTGTGTCTAGGTGTGTGTGTGTCTAGGTGTGTCGGGGTGTGCTTGTGTGTGTGTGTGTGTGTGTGTGTGTGTGTATGGAGTAAAAGTGCAGCATGACCCTCGACTCATACTGCTCAGCCACTGCTGTAGAGTTCTGAGCACGTCTCTGGAGGAGAGAGCGCTGCAGTTTTAAATAATAGGCAAGATGCATTTGTGTTGTTGACTTTCCATTTTGGGAGCCCCCATCTTCCTCTCCGGTTGTGTCTACTTCTACGTCAGAGCTTCCTGCCTGTGACAATGTGAAAGGGTTTTCCCGCTCAATGCCCCCTGAGAGCAGCTACCGGCCCAGCTGCATTATTTCCTCCTCGGTGCGTTCATGAACAAATGTTATTTTGGACTGGAGAGTGTGGAAACATAAAGGCACTCTTTTCCATTACATGCTTTAGGGTTGTCTAAACAGTTTGTTAAAGATATTAAAGACTAATCCTTCTGTTGTGGTTTAGTCGCCTTTAGTAAAAATGTATAATATATAAAAAATATGATAATGTTCTGTTTTTGCATTGGGTTGTGTCCTTTGGAAGGGCATGGTCAGTATGATTTGGCTGATGATGTAAAAAGCACCTGCAGTATAGACACTAGTGAACAACTGTGAATTCTTGTGCATGTGTGAGCGGTGAGGAGCAATTCATCAAAACAACATTTAGTGACCCATTTTTGGCACCGGCCCATTGTTTATGACCTACAAAGATGATGTGTGCCGCCACTTACATGGTATGGTTGATTAAAAGTAATGTTATGTTTTTCTACAAACTAGACCCCAGGCTGTGATGAATTCAAGAGAGCGGATGGTAACAATAAGTTTATTATATTTCATTTTAAATATGGAAAATAAGTTTAAATTAAAAAAGCTCTTATTTTATTTAAAAGTGCTCTATTTATCTGTCCTAGTAGATAATCTGCCACCCACATCTCCATGGAGAAGTTATTGCTTTGCACATATTAATATTCCACATTATGGCATTAGTATGGTACAAATCTGTCTCCATGGAGAAAAGCAGGTGACCCCACAGGGCCAAGTTACTGGTCAGGTTTGTGGAGAAGTGACTCAGTAAGAACATTTTAGGCAAAGCAGTAACTAAATGGAGACAAGCAGGTGACGGACCCGTCCCAGGGAAGTTTTGGTACAGTTTTAAATGTAAGATGCAGAGTTTTAAAATATACCAAAAATGAACCAATTCCACTAAAAGACTTCTGATAGGCTTCTGTGTTACGACAACAAATGGTTAACAAGAGCTAACATTTCCTGGAAGTCAATCATACTACAAGTAAACACGTTTCACCTGATCTGCTCTTTGGTCTTACACACACTTGGATGTAGTTGTGTTGCTGTATTATGTGTTTATATATTGCCATGTTAAATTTTTCATGTGACTTACAGATTTAGTCAATTATTAGAAAATCCAAATGTGCATGTGCCTCTGCTCCACTGTTCTTCTAGCTGCCCTCTTTTCTCCTTTGTCAGACTTGTCAATGTTTTTCCACTGAAGTGAAAAAAGAAAAGAACTATGACGTTAACAGGATGTACGCTAATTTCCTTGGACTCAGTGCCTGTTCCTGTCGTTGGGCTTGAATACGTGCTGTAACTGAATGTAGATGGGAAAGACACAAGTGAGGGCTAATGGTACAGTCTAAGTGAGAAGAAGGACAGAGGTTTAGTGGAGCAAAAACAGTGAATTAGTCAAATCTAGCCTAAACCTTCTCCAAAGCAGACACTATGTTATGACAAACTTGAATCAAATATTTGGATGACTTTACACGAGAACTAGAGAACAACTTTCACTAACACAACTAGTGAGATGAACTAGTGTTATATAACATTTTATACACACTTGATATAAAGAATTGATTAAATCTGAAATATCTAAACAGTTTTGAGATGTCACATAAAAAAATAAAAAAAATAAAAAAAAAACTCAAAGAAGAAAAATAATTCTTGAGGACAAATTGTAGTTCTTGTTTATAAATTTGCTGATGTTCCACAAACATAAAGAGCCATATCAAGACAACACACTTATCTCTTATCTCCTGTCAATCATGATGAGTGACAGACATATTAACGAATTAGAGAAAAGTTTTGGGTTGTTTGTATCAAAATAAATATGGCATCTTATGTGTAAAAAAAAGATAAAATATTATAGAAATTATTATATAACTGAAAAAACATCACAGACTTCAGTGAGTGAAGCACTAAACACTGTTAATCTGAGATTAGGCAAGTTTGATTTGCGTCACTGAAATAAACAAACTTGATTGTACAGCTCTGACTGAATTTGGCCTGAGCTGCGGGGGAGGGAGTGGTGAACACACTGTCCTACAGTGGATTGCTGTCTTTATTTTATAGGCCTCCTATAATCTGCCAACTTCCTGCCTTAAAACTATGGAAAGAAGTTTTGACTACCAACCTGAAAAATAAAAGGCCTTTGCATTGCAATTATTCATTTCCAAGTTGGTTCCCAGAATATTACATTATTACAGCACCTATGGGGATTTGGCAAAGTAACGTTCATTTAGATAATATGATTTATGTAATATACAATTTTTAAATGTTTTTAAACAGTCATTTCAAAGACGCCCAAGTCATGATGTTTGTCATTAGCCAATCGTCCATCAAATTTAACAGTGGAAGTTGTAAATATGCTATTATTCAGTCCAAAAAAAATAAATAAATAAAAATAAATAAATAAATAAATAAAAGTTTTGCCTGTGTAAAGCTTGTACAGTTTTTGTGTTATTTTCTATTTTACTATTTTACTTTTGAACTTATTTACTGGTTTTTAAAAGAGTGTTAATAAAAGCTAAATTTTAAAAATAGTTTTAGGTCTCTAAACTCTATTAATTACCTAGACAAATTCACAGGCCTCATGACTGCTGCCCCGGGACAGAAACAATCAGCTCCTCTCATGCTGCCCTCAGCACGTACGCACCCACGCACATCCACACCCACACACACAAACACCCACGTGCACACCCACACACACCCACGCGCGCACCCCCCTCCCCCCCCCCCCCCCCCCCCCCCCCCCACACACACACACATGCACACACACTTCTCCAGCGTTAGCGCGGCCTCAACAAACACTCATGACCCAGTTGGTCCCAAAAGCACTTGACACACTCATTTGTATAACAGAATAACTGTCCTGAGAAGTGAAAAGGCCTTGTACACATCTGCATTGTGAAGATGGAGTAGCTTACGTCAGAGCCAATGACTTCATGCGTGCACTTCAGTGGCAGAGGCCTGGTGATATGCCCAGACAGTCAGGTGGCCCACATAAACAAACAAACACATGCACACAAAGGAGCCACTGCTCTGTGAAAACAGCCCCCATGACCTATGACCTGCAAAGATAACATAGCTGTTTACAAAGATAAACGAGTGGAGTCTATTGGTCCACTTTTTAAAAAGTAGTCAATCACTGACTCTGAAACAACTTCTTTTAGCTGCTGAAAATTGGCATGTGGCATTTTTAACCCTGTATATGTATGCAATCTGAATGTAAGTACAGAGCTGTGGGTGGGGATGGGGGGGAAGGTGAGAACAGCAGTTTTCTGTGCACTCAAGCTTCTAATACAGGGCCATACTCAAACACGCATGAATCAAACTAAATACAAGTCTGAGTAAGTTCATGATGAACACTGTTTTAACACGATTAAAAGCTCGTAAAAGTGGATTTTACAAATGTCCACTTTAAGAAAACACTTCTCTGTATTAATTCCCTCTTAAATGTTGCTGGCAGTTGATCAGACTGTATGAGATATTCACAGTCCATGCAGCTGGTCTGGCTTCTCGTGGTTACACTGCAGCCGATGACGTGTTTGGGCGGTCACCCTGACAGCCACATGCGGCGTGTGGCGAACATGGCAACAAGCGGTGGCTCTGATGCTTCAGAATCCCCAGAGTGCAACAGGAGCTGAGGCCCAGAGCTGGCCCTGTGACGCACCAGCCATCTGACTTCCCCCTTCTACAGTTTCCACTCAGACACAAGTTCTGTACTGCGCAGTCATGATAGGGCCATGTGCTACTGCAACAACACCACCAAACTCTGTCCACATTTCCTCTTTCACCGGCTCACAAGACCTATGCAAATGTAACAGACGTTTATATGCATTAGATCCAGAGATGAGAGAAGCTGATCAAATTAAGTAACGTTCATATTTCAAACTGTGATTTAGCCACTGAAGTCAGACAATACAGATCAATATCAGCTGGAGATAATTGTCCATGGCATTCAAGTATGTGCAAAGTAAAAGTGCACTGTTATAACTTAGAAATGCATATAAACACTTTTACTTGAGACATTTTAATTGACTTCCACCCATGTAATACTTCCTAATCCTGGGTTCAAGTCTTGGGAACAGCACTAGCCTGTTAGAGCAAATAGAAATAATAAGATAGCTCAAGAGCAATTAGAGATGTAATGATTAAAAGTACTAGACACTTTGGATTTTGTTTACTTTATGTACTACTGCAGCCCGGTGTTATGTTTTAATTACGCTAAATGTAGCATCTCATAGCAGTAGCCTTACTTGGGTTGATTTTGAAGTACGACCTGATATTAATTTTGTTTCCAATGAAAAATACTTTTACCCCAATGTTTACCATGATGTTTCCAATTAAAAGTCCAGACTGTTTCAATTGCATTTTCAAACTCCCTTGTCCCACTTTCCCAACATGCACCACAACATATCTCATTTGAGTCCAATCGCAAAGTTAAACCCATTTCATTTTTATCAGCTCAACGACTGGTTTACTTTGATATTATTTTCCCATGCAAACTTGAAAGCCCTTTAGCACATTAGCTTTCACTGCTGATTGGGTTGCAGCTGCTTGGCCTGTTTGAAGGAATGTAGTGGCTGTAGAGGAATGCTCACACAGACGCCAAAGCCTGCTGCACAATATTAGCCCGGCTCGAAGTGCGTCATCGTGTTCACAGCTGACACGGTTGGGCTCCGGTGTGTTTGTGTGTCACTCAGTGTGCAGGATCTTTTGCTTGTGTGTGTATTTATTTCTTTAATCCTGTTATGACCCCCTCACACCCCTCACCTCCAAATCAAAGTGCTGTAGCTGCCTGTCCATTAACGTGGATGTGTGAATGTTATGGGAAAGATTACAGCCAGCTTTGAATGGTGTGTGCGATACAGAGGGCAATTAGCTGCAGTGTTGTGGCAGATCCGGCTTCATTAAAGGAGCAGGGCTGGAGATTATGTTATGACTAAGTGCTGTTCAAGATTACAAAGGAATTCAAGGGAGAACAGTCACTCCTCTGAAATGGACACATTGTACTGAACCTGTCAGGAAGAACAACTGTATAGTATGCATTCATATCATGTCATACACATTTCCGCAGTACTTCTGTCTGTATATGAAATGCTAAGTATTCCGGACTTGCATAATTCACACAATTTCCACGGTACTTTGGAGTTCCTAAATTACTTCTGGAACCAGACAGCAAAAGGAAAATATTGTACCGGGAGCATAACATTTAGTAGTGGTTAAAGTAGCTGTACGTAACATAATAGCGATTGTGTGATATCTTGCTATATAATTAAGTGAAGTTACTGTTCTACTGTTACTTTCAGAGCAGGGGGGTCCAAACTTTTTTCATCCAGGGCTGCATATCAAACCAGATGAAGCAGAGAGCCGGATGCGGGCTATAGTCTGGTGGTCAACGCAGTGAATAATTCAAATATGTGCATTTGAAACAGGTTAGATCAGACCATTATTCATGCTTAGATGGTCAACAGAACACACTCAACATTTGCTTTATCAAGGTAGATTTCAAACACATGCAGTCAAAAGTGCTGTTTATGGTAAAATGAGTCAATTTACCTGGAAGCCTGAGGGCCAAGGAAAAAATTAGTCTGAGGGCCGTAGTTTGGATCTGGCTGTTTTAGAGTAAACTGAGGTGTAGCAGAGGGTTTCACATGGCACATTGTAGAAGCTTGTATAAAGTTTTTATAGACTTTACAAACAAGCAATTAAGCAAATGTTGAGAAGACATCATTAATCTCAACAGTCACTTGCCTGATGTGTTAATGCATAACCAGTCCATTTGATTTGAGAGAATGTCACAGTGGTGAGAGAAAGGCTGAGACATGACGCATGTTTGGATGGAATTTAATTTGAAATCAGTTGTATCTTATTAGAGTGCTGCAAGCTCTTGATGAGAAGCCAAAATTTCACTTGAATTTAAAACAAACTTGTTCACTTTAATTCGATTTTTAGAGGTCACTCATGCTGAGGTCAGAGCAGTTAGAATCTTCTGTAAACTGTCTATTCGTAGTGAATCATTGTCAAATTTTACAAGTCACATATCAGTGCAAATTTTACTGGTCCCAACACTTGGTAAGGGAAACTGTATGACCTCTAACATTTATTTTCAAGAGAATACGATTGTTAGAATGCCACTGGTTTGTTACAGCCACACATGAAAATAAATGGGTAAACGTAGACTTTTGTTTACCTCTCAAAAACACCACCTCAAACCCTTGCAATGTCATAACACTTTAATATTTCTTTCATTACTGTTTGTTCTGAGTTAGTTGTGCAAAACTTAAACCCTGTGACACCCTCTCATGCCTTGTCCAGTCGCATTTCCTCTACTTGTTTATTTATTTGGCCATGGGGTTTTGCTGGGTGCAACTGATTCTGTGGTATTCAAGCCCGTCCTGCCAGCGGGTTATTGGCAGTGACGCATGTGCACTGTTTCTCGCTCACGTACACACAATTAGCGGAGTGTTAATCTGACAGCACAGGAAGGGAACTGCAAGCCCCCCTCTGCAGCTTTTGGAGAGAGCGACCGTATTTCTGTGTGTGCCTGTTAATTGGGGCTTATATCATTCTCGGCCCAGTTAGAAGAGCATAACCATCTCTTATCTGACCCACAAATGCATATCTTGGCATCTTAACACAAGCTTGGTCACGGTTTTGGGTCTGACACCATTACCCTACATTACAGAGCTATGAGTGAAGTAACGAGTTGTGATATTCTAACATTGCAGACAGCTTATCACTGGCCATGTGAATTTGTCTCATCAAACTGCTTCCTCACTAATAGCTGACTTCTCGACAGGAGGCAAGTTGTCAGATTGAAACTACACATTTTCTTACAACTCGTGAAGAAAAATCTAGGAGGCCAGTGTCCCCCATTCTTTCATGAAACTTTAGGTATTGGATGCTGTAGTCAACTCCGTAAACACATGCCCGGTGCATTGATCAATCAAAACTGCAACATCTACATAACCACTACACAAAAAACAATATCAACCTTCATCTTAAAGCCATAAACCTCTCAGTGAAGAGTTATGTTAAGATTGCCTTCCTCCTGTTTACAAAAGTCTGCTCAAACCTTGGTCAAGTGAGAAATTAAGACAAATGCTAATCATGTACAGCTGTGAGGAAAAGGCTGGCAGGGAACAATAGAGTGATCCAGTACTAGGCCATCAGGAAAAAGAGTTGTGTGGAAGAGGCGAACAATAGGGTAAAATGAACCAAATCAAGGCAAGCAGGTAAACAAAGCAGAGCAGCTTCAGGTTTTAACTCCTCCCTTAGGGCATGACTAATGTAGCTCAGGGCAGTGAAAATTCTATCCGGCTGACCAGTACCTTCAGACTGAAAGTGTCTTCCATCCAGTGTCCAGATGACTCCCAATGAAATGGACGAATGAGGGAATACATTTAGAGAAAGAATAATTGATTGTAAAATGCTTGGGTGGGGTATTTTGAAATCCAAGGCATAATTAATAATAATAATAATTCAATTTGATGTCATGATAAATAACAGTAAGTGCCCATACCAGTGATTCCCATGTCAAACTGTGATATGTGTATCTTTGGAAGTAATCTTGCCAATCAAGTCCTGGTTCAAATTCTTATTTTTAAATTTAAAGTATACAGTCAGCTTTTCTAAGACATGGGTATTAATGATCAAGTATTAAAGAAGCCAACTGGACAGGAACTATTTTCATACTGTTAGTGATGTACTAAACACAACATCCCTTGTCATAAATATAATCTACCTTCTGACTAATCCAGCAACACCTTAATGCCAGGGATATGATTCATACGCATACATTATACGAGCTGAACTAATATTGACTGTGTAATGCTACTGCTGGGAGAATTATCAGCCTTGTCGAACTCGAGTAACTTTAAATGGACATATGACTATTGTACTAAACTTGGCTCTAAGTATTGCATATACTATAGTAATTGTCTGACTGGTTTGTTGCTTAGTCCAGAAGTAAAGCTGAGGTACAAGCCGTTCTGGATACAGTTCTGTGCCCGGAGTGACCCAGACAGATTTACCTCAACCCCAGAGCTCAGCTTACATGCACCAATACTCAGCAAACCTTATGTAGTCATAAACAGTAAACCCAGCCTCTGTTACCATGGACTACACTGGACAGCTGACCAAACGATAGGAAGTATTCTGTTTTCACATTAAAAATTTACATAACCTGCAAATATGTTCAGTCATTTTGATTTTCTCTCATCAACTTTCTCTCTGCACTTTATTTGGCTTGTGGCCAGCAAGCAGAGTTTCACAAGGACTTATCAGGGCACTTTTTCTTTTGTTCAGATAAATATGCCATATGAGAGTCAGAGGAGGATTTAACTGTTGAAACATTGTGTGTACAAAGAGTACATACTATGTTTCCACTGTAAAATCCTCCCTTTAATGATATATTTTAGAAGTTTGACATTTAGGGGAGCTCCTCAGGGCTCATGGTTAGGCCCCATTTCTTTTAGGTAAATTATAGTGACACTTGCCATGTACTTTCAAGCAGAATATGAGAATGTGATAATTTTTTTTCTCTTCCCATCCTCATAGTCCTCATAGTCTGAATAGTCATGGCTGAAACACGTTAAGCACACTCAGATTTACATGCCGTTATAAATCCTTCCATGTTGTGTTGAGAGCCTGTGGCAGAAGCCGAGTTAGTTAAAGCAAGGTCATGTCTTCAGCTGGCCTCTCCTGATGACTGATGTGTTTGTGGCCCCTGGTCCAGTCTCTCCTTCGTATCCTTCCTGATGGCTCACGCCAAATGTCTGTCCATATGTTGAATGTGTGAGAGCGGCATGTGCCAAGCAGTAAGTCACAGAGAGGATCTGTCCACTCCAGTGTAAATTAACACTTCCCTCACTCCCCTGCCTGAATATCATAAAAAAACCCCACACAAACTGGAGCGCATGCAGTGTTTAGCACTTGAATGTTGCGTCATTCACTTTCCACATACAAACATTTGTCATAATTCTGTCTTCCTTATGAATAAAGATTATGGGTGCCACTTTATAATAACTATAACTTGTGGTGGAAGGTAACAGAGTACAAGTACTAAAGTATTATACTTAAGTTGACTCTTTTGGTATCTGAACTTTACTTAAGTAAATTTTACAGTGAACACTCTTTACTTTCTACTCCACTACATTTTTTAACTATACTGAAAAGTAAAAAGTACTTATCATATGATTTGAGGCGTTATTTTTTATCATGTTTGTGGTAACATCCTGACTAAAGTTTTTGAGTTCAAGCTTCAGCTTTGAGCAAACAAAAATAAATAGAAAAAATTCATAAGAATTTTTTTAAAAATATACTTAACCCAAATATATATAATTTTTTAAAATATCATTTAACACTTCAGCAAATTAACCTTTACTTTTACTCTAAAAGTATATTTTTAAAAGGGTATTTAAACACTTTTGCTTAAGTAGATTTTTTCATGTGATACTTTTACTTGGGTAACTTTTTACCTGTATCTGAACTTTTACTTAAGTAACAAAATTGAGTACCCGCCACTGACTATAACTAAAAGAAGGATTCAGGCTCAGTAACTTCTGTATTAACAACGTTAAGGTAAGGAGTTTGTTCATTATGAGTCTTTGTTCATGTTTTATTAAGGCATGAATACATGTAGTGAGTGTTAGTGTTACAGAGCTCTGAAGTCAGCCTTGAATCATTACTGCGTCACTCTAAGGTCACCACTTAAGCACTGCAGTTCACTGTCATAGAGATAAATTCATCTTATGATAAATCATTTCCTTCCACTGCATGACGACTGTGGTGATGTAACAATAGTTCGTTGTTTTTCAGATAAGAACATAAGATTCTTTCGGATATTTGTAACTATGACACAAGGGAAAATAAATCAACATACTGGATTAATACACAGATACATTTTTATCATCAAAATTATCTGATAGGAGCAAATATCAGTCTAAATAACTTCGCTCTAGATATTTGTTTTTGAATTTAGATTAAAATACATATAATTAAGCAGTTTAAACTATTTTGCACCTTTGAAATCTTAAAAAGAAAAACTCCAAAAAACAAACATTTAGGAAGTGAAGTTTATTTAAATAAATAGCCACATAAATAAACACTCTTTCTCAGGTCAACATCTGTGTTTCCATTAGATCTGAGTGACCTCGCACTTCACTCACACACACGCAGACAGTGACATGCATATGCTCACATTAACACACAAACATTGGATACTTCTCATTGTAAATCATATCAAAAGGGCTGTAGTGTTTAAAGTATGAACTTTGACAAAATTTGTAACACAATTAAAGTGCTTTTGTTTACACATTGATATAGAAAAGGTATCAAAAAGGGCCTTCTGAATGAGTGGCTGCTTGTTCAATTCTTCAAAGTCGCAGTCGTTTTGTTCAGAGAAAGGCACGAGTGCTGGAAGTAACTCCCAAACCAGGAATACAAACTTTGCATGCGACTGATATAAACTAACAAGCCAAACATGACATATTGAAGTTGATGTATAATACAGCATCTAAACACCTTTTTTCTACCCACTTATCCAGCACGAAATGGTATTGCTATGACATGATTTTTTTATTTATTTATTTTTTTACTTCATTTTTTATTACATTTTTCTACAAAAGTACAAAAAAGTAATACCACCTCAACATCGGTAGTACCAACTAGAAATGTTTCAACACAACTGGAGTTTGGTGGCAGCAGGAGTTTTCTCAAAGCTCGAAAGATTGTGTGGAATACTAGCACATGACTATGCTACATGTAAAACAACATTTAACGTGAAATTATCAGTAGTGTGATCTGTGACTGTTGGCCTTTCTTTTGTGCCATCTTTCTTTGGTAAACCCCAAATACATGTTTCATTGTTAAAACTCTAAAGGGCTGCATTATTTTAGTTTTACACAACCAGTACCTCTTCTAGTCACAGATAGAAAAAGGAACCTCAGGCGAAACTTTGACCGTCCTACGTAGATCCACAATAGAGTGTGAAATATTGCACTGCTCCCATCTTTGTTCTGTTCATATCCTGATAAATAACTTTTCTTTTTTCAATGTTACTGTGTTGCCTGAGGAGGTAGTAAATGTCTAAAATGAACTAAAAGTGTTCAGGTAAGGTGCTACTACGTTGAAAGTGTACCTTGTTGTGCTTAAATCAGCCAACTCCTATAGCTATGGCTGATGAGATTGTAGCAGTCTTTTCGCAGCTTGAGGTAAAAGCAGCATTTTGCGTAGCTAGCGTCACAGTTTCAATTCAACTCCTTCAGGATGGGTATGTGTAAGCTTAGGGCACTATGCTGTACGCTCAATGCACTGCTACACATCTCTTCAGAAAGGCGAAAAATGTAAAAAGAAAAAAAAAATAGAACAAACATTTGGTCTGGTCCAGTATGTTGGAAAAACAAGAACAGGAAGTGAGACACATTCAGAAATGTACCTAAAACGAGGAAGATGGTAGCTTCCTGTTTTGGAGTAATACAAGTACAGCAGTTATGTCGCTACTGTCTCTCTCCAGTGTCTATGAGAAACTCTTCATTATTGCTTTTTGGATACAGGTTTAGTGTCTCCATCAAAGGTTTGGTTATTGCTTAGTCCATAGCTTATAAGAAAACACATGTCCTTATTGGAGTGCCACATGTGGTCCAAACTTTTTTTTTCAACGCTTGGGTTACTTCACCATGACACAACTGTTAAGCTGGGGCTGTCCAGCCAAGCCCAGATCTTGCATGTTGGGGTCCACATTTGTTGGTGTGCCCCACATGGCTGGTTTGGAGTGAAGGGGAAAGACATGTGTTGTGGTTGGGATGGGTTGTTGAGGCTGGAGGTGCAGAGGAGGGTGTGGCTGTTGACTGATGTGGAGACGGGCCTCGAGAAGGTAAGCAGCAGAGGCCACAGGGGACATGGAGGAGCAGACAGAGGGGCAGGACTCCAGAGCAGGCTGCCAGGGAGAGTGCTGCTGCGGGAGGGGCACAGACGCAGCCTGGGTGGGCAGGACAGAGGGGGCGTCAAACATGGACGTGGACATGGACGTTGTGGTGAAGATGTTTGATGGAGGAGGGGAAGGACACTGCGGCTGTGGGGACAAATACAGCAAAGGATTCTGGGTAGGTCCGATCTGAGCTGCTGGGACCTGAGAGTGGGGCTGGTGCTGGATCTGGAGCATCCTAAAAGAAATATGGTAAGTTTAATGTTGTTGTTCTTAACATAATGAACTAATCATACGTTTAATGTTTAACACAACTATCAAAACATGAGCCTTACCTCTGCTGGTGCAGCACCTCCTCCAACATGGTGCGATGTTCAGACAGAGCGGGCCCCAGTGACCCTCGGCTGCAGCGACTGCAGGAGGGCAGAGGCGCGGCCTGCCTCGTCAGACCCTTGATCTTGTTTAATCCCAGAAGCCCTTTAGTGCGTGTGTTTTTCCTCAGCTGCTGACGGAAAGCTTTGAGGCCTGTGGGAAAGTGGAGAGAGTGTTAGATCCCTGTTTGATCCAGCACCAATGACGCAGGATCTATGGACTTCAGTGAACTTCATGTACCTTGAGTGAGAGAGGTGTCCGAGGCCCGGCGGCCCTCCTGGAAGCTGGCAGGGAGGCCACCCTGTGCCTGGGGCAGAAGGTGAGAGGAAAGGGCCAGAGGAGCTGCAGTCTGCAGTAAGGCTCCATTCTCCGCTCCAGAAGTCAAAAGGGCGGACATGCCCCCTGCTACCGCCTGGGACACGGTGCTGGGACTGCAGGACGACTTCAGACAGCTGTCAGAGGAGGCACCGTCTGAGGGGCTGACCACAATACCTGCAAAGACCATGAAAATATGAATCATATGAATCACTACATAAGAAAAACTAGGACTTAGTTATAATCAATTGTTATTGTGACACTTACAAGGAGGGTTGCATTGATGAAACTGTGCAGAAACCTCAGCCAGTGTGTGTCTGCGGGACGTGGTGGTGGGAGGGAGCAGGGGTCCAAGAGTCTGGGACGCTTC
Source organism: Periophthalmus magnuspinnatus (assembly GCF_009829125.3). Taxonomy (NCBI): domain Eukaryota; kingdom Metazoa; phylum Chordata; class Actinopteri; order Gobiiformes; family Gobiidae; genus Periophthalmus; species Periophthalmus magnuspinnatus. The sequence continues at coordinate 9,002,360 of NC_047146.1, forward strand.
CTCCTCCTCTAGGTCCCGGGGCCGCACCTCTTCACTGATGCTTGTCTCTAGGAGGCTGTTGGGGGAAATGGACCGATTCCACAGAAGGCGATTGAAACTGGCCTCCACTGGGAACACCACACGCTGTAACATGACACAACAGTCAGTGACAACAATCCACAATAAACATTGTAACAGCTAAAAATTAGATTTACTCCACAAATCTGGTTACCTGAAATAGTCCCCCATGCTCACTCTCCACCTCGGGAGTGTAGATTGGGGCGCTGGATTTGGATGGGGCAGAATAAGCAGCAAGTCTGAAGCTGTCTGTGGACTCCATGGTCACCTGAAACACATATCACATGAATTTAGTCATTTTGCAAAACCGCTTAAAACCTATTTGAGTATAAATATGAGTGTGTTTGGGTACTAACCTCTGTGCTGGAGGAGTCTGAGGTACTCCGGGGTCTCTGGCTCCAGGTCCCACACTGACGGCTCAGCTGCTGGTTGCGGTGGTCTTTTACTCGCTCAAGCAGCAGGTAGTAAATGGCGGAGAAATGATTGTAACTGCTACTCTGGAGAGACTATGGAAAAACAAAATAACCTTAGAATTTGTCAACACTATTTATTTTAAACTTGAATTTGTGAAACCTGTCTTACCTCAATTGTCCTCTGCCGATCAATACCCAGTGTATTCATAATGTTGAGCACAGGTTCACTGTAGTCTCCCAGGTTCGAGTTATACTCAGTCAGTGGGTGGTTGAGGATCTGGTGGGCAGCCGTGGGGTCCGCTAACATCCATCGGTGCTGCTTGATCTGGGCTACAGTGATCCTCTTGGCAGGGTCTACTACCAGCATTTTTCGGATAAGGTTTTCACAGTCCTGGGACATGAAGAAAGGTATCCTAAAACGCCCCTCTGTCACCCGCTGTCTAAGTGCAGGCAGGCTTGGACCATCGAACGGTAAAGAGCCGCACACAAGAACGTACAAGACCACACCAAGGCTCTGTAGAAAAAAAACAAAAAACATTGTTATTAACTTGTTCAGTTTTACAACAATATGCCTTATTACATTTAGTAGTCATACCCAAATGTCTAATCCAGGACCCTCATATTCCTTTCCTTCAAAAACCTCTGGAGCAGCATAAGGCGGACTGCCACACCACGTTGACAGAGGCTCCCCTGCGTTGTAAAAGTTGCCAAATCCAAAATCTGTAGGAAATATGGAAAAAAACATGACTTTATCAGACTTACAAAAAACTTCTTGAGCATGGTTGGTGAAAAAATTTCCCTACCAGCTAGTTTGATGTTCATGTTGACATCCAGCAGTAGGTTTTCTGTTTTAAGGTCCCTGTGAACAATGTGGTGTCGATGGCAGTAGTCAACGGCTGCCAGAATTTGCCAGAATTTCTTCCTTGCTTCGCTTTCACTTAAGCGTCCATTTGAGGTGAGGTGGTCTGCGGGAACAGGAAATTCATTTTTACATCTCTGCCATCTTTGAGTCATTTCCCAGTGGATTACACAAGTGAACTCACCAAACATCTCTCCGTTCTTTGCGTACTCTGTGACAATGTACAGCATGTCTTTGGTCTCCATGACCTAAAAACAGAAGAAACTGAGGGTTAATCAACGGGTTCAACGAGCTTGTTCAAAGTCTATTAACACAGTCTGCGTCACGTTGATATCAAGATTAGTTCACTTAACATCACTTTCAATGAAATGTTGCTTTTGTGGTACAAAATGCTGGTGAAATAGAATTAGTAATATATAAAATGTGTTAAATGCCCTTTTCCTTGAGGTAGTCAATAGTAATCAATAAGAATTCAACCAACAAGCTTTCTCTATTATTAAAAAAAAAAACAGTGTGCCTTTTTGTCTGCAGTGGTTCACAGTCTCACATTTCAGCACAGCCCTTTATTGGCTTCAGTCTTATCTACAAAAGAACAACACAATCCCCAGTCCTCCCTGGAGCTCAGTATTCTCATATTAGTCCTGTGGGACACAAAGGTGGCAACAAAAAGTAATTTTGGTCGACGACAAAGGCCTATCTGAAAAGCGCCGCTGGCCGACTCTGAATTAAATGTCACTAAATTTCCAGTGAATGGCTGGGATCAGTTCTTTTCAGCTTTTGTCTTAAAATGATTCAATCCACAGATGCCTCCAAGCAACCAGCAGCCTTATCTGTGAGATAGGGCAGCTCTCTGGGGCCCGGTCACCTTGAGGTGTAACTGACGTCATGGCTTTGAAGAACTGGCAGAGCACGTCAAGAGCTCCCACAACTGTGATTAACTCCTTAGAGATATATATTTAGAATTTTACAGGTCCTGTAGTTTACTTTAGTTATAGCACACAATTTGGTTGGGATATCCAATTCAGTTAATCAAAAAGCCAAAAATGTCAGGTAGCCCAAAAAGCAAATGACCTTTATGGTGGAAAGGTTGTTGGTGGAAAAACATTTGTACTGTGTGGGTGGCGCAGGGTCATGAAACAAAAGGAAGTTTTCTCACGGGGGCTTTTGTGGAAAAGAATGCAGAGTAAGAAAGGTCCAAAAAAGTGAACCGACGTAAAAAAGACGTCAGATTTGAATCACATGATGATCTCATGCTGTGCTGCCCGTCTTAAACTGAAAGTGACTGGATCATTCTGTTATTTCTCAAGGCACTGCACAACAACGAATGATGTAAAGTGGAACATTTGCGGCTTTAGAATTGAAAGTAAAATTCCCCTTGTTTTCTTCTACTATTCTTTTTTTTTTTTTTTAATCAGACTCGATTGTTTCATGATAAAAAATAGCCTTAAACAAACAAAGTCAAGCTGTATTTTAACAGTACAGGGTTATTGTGTTGGTGAGTGAGTGCTTGTTAGCGGACGCGTGCCACAACACTGCAGGGGCAGCCGAGGAGAAAAAGCAGATCCTCTAAGTCTTTAATTTAGATTAGCTCTAAAACGTGGCTGCTTTCACGTGACGCTCAAACACATTGCGCTTGGACTCAGGCTAATTAGGATTCATGTTGAGCTACAGTGTGAGCTGCCTGTATAGGTGCAGTCTCTACCAATATGCACAGGAAAACTATGTGAGAAATGCAGTGCTCCTGACACTGCCTGGTACCACAATTATTCTCTGTACCAGTGAGGTCAAAAGGGTCGGACTCAGCTGCTGTTTGCATGATTCGGTGAGCAGCACTGAGCCACAAGCCCAACAAACCACAGGGACTAACTTACTAAGACACTTGATGCACTACTATCAGACCAAGGGGACAGTTGATTTGCAGACACATTGCATGCACAAAAATGCACTGACATGAGGACACATGCACAGGCTGATAATAGATAGTCGTTCTTTCTGAATGTGACGCAGACATAGTACACAGTGTAACTGCTGCTCACCTGGTACAGCTTAATGATATGGGGGTGGTTCAGCAGCTTCATGATCTGCACCTCCCTGTAGATTTTCTCCAGGTTGGATGGATTTAGCCTGGTCTTATCAATTATCTTTATAGCCACCTGCAAAATTACAGACACATGCATTTAAAAAATGTTTGAAAAGTCCCAAACTGACAAATTAATGTTTAGTCAACAGTGTTTTGTTGTAGCCGCTGACCTGTGTTTTGGTGACTTTATGCTTGGCCAGCTTCACCACTGCAAAGTTTCCTTTTCCCAGGGTGCGGATGATTTCGTAGAAGCCCACCTGCAGTGGCCGTCCCTGGGCAGAGCTGGACTGAGCCCCGCTGGTCTCTGACATGATCACCATGGTGCAGTTGAGTGAGGAAGAAATAAGGCGACAACCTGCGCACAGAGGGCATGGTTCCTTAATAATACAATATTAAAGCCTGATAAATCCACTTTCACTATAAAGCTAAATGGTTGTATCATTATGATAGCACACTGTTATGTGTGACATTTATAAAATACTGACAGCACAATATTCTTGATAGTTTTCTGGAATCATCTTAATGCTGTGTTATAGTGTTAGAACATTGTAACATGTCATGTTAGACATTACAAAGCTTATAGAGAGCTTCATTAAACACCGTTGAGATACAGACTAGAGGCGAAAGCAACTGAAGCTGCGTCTCAAACTAAGTTCAACGACACCAGCTTCAGTGTGCACAAAGTACAACATGTAGTGAGCCATGTGTCACTCATGTACACACATATTATTTTCATTTTCATGTTTTTAGCCACAGTGATCCAATATTTAGTTATCAGACAACAACCCTTTTTGTGTTTTAAAATAAGGCATAGTAGTCATCAAAGTAGTTAAACTACGAATGCCACTAAAAGAGCTGACTAATAAAAGTTGCGCCTTACCTCAAAAAGACATAAAACTCCGTGTCTCGCAGTTCAGACCGCTCCTTGAAGAAGCGTCAACCATTCCACATTCGCGCGTATTCTCACTGGTGGAGCAGTGACTTTCGCTCCACTGTAGCCGAGGCCCGGGTGCGTGTGGCGTGTTCTGTGTCCAGCGGAATGCCCAGCTCACGGGCCATGGGGGACTCCGCCTCTCTGCTCCGCCACAACAAACTGATACCGCCTCATTAACGTCACACTGGCGTCAGAGCCCGGCGCAGGGCGCGCGGCGAGGCCAGGCAGAGCGCACGGCTGGGGTTGCTATGCAACCGCGCGGCTCGGGTGCGCGGTGACGTGAGTGCTGATAGAGCGGTTGCCTGGAGACGAGAGGGGTGACGTTAGTCGTAAAGATGTGTCACCACGTGATACTTCCCTCCACCGGCTCGCGGGTCGCGCTGGTTTACCAGACCCACAGGGCAGGACAGGAACTCAGAGGAAACTGTGACAAGAGGTTTTCATAGAAAAGCACAACAGCTCCTCTTCTCTGACTAAGTCAACTTACAGGAAGCTTTGAGAAGTGCCTGGGGCAGTGAGGGCTTTGGAGCCGACAAAGGCTGTACATAGGAGAAGAAGGGAGGACGGAGAGTATAGTTACACAAATTACGAAGAAGAAAGTTTCATGAAAACCGAGACACGGGTCAAATAACTTGTGCACATAAATATTTGCAGTAGTGACTAGTCTGACGGTTGTAATCCACCATAAAGACCTGCAGTAGCCTGTGCATGCCTTAGAGACATTACAGGCCACAGTGTACTGTCATCTGCACAGTCATGCACTATAGGTTTGAGTTAGAGGTGCAAACGATCTCCAGGTATGTTGAACATGTAAAGAGCAAATTGAATATTTTATTGATTTCATTGTTATAGGGCCATTATAAAACATTAGGCCTAACCCTAGTTAAAGGCTCATAACCTTGTATCAGCAGTTTTATTTTAAAAAAACCCCACTGTTCTTGGGATGTTGTGAGTGCATGTCACACTGGAGATATAGTTGAAACCAGAAGTTTACATACACTATATAATATAATTTATTTCTCGTTGTCTAACATGAAATCCGACTGAACTTTTGAGAGATGGATTTTTAGACAATTTCTCATTATTTTCTTGAAAGTCTGATGCTTACATACATTTCATTAGTATTTGGCACAATTGCCTAAAGGCATCTGGAAATTGCACCCAAGGATGAACCAGACCTTTGCAAGTTCACAGTTCTCTTACTGTTATCTTGGCTGATTTCTTTTGACTTTCCTGTGATGTTACACAAAGAAACAGCATGTTTCAGGTGTGCCTTCAAATATATCCACAGGTGTGTCTCTAATTAACTCGGATGATGCCAGTAAACCTATGAAGCTTCCACATAGTTTAAAGGTTTGTAACCTGAATGTATGTAAACTTCTGAAAGTAATAAAAAATTGTCTTTCATTATTCTGACTTTTAGCAAATAGGAATAATGTTGGTAACCCTAAATGACCTAAAATAAGAAATCATATGTGTCTTTTTATATTGTATATGTAAACTTCTGGTTTCAGCTGTAAATGTTTTGGCCCCATTTTAACCTTGCAGGGTGCTGGAGAGCCATTTTCAAAGATACAAGCTTAATTCACATATCGTTATGTCCAGGTCATCCAAATACACAAACGCTACTTTGGGTCTGTTTAAATTGAATGATATTTGCAAAAGTTAGTAGGATTTTTATGCTCTCAAAATGTCTTTTTCGTTAAGAACTTGTTATGACCACATCCTGAGGCTTATGTAAATTGTTTTAACAACTTTTGATCCCAGATATGTCTTGATGATGCTGCCTCGGTTTGGAGTCCGTCGGTTAAAAACCTTAGGACAGGTTCATTAAAGTAAGAGGGCAACATTTTTGACATCTGCATATTTTGATTCAAAATGCCCGCCTTCATGTCAGAGATGGGGTCTGGTCCCTGTAGACCTTTTTGCTCAGGATCCCACAAAGAATGTGTGTACCAAGCTTCATTGGACTACGTCAAACAAAATAATTGTACTTCCCATTGACGTTCTTCATAAATTGTTGCTATGCGTTGCCATGTGAATATGGCTGCAGATAGGGCCTGGTCTTCACTGGCTGTTTTGTTCAGAATTACATAAAGGATTTGTGTTTCAAATTCATTAGTCTACAACAAACACAGGTGGTCTCAGCAAGATTCTAACTGCTTGGTTCTCTGAAAATAAACCAGAACACAAAAGATGTTGATTTCAAAAGTAGTAAGAGCAAGGGTGGGATTACAAAGAACATTATTGGCAATATCCATCAAACTGAAGTGGTCAAGTCTTTGACTGAATCCTGACTGTAAGATCTGCTGTCACAGTCTAACTTTAGTAGATAGAGACACATTCACGGGCCATGCATTCTGTTGTTTGTTTCTGTAAAATGTAAACTTCATGCAAATGCCACAGAATATCATGACGCACAAAACGCACAGCTCATTCACTGTTTCCATAAGCAAATGCACTGTACCTGGAGCGTGAGTGCTTTTAAATACACAGGCCAGCTATTATGCGCTAGGCTACGGTACACTCAGCTGGCAGGAACAATAGGTGCTTGTTGAAAGTGTGGTGGGATGATCACTTGAATCAAGTAACTGCCTTTTGTATTTGAATGAAATCCCAGTTATACGTTTCCTTTTCCAAATGGCTAAAGGCAAGTAACAAATATCCGGTGGTATTAGAATTCTGCAGAAAATATGTATGAAGTTTTTCCTCTGAGTCAGTGACACACAGTTGTAACGGAAGACTGCTCTAATTTTGTTCCAAGATCCGCACACCTTATTTGGAAGTAGCGGATTTATAACTTAAAAGTAGAAGTTTGTCTAATCATGAACATAACTATAACTGTTAAAACTTAATATGTGCAGTTTAAAGGTGCACTACGTGACTTTTCTGCAGATGGTATTGCTTGGTGTGGAATGTACTGCAGTATGGCATTGGCGCTGAGCTTTTGAGGCAAACCATCCCCATGGAGACAAGTTGGTGGCAGACAACATACCAGAAAAAAGTTACATAGTGCACCTTTAAGCACTGTTTAATTTAAGTGTTTAAAACCTTGACTTATTTCAGTGAGATTTACAATACAGTCAGGTCATCTCAAAATGTAATCAGGAGAAATTATTAAGAAATGACTGATTATGGGAGTTGATCTCCCCAAAAACGATGAAATAATATAATTTAAATGACTTCTGTAAATATCAGCAGCAAAATCTGAACTTCAAGGTCACTATTATTATGCAAAATATAAAAACCTTCCAAGATCAGATATGCATTAACCAAAGAGGATTAAGCATGGGTGAAAACAGAGATTATCACTGCAGCATGTGCTCTTCAGACACCTGTGGCCTATAAATTCTAAAGGTCATTTACTTTTAACAAGGTCTCTGCAGCTCCATTTGTTTCTATACTTAAATTCAGAAAAGAGCCTGCACTGGAGAGTTCATATAGTGTCATTTAGGTACTCCTCTTATTTTTTAAACCCCAAACCATATCCCCAAACCTGACTAAAGACGATAGTCCTTCAAAATCAGGAGGTTTAAGATGTTGACAATGTTTAAATCCAGGCTCAAAACAGTTCTGTTCAGCTGTGCATATGTCTGAAAGGTTTTTATTCTGCACTCTTCTCTATTAATGTTCATTTTATGGTGATCATTTGTTTGTATTGTCATTTTAATGCCTGTCTTATTTTGTAAAGCACTTTGAATTACTTTGTGTATGAATTATGTTATACAAATAAACTTGCCCTGCCTTTCCTTGCCTTGCCTTAACAAAATCATTTCACATAATTCAAATGCAAATAAAACACGGTTATATAAATGCTGTGTAGGATAAAAGCTTTGGCAATACAAACACAAAATAACCTTCAGGCTAGACAGTATATAAAATGTTGTTCATTGCCACATTATGAAGTTTTAAAGACACAATTGCATTCAGAACTGAAGAAGCAGCAAAACGTCTTTACAGATTCGATTTTTTCTTTCACAATTGCATTCAGGAATCTTGTTTAAAATGGTTGATCAACTGTTTTAAGTTAGTAACTCTAGTAAAGGTGCTGTAACTATTCTGGTGAAGGACCCACCCCCCGTCCCTCTGACCCCAGTTCACCTTGGGTCTGAGAACAGCTTTGTTTGACCATTACGTTAACTGTGTACTCTCCATTCTGTGTTCATCAGCACTGCTCTCCCTGACCTTAGTGTTTCCTCATACGTCATTTGATTTTAAGTTGAATGAATAATGATAAGTGATACAAGTATGTAGACATTGGAGCAGCTTTCTGTAAATCATTATAATCAGTTCTTCTCTGCTGTTTACACCAAAGGACCTTGGGTCATCTTGCTGCACACGAAATGGTTTATTTGAATGAATCACGTAATGACTAAGATGTGTTACAGACGGCAGGGACAAGAGCTTGAATCTGAACAGGCGGTTGGTTAACTGCGAAACAAGACAACTCCCGAGAATAAACAGTAGCTTCGTTAACAAGGCAATAAATGATACTTAACCTCTCAGGGGCGATGCAGGATGACAGGATCTCACAGCAGCTGGTGGAGTGTACGCATAGCTCTCACTGCAGTCAAACAAACATAAGAGGAGACCATGTGCACTGGGCAATGCAGCAGTACTTCAGATTTTATGTATTAGGTGTAACAGCCTGGTAGGTCTATGGATATAGTGCGACAATTTACCTGGCAAACTCACACAGGACTCAATCTTGAATCGCTACAGTTTCTTCTTCATTACTGACAAGGGTTTCCAACAAAGTGTGGACTGTTTCAGGGTTTCAGGGATTCTCATTTGTCAGAATCAAGACAAGTTCTGGTTGTGATTAGGAACATATGTCTGGCCAAATAACTATTTTGCTTTCATTCATCATCATTCATCATTCATTCATTTGGTTTGGTTTAGATCTAAGTGTTTAGTGAGTCAAACACATTAAAGTCTGATCTTCAATTATAGCTGTTTTCATTGCTTAAAATATCTTGAGTGAAGGTCACCTCTCCATAGAGCGGGCTGCAAAGTGGTGCAGTGGGTAGAGCTTCAGCCTCACAGCAAGAAGGTCCCTGGGTCGACTCCATGGGACTTTCTGCGGAATTGGCACATTTTCCTTGTAGGTGCTTTGGTTTCCCTTACCATCAAATGCATTACAATAAGGATTCCAAAATATTCCAGATATTAGTGGGACTGTTATCCTGGTTAAATTAAAATGATAAAATTAAACCTATAATTTACTGCTATACTGTGAAAGAACCTGGGCAAAGCAATGACTTCTCAACAGAAATAAGCAGGTGGCAGACCCTCCTCCAGAAAAGTAACATTTGCACCATTAATGAAATACATCTAGTGACACCTGGTTACACATTGGCATCTACAGGGGTTTCTGTTCAATGTTCACATGTTGTGTGTGTGTGTTAACTACTTGTGCTCTTATAATGACCTCCTACTGTTGCAATATGAAATCTGGTCTGACCCGGGTCAATATTCTATGCAAGCTCGTTCATTAGGTGTGCTACTTGAGGAGCATGCTGTTGTGTTTGGACAGTCATTGTTAACAGCACTTACAAAAGCCGTGTGTGCTGAAGAATGTGGCTCATTGTACTCGGAGGTGCAACGCTGATACTGTAATCCTCCACTGTCACTTATCTGCCCATGTAAATACCTGGTCCACCGGCTGCTCCTGCAACACCCGAGCCTCACACAAGCAGGGTGAATGGAGCTGTGCGCACAGACCCCTCCGGAGACAAGGCTGTGTGCGTCATTCCACGGATCAGCCTATTATCCCGGGCCCAGGATGGCAGGGGCCAGGAAGTGAGGTACCCAGAAAGGTGATAGCGGCAGCCCTGACAATGGGGAGAAGAAATGAAAGAGAGATAAAGCAGAGAGACTGGTGGTGGGAGGTGAAATTCATAGACTGCCGAGCCAGAAGTGGAAAACACACTCTCATTATTCTGGCTGTGGAAACGCTGGAAAGGATTTTTGTGGTTAGAAAAGTCATACATTACCCTTATAACTGAACATAATTAATGGGGACTAATTGTAAATAGTGCAAGTCATATATGCACAAGAGGATTTTGGATGCAACAGAAGTGCACAGATCTCTTCCAAGGCGTTGGGTGACTGTTGCAATTCACTCATCATAAATGGCATGTAGTCTCCTTCAGTTTTGATCTCTTGGAGCTGTGAATCTGCTCTGTCTTCTAACATGCAAACACAGTAACATGCCTAGCTGATAGCTTGATTTTTTGCAAAGGTTCAGATTTTAAAATCAGATGCTCTTCCTCAGGCTACGCTCCAGCACTATGTAAAATGTTTTGTTTTAGGCACGATTCCATTGAGGCAGAAAGATGCAACATTCTTCATGGAGATAGATGGATTTTATGCCATACTTTGGAATATTACAGACAAAGAAACAAGCAGGAGGTGTGCTCATCTCCAGTCTATCTTACGCATCAGGTCTGTGGAAAGACAAGCCTACTGACAGTGCATAGTGCATGCAAGGGTGCATGTTTATAGTGCAATCACTCATAATGAATAAACACTTATTTTTTGTTGAATTCTTACAAGGTGGGGCTTTCTGCTTTGAACCTGTAAACATCAGTGTACATTCACGTTAACTATACAGTGAGAAACCCAATCACTCCTTGGTCCTAATAAAGTATAACAAAAGCTTACAGTAAATTGCTATATCGTACCATAATTTATTTACCACTGTTGTCCAATGAGAATAAAAGAACCCAAATAAAGGCAGGCATTGTAAACAGGTCAGTGCAGTTGTGCGTCCCTCCCTGAATGATTCAGACATGAAATGCTGTTATTGTGCCGCTCACAAACATGGAGCTCAAATGAGAAGATAAAAAAGGGTCACTTTTATTTGTCCTGAACTGAGTGCACTCTCAGTAACAGGGGATTTAATGAACTGAGCTCCTCATAATGAAATGGATTTGAGATGTGGGACAGAGGCAAACCTAAAAGAAAGACTCAACCCGATTATGAAACAAAATAAGACTATTAAGGCTCCACTACACTCCAGATTCTAGATAATACAATATCACAGGGGATAGTAATCAAGTGATAATATGCTGGTTGTTTGGCAGCTGTAAGGCCTGGACTGTCCTGAAATAATGCATGATGTCAAGTGTGCACCCAAAAGCAGATCACAAAGTGCTTGCCCCTTACCAAACAATAGTCACACCCATGGCATTAGCCAGTAAAATTGGCTAGTGTGGTGAAAGTGGCACAATTGTAATTGCTAACCCCTGTAAATGCTAAAAACGGCCAATGGGCATGAAGGTGAACAAGGAGGTCTATGACTAGCACAATGTGAAACATCGTGTTGCCATAGTGACAAGCCAAAAAAAAATCCACCATTTTAATCATATGACATTTTTCATATCATCCTATCGAGACATTGAATTCAGACACATTTTCATTTTTATTTTTTTTTTACTTTTAAAACAAGCACAACCTAAAATGTGGGCACATTTTCCAGGCGTGTTGGATCAAACACACATAAAAATCATAGTGGACATAATAATGCAACCCAAAAAAAGAAATAGAATGTGAGCGATGGTGCCCCACAGGATAAACTGTTCCCACCATACTTTTACCAATCTAGCCGCCCTAGGAAAAAATGCAACTCTGTGAGTGCTCTGAGTGGCGGCGGGCAAGGGCCGATCATTGCCGCTTATGGCTATATTTTTATTTGTTATTGAAATTACATTTTCTTCCCTCACAACTTTGTTTACACCTAAGCCTTTTTGTTAAAAGCTTTGCTAACTCAGCTTTCTTATGTTCTCACTTCGTAATGCACTCCACCTGACATCTACACACACAGTGGACAGGTGGTCGTGTCTTTAAACTTAATGTTGTTGAAGAGTGGTTCTCCAGATAAGAGCAAAGCTCAGCGTGGATTAGGAGATCTCTAAGCTGGGGCTGAAGCAGAGTGTCCTGGTGCAAGGGGCAGAAATTACAGCAGGACATCTGTGCGTTCGCCTGCTCCAGCCATGTGCACACAGGAGGAGTGAGGAGAGGGAGGGGTCTGACTTCTGCACCAAAGCCTAAAAAGGAAAGCGTGAGCCAGGGTCAGAAGGTCAGCCTTCTTGATTTAAACAATGTGCTGTGACGTCTTACTGTTGTGGGTCTGTCTTAATGCGATCAACTGGCTTACACGTGTCGTTTAAGGTCAGGCAAAAGAGGACAAAATGTTGAATGCAGAATAACAAACAAGGTTTTATAGAACGGGATTTTTTTAATCAAATTATACTTGTACAATTATGTACTAATTTGATTTATCTGCATGAAAAACAAACAAGCTTGAAAAATTTGGCATAGCCAATCAGCTCTCATCCCAAAGCGTCATATAGTGACTCACATGACTCTTTCTTAAAAGATTGCAATAGATAAAGACAATGAGCAGATTTCTCTTAACAATCTACTTGGGGAAACACTCTGGGGGAAAAAGGAATTTATTAATTTCTCAGAAAAATGTTGGGTACTTCATCTTTTAGTGTCTCTATTTAACAGAAGGTGCAAATATTTTGAATGAGGTTGAAATGCATCCTTTTGCAGACCCGGGCCTGAGGGCAGACCCAGCATACAGCCACCCATGGGCTAAGCAAAGCATTTCTTTAGAAAGTTTCCCTCTCCTCCCACACCGTATGAGTCAAATATCATTATCCCAGTGTGCACCTCCCTGTATGTCATTATTCTCAGGTGCATGATGACATTAAAGCAGTAGACAAAAGACACAAACAACATATAAGGTCTTTTTTTTATTATATAATATAAATATATAAATATTTTTATATTTTGAGTAGGCCTGTTATGCTTAAGATTACTAAAATTAAACATTGTTTCATTAAATTAAAACAAATGTTTGTATTAGTGTAAAACACATGTCTTGGGTTTACTATTTTCACTGTGAAGACCACTTCAAACCTGGCCATTAGAAAGCCTTCAAAATGGCAGCATTGCGTTGCTTTATGCAGAGAAGACAAAAGGGACACAATGTTCTAAAACACAGCACATGTCCAGGCACAGTTACGTTTGTCTCATTGTCTGTCCTGTTCCTCTCCGTCAGACCAGCTCATTCATTGTGCAGGAACAGGTTTCCCTCTGTTGAGCGCTCTTTTAAATAAAAGTGATTTGTGAGATGAACTCTACTTCATCCCCCAGCAGCTTGTCTCTCATGACATTTGAATCACTTTTTAATATTTTAGTGCTTCAAATATTGCATAACTTATATGGCACAAGGACTTTCTCCTTGCTTTGAGATGGATTCTTTGAAGGCAACATGCATAAGTGATCAGGATGAGTCTAACACATATGAACTTAAAAAGTCCCGTATCACAAGAATCTGCGGCTAGTACTCATGCTTCACAACAAGAAGGTTGCGGGTTTGATCCCCAGATTGCCCAGGCCTGTCTGTGTGGAGTTTGCATGTTTCTTCCTGTGTCTGAGCATTGAAGGATGGGTCAAATGCAGAGGACAAATTTCTCTATGGGACTAGAAGATGTACCTTAACCTTAAATTGACACAGTCCAATAAATTTGGGCTGTGTTGTCGATTTGTTTTCCATTGGTTGCTAGCTCTATTGTGAGATAAGTAAGTTCCAACACTTACCCTTGCACCAGACCACCCAGTGCTCTCTTTTATAATGAATTTTAGATTAACCACAGAACTCTCCTATTTCATCTGGTCCTTTATCTCCTATTTCCTTCAGCTTTGCTTGTGAATATCAGGGAGTGAAATATCTCAGAAAGTGGAGTGACCTGCCACAGAGCACTGCTGCATCTGCTCCAGCTTACATCTCATGCCATTTATAGACACCAGATACAAGAGCTGCAGCCGTTACTCTCTCCACATCAGTGTTAGTGCTTCTCAGAGCTGAAGGTAGACAGACTGACTGAGAGTGCATCTGACTTTCAAAGGGGTGCAAAGATAATACTTTCCTATTGGTATCTAATTTTCAAACCACAAAGGAGGAAGTATGTATGCATATCTATCTAACTTGTTTCTAGCACTCACATAACTAATGTTCACATGCATTGATTTTTCGGCCACTAGCCAATGGAAAAGTGAAGCAGGATGGCACAGCCAATCAGTGTCCCAAAGCGTCATATAGTGACTCACATGGCTCTTTCTTACAAGATTGCAATAGATAAAGACAGTGGGTAGTTTTCACAAAGTTCTGCTTTTACAGTCTACTCGGGGAAACACTCTGGGGAAAAAATGAATTTATTAATTTCTCAGAAAAAAGTTGGGTAATTCATCTTTTAGTGTCCCTATTTAACCGAGGGTGCAAACATTTTGAAATGCATTTTGCAGACCTGGGCCTGAGGACAGACCCAGCATACAGCCACCCATGACGTCAGCAAAGCATTTCTTTAGAAAGTTTCCCTCTCCTCCTACACCATATGAGTCAAATATCATTATCCCAGCGTGTGCCTCCCTGTATGTAATTAGTCTCAGGTGCACGATGACATTTAAGCGGATTTAATGATGTTTTGAAAGCAGGAGGAAGAAGGTGGTCGAATTATTTTCCGCACTGGAGTGACAGTATAAATGTCCTGTTCAGGGGTGATGTGGGTGGCTGCATGTAACCTAATGACAATCATCTTTGCACCAATTGCAGGGTGTCTTTTCACAGGTAACACCCATACACCCACCAGGCATTGTAGGCTATTATTTTTGGCAATGATGGATTGCCAAGAGTGAATTAGGGAATACTCTTCCTGAATTTCATGTCCCATATCTTTGAAATACTACTGATGGATAACCCCTGCTGCACCTTGCTGTTTTGCAGAACCTATATTCAATACAACATATATGTTGTATTGAATATAGGTTTAGATGTTTTACGTTTTTGCAACATTAAAAACAGATCCTCTTCACTCATAAAAGCTGTCACAATTTGATATCTCATTTCCTTACTAGCGGTTATAATGATGTGTTTATGTCGCATAGGTGTTTTGAATATCAGATGTGCTCTTCTCCAGCACCGATGCTCCTTTTCATGCAGTGAGTGAGATGCAGTGTGCGATGGTCAAAGCAAAGGTACAGCCAATGATGTCAGCAGCCTGCGTCACAGCCTCAGGGACACATTCACAATCCCCTTAGCCTAGCTTGAGCTGTCCACTGGAGCTCATAGGCATTAATCAAAGCTGCACATCCAGTAGTAGCAACCATGGACCCACGTCACTCTACACATAGACTCTCACTTCATAGAAAGAGACACCGTCAACACCACTGTGTAACCTTGAGCACCCATATTTTTCTATTTGATCAATGGACTATTTCCTGTGGAGTACTAATCTGTTACAGTTATCCCTCTCGGGGGCATGACGCAAATTAGACTCATCTGAATATGTTTCTGCATACGTTTGCTGCTATAAAGGCAGATAAGACAGGATTGCTGGGTGTGTTGGCTTCCCAGTTAAACGAGCTTTGGTTTGCATGCTGTATAATAAAGTGGTACAAACATTGACCTCAGCTCAGAGGTTTCAAAGCTGCACGGACGTCATGTGGGCTAAATAAAATGCCTATTAAAAGTGTTAAAACACAAGGATTTCTTTTGCATTTGTGGTTCTGCACCATGTGATGTTGACATTTATGAAGCACAATATAAGGTTTTGTTGAGAGATGGATGATTTTCATGCCTCATTTTATTTAAGAAAATTAAAGAAGAGATACAGATTTTCTCACAAGTTAACCCAGACTTATGCAATTTTTAGAAAAAAAGTTGATTGCATCCCATAACCACGTCAACTTAAGTGATTCACCAGCACATCAATAAACTCAGAGAAGCGTAACTCCTGAAGCTTTAGTGAAGTATTGACATGAAATGCAGCAGTTTATCATAAAGGGAAGTAAGTCTGATGTCAGACTTTGCCAATACAATGGTATGACTGCTCAGTACGCAGAAGTCTGTTGGAAAATCAGGCAGTTAAAAATACATTTATTACATATTACTGGAACAACAAATTCCATTTCAGATGTCAGAACTGTTATATGCATCATGTTTGGATACTATTAGAAAATCATCTCTGATCACCATTTTCTACAAAAGCACCAAAACTATCTTCACAAAACAGTGTAATGAGGTATCTCACAAGTTGGAGCTAGCACTGGACTCATTTACACTTTAAAGGCACATGACACACTCCTCCTCCCAGCACTGTTGTTCAATAAGACTTTAGCGGCTTGGCTCTGGAGTGAGGTTCGAGGTAAAGGGACCATGTGAGGTAACCTATTAGCTGGTTAAGGCTGTTGGAGGACCACACAAACAAAGCATTTGTGCAGTGTTTACGTCAGGCAGAGGCAGCTGCATTCCCTCCCTCCCCAAATGCAGAGAGAGAGAGAGCCACATAGCCATTGGCACTGAAAGAAAAAAACAAGGAGACATGCTTGGATTGTGGACCTTACAAAACACCACAAATACAGGGAACATAAGACAAATAAGATTACAGTGATATTGCCATTTTCCTAGCCATGATATAGGAAGATTAACATGACGAAACATAAATCGGTTATAATCCATGATATTACATCTACTATAATCCTCCTTGGCATTTAGGGCCCACGGCTGAACCACACTAACAGGTGTCATGTTATGTTTAAAACAGGATTATGATGGCTTTAGTTTACTTGTGGCTAGCAGTTAGCGTGCACCAGCGTGTGAAATGTCAGCCGCAGTCTCATTAAGGCTGTTTATTGGGTATTAATTAGCCTCTCCGTGCACTGACGTCTGAGTCTGGAAGCTTGCGAAATACAGTAGTATCTCCATCTGTCCTTAATTGTTAACTAGGTCACTTTAGCTTCTGGGTTGAGCATTGTGTTCACACTGGAGCCAGTTTTATGCAAATATTAAAGCATCTGGTGTGAGAAATGTGATGTAATTTTCATTAACCATTACCATTCAGGGACAATGAGGCCCTGAATAAATGTCTTCCTGTCTCCAGTGCTGGGCTCCAAGGTGATGGGAAAACTATTGTCAAGTGCAGGCAAACTGATTTTTAACCCTGTCAGTTGTGTACAATAAGGCTTTGTTTTCACTTAGCAGATTTGTTCAAGCTGATAAGAACATTGTACGCAACATGGAGATTTATGTGAACAACTACAGCCTGGCATATTTGTTATTCTTTCATGGTTGTGTTCAAATATAAGTTCTGCTATGCATTACATGTGACTTGGCGGGTTGTGCATATATAGTTCATTTATAGTTCAGAATGTTATGAAGCTGGGGGCCTATTGTAGCGTACCGAAAGCACTCAGTAAAAAAGCACAGAATGTCTTGATGTGCTGATAATACATGCGAATAATCAAAATAATTTTCAAGTACAAACATTTAGCAGAATAAGTTGCTCAAAGTCACATGAGTCCAAGACTGATTGAGAATGAAAAAACAACAACAACAACATAATCTGTGTGAGCTGGAGCTTCACTGGCGTCATTATGAGCAAAGATGCCCTCCCTCCTCCCTCCTCTTTCGCTCACACTGACATCACTGCTACTAGGCCCGCTGATGATGAGCCTATATCCTGAGGGCTCTTCATCGAACGCGCACCCCCACCCATTCAGAGTGTTCCTGTATTTTTTTGATAGCCAGGGACAGGTGCACCGCTTGAGCCGCGCTAATCTAGTGAACATATGCTCCTCTCCCAGGTCCTCGCAACAGAGCGGTGTGTCATGCTGTTATGAATGTTTCAGTAGACAGGACAATGCAATGGAGACGCTGAATTTATAGCACAAAAATAAGTCTGCATTTTTGATATCTATAACTTGCATCAATCAGATCTTGAAACGTATTTGCTGACTTATATGAGACAAAATGAAGAGAATGCAATTTGTTCCAATAGCTGACGAGCGCCTCTGGATCTAATTACAAATAAACGAACGATGACTGTACACATTTCTATTGAGTTGTGACTTCAAATGTTCCCTTGTGTCCTCTTATGTGCTGCCCAAAGCTCTAACTCCAAACACATTACCAGCTGACAGCCAGTTTGGCAAATTATAATAGGTGATATGATGGACATGTGAAGAGAAAGAAAAGGGAAAGGTCACAAGGTCAAAGGAGGATAGTGTCAGTTCAGTTTAGTTTAATTAACTGAAATTAATTGAGTTGAAGTAGAAGAAGAAGTAACCTACGTGTACATTACCTGACCTGTCTGTACTCCACTCCAAAATCCCCCTCCTACTCCACCCTAACCACACTTTCAATCTCTTTAATTACAAAAACACAATTTTTGCAGTAACTTTAAAGGTGCAATATGTAACCTTTCTGGTGGAAGGTCAGAAGTCTGTGTGTCTCCATGGAGATGTTATTGCCTTGCCTAAAATTTCACAGTATGGCAATGAACCTGTATAGCTTGCGTTTATTAAATTGCAAATGTTTGTTTGTGCTGAAGAAGTACTTGAAAAACATTGATTCTTACTGCTCTCCGCTCCAACGATCTGACTTGTGATTACCCTGGTAACGTCTCCTGCTTGTCTCCATGAAGATAGACAGATATAGACGCCCGTGCAATCCTCCAAAGTTACATAGTGCGCCTTTAACACTATGATCACCGCAAAGACAACATGCCATTCACATTCTCGTATATGTTTGTGAAATGGATTGTGGGTACTGGCAGTGTTTATTCTGCCCCCCCTCCATAACCCACTGTTTGTGATACCTAACACCTCTGCGTCATCCTTCTTTCATCTGCAAGGAGTTTAGTCTGAGGTTTATTAGCAGACGTCAGCAGACAATCCTTTGTACTCCGGTCAAGGCACACATGCAGACGAGGCAGAGTGCAGAGAGTGGGCACCGCAAAGACAAGGCAGTTTATATGTGACATGCTGTTAAATGCTGTTTGGTTTCTTTTCCATTTAACAGGAAGAGTGCAGTTAATAAAAACCCCAGTAAAATAATGTGGACTGGGAGTGTGAAAACTGTGCGCTGGCCTGGGTCATTCTTTGTAGTTGGGTTGAATATTGACCTAGGCTGATATGTTATCAATAGACATTCCAATGAAGGGAAGGTCAGTCAGAAAGGAGCAAGAACAGGAAAAAAGCAAGTCTTTCTGTAGGGCAACCTGTTCAAAGTGGAATTCAACCCGAAATGCACTTTTTAATAGGATTATCTACTGGTCTAAGTCATTTTTTTAAATAAATCTGTGTGTTCTGCCTCCAGTGGCCAGTGCAACTTCTTGTAGTTTTCTTTGTCCTGATCACAGCCAAGTGTTTCTGAATACAAACGCCTCTCTGCAGGGGTGGAGTTTGAAGTTTGGATACCTGTTAAACCAATCACACTGTTCTTTATTTCTCCAGACCCCGCCCCTTCTTTCCCCTCACTCTTTTCTTTAGTCCTCCAGGTACTGCCCTGTTTATCAGCTCTATCTGGAATATAGTTGTTGGCAGAGTTTATGTGTTTACTCCCACTTTAAAGAATGCAGTCATCCCAAACACATTTCATTAGGCTACTTGTAATATTTCTTTGTTAGATATTGGAATTGTCAGTGTGGCAGTCTGCCAGTCCAAGAAAATTTGGGGGGTTTCTGCAGCTCTATTTCCCATCCACTCCTTGCTTTTCTTGGTGCAGTGATCTGAGACAAGTGGATGTCGTCAGCTCTAGTGAGGCATGAACCCTCACAAAGTGCAGATTAACACCTAAACATTGTCTGAACATTTAAAAGCCACGTTTATCTGGGGAAGGAATTTAGCCTCACACTGCAAATTAAGCAGGTCTATAAACTTACCTCAACTGTAAAGATGGAGGGGTTCTGTCCTTGTATGTCGCCATCTTTTGGAAATGTGTGATGAGACTGTTTTGTCTTTAGGTTTTGTCTTCAGCAAGGTTTTAATGACCTAATAATTAATAGACTATTTACAAATCTACACTGACTTCTTTCTCATCATCAGACATACGTTATAAATTATCTATCGGCCTAAACCGCTGACACCAGGTCACAGAGTGTACACTAGTCTAATGCACCACACACACTGCACCCCCCACGTGTCAAATCAAACTAGAGCTCTGCTGCCCTCTAGTGGTGAGTCTGGTGAAACACGTTCTGTGAGAAAACAGGAAACATTGTGAAATCCAGTCCAGGTTTTTGATCTACACGGGGCAGTGTTGACTGTAAATCCAGCCCATGACTTGTACCAGATCCTGCGCTTGTGGAGTTTCCTACGTGCGTCTTCTTGCTTTGTGTTGTCAGGCAGAAGGCAAACCGCGTGGCTCCTTTGCTTGGCCTCGGTAAACCAGAGTTCATTGCCGTGAAACATTTGCGTGTTGCCAGTTGCGAGTCGCCGAGATGTCGGCCGGGCTGGAGTCTGGGTTTTCGAGCGAAGAGGTGCTCGCCACCCGTTTCCCCGTGCACCGCGCCTGCAGAGACGGGGACGTGTGCGCGCTGCTGTCTCTGCTCCAGAGCAGTGCGCACCGGGCTCAGCTCGCGGTGGAGGACACTTTCTACGGCTGGACACCCATTCACTGGGCGGCGCACTTTGGAAAGGTGCTGATTTCCTTTCATTTATCCTTTCTGTTGTTGATATTGAACATTTTGTACAGCTAATAAATGGAGGATGAGCTAATAGAGCCGCGAAGACATGGCGCTGTCTCCTCCTCGGCCATTTCCTGATGTTCACTGTGAGACAGACCAGCGGCCATCGCCACAGCTCACACTCTGAGAAATGGACACTCAGAGAAATGGACTACTTAAACACTTCTGCTAAAAACCTCATATTTTAATATGTGTATTGCCCGGGCATAAAACATTTTATTGCCATAGATTTATGTTTGGGAATAATGTAGCCCAAGGCACGAGCTCTTTTCAAATAGACTGTGAAAACCTCTAAATGTGCCTGTTTATTT
This sequence comes from Periophthalmus magnuspinnatus, assembly GCF_009829125.3. Classification (NCBI taxonomy): domain Eukaryota; kingdom Metazoa; phylum Chordata; class Actinopteri; order Gobiiformes; family Gobiidae; genus Periophthalmus; species Periophthalmus magnuspinnatus. The sequence continues at coordinate 9,023,552 of NC_047146.1, forward strand.
AGGAAAAAATGAACACGGCCTGAATTTGTCTGAAAACGAATAACAAAGTTTGATCTTTGCCGTCTTCTTCCCACATCATTTTTTCCACTCACAACAGAATGGGCCCGGTTTTCTCGGTTTTGTTTGATCATGTCCTGCCCGCGCCTGTCCTGACTGCTCCCATCAGGTTTAATGGTTTTGCTTCTGTGTTGACAGCTGGAGTGTGTCATGCGCTTGGTTGAAGTGGGCTGTAGTGTGAATGCAGTCACTTCCAGATTTGCCCAGACTCCTACTCACATTGCTGCGTTTGGGGGACACCCTCAGTCCCTGTTGTGGCTTCTCAAAGCTGGTGCTGATATTAACAGACAGGTAGGATGCACTGCACACTTATAATAACTCAAACATAAATAGCTATTAGATGAACATGTGTAAATATTGTTGCTTTATGCAAAATGTATGATCATAAGAGTACAGTATTGTTTGGCTTATCCCATCAGTGAGGATTTTTCCACCCAAGGGTCATGAACCTTTAAGTATTATTGCTCCATTTTGCATGGAGGCGGTGCTTGTATTAACACTGGGAGGGTTGTGCAGACTTCCTCATGATTTCTCTTGTTCTGTTCTCACTGCCACTGACTGGGCATTTATTTTAATACTTTGCTGGGAGAAATTGGATTTGTAGGTCAGGATGACTTAATGTGGTGTTGTCATTATGTATCACCATCCATTTAAAGTGGCTTAAATAAAGGCAGAACCGGTAGCCCTGCATTTTAGAATAATAGACTGAGATGTTCTGCATCTGTCTTCTTCCTCTCGTGTGTTGTCTTGTCTGGTGTGTGGGTGGTTGTGAAGCCTAGGTGAAAAGTTCAGTTCTGCGTTAAACCTACTTTTACTGTGTTTGTTCTTTTGATCACGGTTGTAAAGTTCTCTTCAGTGAATGTAATGCCAGATTTTGTCATCACAGGACTATGTGGGTGAAACGCCCATCCACAAGGCTGCTCGAGCGGGCAGTCTGGACTGCATCAATGCTCTCTTGGTTCAGGGAGCTAAAGCTGAGTAAGTTCTGTGACCACATCCCTTTCCTCAAACTTTTAATTTTGTGTTATTACAAATAATATATAGTAATATAGTAACAACTTTTTTTTACAAGGAATCACCAACAAACAACAAAGAATTGCCGGGTTCACGTTGATCAAATTGAAGCCAGTTTCAGTAGTAATTGCTGACTTTTAGCTGTCAAAAGCAGTGATTGGTGTGTTGCAAACTGTTTTAACAATGATATTATAGTGAGAAACGACCACTATCCTCCATGAGACCCAAACAAACAACTCAGATTGCTATGGTGTCAACACAAAATCACACCGCAGTGTTGAGATGTTTAAATAGGGCTGTGCTAACCACCAGCCTAATTTATCAACTCAGTCACTTTGGTGATGAGTATTACATAGTACTTGAATAATGTCTCACAGTCTAGCATTAGCGACAGCAAGTTCTTAACAACTGTGAAAAGTGTAAATATTGGGTCATAAAATGTTTCATAAAAGTGGATGATTTTAATTTTTCGAGGTAAACGCGGTTGAAACTGTAAGAAACCCGAAGTACCGCTCATGATAATGGAGTCGCTGTAAGGAGCACTCTTTAATTAGTTCAATAATGATAGCTTGCATTACCCACACTTTTTATGGGTTACATACAATAACATAGTCTTTATCTGTATTTGTGTAGTTCAGTCTAGGTGCATTATGATAACTGTTTGATGGTGATCCCTTGAATGTGAACGTTAATACTAAATTGTTGCTATTAGTGCAACAGTGTATATTAAGCTGCCCTCTCTGTGTAATAAGAGCGAAATGATCTGATTCTTTTCAGTCTGATGGCCTTAGGTTTAAAACTAAATGTCTTATTGAACTTTTGATGTATTGTACACCTGATGGGGCAGCTTAATGTAACCGCTGAAATTCCCTATTTTTCCTAGACCAATTTGCATGATCTCTGTTGAAACTAAAGTGTGGTTTTCTATGTTAACATTTGTTTTGGTTACTGTCTTACACAGCTGGAATGGCCAAATGCACAAGTACTGAGCATGTTTAAACAAGTTTAATTGTTGCATAGAATTCAACACATTACAAACACTGATTGAATCAACATACATTCATCTTAAATTTGTAAATAATTAAAAATGTTGTTAATAAAAACTCTGAATTGAATATGGAAAAAGGGCTAGAAAGCTTCAGACAGTTGTAATCCTAATGAACATGGACCTTTGCCACTGGCCCACAGCAGGGTGGGCAAGTTTAGTCCAAAGCAATACAGCAATACCCCTGTAAGGGGTTTGAAACCACCAAAGTGAGAGAAATGCCTCTCGTCAAGCGAAACCTGTGCAAACCAGCACTATCTTGTATTTTATTTAATAATCTGCACTCAATTAACCAGGGGTGCATAGCCAAAAGTATGAGTAATGTTTCAAAATAATTACTAAAGTAGTAAAAAGTAGAGGTCCAAGTAAGAGTATAAAGCAAGTTGATGTTATTGTAAGGACAAAACATCAAATAATGTACAAAATCTGACATTTTAAAGGATGGACGAAAACAAAAATGAGCAAAACTAAATCATATTATGGAGCAGTGCACAAATGTTCATATCATTGTCAACAAGTTTTAAGCTTTTTTGTAGACTTTAATAATAAACATTTACTCAAGTAAGAGTACTGTTACTCAAGGCAAAAACTATTACTCAGTAGGAGTAAAACTACGCTGCCCACAAAGAGAAGTTACTCAAGTAAACGTAACTGAGTAACATCCACCTCTGCTGTTAACCCTAACCCCTATGTAATTGATGATAGGTAAAAAAGCCACTGAACTTTAATAATTTACAATATAAAAAGTCATATGTTTACTTGTAAAGCAAATCCCCCTTATATTAAAAGTCCAAACCAAAAAACACATGAACAGATTTCAACCTTGGTCTATGCAACACAATGTACTGATTAGTTCTGATCTGACAGTATATCCAAAAATACTTGGAGTTTATAGATTTTATTTTACAATTTCAAATTTTAACTTATTAAACTGTTGAGGACTAAAATCTCAAACCCTAACTCTGAGGAGGAATATTGCTTGAAAATAGTTTGCAACAGAAAATCTTTTGAGTGTTAATATTTCTGTGTTGTATATCTCTAACCTCCAAGTATGCGTTAATAACAGAGCTCTGATCTCCTTGTGCATTTGGTTATTTTCTGATTTATTTTTTTCTTTTACAGATTGAACATTCAATGGGTAGTTGAGGTTAGGTAGCTTTTCATACATGAGAGAAAACGCAGGGAGTGGCGAGGCTCATGACAAAATGAAAACATTAAAATAATTCAAATGTATTACTCTGAAAATTTTAGGCGTTATGTCATTTTATTGGAAACAAATATAACATTTGCAGAATAATTGAAACTCCAATAATTTTACTTGGTTGTATTAATTTTTTTCAACTACTTAAAATCATTTTTATTTGATCCTTCCTCTAAGTGGGTTCTGTTGATGGACCTTTCTCTTTGGTTTACTGATATTCTTTTCACTTTCTCTTCAAGATGTGTTTTTGGAGACGACTTTCATCCATGTATAGACTGAGCTTAATACTACTTTATACAGTTTACCCACCAATCAAGATTAGATCACACTAGAAACTATAATTATAATACTTACTATTGGTATAAACTGTGAGAAACATATCTTTGGTAAATGGATCTTTGACCAAGAAGGAACCATTTCCTTTGTCTTGGATGGCATGATTCTTTCACCTTCTTGAAACCAGCTCCAAATCCACACGTCTTACCAGGATGAAGCAGAAGATGTTTTTTTCTACAAATGTTGACAGATCGTCTGATGTGAAAGTCACACCAAACATGCACAGTGTCTGCCCGGTCACCCATCTGAAGACCATCACTTGATGATTTCCAGCTGCTTTTACTCCTGCCTTTTACAGGCACTTTTATGCTTTTAAATTCTATTGAAATTGCAGTGTATTTATTTAAACATTAATAGTTATAATTCAATCAAATATTCATAATGATGCAATTATCTGAGTAAAAGGCAGTGTTGCCATGTTTAATTTGTCATGAGCCTCAGAAGAGGTAAGATGGTAGCTGGTCAGGACAACAGCTGGCAGCTCAGAGTTAGACCCTGTTGCAAATGAGAAGGGCAAACCAGAGTTAGCTGTGTAATATGTATGATCTAATAACTATGTTATGCTAACACTCATTTTGTTGAATGCCATTTCACTGTTCAGAGAATTTCTACAAAGATGTTTTTGTTTGTATGTCTCAGTATTAACCATATACAATAATACAGTCTTGTTTTGACCTATATTCTTTGTCACCTTTTCCTTTATGAAAGTGACAAGTTACTCGAAACGTTTTGATACTGTTAACAGAACCAGAACCGTACGTCTTAATGTTTTTCAGCTATTGAATTGGAAATGACTTGGTTTTTTCAAGTAATCCTAGAAAGGGGGAGAATAGACACTGCTGAGTCTGCCCCGTTCCCTGGGATAGCCGCACTGTTGTGGCATTGAGTGTTCTCACTATCGCTTCCTATCTACACACTGGCAAACTGTTGAGGTATTTCTTGCGGTGATTGGTTTTAATGCTAGGTTTTTAAATGAATCACAACTAAAGAAATATACCTGCATGCTTTGCTTCTTATCCATAATTGTTTATATATTTAGTTTTTGTTTTATTTTTATATATTTTGTTTCTGGTCTTGTCAACTAACCATAGGAGCCCTTTAAAAGGACAGGTTTAATCACGTGAGTCACATGTCAACATGTAGCATGATTGTAGGTTGCCTCTTGAAAGTTAGACAGTAGATAGAGAAGATAAAATCTGTGCTTAGGACGGGAAAAGCAAAGCATACCAGGCATTTATAAAGAATTAACGCTTCCTTTGTTTTATTAATTTGATCTTTGATTTTTGTTGAAATGATGGTCTCACCAAAGGAATGGCAGAAGTATAAGTAATCTATATTTAATTCATTGTAACATCTAAACTATAATAATAATTTAACTAGAGTTGTCAGCACTTTGTAAATATTGTGCACTGACCACTGAGCACAGCTTGAGCATTTAGTATTCTACAGTTAATGTAAATGCATTATTCACTTTAATTTAGTATGGCAAGTTTAAAATGGAAATCATTTTTACTTGTGAAATGTTGGCCAAGACCAACACAGTAATACTAATTAACTAGTTCGTCCTCTCTTCTCTACCTGGGCTAGTAGTAATTTGAAATGTATCGTTGCAATGCCCCTTCAAATGTACCACCTCATTTTTGAAGGTGTCCAGTCAAGTTTACCAAATTCTTGACATACAGCAGTGCACTCATACATGTTATACATTATAGTTTTACATTTTTACATTACTATACAAATAATAAAATAATAAGCTAACATGTGTGAACCAGGACTGAGTTTAGAACGTGTTAATGAAATGTGTAAATACAATGTCTGTTCCTTAGTGAGACCATTTTATAACTTTATAAACTTGTGAGGAAAAATTGGAAGCGTTAATTTGAAGAGTACGATGTGCAACAAGTTGTGTGATTTTTACTTTTATGATTTTTAAATCTTTTGATTGTTTATGAAATGTTCATTGTGCACTAGTTCTTGAAATGTATTTTTTTTCTCCACAAATTTAGTTCAAATGTAGATAGATCACCTTTTACACAATGATTGTCCAAACAGTGAACTTGTCACTACATGACTGTACATATTACTGTAAACCCAAATGAGTTATTTTTCTTTTAATGCAGTTGTACTAATTATAGGAACTTTGGAAAACTCGCATTGCTTTTACTTTATGATGCAAGTTACATAAACTATCATTTCATCATTAAATGAATCAGAATAACAACTCTCTTAAACAAATCTGAACACCTATTGGCTTTAATCGTGGTTATCTTAAATTTAGTCCAGCACACTGGCTTGTGCAATAATGGGATCTGCTCTTCTTAGAGGACAGACATAGAGTACAGTGCTTGTGTGGTTACACCGTTCTGTTTGTGCATTCATTTTGTCACTTAAAATCACCTTAGATCTGCTGCACCTTGACATGGTTAACACAACTGTGTGTTATTTCACACTAAGAAAATGTTTACATTTTCAATAGCAGCGAAGTATTTTTTTCTTATTCCTCACTACAAGTGTTCACTTTTCTTTGACTGTTGTTTTTTGTATGAAGACCTGGATTTCTTGATCATGAAGATATTTCCTAGTTTTCTTTGTGGAGAGACCACCTTCTTTACTTACCACTGAAGAACCATGTCTGTTTATTTTTTTATTTTACATTTTTTTTAGATTTTTAATTTTTTTTAATAATTGCTACTTGACATTTTTATAACTACTGTAATGATGTTTCTAAATATTTTAATAACAGTTAACTGGAACCATGAATACTTTTTTTTTTAATTCATTGTTTGAACATCAGGTGAAATACTTGAAGAGCTTATGTCATCTTGCCTCTGCAAAGTCTTCAACTTCAACAAAAAAGTTTTTTTGTTTTTTTTAAACACCAAAGTTGGCTTAAACATGTCATGTTTTGCAGCAGTTATATTTCCTGTTTGGGGACTATTTATTTCAAATTCAAATGAGCTAAAGTGATCAGACGTCATTTTCCCCAAGATGACGTAGAGGGTGTCAGGATAGTTCAGATCAGGTTGTGTATGTACATACTGTTTGCATATGTGTGTGTGTCTGTGTGTTTATGCAGGAGTGTAGGTGTGTGGGGGTGTGTGTGTGCGTGCCTGGCCTTTGTGTGTGTGTATGTATGTGTGTGTGTCTGTATGTGTGTTCATGTATGTGTGTGTGCGTGTGTGTGTGAGAGACTCCAGCTGCAGGTGTGTGTTGGTGACACTTGCTCTTTTTGTGCAGTTTGAGGAATGCCAGTGCACTGACTGCTGCCGACCTGGCCCATGCACAGGGATTCAAGGAGTGTGCGGAGATTCTGTCCAATGCTCAGAACTTCCAACAAAACATGGCCCAGTCTCAAAACGGACATTTTGTGAACAGCACAGCCCAGAATGGGGGGCACTCTTACCCCTCGGTCCAGGGACGCAGTTTCTTGAATGGCACTCCAAACAGAAAGAGGTCATTTGAAGGCATTGAAGTAAACCCAGTGAAAAAGGCTAGACCCATTGGTAGGCTGATTATTGAATTTAACATTACCACAAATCTTGCAAGTGCTGTTTGTAAGTATTGTCAATACTTGTTTTTTAGGTCTGGACATGGCACCAGTTTATCTAAATGGGAATGGGCCACTGGGAGGCGCTCAGGATGTCCAAATGGAAAGCACAAACATGGAGTTGTCCTTTGCTGCAAGCTCAGGTGGGCCAGGATCCTTTGCATTAGAGTTAAATGGGTGTGCAGCCCCAAGACAAGACGGCGCAGGCCAGCCAGCCAAAGAGCTGGAGGTGATTACAGTGGCATCAATGCAGACTCACTGCCACTACACCAATTCATATGCTTACTTATAGAAAGCTTTGTACTTTATTGATTTTCAGAGTCAATTTAGTGTGGCTGGGGTATGTTTATGGATAATATGCTAATTTGTTGGCTTTGGGGCAGTGGGAATATACGTTGACAAATGTAAAGGTGTGTACTTGATGTAAGTGCATATACCTATCTAATTTGAACTTAAGTACTATGCTATACACTAGTCTTGCATACGTGTTTGATGATATTGTAAAATAATCACTTTGAAGAATAATTCCCTTTATCATTACAATTTTATAGCAGAAAACATTGATAAATATCAACTTCTGCAGTAATTTTTCAAATGGCAGTATTTCTCAAAATATGTGAGAACTTCTCTATATGCTGTCAAATGTTTCATTAGTTATGATTAATGGTTTATTAAATTCAAAGCATATCCCAAAATGAAGGTAGCCAGTTTCTTAAACATCAGTGACCATTTTATGGCATTTTCAGTGAATAAGTTCTTAAAATTTGAGTTGCTGAAAATACCTGAGAATTGTCAAAGGTTTTAATTTGTTTGTGTAACTTATTTGATGGTAGTTTTGTTCAGTGAGTTAGAAAGAGATTTTGTTTTAAACCTGCACTTTGGTTGTGTGACACGAGCTCATTGAGTGGGTAGTAGTACTTTGATATAAATAAAGCTCTGCATGAATTTGTACTACTTTTAAATAAGCCTTACTTTATTACTTTGAGCTAAACAGTGTTAAACAACAGTTTTTTACATCATTTTATCTACTTTTTGACTTTTGAAGTCATTTTCTGTGTTGTGGCATGTACTGTTTTTTTTTTTTTTTTGTAAAAGTGTTAAGTTTCACAATTGATATGCATTTTCTAGCGCTTAACGATGACAATATTCTGTTTTGCTATGGATAAAATTCTTAATTAAATACAAAACATTTGACAGACTTATGATTGTGGTGGACTTTTTTTGTATGTTTTTGAATGTTTTTAATCACTATTTAATCTTAACTTACTAGATGCTGTGCTACTATACTGTGTTTCACCATTATCCCAACAGCTCACAAACACTTAAATACATCTACAAAAACTAGGTCACTGTGTCAGGTCACAGCCTTATTTGGAGGTTTTAGATTAGTAATAAGGTCTTGAACTAGTTGTACTATAATATAAGGCTGTGGAATGCATGTCAAAATGCAGATATAAATGTTAATATGGTCTTTAAACATTGTAATATTTAGTAACAACAAAAAAAGCACACAAAATGCATACAGTTATTGCTTAATATATATATATTTCAGGGTAAAGAAGACTTAATAATATTATATATTTGTTGTTTGCAGTGACAGATGAAAGGCTCTTTACCCCAAATGGTCACAGCCAACCTCAGCTTCCGCTCGGGTGCGGCCTGGCAGCAGAAGTCAGACATGCTCACAGTGATATGCTTGAGATCCACGGCACAGCAGGCAGCCAGGTGGAGCACCAGAAGTCTGTGACTGCAGAGCAACTGTACAACAATGCATTTTACAGCACCATGCTTCTTTATCATGGATCTTAAAATGGGAATTCTGAGTGGCACCACATTTTTGCCTAATACACAGTAATATATGCCTAAGCAACACAATTGGCCTTCAATTTGACTAAAATGAGTTAATCAGTATTATTCAACAGGGCATTATTATTTTTAGAACAATAGTGATTTAGTTCAGCTAAAATTTCAATCTAACACTAGACAAAAATGTGCAATGGGGCAGACGTTAGTCCCCTGTGTTTTGTTTTGATGCGACCAGTTGTGAATTTTTGTTAAGTAATTGTGAAGTTATTTAATAAAAGCGTAAAAACATGGCTATTAGTTTTGTAATTACAGCATGGGCTACCCTTTATCTTTCGTAGCCATTGCAGTGAAACTATAAAACTGTGTAAATGGGACCACTGGGCTACCCCATCCCGTCCTCACGTGTCCGGCCTGTGCTGTACAGTGGTACAGTGTGCTGCACGTCACCTGTCAGCCCGACCTTCACTCTGCACAAACATTACGTCACTGTGGTCACGCCCACTGCCGAGCGCATCCATCACGACAAAGGGGGGATTGAGAGATTTTAAAGTCATTAATGTTACTCAAAAACAATCCATAACATTGGTATCTTAGACCATTGTCATTTATTACGTGTAGGTATATCGTGTATTTCTTGTTTGGGTTTACAAAACTGTATATAATTGGTTATATTAGCAAAGGATTGACCCTGCGAATGAAGTGGTATGTCTCTGTAAACCAAACTGGGCTAACCTGAGTGCTGGGATTAACGAAACCGACCGGGGGCTAAAGGGAGCGGATGGTGTCAAGTAACTCACTCGTAAATACGGCAAAACGTTTTGATTAAAAAAAGCCACGTATATTAAGCCTCATCTTGATACGGCTAACACATTATAGAGTTATGTCTACACCGGCTAGAAGAAGACTTATGAGGGATTTCAAAAGGTGAGTTGTCAAAATCGACAGTGACGTTAGCTTCCTACAATTTGCTAACATTAGCATAGCATCATATAATATGTCATTATTTTGTATTAAAAATACAAGTACATTTCGAATCTATTGAAAATGTGTATTCTGACTAACTATATAACTATATCGTTTATAATCGGTGGCCGTGTTCATTTACAGTTTGACTATTTGAGCCACTGTTAGCAGCAGGTGTACGAAGCGTAAAATAGGTCCTGAAAAAATACACCTTAAGTGATCCTCAACTATTTTTTCCACATCAGTTTATTATAATAGCCATAGTTGTGGGCACATTTCCATTTCCTAAGCAAAACAGTTCAAATGTGCTTGCAAGATGGGATCATATTACTCAGTCAACAGAACTGGAGAGTCATTCCGTTTGAATGTTGAAATATTGAGCCAAATGGGACATTGTACATTTGGGGTTCACTATTTAAACGTTCTGTTTATAGGCTACAAGAGGACCCTCCAGCTGGTGTTAGTGGTGCGCCTTCAGAAAACAACATAATGGTGTGGAATGCAGTCATTTTTGGGTGAGTTAGTGAAAATTCTTTCATATTTCTGCAAAGCCACCTGTCTTCATGTCACTCACATAATCTGATTCATGTTTTAGGCCTGAAGGGACACCGTTTGAAGATGGTGAGGAAATTTATACTACATAAATGTTATGCATACGTGAATTAAACATGTTTTTTGCTATGCTTTAAGGTACATTTAAACTCATTGTAGAGTTCACAGAAGAATATCCCAATAAACCACCCACAGTACGATTTGTGTCAAAGATGTTTCATCCCAATGGTAAGGAGCATATCTTGTATTGAATTCTTGAATTGGCATGATAATGGAGAATATTTTCAGTTAATATATATTGTCCTCCCAGTTTATGCAGATGGCAGCATATGTTTGGACATTTTGCAAAATCGCTGGAGTCCAACTTATGATGTGTCTTCAATCCTTACATCCATTCAGGTAAAAACAGATACCACTGTTTTGCTGAGACTGTCAATGCTCTCAAGTTACAATTAGTGCTTGGTGTAATGAAATTATGACTACAGTAATTAAATTTCATGACACACGAGTAAATCCCAAGTATTAGAGTATTTTGTTATTTGCTCCTGTGGTGGCCTGACAGGAGGCAGCTGACTTAGTAACTCATCTACTTTAGTTTGGCGTGCCTCTGTTGGCCATTGAGTGCCATTCATGAAACAGCACCCCAACACCCAGAGAGGAGAGAGGCAGCCCTCAAAGGGAATAAAATGATGCTCTTGGTTGATGGAATCAGTAAAGTATTTCACCTCAGTATTTAATCATGTGTCTCATGGCAAGTATGTGAGACTGTTTTATGTGTAAAATATATGATATAAAAATACTGAATATAATGTTTTTTTCCCGTACAGTCTCTGCTTGATGAACCTAATCCCAACAGTCCAGCCAACAGTCAGGCTGCTCAGCTTTATCAGGAGAATAAGCGGGAGTACGAGAAACGTGTGTCTGCCATTGTCGAGCAGAGCTGGAGGGACAGTTGACCTGACAATCACCGTAGCTGTTTCCATTGTGTGCGCTGCAATTTTTAGTCAAGTACTTCTTATATTTGCCCTAGTCTCTCAACCACACATTTTTATTTCAAGCTTTTATGCACTTTACCTCCAATCTCCACCCCCATAAAGTCTTTTTTGTTAGCTACCAGGTATAATATATATATTTTTTACTCAGTTGAAGTCCATCAGGGAAACGGTTCTGAATATTGCCTTGTTTTTTTTGTCATTATGGACTAAAGGGACATTGCCTTGCTTTCTAATGTATGTCACCCTGATTAATTCACCCCTGGACTAATGTTGAATCTTTGAGGGCCATGTCAAGAACCCATAGTGTTGTGCCCAACTACTCTGTCGGTGTATATTTCTACACAGCAGTTTTCAGGGTTTCTTAGTGGTCTATAGGGAAAAGATTTAAGTAGCTCAAACATCACTGGGGAAAATTATATTGGACAACCCTGCTGTGTTGTGAACTGTTACATGCATGAAAAGTGTGTTCATAATTTTGTTCAGTACTTCTGTAAATAAGAATCACAACTAAACTTTATGTACAGATTTTGCACTGGTTGTTATCATGCCATTTTCAGTACCGTACTTGTAAATAAAAAGACATGTTAAAACTGTTTAAGGTGCATTGTTTACCATGAAAGAGACTATATGCACAGATTCTGAAAATACCTTTAATGTACAACTTGCATTCATTGAATAATGGAAACAAGGTAAGTGCAGGAGTTGTTGACGCATGCAGATACGTTTTTGAGAAAGGAGTACTCTGGTCAAAATGATTTTGTTTGCAAAAATAATTTTACAAGGACATTCTCTAATGGCTGTTTAAACTGCGCTAACTGTAAATACAAATTGGAAAGATATCACATTAATACTACAAAGTTCAAAGGCACAGATAGCCATGCTACCTGTTGTAAGCCCTCTCCTTCTTTGCCCGCTCTAAGGCCTTGTCCATAGTCTTCTCATTGTCCCCCCGACACTTCGGACAGTACCATTTGCCTTTGGGCTTGTGATGTAGCCCAACACAGGAGAAGTGGAACCACTCAATGGGACATTCATCATTATCACAGCCAATCATCTCACCGTAGGACACCTGTTCACACAGACAGTATGTGGGCTCATCAGGGTCAATTGGCAAATCTGGGGGAGACACTTCACGCTCAGACTTTCCTTTAGATCTTTTCTTCTTTTTAGAAGATGCTTTTGCTCTTTTCTCTCGTGATGCCCCTCCTCCTACATCTTCAGAATGATCTAAACCCCCGTAACTTTCACGATTCTCTCCATTTTTCTGCCGCCTCGAGCGTTTTCCTCCTGTCTTGTCTGCACCACCGGAGCTTAGAGTAACCTCATCCCGTTTTTTCTCATGGTGACCAGTTTTGCCTGGTGTTATAGATGATGCTGCTGCTGCTGATGTTGTGAGGGAGGCTGCAGTGGTCGTTAGTGAAGTGGCTGTTGTCACGTGACTTTCTGGAACTTCTTGAGAGGACAGGAGCACTTCTGAGTGCCAATCCATCTGGCGTGTTCGATTCTCCACCAACTCCACCTATGAGTACAGTAAAATGCACAAATAATTTCCTCTGTTACAAATACAACTACCATGGTATATATTATGCAGTCATTTTATAAACCATACCATTTGTCCAGCGATTTGAATCTTTTCATCTCCAAGCTCCTGACTTCGGATCAAGGCTCGCTGAATTGATAACTGAAGTTTTCGCCTTTGCACAGAGTCATTTTCTTGGCAATATTTTTCATAAGCCTCATCAAGCTCGATCAGGACATCTGAAAGAAGCGGACATGCAAGTGTTAAAGGAACCAACTAATAATCCTAAATGCCATTAGTAAAACCTAATTCAATAGAATACCCTGATATTTGGCGTCAATTTCCTTCATGATGGACACACTTCGCTGCAAATCACAAGGCAGAGACTCCACAAGGTCCAGATATTCCTCCACGTATTTGACGACATGGCCTGGTTCGCCATTGGTTGGGTTTAACATGTCCGCTCCCGTGTAAATGTTGGCTCTTTCGATGAGTCAAACTTTACATTAAAAAAGAAACGTAAGCGTTAAACACTGGAAAGAAACATACTTCAGTAAGTGACTTTAACACATGTCAACTAAATTATAAAAAAGTATTTTCATTTATTTAGCGAATTAGTTCTTCAGAATAAAAACAATTCAGAATACACAAGAATGTAATGAAAGAAAACAAATTTTGTGAGTACGACTGCAGCTACAAGAGGGATCACGTTCATACGAAAACATTTTATTATCCATGTACCAAGTCAAAATTCGTAACGTGAATGCTTTGAAAAATGTGTAAATTACGTAACATTGTAACATTTAACTGTACAACGGCACATGACTGATAGTGTCTGGTGTAGTTCGGTTGAAATGAATAGAAAGAAACGCGTCTGATAATGCTTGTGTTCGCAAATACACCAATAATAGCGGAATGTACACCAAGCATATATGCAGGTCACCTCATAAAATCACCAAGAGTTTTGACATGTAAGCGCGCTAAGATTTAACGCGTACATTGTTCCACACAGCTTGAGTTAACGTTAGCCAGTTTGTCTTTTGTTATGCGGCGAGCGAAGGTCACACCCTGCTCACAAGTGGAGGCACAAGAAACCGCGTTATAAAGCTAATGTAGAATATAAGAAAGTTAAAGGACAAACCGTGTTATTCTTGTTGTCGTGAGCCCTGTCGAGATGCTAGTTTACTCTGCGTGCTGCTAGCACTGCATCACGTGGACAGTGTCGTCATTCAGTACCATGACGCATGCGCAGTTTGTAATATTCAGGTTGTATTATGATTCCAGATGGAACCATACAGTCTAGAATTATAACAAAAACATGTTCTAGTCTCGACATATGTGGCTTGATAGCAGAAAACCAAACCAATATGCAATAATTGCATTTTTAGCGTACTGGCTATCCTAAAGCTCCAACATAAGATGATTTTGTTTGAGTTGGCCACCTGTATATGCTTAAGTTGTATGTTGTAATACATGAGAATGAGACCATAAAAAGAAATGTACAAAATAGATAACGGAGGACACTGTTACTAAAATAACAGAATAATCCAAACTTTTATTTATGTTACATTTCAACTTTCAAATAACTTTTTGAAAGCAGAGCCAATCTCCTGAATCATATCTGATGTAGTGGTGGATCTGCCATTTCTCTGAAAAGCTTGATTGTTGCACTGTCTGGTAAGAGAACAAGCCCCATACGCTGCAACCACTGATGGATTCATACTAAATAAAGTACAGGAAAAACATTATTATTATTGTTATAACTAGTATGTCATAAATGTTGTGATAAATGGCTGAAAATAACCTCACCCTCTAAAGATTTCAGCAATGGAAACACTATGGGCCCAATGTGCCATCACTCCCATAGATCCTGAAAGAAGATCCCCTTGTCCCCCGCAACGCCGGCCACTTCCTTCAATGCTGCAGGGAATAACTGAAGAACAAAATGGCTTATTATTGTTAAAGTTTTATATTATGCCTTATGTTTATAGCCGACACAGACCTTCGCTTCCGTCTGTAATCAGATCATGTTCTCCTTTTAAAACCACAGTGAGGTTCCCCATTGCGATGCTTAACTGTGTGACACTGAATTTGAGGTCACTGGTGTTCATAGGTCCATGTAGCTGTGTATTTACAAAGACAATTACCGGTACTAGAGTAAGATTAATGTATTTGGACAAGCTGCGCTAGATAACATACCAATGCATCATACAGTCTGGTAAACTCCATAATGTTAGGTGTAAGGATGCTCTTATGGTACCCTTGAATAATAGATGGCTGCTGTGTAACTAGCCACAATCCATCCTGTTCAAACAAAAATATTTGTTAATGTGAGCATTCCCACTAAGCCGCAAAATATGTGCATAAAAAATAATGTACCTACTGCATCTATGACGACAGGAATGTCTCTAGCTTTTGACTTAATTATGATTTCCTAAAAATGAAAAATAAATAAACAAATGTGAACAACTAAATCCTTATGTTGGATTTTCCACTCTTTAATATTCCACACCTTAGCTGTTTGAAGTATATGATCATCTCTCCCAAGCCCTGGTCCCACCACAACACTGTGTAGCCTTGGAAGCCATTTTTCTATTTCTTCTAATGCATTTGAACGGTCTCTGAACCAACATACAGCACACATGTAAGCATACATTATATACATGGTTGTGCTAAACCCCCACATCGTGTAGTTTATGTGTAGTAAATACAATTACATATCAAATAAGAAAAAGTAGAACTATATCACTTGAATTACTTACAAGATCGGATGAACAATCAATTCAGGGCTGTAGGATTTAATGACTGGTGCAGCATCTTTAGTACAAAACACATGGGCCAAATCAGCCCCCTGGAAACAAAACAATTGACAATAAAAAACATAAACGCCAAATCGAAGCTATAGAATCACTTACCACTTTAAGTGCAGAAATTGCAGCAAAATAAGGTGCTCCAGTGTACCTGAAATGATGTACTTCAGTATAAAAAAATGTTAAAAACAGTTAGAGGCAAATTTTATTTGCAACATACTCTTGGCATCCTCCAATGATTCCAATCCGTCCATCTTGTCCTTTATGCTTCTTGGATGTTAGTGGAGGGATTGTTCTCTTCACCAGTGCAAGGATTCCATCATCCATTCTGTGGTGTGATTTAGAGCTTAAACTGTAGAAACGCTCAAACACTGAGAAAAAAAACAAACACATTTTTTTTTTTTTTAAGCAAAACAATATTTTTAGTTTGAAGCAACAAAAAGTAAGCTTTGGTGTATACATACAGTACTTACATACAGTATGAAGTAAGCTTTGGTGTATACATACAGTACATACATACGGTATGAAGTAAGCTTTGGTGTATACATACAGTACATACATACGGTATGAAGTAAGCTTTGGTGTATACATACAGTACATACATACGGTATGAAGTAAGCTTTGGTGTATACATACAGTACATACATACGGTATGAAGTGAGCTTTGGTGTATACATACAGTACATACATACGGTATGAAGTGAGCTTTGGTGTATACATACAGTACTTACATACAGTATGAAGTGAGCTTTGGTGTATACATACAGTACTTACATACAGTATGAAGTAAGCTTTGGTGTATACATACAGTACATACATACGGTATGAAGTAAGCTTTGGTGTATACATACAGTACATACATACGGTATGAAGTAAGCTTTGGTGTATACATACAGTACATACATACGGTATGAAGTAAGCTTTGGTGTATACATACAGTACATACATACGGTATGAAGTGAGCTTTGGTGTATACATACAGTACATACATACGGTATGAAGTGAGCTTTGGTGTATACATACAGTACATACATACGGTATGAAGTGAGCTTTGGTGTATACATACAGTACATACATACGGTATGAAGTAAGCTTTGGTGTATACATACAGTACATACATACGGTATGAAGTAAGCTTTGGTGTATACATACAGTACATACATACGGTATGAAGTAAGCTTTGGTGTATACATACAGTACATACATACAGTATGTGGTCACATTGCTGAAAATATAAAAAAACAAATATCTTATTTAAATGAAATCAATGAAGTAATTTCATTTAAATGTTTTTTTCTCTTCTTTCTTAGATATTTTTATGCATTTACTTTTATCTTCTTCAAATAAAAATGAAAATATATTCCACCTTAAGGCTTTCAGAATGCCACACAAAATACCTCCTAAATGTTGTAAATCTTGGTTTGACACTGGTGTGTGTGGCTTGAAAGACTCCGCTTGTGATGAGGTGTGTCTGATATGACTGGGCTGATTGTCTGTACATGTAGTATGGGTGTCAGAAGAACAGGGCCTGGTTGAGGAGATGCTGGTAAACATCTGTCCCAACATCTGGAGCATGTGCATCTCTCTGCCATGTTCAGCCTCTCTTCTGCAGTCTTCTGCCTTTAAACGCTGCTCCTCAACTCGATAGAAGTTCTCCTCTGCCTGGGCACTCTGCTCTAGAAACTGTTCCAGAAGATTCTCTAAGGGAAAGGTAGCTCGGCGTCTCCGGGGTCGCTTGGGTGTTCGAGCAGGCAAAGTGTTTCCTCTATGGCTGCTAGATTGAGGTTTTACAGAAGCACCTTAAATAAGAAGGATTAATGTTAAACTCAGTCACAGAAGAGCATATATTATCATGCGTGTTGAAAACTTACTATTTCTGTTCACTATTACTTTAACAGGAACAGGGCTTGGTATGCTGCCATACTCCAACTTGACTTCAGTCTCAGGAGGACAGTGAGAGTCCTCAGTATTTTCAGAATGTGACTCCTGAGCATCCTCTCCCTCTTCATCCAGCGCATCCCCGGCTTCCTCTTCTCCGGGCCCATATTCCAACATCTCTGGCGGGTTTGAAGTTGGACGATTGCTCAGGATTCCTTCCATAATGTCATAGAATTTACAGATTTTGTGATACTGTCCACTGTTGCGTAGATTTCCCTCTTTAGCCAGTAAAAACTGCCTCTTGAGGCTCTTGATGCGCACCCTGCATTGCTCCGGGGTCCTGTCAAAGCCCATCGCCGCCAGTCTACACGCTACGTCGCGATAAACGAAACTGTTCCTAAAGCTCCCGTCCAGCGCTGTCTGGATGTCCTGTTCCCCCCAGATGTTCAACAAGGTCCTCGTCTCTACGTCCGACCACAAGAACCCCCGCGTGGTGTTTGAGTGCATGTCGGACCCAGACTGTGCTTGTTTATGACGTACGTTAGCTTTTAGCCGTTAGCTTTAGCTCTCAAACCCGCAGGTGCCCTCAGCTCCAATTTGACATGATCAACAAAGGGATAAAAGACATAGTTTGTAGCAAAGAGCCACCATCTTACGCTCTTAAAGCTCACGAATCAATGTGACGATTCATGTGCAAGTACAACGGTGAATACTGATTATCCAACTCGTTTATATAAAAAAACAAACAAACAAAAACCGTTAAATTCACCACCTGCGATCAGTCTTGAGCCCGTACACCCAAAAACAGACAGACCAGAGTCCGCAGGGTCCTAAAGACCCCAAACCACCGCCTGACGCACTCAGTCTGGGGCAAACTAGTGAAAGCATCTTTACTTTACCTGCTTGTTCTAAATACATCCAAACAGCGCACAGTGGAAGCGCAAATACTGTGAAGAAGAAACACAGCGCCTGCCGCATGCCGCTGTCTCAAATGTCCACTGTCATTCTGTCCTCACACCAACCACTACAGTGCACTTTGTCTTTGTCTTACCTAATATATGACAGCGTTTGAGAGTTGACAAATGTACACAAGTGATCCCGATCATGAGGTACTAGTCCTGCAGGCGCGACCACAACCCGGAAGACTTCCCATGGTGCATTTAGGGCCCCTCGAAAACAACCACATCAACGGGCTCGCACTTGATCTAATGATGGATTTAATTCTGAACAGTGGCATCATTGACTGTACTTGTATGTAAAAATGTGACAACACCTTTTGTATATTGCTTCTGCCCCTTCTGCATTTAAATGAATGCTACCTGATCTAATTATCATCTTAACCTTCCCATTTTCTTGTCTTGTAGAAACTCGCTTGACGGTTTTACTTTATGACAGGACTTTAAAGCACTGAACTTAAGATGTGTTATAAAAAGAGATACAAAAACTTAGAAAAGAGAGACAAAACATAACACTAAACTAGAATAAATTAATGAGATGCCTTGAAAACAAAGTTCGGGGATTAGTGGCTCCTTAATCCCTCTTTAGCTCTTCACCTACTTCCTGTTTGACATCAGTACTTTTTGAAGTTTCTGTTCCTGAACTTCAGTCCACATAGTAGCTGAGCTGAGTGATGCTGTGGGAATTGAGATTTTTTAAAAATGGCAGCTCTCTCAAGAATACGGAATTACATCATTTAAATCAGATCATTTCTCTCTGAATTCTGTTGTTTTCTTTAATTGGCAGAGAAGTGGACCGCGGCACCATGCCCGAGGTCTCTAAACTCAAGAAGCCCGACGTGAAGCTCGTCCTCTTGGGGGACATGAACGTGGGGAAGACCTCTCTGCTCCACCGCTACACGGAGAGGAAGTTCAAAGACACTGTGAGCACGGTCGGAGGGGCGTTTTTCCTCAAACAGTGGGGGCCATACAACATCTCCATATGGGACACCGCAGGTAATAATAAGTATTTTTTATAGTACTACTTGGACAACCTGTTTTGCTATTCAAAACCCTCTTTTTTACCCGAGGAGTGGTAGTTTGCCCTCTACCTGGTCTCAAACATGTGACTGACCTTAGATCCAGAAGTGGCCTTTTCCACATGTTTAGCCTCAGAATCACTGAGATCAAAATCCATTTGGCAGCCTGAAGCACAATAGGCCTATCCCCTAGCCTTGTGATTACTTTATAAACAGCACTAAAATGTCCCATATGATTGGCAACATCTAAAACCAATGTATTCTATAAATATAATTTTCTTAATTGTGTCAAAATCTTTTAATAAATATGTGTATTTAATTAGAAGAGCCACTTGTCTGGTTTAACCTAATAACCCAATTCATTCATTTACTGTAGAAACATTGCTTTTTATCAATTTCATTAGAATTCTCAGTAAAACAAACAAACAAACAAACAAAAGTCTCTGACATACTTCAGTTGTAAACAGTCCCAGTGGTAAAAGAGTCAACATGCCTAATCTCAAATATTTCTAAGATAAGGATAACAACTGACGTTGAGTCAAACATTTTTCATGCCTGGGTCTGCATGACCCCTGACAGCCTGAGGCGGTGTTCGAATCAGTCAGCGAGGTAGAAAATGCTGACTAAACGGGAAGTCATTTTAGTGTTTTTTTTATAAACAGTGATCTGAAAATCATGTTTTTCCCAGATATATGGCAGATGGACAGTTTTGGACAAACTGTACAGTTGTTTATGTTCCTGGTATAGTATTAGTTTAACAGTTGTTTTTTCAGACACTAAATACACACTGAACATCTAGGCCTGTTCCTCATATTGGGTCACATGGTAGTGCTACTGTGACCGGAAGAATTGACTGTTTTACATCACATAGTACATTCCAGCCCAAATGTTAGGTTTTATGATTACAGATTACAAATTGATGAAACAATCTTAAAACACACGTGCTATTATTGCAGTGTCATACAATTAGGATACACAACAGATGCACAACAGATAAATTTGATATTTTAACATAATGTGGGTGTCTATTCTCACACAATCAGAAAACAGAAATCGTTCCCATGCACACAATGTACCCTTTCACAAACAAAATAGCGCATGTTTATTTCACAAAGGCTTTTTGTTCTCTGACTGCTGATGGCCAAGCGCAAGTTGTAGTATTTTGCGATGTTCATTATCTCTATTAATTTCAGTTCATAATTAAAATATGAATTGAAAATTCAGTTTTAAAAGACTTTTTCAGATTCAAATGTATTATTATTTATTATTTGTGCTTGGCTTCTCTTTTTTCCCCCATTTAATTGCTTGTGTTTTGTAGTAACCCGCCATTTCTATCTTGCTTGCCACCTGTTACTAGCATTCTATAAGAATTTAATGAGCTTCAACTCAACCAGCCTTGTGATTTGAAAACAACATGGGATTGGTTATGTAGTTCTCCCATAGTGCTGTACAAAAATCACATTAAATCACAGGTTATTCAAATACTTTTGCTGTTACAAATACAGGAGATCTACAGTAGATAATTGATATTTTAAAATAATGGTTAAATATCTGTCTGCTCCTCTAGGTCGGGAGCAGTTCCATGGTTTGGGGTCCATGTATTGTCGTGGGGCAGCTGCCATCATCCTAACCTATGACGTGACCAACTGGCAGAGCCTGGTTGAGCTGGAGGAGCGTTTTCTATCACTAACAGACACTGCTAACCATGACTGTATTTACGCTGTCGTGGGCAACAAGGCAGATCTGACTGACCTCACAGCCCAGTTACCACAGACTTCGGACTTGGGAGACCAAACCAAAAGTGAAGAGTCGCAGGTACTGTCAGCTTGTCCCACGCCGCCTGCATCCCCTGTCTCCATTTCTGGGGTACTCCTTCGCAAACAGGTTACCCACGACGATGCTGTAGCTCTCTATGGGCGAATACTACGCTACAAATGCTTGGATGAAAAAAGCACCCTGCCTGCTGAGAAGATGTGCTTTGAAACTAGTGCCAAAACAGGGTATAATGTGGACAGTCTTTTCGAGACACTATTTGACCTATTGTTACCCTCTATTCTCAGGAAAAGAAATGAGAACCAAGAGTCCCCAACTGTGGACTTGGAGGACTGTAGGACAAGTGGGGGAAAGCGGGGGAAAGCTTCCTGCTGCTAGGAGCACATTTTTAAACAAATACATATGCAATCAAAGCACTAAATAAAACTGTGATGAAGATTGTGTGATATACATTTCCAATCTTGACAAAAGGTTCTATGAAATTTCAGTGTTAAAGTTTTTTAAAAAGTGGACCAATATCTTTATTAATTCTCTTTAATCTCTGACCACTGAAATAGCACTTTAAAGTGATCATAATCATAATAATAATCACTGCACTGATGTTTGAGAGGCACATTGTGACAGTATTAACATTTTATTACGCAATCTTGTTTTTCACTGTTGCCAAACCTAATTCTCACCGTGGCATAGCATAAAAACTGCATTTAATTTTTTTTTGATAAATGCAATAAAGATTTTTTTTTTTTTTTTTCTTTTTTTTTTTTTTTAGGAATTATTGTAAATTTCCTTTAACTTAATAAATGACCAAAAACCTGTATAACAAACACCATTTTAATATTTTCAAAAAAACATTTTAAATTCATAAAAAATAACATGGGAGCTGATTGTGACTTTATAGTGGTTGACCTGATAAAAATGTGTATTGCTAATCATTCTCAAACCAGACAATGCACACACAAAACAAATACTTAAAAAACGATGACTATGAAAACTATTTATCAGTTTAATGTCAAGTGCAAGTATGTATATGTCCAGTGGGTGATATTAAAAAAAGCAGAAAGCTCAAGTTTGCTCAGCAGAGATAAATAACTAGTCAGTGCATTCTGTGAACATACTTCTGTGAAAGATTTGATAGTAAAAAGGCTGTTTCAGAGTTAAGAGAGTGAAAAGCAAAGATCAGAAAGTTAATGGCATTGTGGAGTAAGGTCAGATCTTGCCTTAACAAGAATATAATTATATGCGTAACTTAAGCATATACATGGGCATCTTTGGTTTGGCTGTATTGGTGGCTAATGTCAATGAATATTATTGGAGGTAATAAGTTAAAAAGCACCAATCAACACATATGTTTTTTCATTATGCAGTTTAGCCTTTTAGAAACAATAATGTATTTACATCAAGGCTTTAGGGCCGAGGGCAGTCTTTGCACATTGTCTATATCCATCCCCTTATCCTGGAAACATCTGGAGTGGGGCATTGGATAGGGACATTTTCACAAGTTCTTCATGCAGACCTGGCAGCGGCTGATACGGGACAGGAGCTGGCCAGCTTTTAGTGTCTCTGCTGATGGTTCACTGTGGAAGGACTGGTCTATGGACGTAAGCCAAAAACTGTGCTTGTTAGCAAAGTAGTGACAAGTGCCTTTGGCGCCATTGCATTCAATGAACGGTGTGGTCCTGAAGTCCTCCAAACAGGAGCCAGGAGACGACAACGACTGCCCTCCGCCTTCATTTCCAGCTGCGGTGTGCTGTGGAAATGGATGAGAAGATGTGTTAAAGAACAGATCTTGTGTTTCAGTTGCAATCAAATATTAAGTATACATTTCAATTGTTTTTTTTTTACATATACCATTACCTTTAATTCATAAAAAAACAACCGAAAATAGGTCATGCAGTATAATGAGAATCAGAGAAGAATTAGCGAGAAGAGCAATCGTTGCGTAACTCCAGAACTCACCATGAGAAAAGAATATCCAATCCATAAGCTACGCCACCCAACTGGACACTGTGGGATGGTGATGTCTTGGCTGTGGACAGCGATAGCCACAGAGGGAGCCTCACAGACTGAGCAGCGGCTGATGTAAGGCCTGATGTCCTCATCCTCCACCGGCATCATGGGAAGAGGAGCAGTTGTTGACAGCCAGTAGGACTTGTCATTTCTGCTGGCGTAGTAGCATATGTCTCCGGGATTACAATACAAGAAGGGCATAGTGCTGAACTTTGGTAGACAAGAGCCAGCCAGACCTAAATGCAAACAACAAGCAATGAGTAAAAGTAAAAAAATATAGATACAAATGCACGTTTTTTAGACTTACCAAGATCCTGGTTGTGAGCCTTTTCCTGGCCTTCAAAGTACAGCAGACTATATCCATCCCAAAGTTTGGCCATGCCGACAGGACACATGGGTGTATGGTCAGTCTGACTGTGTTTCACCAGCAGGTAGCCCACACTCACACTACGGCCAGGCATGCCAGGTAAACCCGAGACGCCAGGTCTGCCACGGGTGCCTGATGGGTAAGAGCAAATTCTATTAAAAAAAAACTGTGATGTTGGAATGTTTGGACACTTCAGAATCCAAGCATGGAATTTCTCACAGAACACGTTATTATTTAAGAGCATTTGTACTTGGAGCACCAACAACATGAAGCTTTCTGATTCACTTTATCAGAGACCAGACAAAAGGAAAAAAAAGAAAATTGAAAATTGCTAGCAATGTAATAAATGGTTAACTTTGCCTGGGATCCAGAATACACACTTCTTCAATATTCAATGCTTTATGAAGATGTGAGTCTGGTCACTGATGAATCTCCCTGTTTTTAAATGGCCATGATTGACAGGTGGATTAGCCAACTGGGGACACACATGGTCTGTCCGTATTGGAAAAATTAAAGGAAAAATATATCACAGTGGGTTGAAAAATGTCACGGATTTCTACAGAATCACTGAGCAAAGCGCTAAACTCTGTTAATCTAAGATAAGATAAATTTGATTTTTGTAAATCCTAGGTGACTAATGAGCTCCTTCATTTCACATGTGTCACTGAAAAAAACGGACTCAGATTCGATGATCACATTTGGCCGGGCTTGAGACACAACAAAGGACCAGATTGATAACAATCTGTATAAAAAATACAGACAGATATCATTCTGGATTTGCTAGGCAATGGTTAACTACTATTTATGTAGGAAATTAAAAGCTATAGAGCTGTAGATGTAGGTACTCATTATAATTGCACATCACGTCAGTCAGGCTCCTACCTTCCATTCCTCGTAAACCAGGGTGTCCTTCCTGACCAAGCTCTCCACGGAAACCAGGTGTACCAGGACGGCCGCTAATACCAGGCATCCCCTTCACACCAGCAATTCCAATATACCCTACATAGTGGAGGCACGGTGATATAATTTGTGTTTAACACTTGATAAACACTTGTTTATGATAATGACAGACCTGCATCTCCAGGGAGCCCCAATTGACCGGTTTCTCCTTTGACTCCTTTTGGTCCCGGAATGCCCTGTGGCCCCTCAGGACCCCTTTCACCTGGAACTCTGACTGGTAGTGGGGCAGGCCCTTGATCACCCTCAGGTCCCTGGCCACCTGCAGCAGGTAATTGGTGTCCTTACTACTTTTGGTAAAATATATAATGTAAAAAATTAATGTTATTATATTAATCAGTTTACCTGGGATTCCTGTGTTTCCTTTTGGCCCTGCTGGTCCTCGTTCACCTTTTAGACCCACTATACCAGGAAGCCCCATCAGGCCCTGATCTCCTTTAACTCCTGAATTCAAAACAAATGAACAATGTGAATATAGATATTGAACCACTACTCAAGATACATTTCTGTACATTGACCTGTACCTTTTTTCCCTGAAATACCATTGGGGCCTCTGTACCCCGGTGAACCTTGGTCTCCCTTAAATCCTTTAAATCCTCGGACTCCTGGAAATCCATTTGGTCCGGGAATCCCTTTCTCTCCGGGGGCTGCACTGGCACCAGGGAGCCCTCTCACACCAGGGAAACCTAAACACATTTATAACCTTAGTTATTGATGCCTAGCCACTTTAAAGTGTCTATGCAGACATCCACTTACCTTCATATCCTCTAAGGCCCCTGGAGCCAAGATCTCCAAATAAGCCTTTTCTCTCAGCTGTGCCATCTGGTCCTGCAAGACCCCTAGGTCCTGGTGGTCCTGGTTGGCCCTGGTCACCTAAATATACCCCAGAGTACAAGTTAGAGGAATTTAAACAGAACAGATTTAAACCATTTTCAGAAACTAACCAACAAGGCCCGGGAAACCCTGTAAACCCTCTTTTCCTGGAAGACCTTTCTCATTGTTGGGTTCACCACTCTCTCCTTTTGGACCTTTCAGCCCTGTTTCACCATCTGGTCCGTAAATATCAAATCCTGAGGAAAAATTAGGACAGTTATGTATGCTATTACAACAAGACACAAACTATACAGACATTTAAAATGAGACTCCATTATCTCCAATAGAGCACCATGATGTTTATAGAAATACCTGGGGTTCCAGGGAGACCCTTTTGTCCTTTCAGTCCATGTAATCCATACAGCCCCTTCAGGCCTGGAAAACCTTTGTACAAACACAACGATAGGTCAGTGACTAAATATAAAATCCTGATTCTATCTCAAAAACAAAAGCAGAAATGGCTGTTTTTCCCACAGGTCCCACTCAGTACAACTCATCCCTGTGACTAACTGATGAGGGCAAGAGGATGAACTGGTACGTTTTGTTTTTGTGTTGTTGCTGTCAAACTTTAAATTTCTTTCAGGATAATCTTACAACATCTGAATGGATTTCTGTGTAAACCCTCAGTCGTCCAGGTATGATCCATAGCATTAATTCTTTTATTATCTGAATAAATTAAACATTGAGTAATACCTTTGTTTCCTGTGTGACCAGGGAAGCCAGGGAACCCATCTTTCCCTGGTAATCCAGGCAAACCTTTTAGTCCTTGTTTGCCAGGGGTTCCCTTCTGTCCATCTGAGCCTAAGGAAGTCTGAGTGTTTTAAATATGTCCATCCAAAACCATGACAATGTTCATTTTTTGTTTCTAAAATATACCTTGATAGCCAGTATCTCCCCCATCTCCTCTAAGCCCACGTTTTCCATCTATGCCATCAAATCCAGGGGTGCCCCTGATTCCTGTGTTTCCAATTAACCCCTTTGCACCTGTAATGATTATTATTTATTATTTAAATCATGAATGGACTACTAATGGACAGTGAGCTGTTACAGCACCAATAGAGTTTACCTGGCTCTCCAGGCAAACCAAATTCTCCTCTGAGTCCTGGAGATCCTGGCAAATCTATACGAGCTCCAGCATGTCCTAAAACCAACACAAAGTAAATGACAGATTGGGTTAGAAATTAGATTGTGGCATACGGCTTTAATCGATCTACCTTTAATTCCTTTCAGTCCTTTTTCTCCTGATGCACCATATGCTCCTGTACTCCCTTTAATGCCCTGGAGGTCAAATTACAAAAACTAGTATTTGTATATTTAAAAAAATTTAAAATAAATCATAGTGTAATTTTTAATAGTCTATTTACAATTATAACACAAACCTTATCACCAGGCATTCCTTCAAACCCAGTAATTCCTCTGATTCCGGGGATACCTGGCATTCCTTTTATTCCAGGAAGTCCCTGAGCACCTGCGTTTCCTTGGTGTCCTTTCTCACGGCTGGGGTCCCCGGGGAGGCCAGGATGTCCCTCCATTCCTGGGACACCTGGAAATCCTTTTGAACCTGTGCCAAAGACAGACTCAAATATAAATTACACTAAGATATTGAGGCAACTGGACAAGACTGACTACTTACCTCTTGGCCCAGTAAAACCGAAATCTCCAAAATTTCCACGGTCTCCTTTGGTGCCTTTCATATCAACAATTAGAGTGTGTAATGGGATATCAGGCTTTTTTCCCGGTGGGCCGTCAAGACCTCGAGCACCTATAGATGTAAATAGAGTTAAGATAGCTGATAACATTTAAACTAAGTGATCACACATCTACTCTGAGCATCACCTTTCTCTCCTTTGAAGCCTATCAGTCCTTTAGGACCACTTTCACCAGACAACCCAGTCTCTCCTTTGGTCCCAAGCAAACCCTTTTCACCCACATTACCCCTGCGGCCTTCAAATCCAGACATCCCTGGAGAACCCTTGTAGCCTGTAGTAGGGTTAGAAAGTTATCAAACAAATAAAAATACATCACAGTCATTTCTTTTCATGATGCTAACCTTTAAACCCTGGAAGACCTGGCTGGCCATGGGGACCAGGAAATCCTGGATCTCCAGGCAGACCATTATGTCCAGTGAAGCCCACTTCACCAAAATTCCCTGGGATACCCTTCAGCCCCACTGGCCCTGGGGCACCAGGGTCACCCTCCGTTCCCCTCTCCCCAGTGAAGCCTGAGAGAGATTATAGACATTATTAAAGGGAAACTCCACCATATGAATGTACTGACATCAATGCTCAGACCTGGCAGTCCTATGGTCCCACGTGCACCAGGGGGACCTACATTGCCATCATCACCAGGATAGCCATACTTCCCCGCTGGTCCAGGTCTGCCCTCCTCACCCTGCAGACCACCAGGACCTGTCTCTCCCTTGAAACCAATCATCCCAGGCATACCAATCATCCCTGCCAGCAAAGAAAATCTC
The DNA here is from genome assembly GCF_009829125.3 of Periophthalmus magnuspinnatus. NCBI lineage: Eukaryota > Metazoa > Chordata > Actinopteri > Gobiiformes > Gobiidae > Periophthalmus > Periophthalmus magnuspinnatus. The sequence goes on from NC_047146.1 coordinate 9,051,700, forward strand.
TAAATCATACTCTCATAGCACACTAACAGTAATCCATGTTTGTGACAGAGCCTGACCTGTGTATCCCAGCCCCCCTTGCTCTCCAGTTAGGCCTCTTTCTCCCAATGGGCCAGGGAGTCCCGGCTCACCAGGAGGACCAGGCATTGCTCCAAGGATGTCCCCATGAACACCCTTTTCTCCCTGGGTCCCATACCGTCCAGGTTTACCTGACACCCCGGGGTTCCCCACTGTACCTTTGACTCCAGAATACCCATGCTCGCCCCGAGGTCCTGGGAAACCTTTTGAGAGATATTCAAACACAGTGACAGGGAACATTACAGGGGACATTACAGAGCAACAGCAGATCTCAGTTCCATCACTCACCTGGAGGTCCGGGGCTGCCTCCTCTGCCTTGTTCACCCTGCTCTCCCTTTTCTCCAAATGTTCCCAATAAACCAGGTGGCCCTTTATGCCCTTGAGGTCCTGTTAAAAAACACCAAAAACAACGCAAAACAAGGAATAACAGTGTTGGGTTTAACCTGACAATAAATGTGATGGCAGCCTTATACAGCATTTTTAAAACCATGTCATTGATTATATGAAGAGAGACAGACAACACAAGAGATGCGTTACCATGTAAACCAGGAAGTCCGTGGGGTCCAGGGGGTCCAGGTAACCCAGGGGGTCCAGGGATGGTTTCACAGAGACCTACGCAGACAAACATTGTTCAGGACTTCACACTGATTTGTGTGAAGAGCAGTAGTGAGACATTCATGTGAATTTACTTTGTTGATGCCCAGCGTGAATGTTTAGGCCTATTTTCCAAAATCCTTTAACATTTTTTAGCTTATACTACTATTAATACATAAACATCATATGTGAGCAACGCAATATTAATCATGCATACCAGTAAAAATAGAGGCAAAGCCTTTGAGAGTTATCAAGAGAGATGAAAATTATTAGTGAATTATACCAGCTACCTGTTACATCCAACTGTTCTCCGTCTGCTGTGGGACTACAGCCGCCTTTCAGTTGCAAAGGAGATGGAAGAAAAAGGCATTCGGAATAAGAATTATTCAAAAGCACAAGCATTATTTCAAACAAGCTGAGCTGCGGCTGGTTTAAGAGTTGCACCCCCTGTTGTACACAACAGGAGCAAAGAAAGTACACATTATTACAAATGTCAAAATATGCTGGATTGTCATGCACTCTCCAGTCACAGGCGATTAATGTCCATTCCTCCATTTGCATTATGAAAAAATACAAAAGCTAATATGAATAGTAAAATGAAAGATAGAAGATAATGTCCGAGTAGCCTTATAGAAGTATGAGTAAAAGGAGGTTTTGGTTCTATGTACCTGGTGCACCAGGTGTTCCTGCAACTCCAGAATACCCTGGGAGTCCATCATCTCCAGGTAAGCCCCGCCGACCTTTGAGCCCTCCGAGGACTTGTCCTGGTTCTCCACTCAGCCCCGGAGCACCAGGTTGTCCCCTCCGGCCAGGAAATCCTTTTTCTCCATATTCTCCTCTTGGACCCTCTCCCTAGAATAAAGGATGTGTACTCTGTACCCCATGTCTTTTGTATGAATAGTAATAAATTATTTGACAACAGACTTACTGGAGGACCCCGACTCCCAGGAAAACCAGGAAGTCCATTTGGACCTGGAGCCCCTATTGCTCCAGACTCACCATTGATGCCTGTGTCACCTGGATCACCACGATATCCTGTACCAGCCACATGGATATAGACAGTCAGTTTGGTGTAGTCGATGCTGGTGGACTATGGTAATATTATTGATATCCTCACCTTTCACTGTGGCCACAGTCAGGGTACCTTTTCCGCCTTTAGGCCCTGGCTCACCATCAATGCCAGGAAATCCCTGCATTCACAGAAAAGTAATTTGATTTTCAAAACACAATTCTTAAGTATTTGGTGTACCTATGTACAGTACTCACAGGTACTCCGTCATCCCCCCTGAGACCTGGGTCTCCAATGTCCCCCTCTCGGCCAAACTCTCCTGTCATACCAGGATCCCCTTGTTCTCCAGCTGGCCCCTGTGGCCCAGGAGGTGAGTTGGCAGAGCTGCATTCACAATCTCCATGGTCACCTGAATGTACATAATAGTGTCAAGCATTAAACAGAGAAAATAAAGCAAAATTGTACCACATTGTGATTGTGCTGAGCATTTTAATGCACCTTTGAGTCCTTTCAGTCCTGCATTGCCTGGCCGTCCTCTTCCTCCAGGAGCTCCTTTAAAGTACTCGCTCACTTGTCAGCAACACATAGAGTCAGTATCCCAGCTACAACAGTATTACACTGATTATGAGGGTCACTCACGTGATCCCAGGGGTCCGGGCTGGCCCTTGACTCCTGGTCGACCTCTCACGCCTTTAGGTCCTGGATCAATTGCAGCAACACCCGGTTCTCCAATATGACCTCTGTCTCCAGGGTCCCCCCTCTCACCAAATGGACCAAAAAAATCAAAGACTGAAACAAAAATGATTTACTTGAAGTATTAGTGATACAAGGTGGAGAACAGCTTGACCATGACCACTGACCATGTTGCTGCGAATCAAAGGCAGGACGTCCTGGGGGTCCAGAGATACCAGGGTCACCAGTCTGGCCCCTCTCTCCTTGTGGTCCCTGTTCACCAGCAGGACCAGGTGGGCCAGCTTATCAGCACAAGTCAAAGGATAAAAAAAAATGCATTTCATTATACTAAATGTAATTACTTAACAAATTGATTTACAGAAAATGAAAAGTTACCAATCTATTAGTTTATTAAAACTGTTGTTTTACCTGATTCTCCCCAGGGCCATAAAGACCCAGATGAGATGAGCTCTCCAGCTTCGCCTCTATCTCCCTGAAACAAATCCATTCGACATTTGCATTTGTGTCATCAGAAAAAAAAAACCTCTTGTAATCTGTTGCATCTGTTTAAGTGTACTGTGCATATCGAGAGGACTCACTGCAGACTTACCTTTGAACCAACTTTGCCATTTTGACCTGGATCACCCGGCTCCCCCTAAAACGAAAGTGAGTAAATGAGTGACATTATTTTGAAGTATAATGCACTTTTTAGTTCCAAACACTTACCCTTGGTCCAGGAAACCCATCTGCACCAGGAGAGCCCTATACACCCACAAAAACACATTTAGCTTCTTACAAATGGCATGTATGAGATTTGCATGTGTGTAAAAACAAACCCTTGGGCCAGGGAACCCCATCACACCAGTTTCTCCTTTGTTGTCAGCCTAAAATACAATAAAAATAGCATTAAAATTATTTTAATTTTGATGAGGATCACTGCTGTAATTGAATTGATTTGTTGCTAAATAACTCACATCATCTCCTCTTTCTCCTTTGAGGCCTTTTTCACCCTGTGGTCCCTGAAAAAACAGGTAATGGTCAATAAGTCACTTGTAAATGTGTATTATTAATGTTTTTTTTAAATTATTAATATGTATTATTTGCAATATTGGAAGTTTATTGAAGTGTTATTCACAGATGGGGGGTCCCCAGGTTGTTTTTGCTGATGAGTAGAGTTTCCTGGATACCCTGGAGGTCCTGTCTCCCCCTTGTGACAGAAAGAGGAAGTGGAAATAATTTAATCACTATTTTTACAATGGCTAATACTAGACCTGTCACAATCATGACTTTATAGACTTATCATTCATAGCCTGGAACAATATCTTCTGGGTCTCAATATTTATGTGTAGATTTTCTTTGCACACATTTTTGACTCATTATAAGGTAAGAGAACCATTAGTTGTTAGTACTAACTACTGTGTCATTCTACAATTTATTCATTGCAGCTCATGTTGTTTTTTTGGTTTTTTTTACACTGTCACACATTTAGAAAATGCTTTACTGTTTATTCTGCTGTAGAGATATTACTGTGACAGTTACATAGAGTAGTTTCAACATTATTGTGATATTGTCCTGTTACACAGGTCTATGTGACAGGCTGAACAGACACTGCTACTGATATATATGCACTTCTATCGTATCTGTTAGTTGTCTGTTTTGATTTTGATAATGGCCCACTTACTGGTTCTCCTTTGACTCCTTTGAAGACTTTGGTCATCGTGCCCTGTGACAACAGTCAACACTTTATTCAATCTATTTTAACTTGCTTAAACGTTCTTCACAATATGCCTTGGTATTTTGTTGCATTAAAGCCAATTATGAGGAGAATAATAATAACTATAGTATATAATCAAAATGTATTCTATTATGCAAAAATGATACTCATACAGTGTTTGTGTAAACGTACCTGTGGCCCACGGGGCCCAGGAGGGCCTGGAGGGCCCTTTAAAAACAAAAGCAAATAAGATAATGAGTAGCTGTATTGTGCTTCATGAATAAATCACTTGTCTACAAACTTACCTTTGGACCAGGAATACCTTTGCTTCCAGGCCATCCAGGATTTCCAACAGGTCCCTGAGCACAAACATGGTTACTTTTTAATTATTTCAGAATGATGACTCCTAATATTGCATTGTTTTGTGTCTTACAAAAATCCCATTGCTTCCTGGAAAGCCCGGGTCTCCCTGAGGATTTACAAGAAAATAATTTAGGCATATTGAGTAAATGATATAGAGCTTTATTTTGCTTTGTGTACCCTGTAAAGCTCCAAGAACACACTCAGATCTAGTGAGTCTCCCTTCTCTCCTTTTCTTCCTGGAAGCCCCTAACAGACCAAAAGGAAATGTTTCAGCCACTTTGTAAAAACAGCCATAGATTAAAGAGAATGTTAAACCCACAGGTAAACCAGGGACCCCATTGTAGCCAGGCTGTCCTGGTCGTCCTGAGTCTCCCTGAGTCCCGTTACAGCCGTCTGCTCCTGGCTTTCCTCTGGGTCCAGCTTGTCCTGGGTGGCCCTACAGAGTATATCACAAGTTAATACATGTATTATATGTATAGTTCCAAGTGCCAACAGAGAGAGCGCTGTTGAGCTCATTTCGATGCAGTTAATATTGAAAATCATTCAGACAATGCTGTGCTAAGAATTTCTTGATATTACTACAAATACATAGATGTGTAAAAGGATCTAATTACATATGTATGGAAAGAACAGAGGAAAAAAATGATGAAATCAGTGGGGCAAGAGAGTGACTGGCTGCCCAAAGAGAGTACTAGACTTGTATTAGCAATTGATAAAGACTGATAACACTTCAAAATTGAGCATTTATTTAAATAATTTGCAATTTGACTTGCAACTAACTTTTCTAAACCTTTTTCAAGGTCATTTAGATACTGGACAGAAATTATTTACATTTTTAGTTGTCCCACCTTTGTGTAAAAACATGTGCCATTTTCCATTGTTCCATAATTCTGGTTCAACCATTTTCTAAACATATATAATAGAAGTTAAATTAAATGTGGGGCAGCTGGTAATAGAAGTTTTGGATCAAAGTCATGGACTTCTTGGGGTCTATGGAGTGGAATGTATTTAAGACCTCCAAGTAACTAAAAGGTTTTACAGAGAAAATCTGACTGTTCTCAGCCAGAGGTCCAGATTCAACATAATCAAGATCAAAAGGATCACCATTATTATCCAAAGTATCACATGCACAGTTAAAATGCCAATTAAAAGCATAACATATTTCCTCTTTAGAATTTAGAGTAGTACAATCCAATAAAATGTCAGTTGTTAATGTATGAATACTTGGAATACTTACAGGTATTCCATCACTTCCAGAGAAACCAGGGACACCGGTCATTCCCTGTGAAGGTACACACAAGTTTTGTTTTTTGTATAATACATACATACAGTGGATCTGTATAACAAGTTCAAGAAGAGGTGGGTAGATTTTTTTTTTAAATGTACTCAAATAAGAGTACCTTTAACAAAGATTACTATGTTGTCACCATAGACATACAAAAATATATTTTTGTAATTCATTTCTTAAAGAAACACTGACAGAACTTAAAGTCTGATTTATGTTTGAGGTATAGAAGACACATGAGTTTGCTAATTTGGTATATCTATTAGATTAAAGAAAAGTCCCAGAGATACATTTTTGAAAATTTTGATAAATCAACTTTGCTCTTTTGTAGTGAGTGCAGCTGAGTAGATGTGAATATTATTACCCACTTTAGTATAGAACTGAAAATAAAAAGCAGATAGTTTACCACACTGCCTTTAGGGCCCATGACCCCCCCTTGTCCTCGATCCCCCTTCTGTCCTTTCTGGCCCTCGATGCCTGGGTCCCCTGCTCGTCCCGGGGGCCCCTGGGGCCCCTGTGGACCCAGTGGTCCAGGTGAACCCTGGACAATACAGACAAAGCAAACAGGCGGTTTAGAGAAAGTGATGAGGAAATTAGGAAAAATCTTTGCAGTCCTACCTAAGATATTCTTCATTTCAACACTAGAGGGAGACATATGCTGTATTTATGGTAACCTGTTCTAACAGAACCTCCACAATTTTATGCCATCTAGTGGCTAAAGAGTTTACAACATATTAAAGTATTAAAAATAATACTTAAAAAAAAAAAAAAAAGAAAACAAAGAAAATCCCTAAACAACTACACACACACCAATGATTTAAATATAAATTAATGCTATTCTCTCAGAGTAATTTACTGTATCTAAATGTGTTCAATTGATACAACCTGTACTTCAAACATCTCATCACAAAGGCCTGTTTGACTCTTAAAGGGATTAAGGCTTTGTGAAGTCTGTGATGTCTTTCGGATATCTTCATATAAAGTGGAAGGTGCATTAAAGTTTCATTGTTGTAAAAAACTGTAAAAGGAGATACAGAATCATTAGAGCATAGAAACACACATGTACCCTAACATTATGGGAAGATGAGTGCTGAATGGACAGAGAGTTCAAAGGTCAATCAGCTGCACCCTCTGAGTTTTGTGAGAATGAATAAACAGAGAAAGTTTTGTCCCCAGACAGATCGGGGGATGATAAAAATACACTGTGGAGTCAGACAACAAGTATTCCAAAGCTGTGAGAGCGAGACACAGTAATGAAAACCAAATATATCAATATATTAAAAAAATCTACATCCTCAGTGCGAGTGGTTGATAAAGTGTGTCTGGAAGGAAAAGCTGCCACCTTCTATTGTTGCACTGGAAAAAAAAAGAGACTTGACATGAACTTGACCCAAAACAGACCTCGAATCAATTCATCACAATCAAAATAAGGACATAAATCAAGCAACGCATTATGTTTCTCAACTAATCATTTACACAGTGCTGTTTTGTAAAGGGTCACATTTTTATATAGCACTTTTCCGCTTTCAAGGTGGTCGTCAAGACACTGGGGCAAGGTGGGTGGGTTAAGTGTCTTGTTCAAGGACACAACTACAGCATCATCAGTGGATCTGACAATTTACCAACTGAGCTACTGTCACCCGCTACTGTAAATGTGTAGGCCTACCTAAAGCAAAGGCCCTGAAGTTGTTGTTTTTTTGTTTTCAAGTTTATATCTGGGTATCTAGAATAATTCAGGTAAGTGATCAGACCATAGTTAATTATACCACTCTGGAGACGTTGCAACATTGTATTGCATTTCAGACATTGTATAGAATTTTCTGAAAACTAAACCACTGTAAAAACTGTTCTGACCCTTGCCTATCTCTCTTCATCACCCTCCTCCTCATTCTTAATGCAAATGCTACTTCCACTGAGAATTTCCTCCCTTCCTTTCCACAAACTTTCCCTGCATACCTCTGCATTTCCTTTGGCTGTTCTTTTGTTTGCCTGACCTTTCTGTCTTATATGATGGAGACATACACAGTAAAAACATTGCTGGCTACTCCTCTCACATTTTTTACAGTATCAGAAATATCGCCATATAAATACAATACTGTGCAGAGTTTTTTTTTAAAAGTAGGCCGGAAGTGTTTGATTCAGATATGACTCACAAACTACATTTTGCATTTGTTTTTAGTGATGATTTTTACATTTATTTCATGTTACAGGTCTAAAATTTGCTTATAAATCTTTGAAAATCTCCTGAATGTTAATTGTAATTTGAATTTGCACTAAAAATAAAAACAATTACTAGGAAATATTGACAAAATATTGACAAAATTTTACACAAATTTACGCACGATTTACACAAAGTACCGGTAGATGCTATAAAACAGGACTATATATTGCGTATTTTTAGACTGTGACAGAACTCGAGATCTGTGCTGTGGAGTCCAGGTGTTCTTACGAGCTTGTCCCAGTTTTGTGAAAGGAAACGTGGACATCTTTGAAGGCGCTCATGATTTTAGCAGATTATGAAGCTCAGGAGACTAGCGCTACCCTTTGACCTCTCTGTAACTGTACCTATTGCAGCTGGCTCGCGTCATAGCTTAAGCCTTTGTGTCTCGTGAGCTCCGTAATGGGCTGTGGGCTGCCATCGATCATGCACTTACAGACACGCGGACACGGGACAGGAGCAGTGCGGTGCAGGTGAACTGTGGCTGCCCCTGGGTTTAACTTTGAGGTGAAGCTGGACTTGAAAAAGGAAGAAAACATCTGTTGTTTTATCATAGTGAATATATCAAGGAAGACAGGACTTGGCGTTAAGAGACAGATACGGTGTTGTAAACTGGCCTATAAGTTTGTAAGACTTGTTTGCAATTTGTTTCCATTTCCACGCTGCTTCAGATTTCCTTCATAGACTAAATAAACTTAAGTGATTGTCTGATTTTGAGCCCATTGGGATTACGAGCCGCCCAAACTCACTCTATCCAGTGTCTACCAATGATTTGAAAGATATTAAAATGCTACAAATGTGTATGAACCCTAAATTCAAGACACAACTAAAACTTTGACTTTATAAACATCCAAATAAGAAATGCTTTGATGACTTTTTACAGTGAAATTTTAAGTCTCGTTCGTTCACGTCCTTTTTCTGAGTGATACATGTAAGTTAACACAAAAAAACGCAAAAAAAACGCACTTCACATTTCGCTTTACTTTTTTAGAATATAGACAGAGACCTGAATAATCCCGATCATCAACGAACCAATGATTAATCTGGAAATCCCTAACCTACAATAATCAGAAAGAAACCATGAGCTAACTGCTTATGGCTTCTTGAACAGAACCCAGAAGACAAATATTCTAGCACCACTGCTGTCCTCCTTTCTTTACTTAAGCACTTTAAAAATGACCAGGCGTTAACCTTTGACCACACGGCGTATACTTCACTGACAATGAGATGCCCCAGCTCACACTACAGCTGGAGGAATGCAGGAGGAGGTACACAGCAACATGTGAGGAACTTGAGCAGATAAAGTGAAGTAATCTAAACCAAACCTCAAATTAAGCCTGACGTGTTGTGGTCATTCGCCGCTGAGAACTGTGGGTGACGTTTTACAACTACATAATAAGATCCAGAAGTGCAGGTGTGAGATAAGTGCGGCGGGCGAGTTTCCTGTCTGTCGTTCACAGACACAGGGTGAAGTAGTGCTCAGATTGCAGCCAGTACAAGCAAGCGACAGCTACAACAACAGCTATACATACTAAGCTAATAAAGTATAGTCACTAGTATAATGCTATTCTTTAGAAGTTAAAAATAAAAGTAAGAATAAATCCTATTCCTCATACAATTCTGAATGAAATAAAGTGTCTTGTTAAGGTCAGGTATGGGGCACAAACCTTATCTGTCATCTCAGAAACTCTTAAAAAGGTTAGATGTGTGACAGATGTGTGTCCTTTGAAATGGCAATGTACAACTGTCAAAACAAATGTCTCTGCGGGGACGATAAAGTAACTAACTAAAAGTAAAAATGATACGCTTGCATTGCATGTTGCTGCTGTGTCTTTAGGCAACACACTGTGCCCACCTGCATGTACGCCTTTGTATAAGTTAGGGATGATTTGAGTATAAAATGATAACCTATTCTCTTCATTTGTCATCAATATGAAACCTAATCGCTAGCCTTCTCTAGTTTCCAACTTTCCGATTCCTCTACAATCAAATACTAAGTTTGGCCTGATAACGTTCGACCCCTATCCCATTCTCCATTCCGACCCTTCCCTCTGCCCTCCCCTTAAGAAGACCGGCTTGTGTTTACTTTTCTCATTCCAAAATCAACGACCTATTAAAAGATCCTGTGTCTGACACCATCAATTTTCCCTGTAGCTCAGAGCAGCCCCCGGGGAGGAGAGTTTGGGAGCGCAGCAGTAGGAACAGGATGGGAACACACAGCCCTGCAAACAGACCTTTGACCTGGGACTGGAATAAAATAATCCATAAACAAGGGCCCGGAAACTCACTCCGCTGGTGACTGTCTGCACAAACAAAGATTGGATGCCAAAATATTGATAAAAATCTGGACTGGAGTGACGTGACAAAGGTGTAACTCCTACCTAAAAATGCCAGGATGATAAGGTTATTTTTAAACTTAACTAAAAATCCACTTATTAGATAAAGCTCACATAACAAGCATTCCACTTATAATCAACTCAAGTGTCTCTTCTTCTTCAGTGAATGTCTGTGAGCTCAGTGCAGAGGAATGCCAGTCCTTCTCAGCGATGTATTTAAGTAAGACACTGGTATTAGTAACTGTTTAGAATAAAGTCAGACAGAAAGTGATGGGGCGGTGAAGATGCACTGCACATAGACAAAATTATCCTAAAATGGTAGTCTATTTAGTGTTTTAAAATGTCAAATCATTCTGAATGCATCTTTATTTTATACCACCAGGGGGAGTCAAGACATTATCGTGACCATAATATCTCAATGGTGTTTTATATATTGGATTAATGAGAGAGCTTCCATCATTGCCATGTGTAACTTTTCTGATGTTGGATCTGGCCCGGTTATGGCTCAATGAAGATGTTATTATTTTGTCTGAAATGGCATAATATTGTCTTAAACTTAACACTCTAGCAATTTTAGCATTTATTTCAATACAGCATTTTTATTCATCAAAAATACCTAAAGCACTATGTGCTGTGACCAGGTGATGTACTTGCTTGTCTCTCTGTAGATGTACATGGAGAAGATTAATGTCATACTGTGGAACATTCCTAGCAAAGCAACAGTATCTCCGTAGAGACAACAAGGTGGTGGACCCTCGATTAGAAAAGTTATATAGTGCAAGTTAAAAGAGGTATTGTGGAAAAGTCAGTCTACTACTACTACTAATAATAATAATACTACTACTACTATCACCAGCAGTTAAACTGTGAGGGAGTCCGGCCATTCCAGACTCCCACCATCAGTCTTCAGTGACTTGCCTCCACCAGCTCATGTGTTTTTGTTGGACACATTTTTGTCGGCCTCATTTCCTGTACATCCATATCCCTGTATATGAGGCCCGGGGGAGCAGAGGTCCGTTCCCCAGCAGTGAGCCAGGTTAAGGCCCCGAGGATGGGGATGGCTCACCACTGGACTCCCCAAAGACATCCAGGGCTGGGTAAATAAACATGTAGAGATGGTGTTTAGAAATGTATGAGCGAATGTTTAGATTTCACATGGTCTCGTCTACAGATCAGCTTTCCATAAATAATGAGCCACTTAAGATTAGAACTTAAGACCGTTTTTGTACATTTGTTTTTGCGTTTTGTATCTCCCTGCTGCTTGCGTCTGTATACCCCGGAGTCTCACAGTTCTATGAAAACAGCTGCAGAGGAGGGGATCTTAATGTTTCTGTTGTCCTGAATTGACTCTGTGTAAATCCAAAGAGCATTTAATAAGCCTCATGTGCAAACTTACGACAACACAGAGAAATACATGCTCCAAAGTGCATTACAATGATACTACAACTACTAGTGCCATCATCAATACTGCTAATGTAAACAGATTGTACAGTACTTTGATGTATTTTGAGCGATTTATATGTGCAAGTATCTTTAGGGTTGCTATAATATTTCCTGTACACACATTTCTCTTTGATTTTACACCAGATGCCCTCCCAAACCCAACTCTTGTAGATTTGGAACTGGCCCATAGCACAGGTTTGACTCCCTCTGGCTGCTTTAGTGCTTACTTCCCACTGCTCAGTCCAGTCCCACATCTAACTTCTGTTTGGAAGACTGTGACATGCGTCATACAGAGAGCTACTTTCAGTAATTGGGAAAACATGAGTAGTAGTCTTAATACTACGGCCCAATAGCACAGCCCTCTGACTCATCCCATTAAAAGACAATGTAAGGATGAAAACATATGACGTTTGAACTGTCATTACTGGCTCTGGTTCTCATGCGGCTATACTTCAGTCTAGCTTAGATTCATATCTGAAAGCGGCACGTGCACGTACATATGCCAAATAAGTGACAGTATCCAGACATATTAGACAAATCTGCTAATAAGGAGCTCTGAGTGAGACCCAGACTGAGGGGGAGATCCCAGTCTGGGAACTTGGACCTCCAATGATTCCAGTAGTCTTTCGGGGCCTGACACCTGCACTATTGCCTCACAGTATAGGAATGAGACATCTCCAGTCCCAGCTCCGAGCACATGTGTGTGTATAAACAGGACACAGCTGCGGGGTGTTTCAATGAGGTGTCGGCCGCACCTAAGATCAACACCTGTGAGCCTGGATCGCTTAAATCGGGCTTATCTAATCCTATACTTTCATTTATCAGAGCAATTGTAGAGTCATCACGGGACCATCCTGATTAAAGCTCCGTCTGACACTCACACATCTTACCCTGGGAACGTCAGGTTGTGTATTGTTTCAGATGAAGTGAAGAGTTTAAAATCACATGAGGTCATCATTAACTCTGACAATCAAATGATGCTATTGGTCTGCAAAAGATCTGGGACTGGCTGAAGTTTGTCAATTGGGCTGAACTCTGCAACTATCTGCCAAATCACAGCAGTTAATTTTAGTTTAAGAAGCTTGAGTTCGTTTTAATCGTAGTGTCAATTAGCAGTTGGAGATTAAAGACCTTCGCCAAGGCACTGACTCGCAATAAAACATCATCTCAATTCAGGAAAAGCGTAGTTCAAAGCAAGAATAAACCCAACCTCTTAAACAAATTCTTCTGTGCCAATATTAGAAGGGAGAAAGTTGGCATCATACACATTAATCACTACCATAGGGCAAATTAAATTAAATTGACAGTTAAATACTTTTCTTCTACCCAACCAATGAACAAACTAACAAGGCTAACAAAGTAAATATTCTGTCTTTTGAATAGTGAAGAGTCCTCAAGATGACACCTATAAACAGATTAACCACTGATCCTTTCTGGCAGCTTTGGACCATCGCCTTTTCCAATTTGGAGCGTTTTGCATCTTCCCACAGGAGGCTCTAGTACCGCCTGCTGTCTCCCCAGCTGTTGTGGATGCAGGCTGCCAACAAGCCAGTTTCTTCTGAATGTGTGTTTGTGTGTCTGCATAATCTATGTTCCGAAACAGTGTATTAATTCCTACATTTGCGTCACGTATTTCCACATCGAGAACATAACCACATCCTCCTCTCCATGGAATATGAGGTTCTGAGAAAAGCCGGAAGGTTTGGGGAGGACTACACGTGGGTGGACTTGCTGGATATCTAATTGTTTCCTTTGCTGTGGGCCTCTGTTGTAGTTTTCACAACACAGCGCTGATGGGGAACACATGTCGTTGCCGTGGCGACCCGCAGCTCTGGCCACATTCCACCTCAAACCCCGAGGACGCTCTTCACCGCTCATAACTTATATAGTCCCTACTGTCTGTGCTGCAAATACATATCGCAGACAATGTAAATACTGGAAATGGAGCCTGGTGAGGATTGACAACATCATGAGAAATAGTAACTTTAAACAGGAAGAGGAAGAGAAGTAATTTTGTCTTGTTGAGCAGGGTGGCAGAGTGGTTAGAGATACTACCTCTCATGTATGAGGTCATTATTTTGATACATGGGAAGATTTAAGGTAAACTGGGTACATCTTTCTCCAAATATTAAAGATATGACGCAGTCCTCATAAGCCCCTCTTCTGTATCAAGTCACATCAGAGCTCTAACTCACCCACTTGGGTCTGATAGAGGCCAGATAGTGATGTGATTATGGCCATTATGTACACTGAAATAACTAATTAACGTTTTTGCTCTTTTACTGATGTTTTTTGTCATGGCGGAGCCACTCCGTGACCTCCTGTTTAAAGCTCGCTGGGACCGGCCTTTTACTGTGGTCCAGAATACGTCTGTTGGGTTCACATCGGTCCAAGCGAATGCTCTTTTATGTCGACCTAACTAGTGGCATCACAAGGCTAAACAAAAGCATAGAGCCAGTACAGCCTATTTCCCAGGCTGAAGTGCCTCTGTCTCTGCTCCAAGTGAACAGTGACCTTAACAGTGGCTAACTATCTTCTAACGATCTGTTTAAATCATGAGAGTGACGGCACACACGGCAACAAGGGTGCTTTTGTTGTTAAAGATCAGCCATCATTTTAAATGTGGACTTAATGTGGACAGTTAAAACCACATCACAGCTGGAATAGGACGCAGGGTCACGCGCTGTAACAATCTGACCAAATGGAAAAACAGAATCTCTTTTAAATATACACTTTTTAATATACATTTTATGTATTGCTTCTTACAATATAGAAATAAAGTATTCAAAATGCATAACTCACAGCTAACATTGCTGATGCAAAATGTGCCAGACTGATGAGATAGTATTTACCACTACATACATGTAATAAGAAAACTACACTCATTGCTATAACTACTAACCCCACAACTATGTTCAAAGTACTTTTTCTTAAGTACAAATGTTAGGAGTTACTTCCTGTTGACTGACATACTGACCAGTTGTACATATAGGGAGGAAACAAGCAGCACACCTCTGTATATTTTCCCAGATCTGCACTGGGAAACAGCAGCATGTTTAAAGTCTGTGACCCGCAGTGAGGGTCAGTGATGGACTCGTACACAGTGCATGTTGCTGTATATGAACACATGCTCACAGCTTCAGCTCCACTGTCTGTTTGTCTAAGCCTCCCATTTATCTACTGACTTCAGACTGCAGCAGACAGCCTCTGTGATCTTCAATCTTTTCATAGATCGTAGCTTTAAAAAAAATCCTCCAGTGTTATGGCTTTAGTAACACATTTTTTCATCATTACATTGCAGTTCATAAGTTGGGGTCAGGGCTACTGGAGTGGATGGGGCCACTGATTGCATCTCTTAGGGCAGGTCTGTGTCTCATGTCTTTAAACCAAAGATATTAATTCAAACCGGCAGCATGTCAGAAACACCACATCACAAACTTTCTCTAGTCTCTCCGGTTCGTTTTTATCTGAGAGGAAAAATAATCATGTTTGAACAATGAAGAACGCACGCACTGATGTAACTTCAATCAAGGTTCTTCAGCTTTATGCACAAGACAACAAGCGCTCTGTGACGTCTAAGGCCTACACTTCTTCAGAAATCCAAAATGAAGTCAGAAAATGAATCAGAAAATGCTGGAATGAAAAAAAAAGCTACTGTTACCAGCTCACACAAACACAGACAACTTGTTCCCATGTCTAAGGACAGGCTGTTAGATTATAAAAAGATCAGTGGAATGTCATTGTGCGGGGCTTCCTTAAGTGCGTCATGTCCCGTACAATGAAATGACTTTTTCCGAAGATATCTTTAGATCTATATTACAATATTGCATTTTCAACATTACAGTGTTTTTTTTTTCCATTTTTATATAGACTTTCTCGAACTAAACCAGAATTAACAATTTCAGAAAAATCACTTGCACAAAAGTGGCATTCATGTATTTAACATTAATTATCTTCATTGATGCTTTTATTTGCCTTTCCAAATCATCCACTACAGTGTTTCATTAAGGCCAAATATGTGAACCAACCAGAACGGTTCAGTATATATTTTTGGGGGTTTTGTTGATCAAAAACTACTGTTCCAGATGGTTATATCTTTTGTGAATCACCTCACAGCTAAAACCAGCTACAAGAAGTTTATTGTGTTATTATCTGCTTAATTTGAATGACTATTGAACAGTTTTAGCAGATGTGCGGTGGCAGGGTTGGTGGGACTTCTGCATGCCGATTCACAAAGCCAGAGTAGTGGGTGGAACACTGGACAAGGAGCTTTGCCAAGTCAGAAATCCAGAGGACTCCAACATCCTCTGTGCCGAACAATCCTATCTATTGTCACAGTGTCTCTCTCTGTATGCATCTACTTGATATTGTACTATTGTAGAATGCTGTTTCAACTTTGATTGAGAACAGCATGGTACGATTTCAACATGGTCTTTCTCCATCATTTAGATCATTATTTAAAATTACATGTGACTAACAGAACGTCAAAAAGTGACAAAATGTGCAATGAAATCTCTCTAATCACAACAGCTGTATAAAGTCTCTCACCAAAACAAGACAGCTGTTGAATATAGAGCATTTGGGAACACTTGTAGCTCATCACTCATAGGGAAAAAAACATCTGTGTCAATCCATCTGGAGGGCAGTTAATATTGGTTGCGCAAAGGCTTGGATCTACCCAAGATGTCGAAATGTTGTTTTTTTGTTTAAAAAATAAAAAAATAAACACAAGAGTAGAGCACTTAAGCAACACGGCTGCGGGGTGGTGTTTCACACTCTGAATGATTATTGCGTCAGTCGCTGCTCACTCCAACAGTAGCGTCTTATTAACTTCTCCAGCCATTTAAAGTGAATTGATGTTACCCAGTTTCGATACAAATGGAGGGTCTTAAGCATAAAACCTTTTAAGGGTTAGAAATCCTGTATTTAAAACTAAATATTGGTAACATGTTTTAATTGATTAGTTGTAATTGTTGAGAGTCACCTATAAAACATGGCCATGACGCAGAGACTGAAAATGAAACAATACATGGAGGAGCGGGCAGCTGACCCTTAGAGACTCAGACTTCCTTCTCAAGTGGAACGCAGCTTCCTCTCTCCATCTGGGCTCTCCTGTGCTTCCTCTGTCAGCCGGGCTTAAGGTCTGAAGGGCAGCCTGCTGTTGACCAGTCCTCACAGCCCAGAGTACAGTTACAGGAACATTCCTCTTGTTTTAATTGCTCCTCAGGGAGTCTTCAACACCATCGACCACAATGTAGGTTTAAGTCTTTTATACCACATAGTTGAACTTAGACTAAATACTGTATTTGGTGTTTCAAACAAAAAGGTCAAAGGATGTCTGGTTAATGTGTTTCTGAACATACTTCTCACCTCACGTGATTCATGTGGAGGAATTTAGAGTCATCATTTCAGGATAACTGAGTCTTCTCAGAGGTTGGGCAGGGATCAAACACAATGTTCTACTATCACGTTCTATAATTATACTAACTGCATGAGCACTGAGAGGCAGGGACACACTGGGACAGTTAAATGGGTATTCGCTCAGCAGCCTCATTAATGGACATGCATATTACACTTTACATGTACACCTAGGTCAGTGGGATAAATATATAAAAACATCACTTTTATAAAGTTATTTTATGATGCTGTAGACAGTAAAGTGATGTTACACTGAGCCGTGTTACTCTGGGATGGACTGTGCCTTGGGGTTCTGAAACATCATGTTATGGAGGGTCCCATGATTAGAGGCCTATATCTGATGTACAGTGAGTGTGTGAAGTGTGCAGTGATGCAGAAGACAGTCCAGTTCTTATCTCTCAGTGTTTAGTCTAAGTCCAAGTCTCTGAAGTCGAACCCACCCCTCTGTCTTGTATTGTCTCCTAATGACTCTCATTTACTTCACACCAGTTCAACTCACAGGACGTGAGGAAAGTCATTAGCCATAATGACTTTAGGCATAGGTTAACGCTTGGCCCTGTGCCCATTCTGGGGTTAAAACACACACTCCCTCACACATTTACATCAAATAAACAGTATGAAGAAATCTGCATTGCTACAGTTAAAATGGTATTTCATGTTTGTAAATACTGACTTATCAGGCAGGTAATACTAGTCAGTGTTGAAAATGTACCTTTAGATTAGGCTTGGGTCGGCCAAAAAAGACTGCATTTAAGATTGCCTAATATCTGGTATGACAATGGCCCCTGACCTGATCTCATGGAGTAAAAAATGCAAAACATTTTCACAAGTTTCCTCTGATCTAAAAGGAGAGAGGAAGTAGAGGAGGAAGAAACATTATTTACAGAACTGTCAGAGGGGACTTACCCTGGCACCCTTCTCCGGGAAACACTGACATCCTCCGCTGCAGTCTCTCCCTCCACACGGGCCGCTCTGCTTCTTCCCGCCCTGACACACAAACACACAAACATGAGTGTTACAACATCTCAAGTTCAAATATACAGTTCTCAGCATAAACACTAGTAAATAAATCTGGATGATCTATACACATTATTGTAAATGTGTAGAGCTTGTGTACTTTGTTATTGGTCGATGCGTGTCTGTTAGTGCGGCTGAAGTGTTTATTAGTGTAAAGATGGGGAGGATGTTTTGGCTCAAATGACTCATCGGGACATGTGTACATAAAAGTCCTGTTCATCCTCAGTCAAAACCACACCACTGGCAGGGACAATTTGTCTTGAGATGTCTGCATACCGACCGCACCACCCGCCCTCCCCACGCCTGAATGTGACAGAATGGCAGTAGGATCAGTGGGGTCACGACATGATCAAAGCAGCCAGTTCTACTAACAGGGTTTCCCAGTCTGCGGGTCAAAGGGGTGGAGACCTTTGTGGATAACCAGGGACATTCATTTCGACATAATGCTGTCATCATGAAGCAAGTGTTAATGTGGGACTGGAAATATGAAATATCTATTCATTTGTTTGGCTGCTTGGGTGGCAGACACTTACAACAGACTTCAGTTGTATCATGCCTGAACATCATTGAAAGTAAAGTCAAAAGGAGCATTAAAGGGCCCATATTATGCTATTTTCTGATCTATTTTATGTTATTTCCTCATCAAAAACATACCTGGTGTTATGTTTTATTTCATTCACACATGTTTAACACACAAACCCTGCATATTTAGGCTCTAAGTTCTTCTCTCAAACAGAAAACGCTCTGTTCCCCACTATGTTCCCCACTATGTTTTTAAACTCCATCACACACTTCACTAGAATCATTTGGATGATTTCAGGCCTGGAACTGCCCATCTCTACTGAACAAAAGGTAAAAAGTAGCTGTTAATTTGAAAACTACCCCTTCGTGACATTAAAAGGTTGAGCAGAGCCTTTTAAGCTTTGAAAATGTAGACAGACTAATAATAAAAGGGTACTCAAACATGTGAATGAAACAAAACACAACTCCAGATATGCTTTTGATGAGGTAACAACATTATAACACGGTTGAAAGCTCACAAACATCCATTTTGTGTAATATAGGACTTTTAACCTCCTTATATCTCCATAACTTTCAAGTACAAATTCTAGTAGTTGCAATAATAGATTTTGGATTTTCAGATTTCATAATGACCAAGTGAAGCCAAGTCAATATAACCTAATCCGATCTTCTGTTTAGGTGCACCCAGATTCTATTACCTGCCAACCAATATCAACCATTATCACTAGAAGATGTTTTTAGAGATTTTCTGCAATTTCTTTGAGGCTCCAGGCAGTCTCCTCCGCCTCCACCTCCATACTAAATGCTTACATAGCAGCCGCCTCATTGCCCTCCTCTCTGGTCCAAAATGGTCACTTTATGCCCACGGCCTACAGAGTGGCAGATAAAGACCCCAAATAATTCCCCAACTTGACTTTGACGGCATATCCAACGGCGCGGCACAAAGCCCACATTGAGAGGCAGCAGGAGCACAAAGAGGTTCTTATAGTGAGCAGACATGGTCTTTTAATGATCCCCTATCTCAACAACAAAAAGACCCTCTTCCACTGCACAGAGGAATGCACCAACCAGGACGTCTTTGTTGGACAGCAGACGCATCTCAGGGTCCTGGGTGATAATGTTCTAATGAGGCATGTGCTGATGGAGATAATGACAACCAATCAAATGGCTAAAAGTGGTAACTAGCAGATACTAACTGTGGTAATCTATCCTGGGATGTTCATATACAGCTGTAAAAAATAGTTCATACTCTTTAGGCCTGTCATGGTAACTACTGTATGCACTTATCGTTCAGTAAATGAAAGCTGGTACAATATTTTTGGATCTCAATATTGATCATGTGGATTGATCATATGGATTTTCTTTGCACAAGGGAAGAACCTTAAGTTGTAGGACAATCAGATTTGAGCTGTAGAGGGTCAAATTAATAACTTCCATGACAACAACAGTTCCATTCCCTATTTATTGATTGTAGCTCATGTTTTTTCTTCAATAGAGAGAGAGAAGACTCTGTAGAGAAGACTCCCAATGTGACAGTGTGCAGGAGTCTTCTTAAAACCTTTCAGTCGAGTGTCTGTCCTCCAGCACACCTGTCCCCCTGTCAGGAGCAGAGTCTACACAGAAACGAATATTGTACATTTAGGAAAAGGGCTGATTGTATCACTTAAGGCTTACTGTGTCAGTACGATCATTTAGTTTCAAGTAAATCGTTTACTGGGAGATTTTCTACATAGCATTTCTACATTTTCAAGCAATATATCACACATAAATGTGATATTGTGACAGGTCTAATAGGCGTTCCCCTTATATTTTTGCTTACAACACATTAAAACTAAGCAAAAAATATGAATTTGCTTGTGGTATGACAGATATAAACATCATCAGTAGAGTGGTCAGATCCACTGACCACATTAGTGGTCAGATCCACTGACCACATTAACCTACATACAATGGTGAATGAGTGAGTGGTTCCTTGATGTAAAATGCTCTGTGTGCCTTGCAGGTGGAAAAGTGCTATATAAAAATGTGATCATTGTCCATGTGTATGGCTTTAAAATAGCTAATAATTCATTCAATGAAAAACAATGGACTTGTGCTGCATCCTGTATCCACCCAACATTACAATGCAGCATTCTACTCTCTGCCCTACAAACAACAGCATCACATACTTATGTTAGTATCATTTACCAGTTCAATTGACACTTAAAGCAATTATCACAAGTTAAGAACAAATTACTTCCTTATGCTGTATATATATTTTTAGTTTAGCCCTGATTACTCTAAAGTACTTCCACTGAAAAATACACTGCATGGATTTACCATTAAAACTGTAGTAACAGTGTAAATCAATCAGTACAAGTTCAACTGAGCTATATCACTCAAAGATCATTAATACATGTAATGATATGGCAAAGATTGAAACATATTTTTGGTATGAGGAGTGTCAGACAACAATGTGAGATGTAGGTCAGTCTGTGCAGTTTGCAGCTCTGGAGAGGATCACCTTTTATGTCCTGAGAACTTCATACCCTGGTCTGGGAAACTCTACTTTCCACAATAGCAACCATTAATCTCGATAAGCTTTACATTAGACCA
Source organism: Periophthalmus magnuspinnatus (assembly GCF_009829125.3). Lineage (NCBI taxonomy): Eukaryota > Metazoa > Chordata > Actinopteri > Gobiiformes > Gobiidae > Periophthalmus > Periophthalmus magnuspinnatus. The sequence continues at coordinate 9,072,961 of NC_047146.1, forward strand.
CACAAGTGTTACGATCAAGAACATATCAAAAACAGACGCAGTGTAGTTCCTAGATTTATTTTAAGTCTATACAATAAAGTTTCACGATGACCAAATGAGTGACTCTCTGCATAAGGAATATGTCCAAGGTTCCACACTGGTGTTTAACTGTTATTCAAATAGAAACTTGAATCTCCAGTACACTTCCTCAGACTTTGAAAGTACGTTTTCTCATTCTTGGGGAAACATTCATTTGTCACAGTGCTGTTGTCAGTGAGAAAACATATATGTTGTGGATGGGGCCCTGAAAAACACGGATGAGATTTCAAAATTAACATGTAAATCCTTTGATAATCAATTCAAATCTGAAGAGGCACATATGTGTAGGCACTTCAAGAAAGTCAACATTTTTTTATTTAAAAAGCACCATTGACCTAACATTTCCCATTCAGTATTGAAGCCAGTGCTTTTCTATGTTAAATCCTACCCCAGTGTTCTTTTTACTGAATAAGGTTGAGATTTCAGAAGCCTCCAGTGGCTGAGCTGGGTTAAGCCGTACTGACCTATTTCCTAAATTAAAATAAATGCAAGAACAAAAGCGAGGCCCGTAGAGAACAACACTCAGCTTCTGTGCAGACCAGGTCCCTAATCACTCCTACTGAAAACCTCAAAGCCATCATGTCTATCATCATTTTGGATTTCCAATACTAATTAAATAGAATGAAAAAAATAAATGTTATGGGAAAAAAAATAAATAAAATAACATATTGATTCTAACTTCCAATACGATAATAAAAACGGCCCATTTTTGCACAGATAAATATAATAAGCTTAAACATCTCCCACTCTGCCTGTTCTGTGTGCGGGTGGTACGTCTGTGGATGGGCCTGTGGTCAATGTGTCACTGCGGTTTCAGACTTTTTATTTACTGTATAAAACCAAACAATCACAAGATGCGACCACTTCCTGTCATATCTTCATCCAAAATCAACTTGAGCAAAAGAACCGGATCATAACGTGTGAGACAGAGACTAAACAAGTGACACTACATGTGCATACACCGTGGATTTGGGTTAACTTCAGAAATAACATATGAAACTGGAGCTTCATGAGCAGATTTATGGTCTTCTGCTGAGATGAGTAACCTACACTGATAGCCTGGAAGAATGCGTTTAAGGTATGCAAACTATGTGACCTCAGAAGTATTGAGAAAATGTAAAGTACAAGTTTGAAAAGTGCGTTTGTTTGTAGATTATCGTCAAAGAATACCTGAAATAGTGGTATAATATAGTCTTAGTAAATGTTCTTAACTATGATCAGTCATCTTAAAAAGTATTAACACTACATGAAAACTAACTTAAAAATCCTTTTAACATTTCCTTTTAAATACGGGGGTCTAAATGCCTCCATCTCAAACCATAATCACATAGTTAGTCTCTAAAAAAACTGGGATTTCCAGGCCAATTGGTGCAATTATGTGAAATAAAATTAAACATTTATCTGAAGCAATACATTATCTAATCTGTCTATCTGCATTTCAAGGCTAAAAGTAGACCTGTCATGAGATAGAGGTCCAGTAAATAAATATATACATCCAAAGTTGTGTTGTGAGCTGCAAAATATTGTAATCACCTCTGAGGGTCAACACGCTGTCTGCATCTATTTAAAAAAAATCGATTTTACTTATATTGTTTTGAAAATGTTATATTTGCTGAAAACAATTATTAACACGTTTCATATGTTTCACTTTCATTTTTGTCACTTTGAGTCTCCCCTCAGTGCAAAGTCACCCCCCCTTCATCGTGCATCCCGCTAATGAAACTACTGCACTTCGCATCAGGTTTTTCAAGTTGTTGTGTACAGTTTTATATCATGTTTTTGTATATTTAAGGAGAATTGCAGGAACATGGGTGACGTAGGCTTGTGGGCTGAGAACTGGACAGAATCTTATGAGGGTAAGATGAGTCTGAATAGGGCCTGGGAGAGATTGCTAGATTACTCAAACAGACATGGATGACGCATGAAAGCTCTTCAAGCATGTTTTTGCGGGAACATTATTATAACAGTGTAGAAAGCTAAAACAATTGATTTTGCATAATAGCCCCCTTTAAAAAGCTTTTCTCCGAAGCAAACCAGGATGTAAGTGCTGGTGCGCTGTTAGCATGCTAGTTGTTTTTAGCATTACCATGATGGCAAAACTCCGCTCTGGCTTCTGAATATCATGACACCCGCTTATAAACTTGGTGAATAATTATGATGCTAGGAATGTGCTGAAGTTTACTTAATAACTTTTGATCACTACAAATTATTTAAAATGAACTAGTTCTGAAAAACTGAGCTTTAATGCCTTATGCGGGAAACTGAAAACATGGAAATCCCATTTAACATTTCAACATCAATACTTAACAATAGACCATCTTTCACCGAGTTTTCTTAACAGTATTTCCTTTAAAGGTGCTGGGGATGGTGTCAGCTTGTTTGAGGTTCTTCTCAGTTTTCACACTTGAAGAAGAGCTGAAGTGGACTGTAAACTGTGTTTTCTGACAGGGCCCCTCCAGTTTAAAGTATCAGATGAACTGAGAGACAGCAGAATAGATCAAACATGGGCTTACCTCACTCATAACATGGGTCACACTTTAGAGAAGGCAACATCAATCAAATATAGGTGCTGAATCAACATGAACAAAAACCCAAGGGAGTAGAGTTTGTGGGGTTTGCACATCGGTAATGACTATAACATTGACCTCTCTGTGCTCTTGTTCCATTATGGTAGAAGCTATTTTCCATTTACTATTATACTTACTACTACTATACTTTGACAATGTTTAAATCCAGGCTCAAAACTGTTCTGTTTATCTGTGCATATGACTGAAAGGTTTTTATTCTGCGCTCTACTCCACTTTAATGTAAATTTTATTATGTTTATTTATGTTTTGATTTATTGTATTGTAATTTTAATGTCTTTCCTATACTGTAAAGCACTTTGAATTACTTTGTACTATGAATTGTGCTGTACAAATAAACTTGTCTTGCCTAAACTGTAAGTGTTCGTAAAGTGTCAAGAAAACCACCTTATCCAATCCAATACCACAATTCCCTAACCATAGTAAACGCACACACGCTCTAGAAGGCCAGGCCGAGACGAACAAATGCCCATGATAAATTCTTAACTATACTAATAATGGTCCAGGTGAGGTTCATTAAAATGTGTTTCGCGATCTTTATAACAAACTATACTATATAAGCGATATAGATAGACTACATCTGTATGCATTTTTCCTTGAGTGAATATGTACATATATGCAGAGTGCCAAGTCCCAGCTGCTCTTGTTCACACTAATGATATGGCCGTCAGGATAAAGCGTTGAACCAAAGACACCTGGGCGATTTCACCAGGACTGAGCTCACTGCAGCCCATTCATGGAGAAACAAGTCTGACTGATAGGACCCGATTGACTTCCGCACTTTAATCTAACAGCCACACGAGCTGTACTCCCTCACACCAGCTGAAAAACGTCTTTGGATTATTGGAAACGTCTAACTTTGTCTTTACAGCTTTTACAATGATGTCTTCTACACAGTGTAATATCGCCACAGTTACACAGAAAGGACATTAGCAGGTAGATGTGCAACAGGCCTAACCATTTTTCAGTGGGTTCTTGATGAGCAAACCACACAGTAATCCTCCGTACATGGACATTTGAAGAGTTTTAGATTTGTTAATACAAAACACAAACAATACTGCTTAAAGTATTGATTGAGAATCCACTATTTTATCCAAACTGATGATCTCCGTCGGCCTCTGTCTCCTTTAACACGCACAAAAACCCAAATAAATGCAGTATCAATCAACCGTGCAGCTGAAAATGCGTTCTGCTAATGAACTGGCAAAAAATAAATAAAAAATAGACCATCAATGTCCATGCACAGATACTTCCAATGAAAGAGAACCATGTCCTTCTACTTCTGATAATTAGCTTCAAACCAAGGAAACTCACACTGCCGACACCCAACAGCTGAAATCCTTTTTGGTTTGTCCTTGAGCCCATCTGTGACTTACAGTAAGAGCAACACGTTTTAGAAAAGACGTATTAGAACAGAATCAGAAAAAGACCAATTGCAGCTGGTATTAACTAACTCAATCGTTTTACGTTGTATTTTGCTCATCACGTGGGGGTGAAATGAGTAAACTGTCACATTTTTATATAGCGCTTTTCCACCGTCAAGTCACTCCAAGCGCTTTACATCAAGGAACCACTCATCCATTCACTGATTCATGGATCTGTCGAGAGGGGCATTCGAACCGCCAACCATCGGATCAGTGGACAAAGTACCAACTGAGCCACTGTCGCCCAGTTGTGTCTGCTTCCTGCTTTTTAGCTCAATATCAGATTTTAAACCAGACCAAAAACATGGGTGTATGAAGACCAAACATCAAACACACTTGTACACTATTTTTGTTGGCAGGCTCCTCGAACTGACGCATGTCTCGATATAACACTACATGTCCCACAGCTCTCCATTTTGCAGATAAGGCTAATTCTTGCCCCGCCCCTAATGGCTACTTTAGGACTAATAATGCTTCCTGCTAACATTGCTATCGAGTCTGTGATACATATTTTAAGTGCTACAGTGAATGTTGCAGACACAAGATAAACATATTTGCGCATACATGTGAAGTTCAGGGGAAATGGGAAAGGAGTGGGTGATGAAACAGCCACAAATTCAGGCCATGGATTTATGACAAAAACAGGGAAAAAAGAGTCATGGAGTATCGCCATGGGAACAGCTGCGAGGAGAGAGGGTGGGTTCTCATGTACATGTAGGACGGCTGTGATAACCAACGCAGGATTCTGGTAGATATTTGAGGTTTAGAGGTGTACAGACAGGCAAATGGTGAAGAACAAGCCAAATTCCATAACAGGAGGTGTCAACGCATTTTTTATGACCAAGAAGATCTGAAAGGCGTCCAAAATACAGTACAGTATCTCAACAGTAGTTCAGTTGGTTGCGTTTGTCCACTGATATGAAGGTTGGCAGTTCGAATCTCAACATATACATCATTGGTAGGGCCCGCAGATGAATGGTGTTGTTGTGTTCTTGGGCAAAACACTTAACTCAGTGTCTGCGTATGCTGGTATATGAATGTGTGTGTGAATAGGTGAGCGATTCTTTGACGTAAGTTGCCTCGAGTGCCTTGAAATTGGAAAGAGCTATATAAAAATGTGGCCATCTACCAAATGCATGTAATTAAAGTATGTTTAAGGTTGTAACGCAATATTACTGGAAGATTCAACAGAACAGATGAATAAAGAAAACACAAATTGATGTTTTTTGGTACTAAACGTGATCTTTGTAGGCCTTTAGGGACAGTGTGATGTGGAGAAAAGCCGGACATGACTCAAGCGCTGCATGTGATCCTGGCTTGGTTGAGGGTTATGGACCTGCAGTCAGAGCTCACAACAGAGGCCCTCATGTCAACACGTCCTCTGTTACTGCCCTGGGACTGACACAAATACAGCTCGACCTGGGTCACCTCCAAATTCAACTCCATTTCCCAGAGGGTCGCACTTCTAACCAGGATGTACAGCTCAGTTAACTTGGTGTTGAAATGTAGCTCAGATGGGGAAAATTGCTTCTTAAAGTTACCCATGTCTGATGAGAAGGTTGGAATTTTTACATTCAGATGTAGTCAAAAAGGCATCCTGGTCTTTTCTGCTGAAACCTTAAATGGGATTAAGCCTTCGTCCAGGAAAGCTGATGGTAACAGTACAGTGTTCTTCAAGCCAAAGTATGCAGGCAAAAAATAGAATGAGAAAAGATTCCACAAAGTAGGACATGGTCACGCTAGCGCAAAGTGCGTGTTTAATTTTGTTAACATCTCTCCCATGACCAGATATAATTCAGTCAAATCAATTAGACTACAGCTGGCAGTGCATCCTGAGACTAGGGCGTAGTACAAGTGCATGGACTTATTTTGGCTGCCACGTCTAGAGGATTATAACACGAATCCTTTCATACTTGAATCACTTTGTAGACGTAGCACTATGATACACATACGTTTTGTGAAGAAAGAGACAAACATCTTTAAATCAGTTAATCCATGTCACAGTGGAATCAGATGAGCAGAGACACATGCAGATGAAGAGATTTACAGTGAAAGTCCAACTGGCCCCTGTCCCATTCACACACTGGAAAGAAGCTGTGAGAAGAAGACAGTTGGACAGTTACTGAGGGACCTTCTGGGACCCATTTAAACCTTAATATGAGATTAAACCAACCCATAAACATAGGCTTCATTGTTCTGGAAGTGTGAATAAGATCTGGTCTAAATAATGATACAGTTTACTCAAGTTTGTGTAAATTACGGCCAGTGAATCTCAAAATCTTCCTGTGCAGTCTGTGCTGTGGTGCATCTGTGGCTGTCACACATGACCGGGAATGTAAATGAAGCATGACGTGTCCTTATCAATGGATCAGACCACTGGTATTTAGCAGCACTGCAGGCTCCATGTTAACAAGAGTTACGAGTACAGTAGCCTACGTGTGCAATGTGTGTCTGAAAAGGCACAAGTCAACATCAGTATGGGCCTCTAACCAGTGCTCTATTTAATTAAGGGAGTCCAGATAAGATCACCTGTTATTATTATGTATAAGTACAACTAACAGTAAGTAAATAAGTACTAGTAAGTGTCCTTCAATGATATCTATTAATAATGAGTCCACTTCAAATGCTAGCAGTATTTCTAACAAAAAAATGTCCATGTACAGTACCGTACAGTGTGTTGTATAAGTGAATACACAGGTCTATCTAGTATCACAGAACAGAATGCAGAGCCAATGGATTGATCTCCAGTCTCACAGTAGTAGGTGCATTTGATTGATTCCACCCTGAGTATTTTCTTGCCGGAGCCGAGTCCAGACTGACTGTAAAACAACTGTGACAGAGTAACTCCACCCTATTTCCTCTTCCTGTTTAGAGAATTCTTCACATAATCTATTTTCTTTTCACACAATTCTGCTCCGTGAATACCCCTTAAAAATGACTTCACCGAGGTTGAAATCTGGTCTATAATATCTGCATGTGGAAAAAGACGATTATACACAATAACATTCACTCTGCTATTCATGTGAGCATGGGAACAAATCCACATATCAGACAAAATATGTCTATTACTTTGAAAAAATGTTTATTTGACCTGCATTCAGCACTGTTAACCAATGGGGGCAAGCAGCCAAGCACGTCAGGCCTTTTATCATGCAACAAAAAGTACTGCAAAGAGCTGACCAAAAAATTCTCACGTTTCCAGAGAAAACAAAACTGAAGCTAATATTAAAATCCATCAAAGATTTCCCACTGTTAACTTTTCAAGTCTATATCTCAGTTACCTTTATACTCTACACAAGAAAATAAAATGCATTATCAAATCAAGCATTGCTATGAGAGAAACAGAATTCTGTTCTGAAACAGAGAAATAAAAAAAAAAGCTGAAATATTTGAAATGATCTTCATGGAGACATGCAGGTGACATTACTAGGCCAAGTATTTTTTAACAGTAAAAATGCCTCTAATTGAATGAATACAAGATAGATAAATGCCATAATATGTAATATTCCAAGCAAAGATTTAACAAGCAGGCGGCAGACCGTCCACCAGAAAAGTTGCATTGTGCACCTTTAAATAACAAGGGCATTGGCTAAAAACACATTCTTTCCACATGCCAAAAGTTGCAGTATGAGAATGCAGGTCAGTGAGGTCTGCTTTGAGGCAACACCTTAGTGGAAAGATCATTTTACTGAGCAATGCAGAGACAAGGAGCCCCACACATGGACTTCTCATCCAGCCTCTGCTTCCTGCTGCCCCACACAATGAGCTCTTCCCTCCATTGTTGAGACCAGGCACATGCAATATCTCAGCTTTATTTTGGCAGGGGATGTGCCATTCATTTTTGGGCCTTATCACACGCAGACATCGTCCCCTCCATCCGGAAGAACACCTTCCTCCAGCAGAAAGCATTCGAGAGGCCAGTCACGTGTCGTCCTGCTACTGCTGACCTTATTATAAAGCACTTAAGATTAGTGTGTGGATATTGTACAGTATAGCTACTAATAATAATAATCAGAGGTGGGTAGAGTAGCCAAAAATAGTACAAGTAGAAAAATTGTAAAAGTAAGAGTACTTTTACTTCTAAATACTCAAGTTGTACAAAGTAGTGGTGAAAGAAATTACATGCTAGTGGCTCTGTGGAGCGACCCCACTGCACACAAGAATTAGTTCTGTTTACTTTACTTTTGGGTTGGTCTTGTTCACACACACACCATACCAAACCAGCAACATGAGCCATGTAAGAGGCCATCAGCTGATCGCCCAACTTATTTCTTTGACAATCTGCTTCAAGCAGACAGAGCCTTATCAATACACCTGCACACGCTCGCTTCGCCTGTATGCAGTGGTCTTTTCTTTCACCTGTGGCTAAATACGCCATGAGGACTGTTCATGCTGGTGGACACACAGCCAGACCCAGGCTCATCTGGACAGACAGAGGCAGGAGGAGACTGTCACTGATATTATGTTGCTTCAAATGGCCTCATCAGTCAAACGTGTCAAACTACAGCTCTGCAGTGCCCATGCATACAAATATATGTGATCCAAGTGTTTTTTTTTTTGTCCAAGTCCAAGCATTTTTATTGTCACAGTGGACTATGTAGGTTGACCCGAGGTCAGCCACGTTCACACCACACTCGCCCCTCCAGAGGGTGGGTGGAGTCGCTCTGAGACCTCCTGTTTGAAGCACTCTTGGAGCAGTCGTTTACTGTGGTCTAAAATGTGATTGTTGCATTTACACCGGTGCATCGTCACCGTAAACATCTTCATAACAAAGAGACGTCCTGCTGTCTGCACCTCTCATGGCTGTGGCATGTTAGCAGGTAGTGGATTTCTTATTCATGTGTACCAAAAATGATTATGTGATGCTGCCAAATCCTATGTGTATCACCGATTAAGAAAATAAAACTGAAGAATGATGTAAGTACAGAGCAGTGGGCATTTGCTGGTGGCTATGAAAACAGGGATCGATCTGCAAAATGGGAGATCAAACATGCACGAATCACTCAAGATAAAACTTCGAGAGGGTATATGAGAAGGAGAAAGAGCTATAACATGGTCAAAAGCTCTGAAAAGTCAATTTTGCGTAATAGGTCTGCTTTAAGATTACTTCATTAAAGATATTACTCAAGTGAAGCATGCTTTTACTTAGGAGTAAAAATGTCTTTAAAAAGTTACAATACCCACCTCTGATTATAATATACATCCCCACTGTTTACATTATTTAGCTATGACTAGTATTTCACTTTGATTTAATGTAGTGCAGTGCCAAAAGTCATATACAAAAGACATCCATCCACTTTACCTGAACAGTTGTAATTGCTATAACAGATATTGTGGCTACACTCGGAATTCAAGGCCACCTCCATCTGAACTTCTATCCGCTGCTAGCATCATTGGCTTATTGCTTGGGATGAAATAAACATATTGTAGCATATTTTTAAACATTTGACACTAGATCATCTCAAAGCGTCTCACAGTGTCCCATGCGGATCTTCCTGTTAGCACTACTGTCTCCAGAGCCTTCCTTCCTCTGCCACTGTAAACTGATAATGGCCTTCATGCAGAGTTTGGGAAAACAGTTCGTAAGCGTACAGCAGTTTCAACATGAAGCAGACCAGGAAATCCTGACCCAGTCCCTCTGATGTACAGTGGATCTATGCATGACACAAAAAGACTCAAGAAACATAAAAATAGAGGGCTAGGCCAGGAAGGGCATCTGACGTAAAAGCAATACCAAATCAAGAAGTCAGGAACAAGAAAGGAATAGCTGATGACAATTAAACTCAGTATATCTCACATTGCAATGATTATAAATACTGACTAACCATAAACAAAATAGTTGAGTAGTTTTAGAGTATCTTGGGAATCATCTTTCCTGGAAACCCTAAAAGTCGACCACAGTTTGGACATGAATGTGGGAAAGAGCTCAATACTGGGTCAGCAATAAAGAACTGATGCTATCCCAAGGGCCAGATTGTGATATTGTATTAGAAACATACTTTCTCAGACATGGGATCTTTGTGCTATGTATATCAGAGCAGCATGTAATCTTTTTCTCTGATTAAGTCCTTAAGTAAGGGTCTTGGAGGTCTAGGGTCTACGGACCTGAACTCTGCACTTGTTTTACTTCCTTTTTTGTAGCTTAAAGAGAATGGGTCAATAATCTGAACGTTCTGTACAACTCAAGTGGATGTGACTGAATCTTAGTGTTTTCTTCAGACTTGGACTTCCCAATGCTTAAGACTGGGCTGATTGTCAGCAACATAAAATTGCATTTACTAAACACAAAACTGAGTATTTCAACACCGTATGTTAGTGCCTCACATTCGGAGATTGTTGAGATTTGGTCAGCAGAGCTGTGTCACATGCTTTTAATCAAGCCCTAAACAGATTTTATAAAAAAGAAGACACAAAGAGGCCTTTCATTGCAAAGCAAAAACAAATCTTCATTTAGCAGCCTTGAGTATGATATTAAATACTCCAGAGAATGCTCAGAGCATCTGAGGTAGTGCAGCAAACAGCTTCACAACACTCACGTGTAACAAGCACAAACACATGGTTTATGCATCATGGGGGTGGGCTGGAGGAGAGAGCAACAAATAGGCCATGGAACGTATTTCTGGCATCAGAGTGACAATAAAAGTCAAACAGTCTGAATAAACTATTCTTAAGGTCATTTTACTAAGACAAATAATGATTGTGATGTTACAATTCAACTTAAGAAGCATGCAGTTCCTTGTTGTGCGGCACTAACATACTTTAGATGTCTATTGCCTTAAGCATCAGAATAAATAGCAACAAAGCAACCACAAGTTGAAAGGAATCGAAACTACTGCCTTTGAACCAATCTGCAATCTTTTGTAGGGATGCACTGATCCAGCTTTTTCTGTTTCGATACTGATGTCGATACATTGACTTTAAGTATCGGCCGATACCGGATATCAACCGATGCCACAGCAGAGAATGAAAATAGCATTTATTTCCTTTAAACAGAAACAGCATAAGGTAAAGATGATCCAAATGTGTTTGTAACTACAGAATAGCTTTGTAAAAATACGTAAGTGTGATATTATGAGATGTTTTGGGCCAACACTGGCCTGTAAATCGTTTTATTACACCAATTTTAATAGCAAAATGGGATATCAGCTAATCTGATATCTTGAAAGCTGATATCCAATCCACCAAAATGTTCAATATCAGTGTCGATATCCAACACCAGAATCATATCGGTGCATCCTGAGTCTTTTGTATGGGAAATGCTAAGTCAACACCTACATGGTACAGCATCCATTAACATCCACATGCCACTCACAGTGTGCTACTGTATTCAGTGATCATATAGATGTCTCATTAGGAGAAAGTTCAGAGTCACCAGATGTTTTGGATTCATTATTTGGCTTCTGCACTAGAAACGTGACCTGAACCTGAGGTCAGTCTTAAACTGTTTACAGTCATGTTTGTCTGTTCTGTTAAACAATGAGTGCAATTATTTAAATGCGGTTCTTTCCACCAATAAAGTTTCAACGCTTTTCATTCCTGGTTTGGGTTTTGGTGCTGCTATGTAGCAGCAGTATGTCAAGCCAAAAGTCCCCTCCTCCACCGAGGAACTCCCCACATGACCCTCCCACTGAGGGCCAGCTTGTGCTACAGCTCCTCTTTCTGAGCTGAGTTCTATCAACTTTAACTATGAACAGAATTAAATGTGTAAATGACTTACTGCGTGAACCTCTGAGGCGAAGATGGAGAGACAGACAAGCAGCAGCAGCAGTCTGCTGTGGAGACAATGTCATAGTTCATAAACAATCAGAAGTGTCATAGTGCTGTGATGTGAAGCCAGGTCCACTCATACCTCACACTGGTGTGTTGTGCCTTCATGGTCCTACGCACGTGGACCGCAAACTTCTTTCCCACGACGTGTTTTACCTCTACAGCATGGCTTCCCCCCTGCCTCACGTATCCAGTTTTCTTTAAAGTCAGAAAATCAAACATATGAACTTATTTGAACTTAATAAGCTACATTTTAAGAAGTTGCATTCTAGTCTCTAAAAAGATATACCATAAAGCTAAAACAAGGCCAGTAGTTTCACTTACGGTCACTGCAGAGAGAAGCCGAGCGTCAGAGACAGAGCAGCGCGCTCCTGAGCAGAAGTTTGGAGCAGGTACCAGAGTTTGCGCAGCTCCAAAACTGTAATATTGAAAGATACACGGCAAAGTGTGGCGACTAGTCCTTCTTCTTACCGCTAAAACGCAAAGTGTTTGGAAGTTTGTGCGCTTTAGGATGGGCGAGGGTGGTCTTCTTTTGGGAGGAGGGGGTGTGGTGCAGTAAGAAACAAGACCAACTTGCATTGATCAGAAGCTCACATCGTCCCGGACAAAGATGCAGCCGACGGTGCTGTCCCTTTCACGAACATAAACTTTTGATTAACTTTGGAAACCAGAGAAAAGAGGACGAGCGGTGCGTCAACAGGTGGTTACGCGGAGTCAGGGAGCTGCAGACGCCGCTACGATGTTGTTACCGTGCGCTGCCCTGGTCATCCTGGCCTTCAGCTTTGATCTCTCAAACGCAGAGGTAAGGGCTTGTAAAAAAAAAAGCTTGTATAGCAATGGTTTTGGGGGCTTTATTATGGCATTTTTGCGGAAAATATGACATTTAATTTATTTTAAGGCAGAAATTAAAATGTGTTTCTGGTTAGTCTTGTTTCATTTGGTTGATGCTTATTTATCAACGTTTTTGTCATGTGAAATCTCTGGTCAGTGATTTATGTTCACCTCATACCATAAACTCGCTTGGGTCATGCTGCTCATACACTTGAGTGTGTCTAGAGCTGGTCCAGCCTCCCGCCCTTCTGTAACAGAGGGTGGGGTCCTGAATTCTGACTCCAGCATGTGAGCCTGTACACATGTGCACTCCCTCAGCTATTACCAGCCATCCAAGAAACAGCTGTTAATTTGATCAATAAGACTCATAGGAGGGGGGTGAAAGTTGTGATGAAGCTGTGGTACCTGTTTATCAGTACATTAAGTCATCTGTCTAACTAGTCCCTAGCCCTCACAAACCTTTGGGGACATCACTAGTGTTCAAATGCATGTATTATTTGGCCACACACACTTTTAGAACATCTTTTTCAGACAGAGAAGTGCACCAGAGAGGACTGCCCTTGAGCAGCCAATCAGCTCTCATCCCAAAGTGTCATATAGTGACTCAAATGGCCTGTGGCTCAAGTTTGCAATAAAAACATTTTCTAATTACATGAAAACATTTTTTTGTTTTAAAAAGTTAGGGGCAGAAGTGCTACTTGGATGTATGAAGCAACAAAATTGTCCTTTTGGTGCTCTTCAGTGGAGGGACCGGTCTCAAATACAAAGTTGAAAAAAAAAATGAAAAGAAGTTGCAAAAACATTTTAGTTGTCTGTTCTGCTTTTAAAATAACCCTCTAAGATGAAAAGCAGAAGGGACTCATTTATGAGAAAAAAGTTTAATTGTGCCTGTTTTTGATCAAACAAAAATTGAATAAAATCAATAGAGTCTCAATAGAGCAGTGTTATTGTCATAAAGGGAGCTTCTCATGCACACTTTCACAGCCTGGATGAATTGTCCCAGTCACACAGAAAAATGCCCGTTTTATAGACTTCACACGTTTTTGTTTTTTTTTTTCTTCACACGTTCATATCTAGTTTCTGTCAATATTCTTCACACATGCTCAATCTTGCATGTGTGAGATAGAGACTGTATCCTGCGGCTGGATTTTAATGTTATCTAGTGGTTGCATGGATGAACTACAATACAAACAGGAAACATGAGACACTTAGAGATCGAGCCTTGGAGAGGAAGAACGTTCTGGCCAAATATCCAACAAACACTTGGCAAATGAACTAAACATCTCACAAGTATTAGCATACTTTCCTCTGAAGGGACATAAAGTCAACTCTTCTGTCCACCTCATTCTTTTTGTTTTATAACTAGCTCTAGCTCTCTACAGTTTGAGTCAAACCATGACCCAGATTTCAATACGTTTGTTCAATTACCGGAAGGTGACATTGGCAGCAAATCAAAAGTTCTCGCTTCCTACTATCACAGAGGTAAAACAAGGCCATGAGGTACTTTAGTGTGTCCTGGAGCACTTTTTTGTACAATAACCTGATAATTGTATTTGAAAATTGGCCAATTTGGTGTGAGTTGAAATCCAAGTGTATCAGCAGTAGGTCTGCTGGGTGGTCTGTTGTGCTTCTAATTTAGAAATGGTGTTAAGGGCCAGCTGGCAGAGTTCAGGGCACTTCCTACAGAAAACCTAATGAAATGGAAAGGTGTTGTAGTTGTGTCTGGATTGGGAAAGTTGTCTCCCATCCTCTTGACATGAGCATTAGAGCTAATTCAAAATGGAGTGTTGCTAATGGCACTTCATCCCCGAGGAATGTGCTTGTATTGTCTGTAGGAAACCATCATATGGAGACTTGATCTCTGGGACCTCAAAGTGTAGACAGGGGGGCATGTAATTTGCTCCAAACCTGATCCAGTAGATTACCACTCACACATAGACAACAGCTGACCTTCTGGCCACTAGCCAAGACACAGCACCCAAAGGACACTGGCTCAGCTCTGTTCACACCACAGTAAAGATGTCTCCATTTGGAAGAGTTGTGGTTCTGTTTGCACTCCAGTGTTTTGACAGGATTCTGGAGGTGCCAATGCTGATATGTATCTGACCTGGATATTCACAGACTGTGGCCGGCCTGTCCCACTTAGTGCATGCGGCTCCTGTCCCTGATGAGGTTAGACAGTGTTGGGGTAAACATCGTAAAGTCCTGTGGAACAGTGTTTGGCCCTCCTGCAGAGACAGAGGGAAAAATCAAACACATACAGTAAATAAAACATAGTCTTGTGTATGTATGAGCAACAGTAACCTGGATGCATATGTCCAGAACAGTTTTGAATTTGTTTCTAAAAATAATACAAAACCAAATGACCTCACATTACTTTTTGACTTTAAGTGTCAACAACAGTAGTGTGTTAATGGGGTGCTGCCTGGAGGCCAATGTAAAATGAAGCTTATTAACTGTGAAAATGTTAGTCATAAAAGTCAGATGTGATTTGTAAGTTGATGGGGTAATGGATACCTCTGTCTAACAGTGAGGTGGGAGTTCAGTTTGAGCCCTGATGCAGAGGAGAGCAGAGTGGAGCCAGAGATGATGTCCCATAGAAAATCTCTTTGTGTCCCCAGTGTCCAGAAAGCTGAGCTGATTTATGGGTTTGCTCAAAAGTGAAGCTTTCTTCAGCTGTTTGTTTCTTTGAAAGACAGGTGTGAGGCTTGTTTTCACTCTTGCCTAAACACTCAATTTCCTCTGGAGTCTAAACGTCTCATTACTTCACCATAACGGACTCCTAAAACTGTAATTATACATATGGTTATGCAAAATGACTGAAAGTGGAATCTGTGGCTCTATGTGTGTCCCAATAACTGCATGGGTGTGTGACATATGCACAGCATAAATCTATGAATCCTCAAATCTCATGTTTAGGGGTTGTTTCAGTTACTTACTGTAACTTACTGGTGACATGAGCGTGAACGTCAGAGGAAATGACACAGGACTGTTCGTCTTTGTTGCTTCTGAACATAAGCATTTACACTCAGTGTTTATCTGCCATTTTGAAAAAAAAAAAAAAGTTTAGATGCGTGGGTACTGGAGACTGGTAGACTTCCCAAATGACACAATGTTTGTAATGAGTTTTAATGGTGAATTATACAAACATCAGGGTTGAACCCAAGGGCGGACCACTTTTCACTTCAGGAATTTCAAGCAAATGTTTGTATGATTGCCCATTTATGCCCACATGTTTTATATTGAACAGCTCTCAATGTGGGAGAGCCTTCTATACATAACATCCATTATGTTTTTATGTTTAACTGAAAAGTTTCGGTCCATTACGAAAAATTTTTATTATTAATGTGATCATATATATATTATATAAAGGTCCTGGAAGTATTCCCAGTCTCAGTACAGGTCTGGTCTTAATACATTTGCATAATGTGCAAATACTTTCTTGTGAAACTTGACCATGGTCAAACATTTATCAGTGATTTGTTGTTAAAATGTGACTCTGATTCTTCCATATAAAACAAACAGCTGAACTTTCTCAGATAACCATGTTACATTTGATGTGAAAGCCTTGTGTTTAGTTTTGGTGCTAAAGTGACTCACCAGAATCAGTTAAAAAAGACTTTTTGTTCTCATTAAATTTAGCCTTCACAAATAAAGATGGAATCAGAGCTCAAATCAAAGGTCAGCTGGTGAGTTTGACCAGTACTGGGGCTGACTGTTCCTCCTGTGGCATAGCTCAGAAGACTCAGAAGAGGAGAGTGGATATTCAGAATATTTCAGCAGAAACTAAGAACACTTCACCAAAGAAGTCAGGCTTTGCATATGTTCTTTTGGGCTCCATTGAAAAACATATTCAACAATTCCAACACCAAAATCGTCTCATAATGCACCGTACAAGTGTCTGGAATCAAATGTTCAAAGGTTAAGCTTTGAATGGAGACACTTAGATACATGCATTTAGTGTAAAGAGTGGTTCTGCAGACAGAATGCAGAGTGAATGCAGATTAACGACACATGACAGCACCATAAAAACAGATGAGATAAGCACATGCTTAGAATTTATTCCATTTAAAGTTCATCAGATTATATTTTGTGCCAGAGTTAGATATTCGATTGAAGTGTTTAAGTCATTCTGATGCCGTACCAAAGCCTGTCATCATAAGCCTGTCAATATATTAAAAGCTGGAACAATATATTATGAGACCCAATATTTATTGTGTGTATAATTTCTTTGCAGTTGTGAGGAGGTTTTTGCCCTTTTGATGTAATAAGGTAAGATTTGATCTATAGAGGGTGAAATAAATAAATTCTATGACTGATTATTGGTTAATCCTGCTATGTACTTCTCACAGCTCAGGCTATTTAATAAGAATATATTTTTAAATATATTGTTACGGGGATTATCCTGCTCCGGCAGTGGCATAAAATATTTTCAATATAGTTGTTTATCACAATATTTTTCTGTAGCGATACATCGTGTTTCGAAATATGTTTCTGGCCTAATTGTAGCAACTGCACAAAGATAATTTATTTACAGTAGGGCCAGTCTATATCCAAATTTAGGGTACTGATTTTTGGAGTTTAAGTGTTTTTCAACTGCATTTTACATATTTGGGTAAACTAGCTGACTAAACATCACAGCATGCAGCATGAAAAACAGATGCTCACCTAATTTCCTTTCTTTGTTCTTGCCTTCAACAAATGCTGAAGCTCAATTATTACCCAGTGAGAAGACTTGAGAAACATATAGGAAGTGTGGACGCTGCATTTATATTTGGGGTCTATTTACCGATGACAACATCCTTCAGGCCCTGGGGCGTTGGTGTAACAATAGCAGTGACGTAATGGGGATGCAGGTGATAAGGTCTGATGTGGAAATTGAGGAACAATAGAACAGAACTCGCTGAGAGCTTTTAAGTGTCTGGAATGATAATTATGGTGAGTTTGTAGCACATTTGGAAGAAAGTGTGAGAGTAAAGGTCTTTCAGTGTTGTTTTGGAAATCCCCACTGTTCTTCTCACATTCAAGCCCAGTCTGAAAATGCCGGTGATTAAACCTAATTTAACCAGAGAACCACTTTCCTCTTTTGGAGAAAATGGCATCATGAGTGCCAGTGGAAACGGTGATTCCAAGAAATTGTGTTTGAAATGTTAAAGTGTTTTTGACAAGATCAAGGCTGCCCAGGAGGCTGTTGTAGTGTCCTTGGAATTTGCACCTTTCTATGTAATGTTTATGGGTCCTTGCTGTAAAAAGTGCTTTGAGCGTATAAAGATCACCCACTCCTGGCTCATTATCATTTTAATGTAATTCTAGTGTATTTAGTATCAAATTGCAGTCAGAGTGTGGGAATTTGATATAAGGGGTCGGTCACAAAGGTCACTGCGGTCCTCACGTGCCGACATTTTTCCCAGATAGCGGAGTGCTCTTTGGAGAGATGTGGAGCGAACCCTGCCCCTTCTTGTCTTTGTGCGCATAAAAGGCAAGGAAGAGGCCTCGCTGAACAGAAAAGACCCACTTCCTAAAGCCTACATCCTGTGGCCCAGAGATGCACATTCAGGCAGGAACTACAAGTGCTCGAGGCTCACGTGAACCCTGTTGTTTATGTGGCTTTCACTCCTCACTCTCTCAGAGCCTCAATCAGAGAACCGTGAGCAGAGAAAGGTGCTTCGATAGCATCACAGTCACGTTTTTGAGCCCAGGCATCCCAAACACGCTCATCTGATTTGGTGTGTTTATTAGTTCTTGGACAGCTGTTGTTTCTGTGGGAGTGATGGGGAATGCTTAATGGCAGTTCTGAACAATTACAGCTCAGATCTTTCACATGTGGGTGCATGAATAATGCTCTACACAGACTAGAAAGCCTGCACTTCTACACAAACATGGCAAATATTTTGGAAAATCTTTTTCCATTACAACTTTTTTGGAGAGAGAAAGAGAACTACACGCCTCAGTATACTTCCTCTGGTTTTGTTTTTGGGGTGCATTTTTCTTTTCTGTTAACCAGGCTTAGACCAGGACAACAATATGCTATAAAATACTGAAAGTACTCAAGGCCTGAGCTTTGCAATTAAACACTAGCAACTCTACCAACCCACCCAATAGACTGGACCAATGTCAAAAGCCACTAGTTCTAGTACTGTTAACATCTCCCCTCTATTAGTACTACAGCAGTTGGATATTCAACTGCAACACTAAATGAAAGTATTCTCAGCCTGCAGACTTCACGCAATATTTTAAAGGTGAACTATGTGAAGTTTTTGGTAGAGGGATCCTCACCTACTTGTCTTACAAAACTATTGCTCAACAACAGCATATAATGTTATCTATCTTTCATGTTTTCAATTGCAGCTTCTCTTGTTTGGTGGAGTCACTTGCTTGTCTCCATGGAGAATGTTTTTATTTTTATTTTGTGGAACATTCCTGTATTGCTAATATCAAACCCAGAGAGAATATTATCTAAAAGCATTTGCGGGTGAAGTTGTTTTTTGTTTTTTTTTGGTTTTTTTTCCTCTCGGGAAGTCCCTCCTCTCTAATTAGGAAGAACTTAGCTTTAATTTGTTAACAGGCTAACATTTCATGCGCATGTCTTCAGCTGCACTCCCAGACAGAGACAGGCACAGAGGAAAACTGTTATCAAGATGACCCTGCAATTGAAAGCCGTGTTTGAACTCCTAAATCCTCGCTAATGGCCTCACCCGGGGTCAGAGGTCAGCAGGATGAGTCATTTGGGGTCGCGCCATGAGTAAGTGGACACGGACCATGGACTGATTAGACGCAGGACGGGGAAACATTGAGATAAATGGACTTGATGGAGAATTCGGCCATTACGCAGTTGTGTTTGGGCTATCACCATGACAACCCATGAAATATGATATGTCCCTGCTCACAGATATGTCCCTATGCAATCGTTTGGACTGGTCACTGGCCTGAGAAATCCTCTAAGACAATGTTCCCATTTGCAGAGTTAATTTTGCACATGAGAATAGCTGGGTGCACTGTAAAACATGGCGTAGCGGTGGTCCTGGATTATGTAGCTCGCTTGCTGACATGTTGAACAGGCTCACAGATAAGCAGG
Source organism: Periophthalmus magnuspinnatus (assembly GCF_009829125.3). NCBI lineage: Eukaryota > Metazoa > Chordata > Actinopteri > Gobiiformes > Gobiidae > Periophthalmus > Periophthalmus magnuspinnatus. Next base: position 9,092,721 of record NC_047146.1, read on the forward strand.
ACTTTCTTTTGAGCCGACTTTGTTTATCATAGGAGCGTGATTGCCATAGGAACTAGTGTATGGTCAATGTCCAATGCAGAGATGGTGAATGTGTCTTACTGTTTCCTATTTGAAGCTATTTTGGTCTATCATCTAACGGCAGATAACATTAACCATCTGGCCTTGCTTCTAAACATAAGACGTGCAGAAAACCTTTGATGGAGAACATGGGGACCTTCATGACCAAAAAAATTATAATGATGTAAGGTAGAGGTGGAGATGGCATGGCAAAACATTCATATGATTTTCTTTGAGCCAGATAACAATTTTGATATTGTCTAAAGTCATTTGCTTCTTCTCCTGTTCATACTTCACCGTGATTGGTTAAATCCACCTGTAACTCTCAGAGGAAGCAAACCAATCAGAGAAGAGTTTGCTAGAAAGTGTGTTTTTTTTGGCAGACAGCTGCATTAAATAGAAAAAGAGTGAGGCACGATATGACAAAACGACTAAAATAGCTGATTGTCACAGGGATGAGATCACAGTTATATTTTTATCACCATATTGCCCAGCTCCAATTTAAGATATTTGTCTGAGAAGACAGAAGAGAGCATTGGCGTTATCTCTCATTTCTCATGTCCTCACGTTTAACTGTTGTGATTACTTCCATGTGTGTCTCGCTGCTTGTTAATGCCCAGAATCATTTGGACATGTGTTTGTGTGAGAACGCCTGCCCGCCCGTGCATCTGCTTTTGGTTACAGAAGCCCTGAATGATTTCCACACTGCAGATGAATACCTGCTGCCTCCAGCCAGAGCGAGCATGGTTCAAATCAAGCCGTTCCCAGCAAATAAGCGCAACAGGGTGTCTTAAATAAAGGAAACACACAACACAGCCCTGGTTTTATTGCAATGTGTACCTGCAATACTTCTCCTGGTGGGAGATGACCTCTGACCTTGTTTCTTGAGGGAGGCTTTCGTCGACTCCAGCGTTTTAAAGCTATAATGCTTTAGGAGTTATTAAGTAGATCCCAGCCAACTATGTTCTTAAAATAGTATTTTTATGAGAGCACAAATAGGTTACATTGCATTTTGGGGCTTTTTTACCACAATTCCCATACCTCTTTCTTTCTGCTTTTTCTTTGCTTCCACGAGGAATAAGAAGCCTTTTAAAATGAATGTTAAGCACCCAAATTAATCCAAACAAACATAGTAGTGCTGGCAGATGTACTTCGACCTATTGTATCAGATCTGCGTATTGTTTTTGTTTTTTTGTGCGTTTGTGGGTAGGAAAATAACAGTGCTAGATTTGACAAAAGTTTGATATCTTTGCTTGCTCCTCTGTTGTGACCATAGACTGTATGTATAAATGGACATAGCTCACCTACTAGCCGGCATGTTCCAAATAGTAAGTGAGAATAGCCGTCCTTCTGGCTCTATCGACTTTGGCTCCAGTTCACTTTATATTGAGAAATTGTCACCCCTCTCTCTGTAACTGCTGCAGTGAACCTCATCATTTTGGTCTTAAATTGTTCGTACTGACCCACTCTACATGATTCTGATGTTTTAATTTTGCCATTTTTTTTTTCCATGAATCAAGATATGAACATTAATAACAGACACAACAGGTTTGGTATTGCAGATAGACATCGACATTAGTGCATCGTCTATCTGGATGCACGGAGTCTCTGCGGACTTCACATTGGTATGACCTGTTTCCTTATTATAATTTGTGCACCTGCATCTCTGCCTCCTGGTCTTAGACTGTTTATAGAGCACATTGCACCAGGATCCTTGTCTATTCAACAGTATCCAAGTCTATCCAAGTATGGCAGTCAGACAGCACCCCCTCATCCACATTCATCAACTCATGGCAGGCGCACAGTACCAGAGAAGGCCAGGAATGTCAAAACACCAAAGTTCAACCTAGTCTAACCTGACAAAACAAATATGCTTCCTACTCATCTTTGCATTTTGATATTAGCTTTGCTGCAGATGGCACTGACTGTATCTCAGGAGAATGCAAGAAAGGTCGACGATATCAATTACTTTTCCCATGTAAGTACTGCAAGGAGCTGGGCAGACTATAAAATGGCCAATATCAACTCATCCATGTCACTGCCTGACAGCTGGTGAGAAAGTCCGAGGCAGTGCTGGAGTGGGAAATAGAGGTTGTATAAATGTGGTGAAATAAATGGATGCAGATGGCAGAATCATGCCTGTACTTGTGTAGTTTAACTCAATCTGACATGCACTGTTTCAGATGGGACCTTGTCAAGGGGAATTCTGCTCAGTGGGTCAAAAGTTTTTACGCAGTCTTCATATGTCTACAGACAGTCGGAGATGTGTTTTTGCAAAATGTTGACAAGTGGACAAGCTTTTGGATTTAAACTTTTTCATTTATAATAGTGTCATTGTTGAACTGTCAAACTAAACAAATTCTTCCTGTCTGCTCCATATTTGACACTGAAACACTGGGCCTTTTGAAATGGGAGATAGTCGATCCAAACTTTAACCTCGTAACAACTGATATTCTAATTAGTGATGGGACTTGGGCTCTTTTGTGTGATCTGAATCTTTTGGATCTTTTCAAAGAGCTGTTCAAAAGATTGGCTCTTTTACTGTTAATTTATATGCCAGAAGCCAATGAGAGAACTTATTTTATCTACCTGCTCTGCTTCTGTACCATAAACTATATAAAGTCTATATACAGTCTATGTTCTGTACTGAGTCTTGTGTTGGTTCAGCTTTAATTTGTGTAAAATGCATAAAAATGAGAAAGAAAAATATTTGGTTCTTTTGAAAACTCTAAGACTCGTTTACAAATGTCACATCACTAATTGCTATTTCCTTTCCATTGAGTATCCTCACTTATTTGTTGTCATCTTGGTGATACCAGTAACACAGATAAAAGTTAGCTTGTCCATCATTTTTATTATTCAATTCAATTCAAGTTCATTTATATCGCACATGTAAAGCAACTTCAGCTGACCAAAGTGCTTCACATAAAAATAAAACTAACAAACAAATAAACAAACAAAAAACAAGTATATAGCGATAACGTAATACATAAGAGAAGTCCAATAAAACACCAAGATATGCTGTTGAGCTTGTATTAAATGCCAGGGAGAAGAGGTGGGGTTTCAGTCTAGTCTTAATTATTCATTTTTGTCAGTTCATAGAATTTTAACGTTGCAAAAACCAAGTATCCCATGTACTGCACTGTCTTAAAACATGTCAAATGTTTCTGTGTTACAGTTTTACCCTCCTGCCAAAAGTGGGTCTATTTATGGGTAAGACTACCCTAATAGTCTCCATATGGAAACAATGCTTTGTGCTTTACAGTCAGGAGTGTATCTTTACGGGGTGACAGACACAGGTTAACAGCGCTCTGCCACTGTGTTAAATGGACTGGAATCGTGCTGAAGTCCTGATGACTGTAATGAGCAGGCTTATAGTGGCCACATTTACCACATGTTCAAATTCAAGTTGCCTGGAAAGAGGCTGTAGATTTGCTTAAAAAAAGTGAATGTTATTTTAGTAAACGCTCTTAAAAATCGAGGAGAATGTTGAAATTTCGGGGGTTGTGGGTAAAAAATCACATGTTATTATGTCGAATTAAACCAATCAGCAAACCAAACCTTATGTGACGTACAAGGCTAAAGGTGAGAAGTGACTTGACCCACTCTCTTCTTGGATAAGTAGAAAGTTTAAGTAGTAGTAAAAGTCGTAGTAGAAGTAGTAGCACTAATAGCAGCAGAAGTGTCTGGGGTTCTAGTTATTAAGATATAGACTACTACTTTCTAAGTGTTGTAATAATTGAGTACTTTTCTTTCTGATGGGAAAATACATGACACATTATAAAGGCAAATCTGTACTGCCATCATTTTAAAAACATACAACTCTTTCACTAACTTTTATAAGTACATACTAATAAAATACTGTAAGTAAGTATTACCTAATGTAACAAATGCATACTCAACAACGCTCCTAAGTCTAGTATCTGTTTTCCTCTTTAGAGCAGTTCATATCAGAGCAGTGGAAGGAAGGATCTCCTACTGCACTCTCTTCCTTAGATAAGTCTCCCCATATAAAGTACTCACTTAGTTTTGTAAAGTTATTGCCAAAACCATACCGTTTCTTTCTTAGTTTTTTCAGAAAAGACAGTAGAGCCATCCTAAAACTATATATACATATTTACAGTGAGGATTATCTCGCGTGTGGCTTCCCTCGTGGCTTGTGAGATACTTGCGAAGCAGTGGGAGGTTGAGCAGGAATCTGATGCATGTGACGTGCAGAAGACATGTCTGTGGATGACATTGGCCAGATGGTTGTGAGATCTCTAACTCCTCTTTACATGATTGCATACACAGTGATGCCTATACACAGCTGGCTATGTGAGCATGACTGCCCTCTTCTGGTCACAATCCAGTACTGTTGCATTTAAGTTTGTTGCGTTTCCAGATTGGATGCAGTACATAAAGGAATTTGATTTGTTCTTTTTGGCAAACAGAACAGAGACTCTGAGTCATACTGAACAGACGTGCAGTGAGAATGCAATCGCTCCTTTGTGGATTGGGGGAAATCCAGTAGTAAAAGAACATAATATTGCAAATACCTTTTTTCCTCTTCCTAGTATTGTTTTTCATAGAACAAACAATAAAGGTGTGGATATAATATATATGCATTTGAACAATCTGTGGTTCATCAAAGCTGTAAAAATTTAAGTTGTGGTCACACATAGATGTAGCTGTTGTGTGATCAAGCATAAAATAATAAAAATGTACTTAAACACAAACCACATTCATACTAGGCAAGCTGGATGAAGTGTCTCCAATACAAACATTTTAAGGCCAAAATGATGAGCCGGACAGCAGCAGTTACGGAGAGAGGGCCGACAGTTTTCTAATGTAAAGTGAATTGGAGCCAGAGTCGATCGAGCCAGAAGCGCAGCCCATGATCACTTCCTATTTGTAACGCGGCTAACGGGTTTGCTATGTCCATTTATATATACAGTCTAAGGTCTTGCGTAAGGACAAAATAGGTGTTGTAATTTGTTGGAAGCTATAGAGATATGGTTCGTTCTTTTATTTAGTTTGTTGATCATCTGAAATTGTGGACTGCATTAAAGAAATCGCTGTAAATTCCCACGATCTGTTCACCTTATTCCAGAAGTTGCCGTGTTGTATCTTGACAGCAAATAAGTACTATATGGACTACAGAGCCTCCCAGTGCATCGGTGCATTGTTGTGTTGTTCACATCAAAAACTCAGCCTACTTTATATCACATTTTAGCGGCGAAACTTTTCTCATGTACTCCATTGAAATGAATGGGATTCCCTCTAAACTGGAAGCGCCTCCACAAAAAAAGTGATGTTTAGTAGCTTTTAGAGGCAAAATTGGACGTAGCGTAAAAGGATGTATAACAGGTATAACAACAACGTGTCAGAAACATCCTTTTATATAAATGTAAGTGGTGATTGGTCTTATGGTGACTGGTCTTATGCAAGTAGACCCCCTCATTATGGTCTGGTTATGTAACTGCATTTACAATTGGTTTGCATTAAGAGTGTTTATATGAGACAGAGCACTCAGGAAAGCTCCTCTCTTCGGGTCGAGGCCTCAGACTAAACATGACTCATCGCTTTCCTCTGGGTCTATCACTGACTCGTGATGTCACACATATCGAGTATCTGCTGCTGGGCCCGGGAGCCTTAATGGGACAGGTGGTTCAATTCCCGCTCGTCTGTATCAACTTTAAACAGAGGTGGAGAATAACTGAGGATTTTTTGTGCAACTTAATTTCAAGGCATACTATATTTTGTGGATTACATACAGCTGTGTCAATCCAAAAGGGTCTCTTAAAAACACGATTATTGCAATACAAGTGAATGTCCTTTTAATCTTTTTCATAGAGTTTAAAGTCATGATGGGAGCTAGCCAACTATATGGTAACTAATGTGGTCCATGTGGTTATTTTCAGTCCAAAAAACACATTCAAGACTTTAAATCGCTAAGTTGTTAAAACATTTAGACACTTTTTAAGCTTCGGAGACAGTTTTATGTGAGGAAAGACTATGGGAAAAATGAATGGGAACCAAGTGGTGTGCGTTCATCGTGGAGTTCATTAGTTTAAGTTACAGTGTTTTCTATCACATATCTGAAGGTACCCGTGTCTCCATTGTGCCAGACCCACTGTGGCCCTTTTCCGTTGGCATCTATCTTGGATCCCAGACTTGTGAAAGCAAACAGAGGGACCAGCGTTTCCATGCCTGCTCTGGTCTCTATAAACAGGCACAAACACACTGTCGCAGAGCCGTGATTATGATAAGGCAGTGTTTTATGCTGCATCTTCTCAAAGTAAACACTGGATATTTCACAGTTTGGAGACGCTAGTATCTTGTCTCAGGTATGTGGTAAAGACTCCAGCAGACGTGACACAGGTTTCCTCAAATTCACTGACTCACCGGTCTGTCCGTGCATGTGCGTAAGTGTGTGTTTGTGTTTACGTGTGTGTATATATGCAGCTCCACAGGCCTCTGACAGTCTGTTTGCTCTGCGCATAATCACACTGTTAGAGAACGCCATCGGCAGGTTCATTTCCCTGATTTGGCCATCTTTGGCTGCAGCCCTTGTGTGTGTGTGCGAGGATAAACTCTTTGACAGTACATTTTTTTTAATTGTAAGAGAAAATAACAAAATAACAGAAGCATTTAAAGATACAAGTAGTTGGGAATCAACAAGCACATCGACATGCAGTAGTCATCACAGTAGTTTGCAATGAAACTAGTAATAAATGCAGTAGCAGTAGGTGTAAATGTAGTAGGAATGACTTTGTATAGGATTCGTATGGATTGATTTCAAACAGAGGTCACTGGTTAATTCGATTTGTAGCGTAATTGTAAGTCATTGCAAGTCATTTCTTTCTATTTCAACTTTTGGGTAAGAAATGATGGCCTATTGCTGGGTTTCAGATGACATCACACATATTAAAAGACAGACTTATGTTGTATACAAGACGTTAATTGCTCTAGTCACTAATAGAAATCATGAGGGTCAGCAGTTGCGAATTTATCTTGTGGGTATTTCACGGCAAAGTGCAGTGCAATCGATATGGGAAACTGTCCATCAGCAGGAATTGGAGATGGGCTCTTTATAACCTGCCCAGACTCCTGACGTGACCATTTTTATTCCATATCTTCAGTGTTTCTTATGTGCAGACAACAGCCCCTATGCCCCATCCTTTTGTGTTTCTAATCACGTTCTTTGTTTTGTCGTAAGGGCTTATGATGTCAACCCGACCGCTGTCCACATTCATCAGTATATCTCATGTTTGGGTTTATGATAAGACTGTTTTATGAATGAAGAAAAAGAAATCAAAGACGGGAAATGGCACTTTGATGCAGCAGATTAGTTCATAGCCAGGACGCAGGATGTATCCCACTAGACAAAACTAACCTACTACCCTATCAAACTATGAGAATTATTGACTAAAACAAGCCACAAAGGGTGAATGAGAGGGTACTTCTTCCCCAAACTGACTGGCAACATGGATCTTCTTATTGCATTAGCGTACTTTAGTTCTCATGGGGCTACTGACATGCTAATTCAACACTAGGACCTCTGCTGCAGGTTGACTTAATTAAACGCACATGTAGGCTGCCTCAGTCATTCTTAAAGTCAATATCTCTGTTCCTCTCTTTGACTTACTATAACAATCTCATCTGGAGCAGGTGTTCCTCGTTTCCTGCTTTAAAGGAAAAATAAATATATTATTAGTGAGCAAGTGTAAAAGTTGTAGGAGGTGTGTGAAAGAAAAAGAATGAGACATTACGTTATTGTTGCAATGGGCCACACAGAACAAGTGCGCTGGTTCAGATGGGCAGGGCTCCTCAAAGTTCCCAGAGAGAACCTCATGTTGATTCCATTATGAAGCATGTAAGTAAAGGAAATGTAAAACTATGAATGGTGTGTTTTAGAGGTCATCGCTGCAATGGATCAAATTTGTGGAATGGAGGCAGCTGTGCAGTATTTGTTGAATCTTGGGACAAGAGACAGACAGTGTATTTGTAGCTACAAATGCACTCTGTGCCCTGGCCAAGTCCGAAAAATCCCTGACTGATTTTGGCTAACTGCCTTGCACGTGAGTCCAGAAACAGCTGGAAGGATGCAGCAGGAAAAGAGTGTATGGAGAGAGAGAGGAGAGAGGGAGGGATGGAGGGAGAGAGAAAGGGAACAGGAGAGAGAGCTGTGGGTGAGGGTGTGTGTTGAAGATGGAGCCTAAGCAGAGCAGTCTAGTTCCCAGGCTTGATGCTTCAGAGAGCTCAGAGGAACAGAGGCGGAGGGGGAAAACATCTGCATGGCCATTATTCAACTGGGCTGGATTCTTCTTCTGTGTGTGGCTCTAAACATGATACACACACATGGAGATATTAGAAAACAAACTTAAAAAAAAAAATTATATATCGGTGCATGCGTTTATGTGATTTAGATTAGCTCCAAAGCCATGTCTCACATTCTGAGTCCCCCTATATTGGTGTTTCTTTAGTCATTTGCAAATCAGTTTAGCAGCATATTGCCAATTAAAGCTATTATATTTTCCTATTTTAATTATGTTTGTATGAAAATGTAAACTGTACAAGGGTATTATGACAGTATGAAAATAATACAATAATGTTGCAGTATTATTAAAATATAATGTAGCTATTTATATTTATTTTCAATATTTTCAATTTCTTTCTCTTTTTTAAACTCTTTTTTATATGGATGCATCATTAATTTTAATATCTATCTTCCCAGGGCTGTGGGGCAGCTTGTGGAAAATGTGACTGCAGTGGTGTGAAAGGAACAAAGGTAAGGATTGTCATTGTCGTGTTTTAGGCTATTTGTTCTCATTCTGTGGGTTATTTTGAGAGCTCAGTGATTTCTATGACTTCCGTAAGGTTGTCAAAAGTATCAGTACCCACAAACTAATTAATATTAAAACTTATGTCGAATATAGATACATTTATTCAAGTATCAATACAGAAAGAATCAGTACACAATCCCTGAATAGCCTTAGAATGAAATTGGTAAAATGTGTCCTGTAGTTTAAGAAGAGTTTGGAAACAAGCTCTCCAAAACTGTGAAAAGTCATCTCTTTTCAAACTTGATAGTGGTTTCTCTACAACATCTACCCTCAGTGACAAATTATCGCTAATAATATGAAAATAATAAATGAATACTGTAATTTGACTTTGATTGCAAACACCATCACAGTAAAACTGTTATTTCTGTTTTTTACGTGACACAATGGCTCCACTCTAATCCAACGCTTCCATCTAGTGGTGTGTTTGAGAAATTACATTTTTAAAATTTGTTTTCAAAAAAAGGGGTGGCATCACTTTCATATTTATCAGATGCATATGTGTTTTGCTGTCAACCCCAGGCATAAACAGAAATAAATTTATTAAAATGTAATAAATAATGGACTTAATATATGTACCATAAAATGTATACTTTGTCCATAATTACAGTACATGTTTTATATATTTTTGTTGTATTTCTCTAGGGTGAACGTGGGTTTCCCGGACTTCAGGGTAACATGGGGTTTCCAGGGATCCACGGGCCTGAGGGGCCATCAGGGCCAATTGGCCCAAAGGTAAAACACATGTCTGGTGGTGCTATGATCACCAGCATATGATATTTACAGGAAGTGAAGCACTCATCATTTGTGGACTCTAATGGTTTGATTGTTTGTCTCACAGGGAGATACTGGTGAGCCAGGAGCCCTTGGATTTAAAGGAGTGCGAGTGAGTATTGAATGAGCATATACAGTTGTATATGTACAGTTTGGTTACACTGGACTGTCACATGACACAGATGTGTTTGTTCTCACACAGGGCCCTCCTGGTTTACCAGGTTTTCCAGGGAACCCTGGACTTCCAGTAAGTTTCTTAATGTTTTTTTTTTTTTTTTACACAGTAATTACATATTAATAATACTTTGTCTATCAGGGTATTAATGGAAATGATGGCCCACCTGGTGCCCCAGGTATCCCAGGATGCAATGGGACAAAAGTAAGTTCCTTGTCTGTCTCTCTCGTCAACAAGCACACAAAAATATGACTTTATTCTGTTGTTTAAAGATTACAACTGAATTTAATTTTTCATAGCATCTGTGACAATAAAGTTTGCATATCATCAAAACAAGATTCTCAGTATTGTTTGCCTGCTCTTGTTTATTAGGGAGAAATGGGCAGAGATGGTGCCCCTGGTTTTCCTGGACTTCAAGGACCATCGGTAAGAAACCTCTTTAACTTCTCTAAACCTTATGTTTAAGACACTGGATCAAGTTCCTTTTGTTGAGAAGAGACAATTAACAAATGCATTTGTTGAACTGTCTATTTTCTCATACTACACAGGGTATACCAGGAATCCCAGGAATGAAGGTGAGGAAACATGATAATAAAATATTTTACACATTGATGTGTGTGTGTGTGTGTGTGTGTGTGTGCGTGTACATATACATATATACATATATATGATGAAGAGGCTTGTCCTCCCATGGCACCATTATGACAAGCCCCCACATGGGATGTACCACCAGAACATCACTGAAGTGGCTAATATCAAGAAACCCACCCAATGACTTGAGAGAGCTGGTCTGAAGGACAGCACAGAGGCATGATTCTGGCTGCACAGGAGCAGGTTTTGAGCACTAGAGCAATAAAGGCCCAGAGCTACTACACCAGACAAGGTGGTGTAAGCTGTATAAAGAGGCCCCTGAGACAATCCAGCACATAACTGCAGGGTGTAAGATGCTGGCAGGGAAAGCATACATGGAGAGGCATAACCAAGTGGCAGGCATAGTGTTCAGGAACATCTGTGCTGAGTACGGACTGGACAAAAATTGGGAAACACCTCCAAAGGTAGCAGAAAATGACTGAGCCGAAATCCTGTGGAACTTCAGATACAGACTGACGGAATGGTGATGGACATTGCAGTACCAAGAGGATACATCAGGAAAAAGGAATACAAAAAACTAAAGAAATACTAGGGGCTCAAAGAAGAGCTGGAGAAGTGCAGTACTAAGAACAGCAAAGACTGTGCAGAACCCTCAAGCTCCTAGGTCTCTGGTAGAGAACATGGAAAAAGGAGCATGGAAAAACAATGTGTGCCGTTTCATATAGTTACCTCTTAAAAGAATTAGTACTAAATGAATCATATATATATATATACATTCATTATTCTTTGACTCCTTACTCTCAGTGGTGATAAGCTGCTCATTTATCCAGAGATGCACTGGGGTAGACTGACACAACCCTGCACACTAGCACAACAATCACTCACACACTGCATTCACTTTGCCACACATCGACTGAAATTGCCATCTGGGGTAAAGTATCTATCGCTCTATCCAGTGATTATATTGTCAGAACGTGCTCAAGCACATCCTCTGATCACTTCTGCTGTTCCACAGTTGTGGTCACACTTTCACCACATACAAACTGGGACTGGGACTAAACTGGACTAAACCCAGAACTAAACATGGACTTGACCAAGACTTTATCAGGACTACAGGACCAAACCAAGTCTACATCAGGACTAAAGTGAGCTTAATACTCTTTAAGGAAATCCTGATGTGAGTCCCAGCTATAAGTCATTTTGTGCACTCTAGGGTGACCCTGGTGGTGTTATTGGGATAATTCCACTCAAAGGAGACAGAGGATTCCCTGGTACCCCTGGCCTTCCTGTAAGTTTTGTATCAGGATAATCAACTTAACTTACTATGAACCGTTATGATTAATTTGTCACCGATCCTCTTTTTGCCTTGAGGGCCCTATTGGACCACCTGGACGCGATGGACCCAGTGGGTTTCGAGGAGATCAAGGACCAAAAGTGAGGATATCCTCATATTAATCAGCACAAATTGTGTTGCTTTTAGGACTGATTTGACTGTTCCCACAGGGTGATCCTGGCCCCCCTGGACCCCCAGGAAATCAAGTAAGATACAGACTTAGCACATCCAAGATCAAGATGTGTTTTTTCAGATAGCAAATATACTTTTTTTTTTTTTTTTGCACAGGGAGACAGACTGTCTTTTGTGAGTGAGAAAGGAGACAAGGTGAGCATATATTTATTTGACTGAATATGATTCATGATCCCTTTTAATCAGGGATATAATGCCCTGTACATTTGATGCTAAAATCTTTTATGAATGTTTCAGGGTGACAGAGGACTGCGTGGCCCTCCTGGCCCACCTGGCCCATTCAGTTTCGAAGGATCCACGACGGTCCATGTTCCTGGCCCACAGGTAGTGAATGTCATAAAACAACATATTTAACAGCACAAAATGACCTAAACAAATATTTGGTTTGTCTGGGAATAACAAGTGATTTCTATTGTAAAAAGGGCAACAGGGGATTCCCAGGAGAGAAAGGAGACAAGGTAAGTTGAATTTAATCGATGATAATAACATTTTCACCTATTCATTTGCATATTAGTTTAATTAGGTGTTCTTCACAGGGCTTCTGTGTACCACATCTTCCTGGGGTCAAAGGTGAAGCTGGCCCACCTGGGTCGAGGGTGAGTGTCCGATGAGACTGATGCTTGAACAAATTCAAAATGCATTGTTGTGAGTCTTGTTTTTTTATGTTTCAAGGGAAAACCTGGCAAAGATGGAGAACCTGGATTAAAGGTAAGCAGTCAGTATATTTAGGCCTTGTCTAACCAACTGTGTGCCCCAAATCTCCAGCTGACATATTACTGTTTTTAGGGAGAAAAAGGTTTTATTGGAGTTCCAGGAAGAGATGGCTTAACGGTAACTAATGTCATTGTTCAGGTTATTTACAATCACATATGATTGATTCGTATTAATATAGATTACCGCTTCTGTTTCAGGGTGAAAAGGGAGACAGAGGACCCCCAGGTTATGTAAGTATCATTATAAGTATAGTTTTTCTTATAACTGAATATTTAGACTGATACATTTTAACAGTTTTTCATTAAACTGCAATACCTCATATAGATTCATAAAGTAACAAAAAAGACTAGGACAATGCCAGACTTTTTATCATACAATCAGTTTTTAATGAAATTCTATGTTTGTTCAGGGTAGTGGAGCTCCTGGCCCTCCTGGGCCTCGTGGTCTCCCAGGACTGGAAGGAGAGAAAGGTGCTGTTCAACAAACACACAGTTTTATATTTTCTACTGGCAAGCAGCTCCCTCTTATTCTTATAATCAATCAATAATAAACAATTGACCTTTTCAATCTCAGGTTTTCCTGGTCCCCAGGGAGAACCTGGCCCCCCAGGTAAAACAATAACTATAACAAACTTATGGTAAACCTGTACAAACTTTTGATCACATGAGGATGTTTTATTAATGTCTTAACATTAGGACGCCACATTGAGGGGCCAAAAGGAGAGAAGGGTCTTAAGGGAAATTCTGGTGAAAAAGGACTCAGAGGGTTGGATGGAGTATCTATGATTGGGCCTCCAGGAGAACCAGGACCAGCTGGAGAACCTGGAGTTCCTGGACCGTTAGGTGCACCATATATTTATTAAAAGTTTAAGTCTTGAATTGAATTTTGAAACTTTAATTTAATGCACAGTTTAAATATGGTCTGTTTCTTTTTACATGGTCACACAGCCAATATTCAGGAGTGCAACATCCCAAAAGGGGCTCCAGGCCCACCTGGACCCCCGGGTCTGCAGGGAGAGCTGGGACAGAAAGGTAATGCTCACATAATCTAGTGTGGTCACTCACTTTTACGTCTTGACATATGATGTTATCTCTGACATGTAATCATTCTTTAAGGTGACAAAGGAGATACATGTGTCCTGTGTGAGGGTCGGTTGACCCCTGGTTTACCAGGCCCTATGGGCCCGAAAGGAGAAAGAGGTGTGTTCTAATATTTAATCCATCAAGACTGCAGTACAAATAAAAAAGAAGACAAGTTTTGTGGCACTTAATGTGATCAGTATTTCAATGTTTTACACCATAGGACCTCCTGGTGTAGTTGGTGGCAAAGGTGAAAAGGGTCAGCCTGGAGTGCCTGGAACCCCTGGCAGACCTGTAAGCAGAGCCTAAAGATGTGGTTTAAAATGTGGAAATGTGGTGATTTTGATCTCTATGATTAATGATGACATATTCTTTCACAGGGAACCCAAGGTATCCCTGGATTAAGGGGGTCTCCTGGTGCTGTCGGTGAACCTGGGGACATCTTTGTGGCTCCAGGTCTGAAGGGAGAGAAGGGTCTGCCGGGTACTCCTGGTTCTCCAGGCAGGCCTGGGCTGGACGGATTGCCCGGTCGAGATGGTTTGCAAGGGACACCGGGGCTCAAAGGAGAACCTGTCAGTTAAATTACTTTGTATGTAAACTTTTGGTTATGTGGTATTTGTCTTAATTGTTAGTTTGATTTCAGGCTAAAGAAGGCATCAAGGGTGAAAGAGGACCAGATGGAGACCCTGGTCTTATTGGACCTCCTGGGGAGAGAGGTCCTCCGGGCATCCCAGGGTTTGGCCGTCCAGGTGAACCTGGAGAAAAGGGAACTTCAGGTAGACCAGGTCTTCCTGGAGCTCCTGGACCACCTGGTGAGTACAGAAATTAACAAAAAGGCACCTTTGTGGCACCATTCTTATAAGTTTTCACCCTATACATCTTTTCACGTGTACTAAACACATATACCAGGTGGCAAAGGTGAACCAGGGCAGGGTATCAGTACCCCTGGACCTCAAGGTGCTCCAGGGCCACAAGGAGAAGCCGGTTTACCTGGAATTCAAGGTGAGTAATGTTAAATACTAAAAAACAATACTTATTTGTGAGGTTCACCTTACTTTGCTGGTTGCAGGGGACAGGGGACCTCAAGGAGACACAGGGGCGCCAGGTTTACCTGGTCAAAAGGGTGATCCAGGATCTCCAGGAATTGGATTGCCTGGACCCACTGGTGCCAAAGGTAATTCAAAAGATGAGAACATAAAAATATATCTTTATTGACACTAAAATATGAACAAATATTTTGTGCAGGTTTCAGTGGAATCCCAGGAGCTCCAGGATTACCAGGAGAACCAGGGAAACCAGGTCGTGATGGTCTGACAGGACAGCCAGGTCCACAAGGTCAAAAGGTGGCTGAGCATTTCATCATCTACTTTCATCCTATTGAATAAATACAAACAGAAACCTTTCAAGATTAAGATCGCAAAAGCTTAACTTTATCTGTTTACTGTAGGGTGAACCAGGGCGTGGTCTGCCAGGGCCTAAAGGTTCTCAGGGTCCTGCTGGATTCCCTGGTTTCCAAGGTGAGAAAGGTAACCCCGGACTTCCCGGTATCCCTGGAAGAGAGGGTCCAACTGGCCCACCAGGCCCTCAGGGAATTAAAGGTAACAAATGTTGTGAATACTCCCAGTGTTGTTGTTTTTATGTTATTACAGTTTGTGAAAATATACATACTATTCTTTTTTTTCAATTTTACATAATATATTTAAGGTGATGTGGGTCCCCCTGGTCCACCTGGGCAGCTGGGGACACCTGGTCCACCTGGCAAAGGGGCACCTGGAGCCCCTGGACCACAAGGACCAGCTGGAGAGCCAGGCCCATCAGGTGAGCTCACATGTAACAACGAAGTATTTGAATTCAGACAAAAGTGTTACATTTTATGAATAATCACACTGTTGTTTATGAATAATCACACTGTTGTTACTATAAATACAAATTCATTTTAGGTTTGCAAACTGGGGAGATGGGGAGCGGGGCAATAAACAGACCAAGTTTGACCACTGACCATACCCTACAACCAAAGTCCATAATATCTTAAATGCCAGGGGAGAAACCTGGCTGGGACCCCATCAAACTAAAAAACAGAAACCATTGCAAACTGTCACAATATATTATAGTTACTTAAATGTATTTTCAAACTTGTTATTGTTGTGTTATACAGGTAGAGAAGGTGTTAAAGGGGAAAAGGGCTTCCCAGGGCCTCCTGGTCTGGACATGCCTGGACCTCAAGGTGAGAAAGGAGCACCAGGTTTTCCAGGAATACCTGGCTCCAAAGGCCTTCCAGGTCCTCCGGGTTTAACAGGCAGAGATGGACTTCCGGGCAGTCAAGGTAAAGATTCTTACTATGCTTAAAATATATTCATGTATGGGTTACAATATTATATATGTGTATTGTCAAGGGTCCAAGGGTGAGATGGGAGTTATAGGGACACCCGGAGTACCCGGATTTCCTGGACCACCTGGTGTACGTGGATCTCCTGGTCTGAAAGGTGAGAGTGGGACGAATTTCTTCACAAGCAAAAGTAGAAACTCAAACCAAACATTTTCAGGAATAATCTTTATGAATATGATGTTAGGTGATACGGGTTATGCTGGGCCGAGAGGTGATACAGGTGAGCCTGGACCGAAAGGAGAAAGAGGAGAGCGGGGTCTTCAGGGACCACCAGGAAATATGTCTGTAGTGGACATGGAGCACATGAAGGGAGCGAAAGGAGAACGTGGAGACCCAGGTATTTTTCTGTACAAGCTCATTGCCACTGCAGAGTTTTGTTGGCTGTTAGTAAATTGGCTGATTTGTTGTGTTAAGTGAGCTGCTTTTTGCCTAAATGTGTTACATTTATTCCTTCTAGGAAATCCTGGCAGTAGTGGACCTAAAGGCACCCAAGGAATGCCTGGAGACCCTGGTATGCCAGGAAAAGACGGAGTGCCTGGTTTACCTGGACATCCAGGTAACATTTCTGGTCATTTATCTTGTGACAATACAAAAGTCATGTGTAATGTGCCAGATTTCATTTCCAATTTTGTTCTTGAAAAATTATCATTTATTTAATCAACCCTATACACTGTGCTGGTGTTCTGTTTTATAGGTGAAAAAGGAGACCAAGGCATTCCTGGGGAGTCTGGCCACATGGGGCCACCTGGGCAAAAAGGAACTGTAGGAGAAATGGGTATACCAGGTACAGTAAAAAATTAAGAATAATTATTATAAGACAAATAACATGTATTATCAGCAGATGAAAAAGACTGATCTAAACGTTTGGTTTGAACAGGTCCTGTTGGCCCGAAGGGGACAAAAGGTGACGTGGGTACACCAGGTCATCCAGGTTTCAAAGGTCAAGATGGAGAAAAGGGAGAACAAGGTGTCCCTGGTGAACCTGGTATTGGAGTCCCTGGACATCCAGGAGAAAAAGTATGTTCTGGTTTTTACCAAGGCACATCTTACAAACAAACAAAGTTAGGGCCTCATTTATCAAGCAGGGAGGATGTTCTAAAGGTTCACAGATGGATTCAGCACAGAGTGACTGAATAAATATATTAATGTGTGTTCTACTGCAATAGTGTTTCACAGCAGCTGTCCATCAAACTGGGCTTTCATGCTTCTGTCCCACTTTGAAAGTCCTCACAGCGGAGGTGTTTCATGTCATCCATGCATGTTTGAGTCATTTAGCAATCTTTCTCTGGCCATATTCAAACCTTCCTTCCTTAGCAGTACAATCCTATCAGCTCGCAAGCCTATGTCACCCATAGACACACAGTAATTTCACATATACAAAAAGCATGATACAAAACATACAGTGCACCTTCACAAACCTGGTGCAATATGTATTAGTTTTATTGGTCAAATGCACGCTGATTATAATGTGATAGTGCTCTGAAAGGAGAGTAAAAGGGTGGACTCAAAGCACCAAAAAACAAAGTAAAATTTATTAAACACGTTTTCAGCGAATATAGCATTTAAGAAAAAAAAAATAATTAAATATAATATGGTGATCTAAATATGTTATGTAATACCTTCTTCAAATATTTCAAATATCAAATAGGACATGCAGTTTTTCTGTTAGCAGTTTACCACTTTAGCATCTGAATCAATAAATGCGGCTCTTAGTGTGTTAGTCATTGTTATATTGAAATTAATCTTTTTAGTTGTGGAAATGGTCGTAGGTTGTTGAGCTTGTTTTCCAATTAGGGCTGGTTGCCAATAACTATTCCTTGGCATTGAATTAAAATGTGTAAAAAATGGCTACAAAAAATCTTTGACACCAACATGTTCCTGAGAAAATGCCATACAAAGTTATCAGCAGTCCGAGTACAAATACAATATAAAGACTTCTAGTTTTGCTCATTTGGTTCCAGAGGGTTAATATATTGTTTGTACTGGTATACCAAACCTTATATTAAATGCTGGTAGAGAATAAAATGTAATGGTACTAAGGCCTAGTGCCTATACAGGTTCATAATTAATGCCTCTTTTGCAGGCCTGCATCAATACATATGCATTTTGCTGTAAATATATGTACTTTCCTACCCGAATAGGGACCAGCAGGCCAGCCGGGCTTCCCAGGAGCTTCTGGAGAGAAGGGTCAGAAGGGTCAAATGGGAATGCCAGGCCAACCAGGTCTACAGGGCACAAAGGGAGAGAAGGGCAGCATTGGATTTTCCGGTCAGAATTGAAACATTATTGTATAAGCACACATGAAAATGTGGATGTATTTCTTCTCTGTTGATCAACTTGTGATATGGTCTGTTGTGTAGGTCAGCCAGGAATACCTGGAGAAAAGGGTACTCCAGGACTGCCTGGCTCTCAAGGAGAAACAGGACCCGATGGCCGACCAGGTTTGCAAATTCCGCTAACATTAACATTTGAGCTAAACTTTAAATATGAACTGCTAAATTAATACAAGAATGCACTGCATTTCAGAATATGTCCACAGAGTTACAAGGTTTTATACATGATAACAGGATATTTTATTGTTTACTGAAGAAATTATGCTACTTAACTATTTGCTGTTTTTGTGATTTCATAAATGCAACCACTCAAATTAAGATTTCAGTAAAATTGTGATTTACTTTATCAGTCTTACCATATACTGACCATATTCAATGAAAACATTCGTCTCCTGACTTTTTATCATATCTGCCCTGTCAGGTGACCCTGGTCTTCTGGGCCCTCCTGGTCCCCCTGGTGAGAAAGGAGACCCAGGAGTCGATGGTATCCCTGGATCCTCTGGAGAGAGGGGAGACCCAGGTTATACTTTTACTACTGTTGTTCTCTGGTTGTGTGTATAATGCAGCAAATCAACAAAATGACTAAATCATCTTCAATATCCTGCAGGTATACCTGGACAAGGCTTCCCTGGGAAACCTGGTGCACTTGGCAGCAAAGGTATAGCAAATTAATTTTATACCTAATATATTCAAACTGTTTTACTCATTCCCCCTTCTCTTTTTGTCATAGGTGATAAAGGAAGCCCTGGCTTTCCTGGCACTCCTGGACACCCAGGTGTCCCTGGGGTCAAAGGTGATAAAGGCTTACAAGGCCCGTTAGGTCCTCACGGAGAGCCAGGAGAAAGGGGACTGCCAGGAGTCTCTTGGCAAGGTCCCAAGGGAGACAAGGGAGAGAGTGGACAACCAGGGGAACCAGGTAAAGAATTGAATATGGTTTTATATAGTGTAAAGGTTTTTTTTAACCCAGATTTATTTTTTCTATAATCAAGGACCCCCTGGTGTACCTGGTATTACTGGAGTCCCAGGAAGAGATGGACAAAAAGGAGATAAAGGAGACCAGGGTCGCCCAGGTTTTCAAGGCGAGGCAGGGCAGAAAGGTGACCTTGGGACTCCTGGCTTCCCTGTGAGTGCACCATAAACCCAGCTTCTATTATAGTATTATTGTATTTACTGAGGTATTCAAAAATACAATACATGTTTCAGGGTCAATCTGGTCTTCCAGGAATTGATGGACAGAAAGGAGAAAGGGGGCAACAGGGAGCCCCTGGCTTTAGAGGTACTGTACGAGGATTTGTAAAAGCTGCCAAATGTGCAGCATATGGACTTTGACTATTATATGAACATTTGATTTCATATTCTCTAGGTGAAAAGGGTGTTGTGGGAGAAATTGGTTACAAAGGAGAGTTCGGAGATGTAGGATTCCCTGGAGAAAAGGGTAAATAATAGTAGATTAGTTAAATTATTAAACCAAACTGCTAAACATAAAAAGAATCAATTGACATGGGCTGGGCATTCTAGGTAATCAAGGCCCCCCTGGTCCTCCTGGACCCCACACTTTCATCAAAGGAGACATAGGGCCACCTGGAATCCAGGGTTATCCTGGGCCAAAGGGATCCCTTGGGAATCCAGGACCAAAGGGTCTACAAGGTAATACATGGAATAAGAATGTAACCTTCAATATTATTCCAATCCAACCTTTCTGACAAAACTCAAATGTCCATAGGTATCAATGGCCTCCAAGGGCCAAAAGGTGAAGATGGCCTCCCTGGTTATAATGGTCAGCCCGGGTCCAAAGGAGAGCCGGGCCTTCCCGGACCACAAGGTCAGAAATAACATTTTCTTTGTATACCTAGACACAAATGTGCCTCAATATAGAAATATCTAACTTAATATAACTTCATGTGTGAAGGAGTAAGAGGACTTCCAGGACCTCCAGGGCCTGATGGTGTGCCAGGTCAAATAGGTCCACCTGGACCCTCTTCAATGTATCATGGGTTTTTGGTTACCCGACACAGCCAGTCAGTAGAGGTTCCACTGTGTCCCGAAGGAACGTCACCTATTTATGACGGCTACTCCTTGCTATATGTGCAGGGCAACGAGCGCTCTCATGGACAAGACCTGGGTAAGATTTACTGTAAGTTTCAAATTCCTTGAATAGGGACAAAGTGAGAGATGTCCTGTGTCTCTTTAGGAACGGCGGGGAGCTGTTTAAGAAAGTTCAGCCCAATGCCTTTTTTGTTCTGTAACATCAACAATGTGTGTAACTTTGCTTCCCGGAATGACTACTCATACTGGCTCACCTCACCTGAACCCATGCCCATGAGCATGGCGCCAATCACAGGGGAAAGCATTAAGCCCTTCATCAGCAGGTAAAATCAGCTCATATCATTATCCTAGATTGCAGCATGGATGGTACGCAGTAATGTCCTGCTGCTGTGTGCACAGGTGCACTGTGTGTGAAGCCCCAGCTATGGTCATAGCAGTTCACAGTCAGACCATCATGATCCCGCCCTGTCCAAATGGATGGGACTCTCTGTGGATCGGTTACTCTTTTGTTATGGTGAGTGCAGCAGGATTTGGTGTCAGTACAAGCAAAAAATTGACTGTTCAGATTTCCCACATGGAACATGTGATGCTATAAATGTTTGTTATTGTGTGCAGCACACCAGTGCCGGTGCAGAGGGGTCTGGTCAGGCTCTGGCCTCTCCTGGGTCTTGTCTTGAGGAGTTTCGCAGTGCTCCATTCATTGAGTGTCATGGACGGGGAACCTGCAACTACTACGCAAACTCCTATAGCTTTTGGCTGGCCACCATAGAAGACAGCGAGATGTTTACGTAGGAGACTTTTATCAACAACTGACATCTAATACATAAATGGCAAGTTTTTAATATTTTTCTGCCCATTACAGGAAACCTGTTCCAACAACGCTAAAGGCCGGGAGTCTGCGTACGCACATCAGCCGTTGTCAGGTGTGCATGAAGAGGACATTGGCCTAGTGATGCAGCTGCTGATCAGTGCCTCCTGCTTCATGTGGCTCATGTCTCCAGAAGATGGTGCTATTTCACAGTCATTGAAACAGAACAGGGACAGAGACATGATTTGGAGAACAGATGGAAGTTCGTACCAAAAACATGAGACCAAACCTTTTTGCAGAACTTGTGTTGAAAGACTTGTGCCAAGTTTACCACTGCACTGAATACACTTATGAACTGGTAAACTTGTGTCCATTTGATATGCTTATGTCTGGTGCTATTCAGTCTCACTTCTATGCCTGCATTACCACGTTCAGCAAGGATATAATAATCGTTTATTGTCACATTTTTGTAAACAATGGGACTTACCACTGGTGTTATGTTAATGCACACTATGCCCAATAACTACAGCTATGTATGTGTCACTCTTTTGTAAATATGATGAATTTCTTACTACATAGTCCTCAGGTTATCATTGAAATTGTCTGTGTGTGATTACTATTTATAAGAGTTATAAAAATACTTACGGTGTATCAAAACAGTGTTCTACTTCTGACCACCAAGCAGATACATACTTACAACAGGAAACAGCACTGAAATTGAATTGGCAGGTGTGTGAGTGAACTTACGAATGTATGAATGAACAGTGTTATGAGTGGTGCCTACTGTGTTATGTTTAGTTGATCCAAAATGCACATGTACCATTTTGATCCCCCCAAAACACATGTATATACTGTTGTTAATGTTATAATGCTTTTGTACTAGATTTATCCAATTTCCATTGTTTTGCTGTTCCTATCACGCGGAGACATGAAGTGTACTATTTCAACACCAAACATTCTTTCCTCCCTCATAAGTTTCGCCAACCGATTGTGTGAATTTCTTTCAATAAAGTGATTTGTAGATAATTTTAATGAATTTAACTTAAATTGTTGTGAAATTCTTGTTATTGTTTTCAAATATAATACTTAATCTTGTACCACACACACATTTTAAGCAAACATACTTGACTTTTAACAGTAAAAAATCGTTTCTGTACTAAAACTACTGTCTTTATAACATCACAGTCAGATTCATATTAGTAGTGGCCGTAGGAAGTTGCCAATTTGTCGGCTCTTCTAACCATAACTGTACACTGTAGTAAAAGACAAAAATGGCTACTTTAATGTGTACAGTATTTAGCAAAATGATCAAGAATGGAACTAAACTGAAGAAGACACTTAATGAGAACTTAAACATCTTCACTCTAAAACTTTTGTCCATAGAATTGAATTTTCTTTTGCTATGGAACCTACCGCTTACCTAGCTGGATGATTTCACACAATATGATCAAAATAAAACAGGAGCCTAGATAAAGTAAAGCAAGGTTAAAAACTGTCAAATTTGTATTGAGGTGGTAGGCTATGCTTTTGGAAATAAGTGTTACTTTTTAAAACTTGCAATAGCAGGTTTATAGTATATTTTGTCCAATAGAAATATGAAGTTTGTCTGTGAAAATGTCAGTGTCTCAATACTCCCACTAGAGGTCAGCAGAGCCAAACAAACGTAATCGGCCACAAGCCCACTAGACCTGAGTTTGGACTGGTCTATGTCCTCTTAATCTTTATTATTAGTACTATTCATTCTTCTTATTTCCACGCCTGTTCGATAGACTGACCCCGAATGTCGCAGCCTCACAGTGTTGTTTGTGCAGCGGTAGTATCACTTTCACAGTGCGTCTTGAGCACCAAACACTCAAGGCAGCCACTACCTCAGCACTTCTACCGGGAGCGTGTCCAACAAACCCGTTCACCCCACGAAAACACAAACAGATCAATAATACGCGGTGCAGAGGACCAGATAACCCCCGCTTTCATCCGCGCGCTCACCTTTCATCTCTTACTGGAAGCCAATCCCCCGTTTCCTCTGTTGTCATCAGACGGACAAACAGAGGCCGTGACCTGCAGTCTCCGTAAATAAGACTAACAGAGCCTCGACTTTTGACCCACAGCTACAAGGTCACTCAGGTGAGCCGTGTAGCGGGTCAAGATGATGACAGGTTCAATTGAAACCGACGAACAAAACATTTATTTCATTTTGTGGCGCAGACCTCAGGTGCAGACGCTGTGTGTCTAAATGGTCAGGTACAGACTCTGTGCGTACAAATGGTCAGGTACAGACTCTGTGTGTCCACATGGTCAGGTACAGACTCTGTGTGTCCACATGGTCAGGTACAGACTCTGTGCGTACAAATGGTCAGGTACAGACTCTGTGCGTCCAAATGGTCAGGTGCATGCTCTGTGTGTCCACATGGTCAGGTGGAGGTCTTACTATAGCCTGCTTTGTTTTCTAGGTTGTAGATGTTGTTACCAATTAAACATGTTGAAATGGACTTCATGTCAATGTCCACTTTACACAGACTCTGTAGTCATGACATATCTTGCTCAAGGACACAACAGAAAATCCAATCACGACTCTGCTGTAGCTTTTATTCTATATGCTGTTCAAGCCTTTGATACAATTTTGCTATCAGCCTATGTAAAAAGACCTAGGCTGTATTTCATATAGTTTCCATCAACATAACAAAACATAATCTTGCTGTTTGCTCGTACCAAGCAAAAGCTATGCTTCAGCACCTTGGCCTTTAAGATCTTTTAAAGGTAGGTCACATCTACCTATACATTTTCTTTTTGTGTAGTGGCTGTAATGGTTAAAGTGATTATCCAGGTAATATACAGCCCCCGCTTAGACCATATGCTCCAAATCAATGTTTGGCCTTCTTCAAAACTACATCCTCAGAGTAGTTGACCCACATCGGCCAGTCGTAGAAAGGATTCTCAGAATAATTCACACGCAAATTTAATACTGCTATGTTGTGGTCAGCTCTTAGTCCTGCTGAGAGGCTTACAGGTTCAAAACACTTCCCTCTTTTTCTCCTTAAGTGTCGTAATCCTGCAGCTTGTTTGCTAACACTACTGAGTTAAGAGTGGCCCTGTAAGCTTGGCATTATGCTCTTACCAACAGGAATAATAACACTTCATGCATGAGTGCCTCCGGTGAAGCTAGTATGTAGATTTACATGACCAAAGTTGTATAATAGGCCTAGTGCTGCTGTAGCTTAGCCATGTTGCTGTTGAAGTTGCCACTGGTGCTGGAGAGTGTGTCAGGAGGTTAGCATGACCTTGACCTTTCCCAGAGTGGATCAAGGCTCAACAGACACACCCCTCCGACCTGAGCCTATTCTAAATACAGATTAGTTTACAACATAGTATGCAACACAAAACATAGACGCCGG
This sequence comes from Periophthalmus magnuspinnatus, assembly GCF_009829125.3. Taxonomy (NCBI): domain Eukaryota; kingdom Metazoa; phylum Chordata; class Actinopteri; order Gobiiformes; family Gobiidae; genus Periophthalmus; species Periophthalmus magnuspinnatus. Next base: position 9,117,426 of record NC_047146.1, read on the forward strand.
GAAATGCATGTTGGTAGAACCTGGACTTTTACTCTCCACTGTGGCAAAACTATTACCCCATGTTTTATTACTGTTAAAGTAAATATGCTGGGGTTTCATGTTATTCTTTTTTTACTTTGTTTGGTGGGATAGTACCTGTAGTAAATATTTATCATAGTTTTGACTTAGACCTATCAGTGAAGTGGCAGTTTTGGAAAATAAATATTGAGAAGAAAAGTACAAAACATACACTTACATACGAAATACAAAATACTACAGGCAAGTAGTAGTGAGCTCTAAAACAACTATTTTTCTGGCAGTTTAAACTTCCACTTAACAAAAATAAGGGTGTTGTCATTTCTTATAGTCTGATCAATTTTTTGGGGGGCCCTTGTTGACATTATGGTTACAGTTACCTCAGCGTATGTCATATCTGCTGCCCATGTCCAAAAAGAAAGAAAAATTTAAAAAAACGACTGGAAAAACTCAAACAAGCTTTTTAGTAAAGTATAAATATGTCGACTTTGTTTGAGTGCAATGAGTAGTCGACTTGTCATATGCACTTTAAGAGGTAAATGTCAAGCACTCAATATAGGTCTGTTCTAATTTACGGAGCTAACAGCTGCTGTGGCCCATGTCCTGGCACCTCGACAGTGTGATGTAATGCATTCTGTCATTGTTACAACCCAAACTGAATGTTACATGTTTTGTTCTAAGTGGAGAACATGATGTGACCATTTCAAACACTGTCCTGACATTTA